>NC_092323.1:1342500-1965937 GCF_036785885.1 Coffea arabica | reverse complement strand
GTGTATGTTACTGAAGATCATTTGGATGCCATCAGAAACTATTTTCTCGTTGACCGACTAATTGTGAGGTAAAAACCTTCTTAAGGATTGCAAGAGATCAGAAAAAAGCACATAATAGTGGTGGTGGATTATACTCGTTATCAAGAGTGTGTGTGTATATATATATATAATCAAGGCCTCTGTCAAATGAGGTTTGCATTGATTTACTTGCCAACCTAGTGATATGGGTACGCATATTATCAACGAGAAGGAAATTGCTACACTTTTAATAACGACGCAAAACTTAAGCTCTGAATTCTGCAATTAGAACGGCCAACTCACCTTGACAATTAATGTAGTAGCGCCATACATATTTGGAGTGTCAACCCCATTTAGATAAGCTTTAATTTCAGGTATCCCAGGGCCTGCTGCAGTAGGAGCAAAGAACACGCAGAGAACAGCGGCTAGAAGCGTAAGAAGAAAATTAGTCCCGGCAAAGAATAGGAAACCCATTAGGTACCTGCATCAAACCAAAGAGCGGTGAATGACAAAAATAATTGATTGCTCTTTGCTGTGAACAGAGATGCTATATAATATGAGGAGGCTGGTATCCCGGTATACGACGAAACCTTTTATTATTGATGTAGTCGATCACTTTGAGAAGTTTGTAGCCTGCAATATTTTCCACAGCTAGATTGATGAGGGTGGCTATTACTCCGGTTAGAAGACCAACTAGGAATGCCAAGGTCCATTTCAAGAAGACATACTGCAACACCTGTACTTGGGCTCTGCTTCTCCAGTCATGCTTGAAGAGATCATTTTCGTTGATCCTGCACAGGAGCGTAGCTTTGCGTATAAAATGCTGTGTAGGGGTGAAATGAAGGGCGGGAAGCAAATTGATCCGACAGGGAAGGAGATGTACTGGTGTAGTCTTACTCGTAGTCTAGACTCTCTATGTAAGAAACTTTGGCTCCAACCACAGCTAGTGGATTGGAGGAAAGCGTTCTGTTTCTCTTGAGGAGAGGTTGATGAAGTGAGTTGCTCTCTGGATCTCTTTCCTGGTTTTGTGCTTGTCCGTCTACGTCGTTGGTCGCCGCTGCTGCAGCAAATTGGTTGGAGTCCTCCATAAGGACGACGAGATTGGGGAAGGGGGAGAGGGGAGAGGGGGCGCTTAAAATCTCCTATCAGGCGAGGCGGAGGCAGTCATTAGCAGCAGCAGCGGGGATCTGGTGACGAGGAAAGGGAAAACGGAAAACCCCCCTTCTTCTTTCCCTTTTTTTTTTTTCCCTGGAATTCAGAGGATGGGGGAGACGTGACCATCTGGTACACGCATATACGGTACGTATTTTGCTGATGTTCGAGGGAACAGATAATATTTACGGCCAAGTTGTTCTGCGGTGCTCATTAGAGTAACTTTATAGATTATTCCATAAATTGCTCCATAAATTGCTAATCAAAAATTAATGCCAAGTCATACTTAATCATAATGGTGTGTGTGTGTAAATGTGGGGAAAAAAAAATGTGGGCCCTCTTGTTTTTCTAGACAAATATGTACGTACTTGCACGTGTTATCACTGATCTTGTATTTCATTATTTTTTTTTAAAAAAAAAATTAGCTTTAATTTTCTAAACTAACTAATATGTGGGGGGCGCTCTTACTTTTCTAACATGGAGTTGGAGTGAATTATTATTAGTGTGTTGCAATGAAAGTTAGGAATTGTTATGGGGAAAATAAAAAATGGTGGGTGAATTTTTTTCAAACAGTAGTACTAACAGAAATGATAAGGAGAAGCTTGTAGGTGAAAGAGGTTCTCATGGTCGTCAATACACTTTAATAATAATAAATGAATGAATGATTGGATGAGGATCCTGATTGGATGAGGGATGGGGAAGTCGCAGAGATGATGCCACGTCATCCTCTTCACTTCATTAGTTATCATCAGACATAATAACTATTGATTGATTATTACCCAAACGAAAAAAAAAAAGGAAAGACATAGCTATCGATGACCTGGCTTTTGGCTCTACATATTGGTGTTGTATTTGATACCCGCTTATTGCATTATTGCATTGACTGATGCTTACGTAAAGCTGATCGCCTTTTTTCACCACCCCGGCCCCCCTCTCCCCCTATATATATATATATATAATATACTACATGAGCGACTCTAGACACGTAAATAGTAAAAGGCAACGATTTTTTTTTTTTATCGTCTAGATAGACATTGCTGCATTTTTTTTTCCTCCTCTTGCTGTATACTAATAATGAACGTAATAATTACAGTGTTAGGAATTGTGGCTCAGTGACTGGCCGGCTGGCACTTTAGTTGACTAAGGATCAATGAATGATTGATGAAAAGTCTTTTTAGCGGATCGGAGTTGAGTGGAGGTGCAAAATCATAGTACTAGAATTGGGTCGGGTATAATAAAATAACCTCCCGTTTTTTACATTTTAAATTTTTAAGATGAGATCGAAGATCTCCCATGAAATGAGGGCAAGTTGGATGCGAGATCGTCGTGTCGTAGGTGTGGCTGGCGTGTGAACCACAACCAATCAATCAGATGCACTTTGCCTGCGTCCGCCTTTGACACATGACAAAGAGAGGATGGCTGATTCATTCAGCTTCAGTCCATTAATTGGATTGTCTTCACACACACACCCACCACACGTGTAGCCTGGAATTGGATTGTCAATTTGTGTTTTTGTCGTCTCTACATAACTCATACTTTACTTATTTATTTTCGTACGTAACTTTTTTTTTTTTCTGTTGAGGGAGGGTAGAGCTACGTACGAATCAAAACGCTCAAGAGCAACTTGAGTCAAAATTCGACTTAGAGATTGGTTAGCATCAAACTCAAATCGAGTTTAGACTCGAACTCAACCCTAAAGAAATTAAATTTGTTATTTTGTGAGTCAATTCGATTATATATATAATATTTTTATTTTAATAATCAAATTATATATATATCCATAATATTTAACACCAAACTTGATTGGAGTTCGAACTTTATACCGAGAATTTGTCGAGTTTGAGCTTGATTTTGAACTTGAAAAATTAAATCGAAACTCAATTCAATTAGATTAAAATTTAACTTGACTCAATTCATTTGAAGCCTTGGGAGTGATCTAATGCTTTGCATTAATTCAGCACGTTGTTATTCCTCTAGAAATAAAAAATGGATAATTTTAGAAACCTTACTTGAGGTTTCACAAAATATCACCTAGCTCCTTTGAGCTTTTCAAAATCTCGCTTAGCGCCCTTGAAGTAATAGTGGCACCATATGCCAATATCAATGGTGAAAAATTGTCAATAATACCCTCATATTTAAACTTTCTAAACTTGTTTTTTCTTTCTCTAAAATTTCTACTTTTCTTTAACAATATTTATACATACATACATATATATAATTGAAGTGCAAGTGTCAATGAAATATTCAGCACGTTTGGAGAAGAGTAGTTGCAGATTTTTTTTTTTCCTTTTTTTTTGTGTTTCACAACTATATTTATCTATTTATTTGTTTCTATTCATGTAGAGCACCGGAGAAATGAAGTAATTGAAACTCCAAACTCTGTGATTTTTCAAATTATAACTTTTTCTTTTTGTAATAAAAATTTAGTCTTTCACTCCCCTAAAAAAAAAGTCAGCTTATTTTGAGTAAATTATTTATATGATATTGAAATTGATTTCATCTATTGCTGATTTTTTTTTGCTCGAATGCATAAGTTTGACTTGCCAATTGCTTTTAACACTATGGAAGGTTTTTATTTGTGGAAATGATTTGAAGAATAGTATTTGCTTTTACTATCTCTCTCTGCTACAGAAGTGACATTGACGGTAACATATAAATCTTCACAAACTTTTATCTCCTCACTTTTAAGATGGTTTCAATTTAGTTTTTTTTCTTGGTTTGTAAAATGTTCATTTTTTTAAATAGCTTAATGGTATTAAGGGCACTAAAATAGTCTCTCTCCTCAAACATGAATTTTCTAATATTACTTTTGATTAGAAGGGCTGACAATGTTACAAAAATGTCAAATTGAGGGGTGCTAAGTGATATTTTGAAAACCTCAGAGGAGCTAAGTGATATTTCATGAAACCTAAGGGGAGGTTTCTAAAATTATCCCGAGAAAGAAAAAAATTTCACAACAGTAGTGTACGTAAAAAGAAATGAATGGGCCGAGTATCTCAGTTGCGGGTGGGGTGGACAGGACAGTTGTAATGCGGAGATTTGAAGGCAGAAGTTGGTCGGACGGTGCATATAAGATGACTTTTGAAGCAACTCAACGGTCACCTTATCCACATCGATCTATCTACCACGTTGGCTTATTGCGTCTACGTGTTGCTATTGTGGTCCTCTCACTTGTTTCATGCAATGGATGATTTGAGCCATTGTTATGGGGGAGGAGAGGACCAATTACGTGCGTCTTTGTTCATATACAACTATTTTCTTTTAACTTTTTTCCCTTTTTGAATACATATTCGATCTACAGAATTAATGTTACGTATTATTTTTTTTTTTCGATCTACAGAATTAAATGTTACGTATTATTACGGCTTCACAATCTAGTTACATTTAGTCCAAAATTCTGTTGATTTTAAATTGAAACTTGAATGATGTAAGCTTGCAAGACCTGACAAGTATTAGAATTATTTCACGCTCAGACAGAGACCTGGGCCCAATTTCTTGCCAAACCTCAGCCTTCAATATCTCTCTCTGTCATTTTTTTTTTTTTTTTTTTGGGTTGGAGTAGACTTCAGTTTAGGAAAGGTCAAGAGTTGGACCACGGCTTTTACTTTGTGCATCAATATTAAGAGAAACCCGATCAATAATTAAGAAAAACCCAGTTCGAATTAACTTGGTTATGAGTAATGTCTTTTCCAAAAGGCCAAAAAAAAAAAAAAAAAAGAGGTAATGTAAATATAGACGGTCGCTCGTGTTTGGACAATCCAAGACACACACACAGTTAGCCGGGGAGCCGCTTACAAGTACAACTAGCTACTTGTGTGGCCAGCAGCAGCAGCAGCAGCAGCAGGAGGCTTGTTACGGATGCAAATTGAGTGAGAATGAGATAGGACCAAATATGACCCAAAAAAAAAAAGAAAAAATGGAAAAAATTCTCCACCCCCTCCATTTGAATAAACGAGATTGCCGACTATCACCGGAATGGAATCCCACCCCTTATTAGCCCGGCGGCTATCCACGTCCAGAAGGCGTAAACGAGATCTTATCCCAAGCCAAATGAGTCGGTCGCATGTGATCGATCACTTTTAATTTTTCATTTTTGCTACTTTTGGTTGGGAGGGAGTTTATTGAGCCAGCGATCCGCGCGCTGAGTTGTCCACTCCTGCCTGGTTGGGTTGCATTGTGAAATCAAGGAATTGTGGGGGCGGTCCATCCACGCCTTTACATCATCCGATCGTCCGTCTCGACAGTCTCTGGTTCCAGATCTCACATGTCCCAATCAAAACTCTTAAAAAGGCACGCTTGCGTTTTGTTCTTTTTGACTTTTGACTGCACCCATCCCTACCGTTTACATAGATCACATGTTTCTTCTTGTCATTCACAAGCAAGCATTTTTTTTTTCATTAGACGTCAGCAGCTAGCCTAATTTGCTTATACACTTATTTCTATTTCAGCCTAACTTAGTGGCTCAACAAAACCTAAAAAATCCGGCAGAAACTGAATCACTATTATACCAAACAAATTTCGTATGAATTTGAAAAAAGTCACATATAGTAACATATTAATGAAAAGTAATGTTTAAATCCTTGATCTCCTGTCCATTAAGACTTAAAAGTCTTTTAACATTCCTTGATTCCGCTCAACCCATTCTGCCCTTTTTTTTTTTTCTTGAGTTGTTGTAATTTGTAAATGGCTTTAAAAACCGCCCATAGTTCTAGAATGAGGCCCTTGCCAGTTCCCACCACCGCCGTCCCAGTAGTAACGTAACGTAACATATAGATACATTAGTATTGTCATGCGGGGAGGATGGATTTAGACGACCACACCATAATTAAGCAGCTAGCAAGCAACCACACACTGATCAACTGAACCCTTATTCATTATCGCAGCTTTACCCAACTGAACCCTTATTTATTTATTTTTTCAGTCCTCCACAGGAAAAAGCACAAACTTTAGCCATTAAATCAAAGTCCCCCTCCGCAGTCCGCACCCAAGAGCTCCTTTAATTGATGCATTCATTCTTTAACTAATTATGCTCTCTAAGCCAGAAGGATAGATAACATTCTTTTCTTTTTTTTTTTAACCTTGTCTAAGAATCGTATTTAATTGAGCAAAAAAATTAATAATTTTTTTAAAAAATCCTTAATAGTGTGTTGACTGACTGCATAACAAAAAGTTTCCATTTGCCGCATACTAAACCAAAATGAGATGAGCCTTAATTCATCTGCAATAACTCCTCACACCTCATCCATCGGCATATAGCTTTTTGCAAGTATAATCAGAAACGCAATATCGGAATTGGGACGAATTTCCAAACCTAGGACACCGCCCCATCATGGACATGGGGTGCGCTAGATTTTTTCTCCAATTTTCTTGCGCTGTCAGAAAGTAAATCCTCCACCGACTCCACCAAAATGAAAGAATTTCATCTCATTCGGGAATATCACCGATCCTCTATCCCAGCTTTACATTCGACCCATGTCGATCTATCCATTTGATCAAATTTGTCTTCATTACTACACAACAAAAAGGGCATACTGCATATAGCTCAATGACGAAGGTGATTTTCTTGATTCTACAGAAGAAAATTTGACAGACAGAAACCTAAAATGAGGAAAGAGTCCTCAACGCTGGACAGCAATCAATAGGGAAGGTCTCCATCAGGAAGTTCCCAGTTATCTTCGTCTTCATCTTGCTTACTATTCTTAGAGGTCTCCTGCCTGTCTTGAAAACTGCCTCGCGACTGGGGGCGTCTATTATCACGAAAGAGATGATTAACTACAGCCAGCCAAATAAATAACTGTCTACCATTCAATGCATAAGCACAAATCACAAAATGAACCATTACTTGGTCACATGACAAGTGAATCACAATGGCCCAACGCATGCATAAACAACAATTGAAGAGCCCTGATACTAGTTAACATTTGATATCCAAGGCAGCACAAGCTAATTTCAAAAGCAAACTACCATTATTTTGTTTTTCCTTCTTTTTTTTTTTTGTGGTTTGGATTGGGGGTGGGATGGGACGAGGGGGTGGTGAGGACAGACACCATTGCAGCGTATTTAGTCCTTTTACTTTTATACCCATGTAAAGTTGTAAACGTACACACACACACTTGTTTTGGTACTTGAGCATATGAAATCAAACCAACAAATTCACAATCTCCTAATTGATGGAAAATTTTGTTCACAGAAGAAAATTTACACTGTTGCGTCAATCATGAAATATTCAACTCAAGGAATGTTATAAATGATCTAGGATTAAATGGCTTATAATCAACTTTCCTGCATCTTCAGGTAATTCTTCTATTGCTCCCTCGGTCCTTTGATTGCATTTATAAACACCACCAGGCACTAGCTTATCTAATTAGTCCAATTTCTTAAGAAAACTCAAACACTGTCAAACACCTGATAGTGAAGCATCCCCATTCTAGGTTAAAATGATTAGCCAACTGTGAATTTAAGTACCATCAAAATGTTTCACTTATCCTCCTATGCTTCTGCCTCAAGGGGGGGAGGAGAGGGGGGGGGGGGAGTGTTTGGAAACCCTTATCTTCCTACATCAACACCATTTTGGCATTAAAATTTTTGGCCACTTTTTGTTTTCTCATTTTTGCCCCAAGCAAATCAAGGACAAACATTATACAATCACCAAAAGCCATGCCCAACCAAACAAAAAAAAATTTGCAATGCTTGAAACCATGTTAGTAACTGCCAATCTGCCAAATTGTTATCCATCTGCACATTTTTAACTCATCAAGTTCTCTAAATAATTATTGTCAAAATGTGAGACCAATTTGAGTTTGCTACCATGTACAACATCATATTACGAGAAGTCATTACCACTGATGCGGCATCCTTCATTTTTCCTATTCTATCCTTCATTCTTTTGCTTCTACTTACATCGTCACTTTAGACATAATCACCACCAACAGTAGTTCACCACACACACCACCACAACGATCACTACCATCCACCACTGACGATCACCAATATAAGAAGAGAGAGGGATCTAGATAACTAGAAGATAATCAAATGGCAACCCTGGAAAATAATGGAAAGGGAACCACCTGTCCACCACAAACCAACACCTTCACCACCCCTATTATCACGACGGCATCAGCCATCATGTAACTACAGCAGGGAAAGAGATAAGGAGATATGGGCAATCATAAAAAGGGGTCAACATTATGCAGATTGTTGGAAAATTTTGAGTAGGCTGAAGGCTATGAGAGTAGAGCAAAAAGTGGTGAAAGAGTGGGGACGGATGGTTGGAGAGGGAGATGGTGGAGAGAGAACAACGGGGAGGGCCATAGAAGATTTAGTACTCTTTGATGTGGGAGAAGAAAGAGAGAGAAAGGAGTGGGTTTTTGAGAATTTGATACCTTTTCTTAATGAAGTCGTGATTATCCAACCAATTTTTTGAGAATATTTTCCGTACGTAAGGATTATTTTTATTAGTTGCACAGATGTTTGAGTGTGACTTAATCACTAGTGAAAAAAACTAACCATGCAATTGTACCCAAAACTACCCAAAAAACCAGTTTATATTTTGGATTTCTAGGCGTTGGAAACATCTACATCCAAAGAAGTGGGTACTAATCTGAGTGGTAGGTTGTTGCAATTAAAAGATTAAGAGGACGACATCGGAAGCGAGCAGAGTGTCAAACAGAGAAATAAAATAATCCCAGTAAAAAATTGAATGACTAGCTTACAAAAAATGGCAAAAACTGCGCGGTTTAAGGTGCCTAAAACTGAAAAAAAAAAAAGGTTGCCAGAATACAAGATCCAAGGGTGATTTTTTGCTTTAGTTGCAGTGAACAAACTACGAGACATGTTGGCAAAATCAGTTCAATGCATCTCGCTGAACCAGGAAAATCTTCATGTACCCAGTGCAAATATTTGTCTTGATCATTAATTGGAATTCAACCAAATCAGAATATGAATAAATCACTTATTGCAGCAACAATAACTGAGATGCAAGAAATGTATTCTTCAAAGACAGATCCGAACATGCTTCCCAACGAGGCCTTTCAGAAATCAAGTACCATCATCCATACTTGGATTGACCAACATATATGCAGAAATGTAAGCAGGTAGAAGCTAGCATCAAGAACCTTCATAAAGTAAAGAATGAAAAAAATAATTCAAATGAAGCACATCTTGTTTGGAAAGAGAAATCATGCATCGGAGAAAAACACAGGCAGCTGCTGCAGTTTGGAGCCTAGAATTCTAGGCATCAGGAGCTGAAATTGGAGAAATTCCATTTAGAAAGATGATGGCGTCTAAGCTACTAAAATACTTATCTGCAACTGTACGGTAGAAGTATTCGAATTCCGCAATGTCTCTTAACACTTACCTTTACCTTTCCTTTTTACTTAGAGGAATCATCCCAACGTTTAAGTAACAACTTATACTTACTTTGTTAGTGTGGTACCATAAAATCCCAGTTACCACGTGAGGTATATTCTATGGGAAAAAAAAATTCATATTTATCCCGTCTGTTCTGAAGGGAAAGGGTGGTTGGGGTGGAGGGAGGGTATAAAAGGGGTTTACCTTCGGCGATTGCGCTTGGCGGCCTCGCGAGACTTGCGCTTTTTCTCGTCCTGCTTGTTCTCAAAGAACCTTCTGCGCCTGCATTCTTGAATCACGCCGGCCCTCATCACCTCTCTCCGGAACCTGTTCAGGAGCTTCTCTTCCGGCTCGTTCTCATCCACAAGCACCTGAACGTTGTAAGCCGATCTAAAGAAGAGCGTGTTAGCATAAGCAAGAGACGGGCAAACCACCGACATCAGCCCATTATTAAGATCATTATCAGTCGACGATGACAGGGGCAGGTACTGCTGGTTTTCAAGTCGGGTGGCGGCGGCCAAAGCCAACCCATCCTTGGTGGAGCAAGTGGGAATGAAGAGGTGGGACGGCTGTGGCAATTTGAGCAGAGCTGGAGGTTTTGATGAGGGAGCGAAGAAGGAGAGGAGGTTTGCTATGGATGAGGCTGCAGCAGCCATATTCTCGATTTCGGTGTTGGATAAAACCCAAAAACCGTAAATAAAAACTAAATAAATGAAAAGACCTCAGCTCAGCTGAGAGGGACTGGAGCAGAGTGTCACAAGTCTCATAAGACGGGCCGGTCGTCGATGAGCCAAATTTGGATCATTACAGCCTCAACCAGGGGACATTTTTTTCCTGTCCTAGAAGTCCATCAACTGGTTCTTTCATATGGGCCTAATCTGGTTCTCAAATCAAATCAAAGGGGTTGGATGGAGGGATCTGTCAACAGCAAGGGTTTGATGATCAATAGTATAGTAGCAGTAGCAAATAATCCCCACCATTTGTAGGTCAGTTTCAGTTGTAATGGAAATAGAGAGTCAAATTTGAAGCAAAAGATTTAAATTGACTACAGATTTTCAGTCAAGAGCACATATAGTAGTTGTATTTTAGTACTGAAAAGTTATATCTGCGTGATTGAGTTTACAACTGATGATGAGGCGGCAGTGTCCTCGTTAGGTTAGGTTACATGAAGCCAATGCGCAGCGCTAAATTAATGTCATCCGCCAATCATATCTGCATGGTACGGTGCACATGTAAAAGTAGAAAAAGTGCCTTCTCCACCAATCCTTAACATGCTTGTCGTTCATTCATTGTGATGGTTTTGGTGACTGCATTTTTTGGAGACACGCTTGCAATTATGCAAAAATGCTTCAGCCTACACGAACGACTATGACAAGTGAGTGAAATCCAAGTTTTTTTTCTTGATACGTGACAAGAGTAATAGTGGTATAGATTGGGATTGAAGAAAAGCAGAATATTTTGTTAGTCCGCTAATCAAAGTGGACACACACCACATCCAACATATTACTACCTTTTTTCCCATTAGTGTGTACTATTACTTAATTTAATCCACACCACACTACTATTATTATATTAAGTAGTAGTAGTATTTGAAATATTATTTTGAATAATTACTGTAGCACTTTTTGTGATGTGATGTACATGAGATAAAAAGTAATTGAAAATATAAAAAGGTGGGTTGAAAAATGTGTTTATGATGCAAGCGAAATTATACTCCATCCGTCCCACTTTGATAATCCTGTATTCCTTTTTTATCTGTCCCAAATTGTAGTCCACTTTCCAATTGAAGAATGTAGTTGTATTTTAATTTTCCTAAAATACCCTTATTCAATGTAAGTAGTTGTTACTATAAACTTACCCCATTTAATGAGAGTTGATTCTTTTTTTACCATCAATTCAAGTTCCCATAAAGTTGTACCATATTTAATGTGAAGATATTTTAGGAAAATAGCAATCTAAATTTACTTTTCCAACAAAGTTAACTACTTTTTCTTAAACTGTGTGAAAAAAGAAACAGAACTATCAAAGTGTGACGGAGGACTATTTGGAATAATTTCACTATCCAAACCTACTAGTATTATTTTAGCCTTAGGGCAGCTCCAATGGGGGTGTAATGGGGAGCCATTACACCGCTCCATGACACGGCTCCCCATTGGAGCCGTGTCATGGAGATTACACGCATCATACATATGATGCGTGTAATCCATTGATAAAGGCCCATGGCAACGGTAATCCATTTTGTTATTATTTGTATTTTATTTGATTTAACTTATGTAATATTATGTTATGGAGTTCAACTAATAAATTTTTCATTATTAATTAAGTATGGATTATTATGATATCTTCGCATTTGAAGTATCAAATATTTGTTTAATTTCCTACATAATTATTTTTTAAAAAATAACAATATATTATTTTTGAAACATAGAAAAAGATATATTATTCAAACTTAAAAATTAATAATATCATTTTTAGAAAATAAAAAAATTCAAAATGTACAAAATTTAACGAAAGTTAGTACTTTATTTTTTAAAAATAACAAAATTAGTTTTAAAAATTACTTTATTTATTTATGGGATATGAGTTATGCATTATTAAAATAAATATTTGATTAATTGTGGACCCATGCTATTACACCTTGTAGAGTGTAATCCATTGTGAGTGAAAGTGTAATGAAAGAGGAGAAAGTGGAATGCTGACGTGGCATGTGGATTACACTCCACAAAGTGTAATAGCATTGTGGATGCTCTTAGGGTGAGCGGTATGGATGGATGGAGGGATGCCTCGGGCTTTGGCACCTTTAACCTTTTATTTATCCTACGGAATTTCCAACAATTCCACTATCAAGGGCGCTGTACCGTACCGTGGCACTTTCCCAGCGTTTCGTCGTTATTTAATTAGCCATGGCTGGGAATCAATCAATTTAAGGATAGGATGATGATATAAACTTTTCGGGGCCGTTCTCTTTTATCACTGCCACATGGTCCTTTTGTCTTCTAGAAGAAGAAGAAGAAGAGATTTGTGTAATACTCCATTATGTACGCAGTATGCTTACTTGTCAGAAATTTGCAGAACTGCCTGAGGAAAAAAATAAAAAAAAAAGTAAACCATATTTATCTCTGTATGTTTTGACGATATGAGGTTTTTGAACCCCCAAAAAAAACAAAAACCATTTATTGGCGCGTCTGAGGAATTGTAATGCGTAAACAATTAGAGACTGAGGAAAGAAAATGGAGGAAAGAGATCTCCAAGCGCCCACCGCCCACTCAAAAGTGTCAAACGTCTCGAAGACGGAACAGAGTATATATATATATATATGTATGTATAGGACAAAACTAGTGCTGACGAGGAAGGCAAGATAACTTTCCAGTAGAGACACCAAGTGAAGCAAAGCGAGAGGGTAAAATAAAATGGGATAATTTCAGAAACCTCAAGGCAAGGTTTAAGAAATCACACTTACATCCCTTGACATAGTAAAATATTTATAATATCCTCCACTTGATAGACAGTTACAAATTTAAGGCAATAGATTTACAAAACCCAAAAAAAGTCCATTTTTTTTGTCTCTCATCTATTTTTGCTCATCTCTTTTATAGTTAATATACTGCTATACCATCTTTTTATTATTTTTAATTTTGTGGGTATTAGCAAATTGAAATTACAAAATTAACAGATGGAGTAGATTGTGTCTCAAACTAAAAGAAATGAAGAGACTCCTGGTGATAGAGAAATAAATAATGAAATTGATGATTAAAATATGAATAAGAACTAAAGATGTGAAATTTATCAAATTTTGTTTGTTCTCAATAAAAAATTTTTCAAATGTCAATAATTACGTAAGGATTTCTTTCGTTGAATTTTAAATTTTTTGTGATGATTTTATTGTAGAGGTAAAATTTATTATCTACTTTTGAGATATTAATATTTTAAGGCCATAGAATGGGTTGTAATAGTAGTTTTAGAGTGGATTAACTTGTATTGAAAAGGTATTTGAATATTGATATTTAATTTTGGGGTATAAAATTGGTTGTCAATGAGGAGTTATGTGTGTGTGTTTTTTTTATGACAACTATTGATACTGTATTTGCAAATTAGGATTTTTTGGATAGTTACTTGAATTTAAAACTCATGATTGGATGGTTGTTAGGAATTCGGCTTGTTGATTTGTGCAAAGTATGGAAGAAAAAATTTGAGTATACCATATTTTTCTTTCTTAGTTCTATACAAAAGGGCAATTTCAAAATTTTGAAAGAAAATATAGCATGTTGAACTCACATTGTTACATAAACAATAAAAGTAGGGGAGTATGTGTAAGTTTTAAAAATCGAGAGGAGTTCTCTGTAATTATTAAAAACCTCAGGGGAGGTTTGTGAAATTAAGTTTTAAATTTCCACCTTTTCTCTACTTTTCCGAAATGGACGATGCTAACGTTGTTGCTTGGGATTGTTTGGAATCACTCTCCTCAATCAAAACAATAAATAATAAACATTCATGTCTGGGGTATTTTATTCTCTCCCTGGAAATGGAGTTGGAGGGGTCCGACTCCGACTCCAAACAAGCAAGAAAACAAAAAAAGAAAGAACCCACCTTCCTTGCCTTTGCCTTCGATCTTTCACACGCGAGACAGATATGTATTATATTAGAACTCGCTTTGTGCCTTTTCTCTCTTCCACTTTCGTACTTCCTTAATAGCAGTATTGTAAAACCAGGAAATATACAGACTTCATAATCCCCAATTGGTTTCCCTGCATCGTTTCTTTACTTTGTTATGCAATGTAACCGTCCTTCCCTTTCGTCTTTGTCGGTATGCTTTCTTTTCCTTCAGCTTTGTAATCATTTATGCAAGACTACTTTTTTTTTTTTGTCTGCTGATTCTTTCCAGCAAGTTGGTTAGTATTTTGACCCAAAAAAAAAGGGTAAAAGGCTGCCGTTAGGGTTCTGGCTGTGATGTTTGTAATCTTTGAGTTTGACAACTTCTGCTCTGAGGTCTGTTTGATCCTTGGCTTATTTGTTGATTATCCATTCACCTTCGTTCTTCCCTATTTATTATTTTTACATCGGAGTTGCGCATGTTTAATTCCTCTCTAATTTGTAGCATAGCATTTTTTCCCTCCCCCTCAAGTAATCTACTTGTGCCCCACTCTCTATTTTTTCTCTTACTTTTGGTGGGTGTGGGATGGCGAAAAGTTATGATCTTGTCAAGCTGAGAATGGTTATCCTTCGCTGATTGCCGGACCTTTTATTACCTTGCTAAGCAAAGATTGTCCTTTTTTTTTTTTTTCTTTTTTTGGGCTTTTGTTTTTGTTGGGTTGAAGGAGGGGGAGGGGATTGTTATCACTTCTTGTCTGCATGTCAATAACTTTTTCCTTGCTGGGTTTCTCTTACACATTTCTCCTTGGATACTAATTTGATAGTAAAGTAGACTTTCATAGTCAAGTAGCTACTCTTACGTGCTTTAATTTCTTTGTGTCTTATTTTCACTTCGTGATTCTGCTCTTTTCTATGTTTTAGGCATTCTATTGTGTATTATTGCAAAATTTGCCACCTGCATCTGAGTTTGTCCATGTGTTTACATTTTGTTCTTCATCCTTTGGGAACTTTGACAATGGCACCAATTGTTCCAACTGCTATATTAACTTATTCTCATTTTCCATTTGAGTTGAAAGGATGCGAAGGATGTTATCTGTTCCCAAGTTCAGATTAGTGCATTGCATGAACATTTTGTTGGACTCTAGTTGCATTTCTCTTTTGTTTAATAGATTTCACAACATCTCATCACTTGATGACCTGTTGCCTCTTTCTTTTACTTTTTTCCAATGAGAATACACAGAACTGAAGGCTTTGGGGACTATGTTTAAGGACAAGAGAAAAGAAACTGAACAAGAAAATGAGGGTTTGGATGAGTATTGTTACTGCCTGACTGAGAAAGACACATTTGATTTGAGTTATGATGATGGTAACTTGTTCAGATTACATGGCACTTCACCACCAAAAAAGGTTAGAGTTTGTGAGACTGGAAACGGCTTGGACCATAAGACGGATCCTAAACCTTCTGAGGATGGTGGTGCCATTACATCGGTAGGTGAAGAACCTCAGGATGCAGATTATTCTTTCCTTCCCTCATTGGACTATGAAGTTGAGAATCTGATTTTCGCTAGGTTACCTAGGTCGGAGCATTGGAAGTTATGCTTTGTGAACAAGAGGTGCTTAACTCTCCTGACGAGTGGTGAGATATTCAAGATTAGACGAGAAATTGGGTTTAAAGAACCTTCTGTTTTCATGCTGGCAAGTGGGGAAACTAGTTGGTGGGCATTTGATCGGGACTTCAAGTCTCGAATGAGGCTTCCATTTGTGCCATCTGATCCATGTTTTCATTCTGGAGATAAGGAGTCACTTTGTGCTGGGACACATCTGCTTGTTTCGGGCAGGGAGATTGATGGAATTGTCATCTGGAGGTATGAATTGGCCACAAACCAATGGTTCAAAGGTCCCTCCATGATTAGTCCAAGATGTTTGTTTGCTTCTACAACTTGTGGTACCTCTGCTTTTGTTGCTGGTGGTGTTGGTGCTGGTGCAAATAGCGAAGTCTATGACACAGCTGAAAAGTATAATCCTGAAACT
Source organism: Coffea arabica (assembly GCF_036785885.1). Classification (NCBI taxonomy): domain Eukaryota; kingdom Viridiplantae; phylum Streptophyta; class Magnoliopsida; order Gentianales; family Rubiaceae; genus Coffea; species Coffea arabica. Next base: position 1,949,797 of record NC_092323.1, on the reverse strand, counting down.
GGATTCTGGGACCCTCTCCCGAGGATGAAAAGGAGAAGGAAGCTATGCTCAGGTTGCTTCATGGACAATAGATTCTACGTTATTGGAGGGCGAAATGAGAATGGAGAACTTACGTGTGGAGAATATTTTGACGAGAGCAAAAACAGATGGGAACTAATACCAGACATGTTTAAAGATGATCCAGTTCGTACATGCCACTCTCCACCTCTGGTTGCTGTTGTAAATAATGAGCTATACTCGCTGGAAGCTTCTTCCAACCAGCTGAAGGTGTATTTGAAAAAAACCAACACTTGGAAGCATTTGGGGCCGGTCCCAGTAAGAGCAGATTTCAACAGAGGATGGGGAGTTGCATTTAAATCCTTAGGAGACGAGCTGCTGGTAATAGGAGCATCATCATATTCATGTGCTGGGAACTGCATGTCCATATACACCTGCTGCCCAGATCCTGAAGCGAGTGAACAGCCATGGAAACCTCTTGATGGTGGTAGAAACCGGTTGAGTCACTTCATTCTAAATTGTTCCATTATGGTAGCATAGCATGAGGCTAAGCAGCTGAAGGGGCGTTTACATAATCTCCGTTGTTGCTAAATAAAAACTCAAAAAGTAAACTAAATAAATAAATAAGAAAAAGGAGACTTGGGTCTGTGTGCAATCATTACATGATTAAAATCCACTTGCTTCTTTGACTGCAGGGTAGTGGTTTGGTGTCTGTGTTTGTGAGTTCTAACCGAAAATGGTAGACCATTTCTCTGCCGCCGACTAATGAATGCTCAACTGACTTATAGTAATTGATATAGTAGTTGGAGGACGAAGTTAAAGTCTGTTGCTATGGTATCGTATCGGATGGCATTGTTGATTTTGATAGTTGGGCAGGTTGTTGTACTTGTTGATCTTGGAATCATTCTGTGTAAATAGGTAAAACTTTTTTGTGACGTGTTCTACCTTTCCTTTCACTACACATTCCTTTTTGTCTTGTTGAGATTTGATGAGATTATCAAATATCTGTTTCGGTGGTGGTCGTTTAGTTAGATGAAGCGAAAAAAAATATATCTATCTAGCACATGAACTAGCCTCCAATCCATGGTGTAGATCAGGCAATGTGTATGTACTATGTAGCATACATTATCAGCCAACTTTGCTTCGAGGATTTTGATGGTGTTATAGGGTTTTGAGTAGTTTAGTGGGAATTTCCCTGCCTTTCTAGGTACCGTGCCAAAGTTTGCTTTGTGAATTGATCATGATGTGCTAGACCTACTAGAGAGTACTTTGGTATGTTGTTGTGCTCGAAGCTTTTTTGCTCATGATTTGGTATTAGTACTCCGTTGATTCTCTCCCTTTGCTTCTTTTTTTTTTTTTAGAAAAAAAAAAAAAAAAAAAACTTTTCAATGGGCAGTTGAACAAGAATGGAGGACGCGGATTCTCGGTGGTGCTGCTGCTCATTCGTTGAATCACTAATGCTTAGTGTGGGAGTTTTGGGAAGAAATGGGAGGATTTGGGATATATGTAAATCAGTAAAATGTACTTCAATGTTCAGTGAAGTATAAATTACGTGGGCATGCATTTTGAAAAATATTTTACCAACGTTCCTCCTGACTTTCCTTTGTTTTCAGTCAATGTGTCTTTCTAAACCCATCTGTTTCTCTTCTTTTCCTCTGTCACAAAAAACTCCCAAATGAGTAACAAAAAACTCCCAAATGAGTAACGACGACTGAAAAAACCATCTGTCTGTCTCTCATTTCTTTTCCTGTCAAATCTGTACTCTCAAAACGAGTGGCAAGAAGTTGAGGGGTTTGGGACAGGAATGGTTCCTGCAACCGTTTCAGAAGGTTGATGGTCAAGATTTGCCTATATATATATATATATATATAAGGTCCAGATGAAAATTTCATCTTGTACATCGTTTTATATACAAGGAATAGTTACACGTCGTATAAAATGAGTTATATTGTGTGTAAATTGAGTTATTTCTAGTATATAATGCACAAAATCGGTCCGAACGGTTTCCACTGTTCTGTCCCAAATCCGAAGTTAAGAGGCCATGTCGCTCGCAAAAAGCCAGTGCGGTAGTGAGTTGGAAAACAGAAATTACACCCCGTGTTACAGCCGTTCTTCAGTTGATTGGTGATTGAAATAGTTGGCTGCACCACCAGGCACAGGACAACAACAATTTCCTAATACTGCTACTACTGGAGTATTTGATTTGATCTGATCTTTGAGCTAACAAGTTGATTTGATCTGATCTTTTGGCAGTGAGTGTGAGACCCTCCTTTCCAGCAGAATTGAACCAACCACACACACACCCCCCTCCAAAACCCTTTTTCTCCCAAACCCAAAAAAAGAAAAAGAAAGATGTCCACTGTTAGAGCGTCAGTTGCTAAAAAACCCGAAACTGAGGCGTGATCTGGTTGGAAATCAGCTTTGATGGAAAAATACAAAAATGACTTTAAAAAACTTTTTAAAAAAATAAAATTTCAATTTTCATGTGTTGTGTTTTGTTGATAGCATAGAAAGAGCTCCACAATTTGTTACTTGTAAGGAAGAAAGTAATGGAGAAGGCACTCGGCCCAAATATAACGAATCCGAAGCCCAGATCAGCCGATAGATTAATATAATAAACCCAAAGCGACAAGCAATACCGAAAGGGGCCTGCTTCTAAGCCTTGTGGACTGGATCTAGAAGTGGTAAACAAATGAACTAGGCAATCAAAGAAACAAACAGTTATTTGAAGTTCTCATCGAGGCGTCAGACAGAGAGAGAGAGAGAGAAGATCAGACGGACGAGTCGAGTGAGTGAGTGGAGGTGGAGGCTCCTCTTTTGATGTGTTTAATGGAGTCGCAGCGGTAGCCGCGAAGAAAACGTCGCGAGAGGTTCTTCTTGGTCGGTCGGTTGGTTGGTTGCGGCTTTGTCATTCTTCTGAAACAGTTGCGAGGGGGAGGTTTCAAATTGTTGTAAGAAGTCACTTCTGTCCGGCCCTTTCCTCTTACTTCCCCTTTATTCCACACTCCTGTCTTTGCTTCTTCAGCTTATTATTGTTTTCTGTGCTTTTCCCCCAATTACTGCTTTTAACTCTCGTTTTCTGCACCCGTTTTATCCCAAATCTATTCTAATTTCAGTCCGCAACTTAGGGTTTTAGGGCTTCAGCTTTTTTTTTTTTTTTTCTTATTTAGGTTTTGTAAGGACTGCCATTCCTGTGCTGTAATCCTTTCTTTTTTATTTTTTTTCTTTTGGGATCTCCACGACATCTTGTGAGTGGGAGCATGAACCGTAATTAGATTTGGCAATACTCAACTCTTCTTTTGTATGTATGTTTTTGTTATATTTGCTCAAGAATTCACCATGATTCGGATGTTTTATTCGAGTCCTTTTTAGGTTTTTTATTTTCTTTTGTTCAACGTAGCCTCTCTCTCTCTCTCTGGTGCCTATGTGAATGCGCCATTTTGATCGGGTTGGTACTCGTTTGTAGGTTGGTTTTAGTAGGTTTAGCTGTAAATCATGTCTATGAACAACAGTAATGCTCCTAAGAGTGTGGGGGTTCCATCCCCTTTTGGCAACTCTATGGCTGCTCATCTCCAGTCACAGTCCCATCCCCAGCAACAACTCCCTTCTTCCTTTCCCGCCCAATTCAATCTGTCCCAGCTTTCTGCTGCTCATGCCCAAGCCATTGCTCAAGCATCAAAGGCTCAGGCTCAGGCTCAGGCGCATGCCCAGTTCCAAGCCCATTTACAAGCTCAGGGTATATCCCTTAACCAGCCTCATCCCAGTGCGCTTGCCAATTTGGGTTCTGCATCACCTTCCATTTCGGGCTCTGGTAACCCCAATGCCAAAAGGCTCCCGCAGAAACCACCTGTACGCCCACCTGGCTTGTCCACCACCAACGCTCCTTCTCCAATGAGAACGATGGAGCTTTCTGCTGCTGCTCGGAGGAAAAAGCAAAAGCTCCCCGAGAAGCAATTGCATGAAAGAGTTGCAGCTATTTTGCCTGAATCTTCCCTGTACACCCAGCTCCTGGAGTTTGAGTCTCGTGTTGATGCTGCACTCTCGAGAAAGAAAATTGACATCCAAGAGGCCGTTAAGAATCCCCCTTGTATTCAGAAAACCCTCCGCATTTATGTATTTAACACCTTCGCTAATCAGATCCGTACAATTCCCAAGAAGCCCAATGCCGAACCACCTACCTGGACACTGAAGATAATTGGGAGGATTCTGGAGGAGGGGATGGACCCAGAACAGGCTGCCATGTTTCAGAAAACGAGTTCCATGTACCCAAAATTCTCTTCATTCTTCAAGAGAGTCACCATATCTTTGGACCAGAAATTGTATCCCGATAACCATATGATTATATGGGATAATGCTCGATCCTCAGCACCTCATGAGGGATTCGAGGTAAAAAGGAAAGGGGATCAAGAATTTACTGTCAATGTACGGTTGGAGATGAATTACATGCCTGAGAAATTTAAGCTTTCAGCTGCTCTGATGGACGTACTTGGGATTGAGGTTGATACTCGTGCAAGAATTATATCTGCTATATGGCATTATGTAAAGGCTAGAAAGTTGCAATGCCAGGATGATCCTTCTTATTTCAATTGTGATCCTCCGCTCCATAAAGTGTTTGGTGAGGGAAAGGTGAAGTTTACTGCTGTGACGCAGAAGATATGCCCTCATTTGGCTCCACCACAGCCTATACATTTGGAGCACAGGATAAAACTTTCTGGCAATAGCCCGGCTGGAACTGCATGTTATGATGTATTAGTTGATGTGCCCTTCCCTATACAGAGAGAATTGAATGCCTTGCTAGCCAACACAGAAAAAACCAAAGAGATTGATGCCTGTGATGAAGCAATTTGTACTGCCATCAGGAAGATACATGAGCACCGAAAACGAAGAGCATTTTTTCTTGGTTTCAGTCAGTCACCGGTCGAATTCATTAATGCCTTAATTGATTCCCAAAACAAGGATCTGAAGCTTGTTGTAGGGGAAGGTGGCCGTAGTGCTGAGAAGGAGCGCCGGTCTGACTTCTACAACCAGCCATGGTATGTTTCTTCTTTGGTTGCATCTCTTTTATTTGTCTTCAACTTGTAATTTGAAGTGCTAACTTCTTGCTGTATGAAAATAGAATGGTCAAGTGCTTGTGAAGTATGCACTCTTCTTGTAGGATTACTTTTTACATATATCTGCTTACTTTGATACTGCAAACATTGTAGAGGTTGTCATTTGGTTGATTTGGTTCTCAGAATATTCTAACCAAAACATCGTTAGATGAAGTACTTGTTCATTCTTCTATGTTCACGAAAGAGCTCAATTTTCTTGTGTTAAACTACTAAATTTATTTGAGGGCCTTTTATCCCCCTCCTGCATGCTGTTGGAGTTCTATAGTGGTGCATAAAAGTTTGAGATACGCATGCACTTCTTCCCCATTTGGCTTGGTTAATAGTCACAAATTAACTATGTCATGAACAGGGTTGAAGATGCTGTTATTCGATACTTGAACCGGAAACCACCCGCAGATGCCCCTGGAAGCACTTGAATAACGAGGGAAAGATAACCCGCAGTTGCTGCAATTTGAGTGCATTTCACTTTCTGACGGTTTGACTGAAAATGTCATATTATTTTTGAGAAGTGCTGGGCCGTAGTTGCTCTTTCCATGTTCCGGCAGGAGGGAAAGATGCATTCTGGTAGAAGAAAAGATTAGGATTTGTGGGCTGTTTCAAGCAATTTACTCGGTCTTGCTGTTTATGCTGGTTATAAAGCAAGGCGAAGCAGTTTAAAGGGCCTCTCGTGCTGTAATGTATTTCTGTAGTTAGTTCATTTATGGAAGCCTAGGACCATAGATCAAGTAGCAGGCGCTTTCAATGCTGACATTGTTAAAAATTCATGTATTTCATAACCAATCTCAGTTTCTGGCATCATATACTGGGGGACTCGGACCTTTGCATGGAAAAAGGGAAAATTAGAAGAGAAATATAATATTGTGTAATATATGATAGTTTCTTCATATTCCTTGCGTTTGAATTTTTTATTCTTTTTAAATATATTTTCTTGTAGAAAGTGAAGATGTTCCGGTTACCTGGCTTATAGTCATACCCAAATAAGAGGTTCTGTGTTATGCTGCTAGTAATGTCCGAGCAACTGTCAATTATCATATTCGACGAAGGTCTTTTGGCTGGAACAAACGTGAATCACTGGATTTTAAAAATGTCTTACGGCTGGAACAGGGGTTTACTCAGGTGCCATGATGCCGTCTGACTGCATTTTTCACTGCCGCGATGAATTTGGTGATTGTGCAAATTAGTACACCATCATTCCTGCAAAAATGAAGTGAAAAGACGCCTTTACTTTCAAGGCTGTTTAGATTTGTGGAGGACTAGCCACTAGGGGTCCGGTCTGGGAAGTTTTGAAGGGGTTTTAAGAAAATTAAAAGCCAAAGAAATAAATCCTCATAATCTATGAAGCAAATACTTATATAAAAATTAACTTCTTTCTTCTAGGATGAGATCAATATTGCTACTAATACTATTTATTAATATCCAAAAACAGTCGTAATATTTTAGTGCAGAACTAGGGATTTTTTTTTTTTGGGCATTTCGAATTCACAAAACCCTCTATGGATGAGTTTTATTCTATTAAAGAATAAATTTGTTTGAAACCCAAATGATCATAGAGAGTAAAATCTAGTATAACATTTTCCAAAAAAGAGAAAAAAATTCCTTCTGAATGATTGCTACTAATAAGCAGCAGAACTGAGCCGGGTTAGGAAGGTATTCCATAATTTTGGTTGGGCCACGTTCTGGCTGCATATGTATGTACGGACTACGGAGACGGATGGGCTTTGTTTCGAAACCTCTCAGGGCAGCTCCAATGGGGGTGTAATGGGGAGCCATTACACCGCTCCATGACACGGCTCCAAGATTACACGCATCACATGTATGATGCGTGTAATCCATTGAATGTGGGCCTTTTGTGCCTTTTTATTTGATTTAACTTATGTAATATTATGTTATGGAGTTCAACTAATTATATTCCGAATTATTAATTAAATATGAATTATTATGATATCTTCGCATTTGAAGTATCAAATATTTGTTTAATTTCTTACATAATTATTTTTAAAAAAATAAAAATATATTATTTTTGAAACATAGAAAAAGATATATTATTCAAACTTAAAAATTAATAATATCATTTTTAGAAAATAAAAAAATTCAAAATGTACAAAATTTAACGAAAGTTAGTACTTTATTTTTTAAAAATAACAAAATTAGTTTTAAAAATTATTTTATTTATTTATGGGATATGAGTTATGCATTATTAAAATAAATATTTGATTAATTGTGGACCCATGCTATTACACCTTGTGGAGTGTAATCCATTGTGAGTGAAAGTGTAATAAAAGAGGAGAAAGTGGAATGCTGACGTGGCATGTGGATTACACTCCACAAGGTGTAATAGCATTGTGGATGCTCTTACGTGCGGTGCGCGTGGACAAAACTGGCGGGAAAGTGGAGTAGTAGAGACTACGGCTACCAGAGAGAGAGAGAGAGAGAGACGAAAAATAGGTGAGCAGCGGCCATGGCTACTGTGACGTCGGAGGAGAAGACGAAAATGGAAACGCAGTTTAATTGGCAATCGAGTTGGAGAAAAGAAGTGGACGTAAACCTCAAGCGTCTTCATTCTCTCCTATTCGGAGCCGATGTCGCCCTCGAAAATGGAGATTACTTTCGGGCTCAAGTACTTGCCCTAGGACTCGTCGGCTTCCTCGATTCTCGTTGTCATTCTGACGTTGATGAGGCCTTCATCAGCCCTATTCGCCGCGAAGCTCTGTCTAAGCTCGATTCGGCTCGAAATTCTCTCTTTCCTTCCTCCGATCGGTACATTCTCAAATAATTCGTCTTTTATCCACTTCTTTCCCACCTGTCAGCGCCCTCGGCATGAAAATGCCTTACTTCCTTGTTCTTTCACTAATTGAAATTGAAAGGCCTTTTTGGACGTCGTCTCATATCATAAAGGAGATTTCCTTCTTTTCTCTCTTTCTTTCTTTCTTTCTTTTTTTTTTTGGGTCAATAAAATTTGTGGACTGAATTAATCAATTCGCTTATGGAGTAAACTATTAGCCAGAGAACATGGATGAATAGTTTCATAGATCTTGTAACAAACTACCCTTTGTTTGTTTGTTTAAAGTTCCAGTTGCTTAACCACTGGTTTATGTTTGTCATGATTCAGCCAAGTATTTCAACAAGCAGGCAGAGAGCCAAGCTCTGTATTTACCAAGGGAGGAGACATCAATATTGAGAAGATTATGCAGTCCAAGTACTTTCGAGCTCTTCGGCTTCAATCTAAGGGATCAGCTGTGAATGGATTGGTAAACAAAATGAAGCCTTGATGGTTTTTAAATTGCTCTCAATAGTCTGCTGGTGTGTTTGTAGATTGACAGCCCATCTATCTCTTTACCAGCGTTGCTTTGCGTACATGTTCTTACTTCTTTGCAGCAACCATTTGTTGAATTTTTTTTATCCCACTGGCCAGTGGCCACCACCTTTTTGAACTCTTTTTGTTTTCATATGCACATGTATCAGTGATTCTTAAACAATTTATGGTTGCAAAACTTAAGAAATTACTGGAAGAACTGTTTTTTGCAGGGAGATCAAGCTGACAGTGTGCAGAAATCAAGCTGCAAACCCTCGAAACCTCTTATGCAGACAAAATTGACATACATGTATGGAAATCTTTCCAAGGCAAAAAGTAGTAGCTTTGCACCTCAGAATAGCTCAGAGGACTGTGTACTTGTTGAAACTGCTCACCCAACTCATGGTTTTCCAAAGAATCAGCATGTCCATGTCAAAGCTGAAGATGAAGAAAGAGCATGTGCACACAATTCTAATCCAAAAAGGCTGCACATGGAAGTTGCTAGCCCAAGAACCAACAACACAAAATCCCCATCATGTGCTGAAGAAACTGAGAATGATATATCTGGCAATGGATTTGTTACTGCTAGAATGAAACTGGTATTTCTCTGGTGTCTGTACAGCTTCTGTACTATTAATGTAGCTAATATTGATTTGGAACTAAATAGGTCTGCTATGTCGTAGCTAATTGGTGTTGTTGTAGTTGTCATACCATTCAGATCTTTTTGAACAACAATTTATTGCATTATCAATCGATTCAAGTCACGGGAACCTTTTCCTTGGAACACATGAGGACTTCATCTACTGATGCCCATTTTGGTGATTTTTCATTGTTGTAGGAAATGGAGGCAAGGCAAAAGCGAGGTTTAACTGGATCGCCTAGTTCTTCAGTTTCCCCACAAAATGATAATGCTGCAAGAGTTTATGGTGTCAGATCCTATGGGCCACGCCGTGGCATCCGTGGTAATTTCATTCCCCCCATAAAATCCAATGGGAATAGTGCTGGTAATGTAACTTCACGCATTGCTGGGAAGAGTGAAGATGCATTGGATGATTCAACCAAGAAATGGTTAGCAGTATAAATTTGCTTTCATTTTATGATAAGACAATAAATTAATTTTCTCTATGAAACCAGCTAGAATAACTGAGATTGCTCTCTCTCTCTCTCTCTCTCTCTCTCTCTCTCTCTCACACACACACACACACACATGTTCTAGTTTGGACTTGTTGTGTGGTCCTGATGGTGAGCTTCCTGAGAAACTGAGGAATTTAGAACCTCGCCTTATTGAGCATGTAAGCAATGAAATAATGGATCGTGATCCAAATGTTCGTTGGGATGATATAGGTCAGTTGGATCCCATTCTCTTCATATTCTTTCATCTTCATTTTTCTGGATAACCAGTTACTACAGAATGTGAGAGATAACTTTGCGTTTATGTTATCTATTTCATTGCCTATGAACTCTTTAGCCGGCCTGGATCATGCTAAAAAATGTGTGACTGAGATGGTCATTTGGCCTTTACTACGTCCTGACATATTCAGAGGCTGCCGCTCCCCTGGACGTGGTCTTCTTCTATTTGGTCCTCCAGTAAGTTTTTATTTCACCTACTCCAAAGAGATTGACCCTCTTAGTATTGATTTGTCATTCTATTATGCCACAGGGAACTGGTAAGACTATGATAGGGAAAGCAATAGCTGGAGAGGCTAAAGCTACAATTTTCTATATATCTGTCAGTTCTTTGACGAGCAAGTGGGTGAGTTTCTTTTAGTACAATTCAGGCTGATCATCCAATAAGATTATAACGTTTAGCACACAAGAAAATGGAAAAAGATCACTTTCACGTAATGGATTGTTAAAAGTCACTAGTGCATTTTTACAATTAAAAGTATCTGGACATCCTGTGCCTTTGTTGATACTCTGAAATTAAAACTTGCTGGGTATCTTGTTCTCCTAGTCTAAAACCTGTTTGTGTCATGGATTTCAAACTTTTGAGTGGGCAAATACGGTGGATGCTTGGTCTGAATCTTTCCTAGTAGTGATGTATGCACTTTTTTCGTTTTCATCTATAAATTAACAGTAATAGATTAGGCCTCACTAAATGTAGCCCAAGTAGAGAATGATTGACAATGTCCTTTTTGTTACATTCAGTTGTACTTGATTATGTGATTCCTTCTTAGGGAGGAACCAGACACCCTACAGCCTTTTAATAATTTGTTTATTGCTGTGAATAACAGGCCAAAATGTAGATACTTGTTGTTTCCAGCTCTATTGGAACAAACATTTTTGTCAATAAAAAAAAAAAACAAATGGAAGTGGTTGCTTTGTTATGTCATATTCATTTACAATTGCTCTAGTAATTACTTTTGCAAGATTATGAAGATACGCAGTGCGATTAATTTCCATCAATTGGTGATTGCAGATTGGTGAGGGTGAAAAGTTAGTAAGGGCACTTTTTGGCGTTGCAAGTTGTCGTCAGCCAGCCGTTATATTTGTTGATGAAATTGATTCACTTCTATCTCAGGTTTTCACTTTCAACCAAGAAGAGAACATTTTGGGATAATTATGTTGAGTCAAATGAGATGTTCTTTTAACATGGATCAGCATAAGTTGATTGCGTCTCCACTCTCCAGAGAAGAAATAATATTGTTTACTACTTCTTGGCTTCAAAATTTGTAAAAATGGATTATGCATTTCAACTTCACTGAAACTTCATTCCATGCAAATTTTGAGGCCCACATGCTCAGTCCAAGTTTTCTAAAGTTTATCCAAGTCCCATGTTAACTACAAGCAATTGGAGTTTTGCCATGTTTCAGAAATCAGGGAGTCAAGCTTGGGTCTCTTTCAACTCTAGTATTCTCTCTGCTAAGAACTTGTATATCTTTTCAGCGTAAGTCTGAAGGTGAACATGAATCAAGTAGGAGACTCAAGACGCAATTCCTGATTGAAATGGAAGGCTTTGATACTGGAAGTGAACAAATTCTGCTTGTAGGTAATGTTTAACTCCCAAAACAATTTTAGGTATCACAAACCACCACTAAGAAGCAAACAGATGGTAAAATATGCATATTCAAGTATGTAGACTATTGACATATGTTACCTTTTTCAACTCTGCAACCATTGTAATTGAAGCTACACATGATTGCTTGATTTCATGGTAGTTGGCGGACTTCAGGCATGTGTAAAAGTGCAATTGCTTTTCTTCTTCGAGGGCAATATTGTGTCTTGTTTCCTTGTTTTATGAGAAGTAACAGAGGTGATTCTGTTACTTAAACAGGAGCAACAAACAGACCCCAAGAACTTGATGAAGCTGCAAGAAGGAGACTTGCTAAAAGGCTTTACATTCCACTCCCTTCTTCAGGTGCGTGCAGGATTCACCAGTTTTTGTCATTCTCTTAAGAACCCTTCCATCTTTGATCTTCTTTCTAACTTTCTATATCTGAAAATGAAGAAGCGAGAGCATGGATAGTGCAGAATCTCTTAGAGAAAGATGGACTATTTGAGCTTTCAAGGGAAGATATTGGTACCATATGCAAGTTGACTGAAGGTCTGTGCCTCAAAGTTGTTGATTGCAATATAAGCTTCTCCTCAGATTTTGGGACCTAAAACGTGTAGTAATGCTGTTTTATTTTTACCTACCTCCCCTTTACATGTTCTCAGGGTACTCGGGATCTGACATGAAGAACTTAGTGAAGGATGCTTCAATGGGCCCACTGAGAGAGGCACTTACTCGGGGATTTGAAATCACAAAGCTGAAAAAGGAGGATATGAGGCCCGTAACAGTTAAGGTAATTTACAGCATATAGAGAAAATTAAAGAACAGAACCTATCTAGGAATACATAAATCTCGCTGCACTGCCTCCTTGTACAGTTTAAAAATGGCACTTTAATAACCTCAAGGATGAAAGGAATATTATCTTTTTTGTGGTTTTGGTTTTCTATAGGACTTTGAGAATGCACTTCAGGAGGTTAGGCCTTCTGTTTCTTCGAATGAACTTGGTATATACGAGGAGTGGAATAAGCAATTTGGAAGCTTAGCATTGTAGAAGGTCAGTACCGTTTATGTGGGTAGAAGCTAGAAATTGTGAACTGTGTTAGTAGTTTCAACTTCATTATGAATTTGACAGAGTCCAGCTCAATTTTACGTTGTGAATGAAATTGTGATACAAAGTCCTTGTGATACTGTTGAGCGTACTTGTTGCATAATACTTGTGCTAACAGCGATCTCTAGTGTTTTTGAGAATGAAGAGGATCGTCCACATCACTCTCTGCGATTAGTATTACAGTGGGTTCTAAATTGCCTGGGATAGTTGTCACGATTCCATTGGCCCCACCAATTTTTTTATTATGCGTCAGTACCACCACATTCAAACGGCGCTGAGCCTTATATAAAAAAATAAAAAATTGTGGATGTTGCAGCCCAATCCATTTTCGAGAAGGACGCTAAGTCTAAATTCGAGTGAAACAGATTCGCTACTGGAAATCATGGGGGCCCTAATTGATGAAACACCCCAACAGAGCCACACAAATAAAACAACTGGTGCTGTCGTCTCAATTTTAAATTTGTTAGTACTTTACAATTCTAATAACAAAACAAAATTAGACCTCCAAAATCTCATCTCGCCAAAGCCACGATGTGCAGTTTACACAAATTCTAACCCCATCATTAATTCAAAAGGAGAAGAGGTCAGAAACAACTCAAGACACATGAGTGCTACAGATGCAATCTTTACTGTAAATCGAACGGCTCCACCTACTGGCTGGCATCCAGAATCCTTCACTATCTTTGACATCATCCCCAAGCGATGAACGTGAACGTGGAAGAATACAGCTTAGAACAATGGCGGCTTTTGGCTACTCTCTTCTATTCTGCTGGCTTCTACATATTTGAGTGACCAATGCGGACATGAACTCGATGCCAGGAGGTGTTTAGTATTCCTCTCAAATTCCAAATAACTTCAACGTTTTCAGGTTGGACATTAGCAGCTATATCTACCTGGTCAGAGATGACTTGTAAATAATGAGAAGTCTTGACACCCCAAATCAATGACTAAAAGCTACAACAAAGATTATAAAGTCAGACACAGAAGCTAGCTTGCAGGTTATCTAATGCATCTCTCCGATGCAATTTGACATTCCTTCTTCACCTTACAATTCAATTTCAACTACTGAAGAAACTAAGAGATATGAATTCCCATCAATAAAATGACTTTGTTTAAAAAGTATAACTAGATCTCCTACGAAAGAACAAAGATCGAGCAGGCATGACAGGTCACCACCTCTACAAACTGCACAGATGCAAATTTTGAGGATATTGGCGCTTTTGATCTCTGCACTAGCTAGGATCATATACGAAAAACCAAATGGGTTCATTAAGAACACATCCAGGCACTATGCATCACCTTGCAAAAAACATGGACCATTTGTATAATCGTGACATGCTTCTCATAAAAAAGATCTTATTGTTCACGCGCATGACTTGGATTATGTGACAACATAAAATTTTGTAGATATTCAAACAAAGAAGCCAAGTAGCTAAATAATGAGAAACGTTTTGCTCACCGCTTTGGCCACTATCTCAGCACTTTGTGGGACTTCAGCCTCAGCCTGAAAAAACACCCATGCCCACTTGTCACTACAAGAATCTCCAGCATTGTATGGAATACCAGGTTTCTGGTATCTGGAAGCTTCCACCCAGGTTTTGCCACCATCAATAGATACATCTACCCTCTCAATGCCACGCCCGCCTCCTGATACTGCATACCCCTTTATTGTTATCTGAAAAGAAATACAATGCAAGTATACAGTAAAATAAAACAGAAACTGTGCAGCTCAACCTAACTGAGTATACTGTTAACAGAAGCAGCCAACCTTTTCATGCTTTACGAAATTTATGTCCTCCAAAGAACATATAGCAGACTGTCAACAGCAAAACAATAAGCAGGTCAATAGAACTCTAATCATCCAACAACCAGATCTTAATAATTGATAACAGTTTGATAATCGGAATTGCATCACTTCATTAATATGATAATAGACATAGTTATTTCAGGATACCCTCCATTAGCATACGGTAAAATCGAATTTCTTGTAATTATTTGGAGCACAACTCTTCTAACCTCAGGACAATAAATCAATAAAGGACTGCATCGGGCAATCACCTGAACAGGGAAATCCATTTGGGGATTCCTGGTTGACCAATTAATATTCTCCCAATCAACTGAAGGTGGAAACATTTTATAGTCCTTCTGCATAAAGAATCCCTGTAAAGTACAAAAACCGGTCAACCAAGAGAAATGAGAATAAGACAAAGAAAAAAACATATTTAAAAGCCAAGCCAAAATCATAATCGCATTGAACTGAAAGCCATCGTCCTAACCTGGCATTCTTCTGCAATTATATTGATGGAATCAAGCCACTTGACAGAACGAGCACCTATAACACCAGGTACAATAACACGCAATGGATAGCCATGATCCCTGTTCAGAGGCTTTAGATGGTGGCAAACCAATAATATTGTCAGATAATTTATCATATTAACCTCCCGGCCAAAATTCAATCATTGAAAGCCACAAAAAATCCTTTTCTTTTTTTTTTTGTCTTATTCAATTTTTTGGTCAACATTGCAAGACATAATTTAACTAAAGGAAGCATATATGGGACTGAATGTTATGATGGGATACATTTTACAGAGTAGTAGTGAAGTTTATTCCAATTAAAATCTAACTTATGACATTCTAGTGCATACAATACCTCCCCATTCATCTCATAAGCCAACAGAACATCAGCTACAGGATTTGTGGCTTGAGATAATGGAATTGATGCCTTGTAAGGACCTCCATGTTCCTCCTATGAGAATATAATTCGATCATGTAAATTATTAGCACCAAACAGTTTAATCAACCAGTGGAAGGGAATATTTTGAAAAAAGATAAATTTCGCGAAAGTAAAATGAAGGCTAACAAAATCACCTTACACTTATCTATGCTCACAAACTCAATGTGTTTTCCTCCTAAGGGAGTAACACTTGTCAACTTGGGTACGCCAATAAGCTCAAGAACATCTGTCAGTTTGGCACCACCCCAGACAGCTGAAACACAAAAAACCATAAGAGATATGCATAAATGAAGAGACTCGGCGCAAGAGTATCAATTCCTTTTTAAAAATGCTCCCATTAGGCATCAGGAGGAAAAAATGAAAAAGGAAAGGTGTCATTGTGGACATATTCTTTTTTGCTAACTACTCATGGTCATTCTACTCTTTAAAAATTTCCTGTTGGACGATCTTCACCGAATACATTGAAACTGAAAACTGGCAACTACTGTAATGCAACCACCAAATCTTTAAAAGAAAAAGGGTTTAGGAAGGACTGGCCCAATTAGACAGTTCAATTGGATCAACACTGCATGATAATGAATCGATGGTAATGTTAAAGAGAGACTCCATCAATAAGCCATTCTAACAAAGAACACATGCACAGATGATAATGGAAAATCGTAATTGCATACAGAAATTGAGCGAGATGCAGTCAGGATAAGTATGCTTTAAGTTTCATAAGAATACAAAGAGAGAGAGAGAGCTCTGAAAAGATACACTGACAATGTGGTAACTATCATGGTATCCAAAGAAAAGTTTAGTTGATGCAACATCATCCACTGACCATTTCCTATTGCAGCAACATCCCAGCCAACTCCTTTCACTTTGCGGGTTTTGCTCATGGCAGTCCTCCTATTACCAGCACACTGCAAAAGAGAAACACCACATTAATAAATTACAGTTAGCATGCACAATCACTTCTGAAAAATGAAAATTAAGATAAAAATGGCATATATAAAAAATTTAAAAAAAACAAAGGAATGACCTGTAAAGTGGCAGTGACTGTATATTTTGGAAGACTCCTGTTAATTAAACGACAAGGTTCTTCATCCCCATGAATATAATGTAAGTATTATAAGTCATCCACCATTAGCCTATCACTTACCATATATCTTTCATAAATATGTCTTTTGGATTTTGTACCAAACCACTTATAGAAACGAAATATCTGATCAATAGAACAAGAGGAGTCAATGAGGGATGTAAGATATAAGTCACTACATTCTATCTACCACTTGCGCGAGAAAATGGAGAAAAACAAGGATAGACCTGTCTATATCTTCAACTATTGGTATTGGGCCATGGTTTCTTTTGTAGAAATAATCAACAGGGGTCACATAAGAGGAAATCAAAGCTAAGCGAGGTGGCTCAGCATTGAAGGGTTCCTGAAACAAGAATGAGAACAGATCTTATAATTCTCAAAAGCTTCAGAAAACAATTGTGAAGAACTCTAAAGTGTAAATGAAGAAGAAGGATGACTATTCATTCGACCGAACAACATCCCACAAAACCAATTGTATTCATATAAATGGCCAAAGTCAACATAGAAAACTATGCTATCAACAATTTCATATTCAAAGTTTACTGATTTTGTAGTATTATAAGATGCCAAGCACACCATCTGGAGAGCCCATCAACGGAATGAATAAGACGTCCACTTAGCAGATAATGGAGGAATACCTCCGAAGCATGCTAATGCAGCATGACAAGGATGCTAATTTACTTGATTTAAACGTCGGAAACTACTACCGATTACGACCATCAAGACCGCTTCAGGTTTGCAATTCAAGAGAAAGAGAAAAAAGGAGAGGGGGGGGGGGGACTTGGTGCTGCAGACGAAAGAATCGATCATACGAGAGGGAAATATAAATGCCTTAGATATACAAAGGCATTTCACTAATAAATACTTCAAACAACTAGCCAATAAATAAAAATCGAAGGAAGAAAGACGAACACAAAACAAATTACAAGAGAAGAGAAGGGCTAGCCTTGGAATTGATTTTAAGAGAGGGGTGACGAGGGGGTTCTCGAGAGTAATCAGAAGGTGCAGTTAATCCAGGCATTGTTATCGGTAGGCAGGCGCCAATCGCAGATCCCAGGACAGGGAAATTGATGATAACAAACGTAGGAGGAGGAGTACCTCTTTTTTTTTTTTTTTATGTTACTATGAATAAGGCTGTTTGTTGGATGGTTGATGTTTGGGTTTTAACGAGGGAAGAAGGAGAAGAAAAGGACGAGGAATTATGCCACAGGATACCCTACCACCGCCAGCATAGCAGCTTTGGACGGACACCTCATGATTCATTCCCTACCACTGCCAGCATAGCAGCTTTGGACGACACGAATCACGAATGCCGTATCCTTTTCTTTCCTACTCGTCTCGCACTCTCACTAGTATTACATTTGATCATCAATCATCTTACAACTTCCGCGCCGTCGGATTGGTCCACCAATATATCATTCAATCCGGTCCAGGTACCCTTGTTTGGAAAGTGATTTTTGGACCGAACATATTTCGCAATCAACTTTTTACTTCATCACGATACATCAAAATTATTACAATATATTTTTCGACAAAAACTCCTAAAAATAAGCATCGATCACATGTATAAATTGTACTATTTTGGTCTCAAATTATACTTCCGGCTTATTTTTTGACTAAAAATGCAGACGCCAGCTCAGATCTGTGCCTCACGTATCAATAACTATAGGCGCAAAATGGTGACTTAAAAACTAGAAAGTCACATAGTTCAGATACTTATTATTTGACAAAAAAAAAAACATTTAAAGATCATACAGTAAAACTTTTTGGAATATATTCTATGCGTGACAAAGCTATACAGTTATTCCAGTGCCGATAAGCCGTCAAAGCTATACGGTTAAACTGAGCAAGGATGGAATTAAAATCTGCGGTTTTAAGTGCTTCCCGTTTCTATTTCATGTAGAGCATGTTACCACTCCACTTTACTTCTTTCTCATGGCTCTTTTTCAACAATTATATGGTATATTATTATCAAAAAAAAAAAAACAATTATATGGTATATTACACTCCCATTCGCCTAGAGAATGCAACCCATTTCCAAATTGGAATTACAGAAAAGAATGACTGACTCTATTTCATTTGTCGTTAGAATGAGCGGAAGATTCATTACATTTATAATTGTCAGCTGGAGGAAAGACAAAAAACAATGTGTGAGAGAGCTAGAAATTGAGTGGAAGCGACTCTTCCTTTGGTAGGACGAGGAAATAGACACCACCAACATCGAATTTTTCATTTGTGTGTGAACAGTTCATACAATGTCGTGTCTATACAAATACGGTACAATCCCTAACTCCAAACTGCAAACCTCGATTGCATCCCCCGAATTTTTTCTTCCTGGGTGGGGAAATGTGGGTTAAATTCAAGACTAGATACATTCCTCACTAGCATAATATACAACTATCAGTCAAAAAGTCAAGAACAGCTGCTTCAATGATCGATCTACCAGAGCTTTGCATGACAAGTAAATCTACTACAGCCACTCATCTGGACTCCTGTGTATACGCCATAGCTGCCTGATCTATGCATGGAGCAGCAAAGAAAATCATCAATGAAAACATAAACATTAACATAAGTTTGCAATGCGCAAATAAGGTGACTGAGGGCACATATGATATGCATCACGAGGATAAAAGATCAGTAGATCAACAAATTGTCTCGCTCAACTCCCGCTGAACCGAAGTAGACAAAACTTACCTTGTCTTCGAGAATGGTGGTAAAAATGTTGTTTTGACAAAAAAAATATAAGGAAAACTCTTCAAAAGTTACAATGGAATCAGATAGGACCATAATACAGAACCAGTGGCTTCAATAATTCCCTACTCCCGTCTCATAGGCAAAACATGCAAAATCAACAGGGAAAACGAGGGACAAGTTTATGAATGCAAAAGGGCAAAAGGAAGCAACAAAATACTGAAAAAAACCAACACATACCTGTAAATTTGCACTATTTAAGTAATCAAATTCATCATCCTTATATAGCTACTCTTTGCATAGGATTGACCACAACTGCACGTGTAAGAAGATGTTTGTATTCTTGACTTCTAGACCATTCATCAATCTCCCTTGCGCGTAAAACAGGAAGAGGATGTGAAAGTTGCCTTGTTTGAGCATTTCTGAGTGGGAAAATAAGCATTTAGCTCAACGTATCGATATTCAAATCATGCAGTGCTCTGAAAACACTACCGCACCTTATATACCACCCAACTGGGCTTGAGGAAGCCTTGTCATAAGAGCGCGCTTGCTCCAAAAAAGCATCCACATTTAGTTGATCAGCCAATGAGGGGCAACCACCAGCTAATTTCATGAGAACAGAGATGACCACCTCTTGTAGGAGCATGAGATATAATAACAAGTTAATTCCATGATTTAGGCCAATCACCCAAATAAGGTTGTTTCCAAATCTCTATACCTTTGGATCTTGAGCAACAAGAAGCGCTGCACGATCACATGTAAGTTCTGCAGCTCGAAGCCAGCGCAGAAGCTGTTCTTCTAATCTTTGGGCAATTAAACCACCAAGACCTGTAAATGGTGGTATTATTTGGTTTGTTTGATACATATCATTTGACCAATAATTTTCTAAAGATTCTCTAAATGCGTTTTCTGACCAACTCTTTACTTTTTCAAACACATTTTTATTACATCACATCTTACAAAAAATTAGGAAAATTTTGTCCCAAATAATCTTCAATCCAAACAAACTCCTTTATTTTTAGAGTCCAAACCTGATCAGAAAAAAAGTAAGCATCTAGTTTCTCCTCGACATGACATCCGGTAGATAGCCCAGATAACTGATACAAAAGGCAAAATTTGTCCATAACCAGTAATGGAGATGCCAGCTCCCATTCACACACAGGAAGCATGACAGACAAATAAGATCGCCTGATCTCAAATTAGCACAATAAAAATAATTAACTGGTTATGATTATCACATCTATCAACCACAAAACAGCACAAATCAGAAAAAACAACAGTAGGTACCATGCTTCCTATATCTGATCATACTGCCTAATCTACTTGTGTACCCGTCAAATCTCTTAAATAAAAATTGTGTACCTGGAAGACTGTATGCTCCAAGCGTTAGAATATTAGCAAATGTCAGCCAAACACCATGGTCACATTTCAGATGACCCAATTCATGAGCCAAAACAGCCTAAATATTCCATTCCAAGAAATGTTGTCAGCAATCTAATTGAGTAAGTTAGTGACTGAATGAGTGATTGCATATGCACGGAAAAATTGCTTAAAACTAAATCGAAGAAAAGAAAAAGAAAAAGAACATCACATCATTGAGTTCCTGTCATAGAACTGGAATATTCAGCTTAAAGCACATATAAAACATATTTTGATACGCCAGCAAAGGTAGAAAGACCCATAAGGTGTGCGATGTGATGTGCGTGACTGTAGAAAAAGAATATAACGAAAACCTGCAACTCCCTTCGAGTGAGAAGCTCCACAAGGCTTGTGTGAACCACAATAAATGGTTTTTTACCACTGATAGCCAGCGTGTAAGCATTGGGGATGGGACTCTGACGCACATACAAGTCAGGAGACTCGATGTTCAAAATGTGGGAGGCCTGAATCATTAAAGAATGAAGTTCTGGGAGCTGTTACAACACACAACACTCAAATTAGGCAATTGAAAACAAGTTAAAGAGAATCTTCTTCCTTTAGGCAACTTAGTTTTCTAAAGAGTTAATTTGAAACGCAGCTAATGGCATTCTTCTGCATGTAAAACTAAGAACAACAAACAGGAAATACATGTTAATGCAAGACAAATGACTAAGGTCACATCAAATCCAGTAAAACAAGGAAGCAGCCTATCGTTTAAACAAAGACATAGTCGGACACAGGAGAGTAGAGCGCCTACTTGCATGAAATATCAATTGTCACCTTTCAACAGTTAAAGAGCGAAGGTAAAAAGTCAAAAAGCATCCAGGAAATGGGACCATGACAGGGTAAAGCAGTTGCAGCACATCAATGGGCTTCAACAAAATCCATACAGCGCATGATTTCCAAAGTTTTTTTTCGAACGGCATCAAGATTGGAAAGGAAACAATTTCGTGTAAGAAAATAGTCAGTCTTCCTTGAACACGTGGAGGAAAATGGATTCCTGAAAGAGAAAAAATGACCTGATTCTCCGTAACAAGAACTGAGGTACCAATGTTCTCCAAAAGCATGACCTGCTCTGTGACGGTTCCTGCAGTTTCACGCAGTCAAACTAGCTTCCAGCAACAGTTCCGTAGATGATTGTTAACTAATAGTACTCGTAAGCGAAAATCAGCACATGAAGAACGAAATCATAAAGTGAAACCAGGAATGGTGAATAAGGAGCACCTAGCAATGCTTTTCCAATATCATTTAAACCGGGAACGGCTCTCAGAAGCAGAGTATTCTGATGCAGAGAAAAAACGCAAAGCCTAGTAAACACTTGGGAGGAACTCAATAGATCACCGACAATAAGTGGGAGTGGGATAAAAGACGATTAACAAAGAAGAAAGAGTACATCTCCATGACATACCTGTCTGTCGAGAGGATGCCTAAAATCATCGGCGTCGAGATTTCGAAATACAACAGAGGCAGCTCCGGATACCGTTAATCTAAATATCCGGTGAATCTTGGGCGGTCTAGGGCGAAGGGAGGACAAACTGAACGACACCGCGAGGTTTTCTTTACTGCCAACGGTACTAGCAGTAGTAACACGAAAGCTGCGAGTGAGAGGCGAAACTTTTGCTGCGGGGAGATTGAGGGAAGAAGATAGAGGAATATAAGCCATGGAGGGAAGGGAATGAAATGATGGACTCCGGAATGAATTTGGGATTTTCAAATCATCAGATAAGGAAGAGACTACTTTTTTTTTTTCACAGTAGTATAGACTATAGACTATAGACTAGTCTGTTGATATATAGTATGATTCATGGAACCAGGGGAGTGGAGGAGGGACGTAGACTTCTTTGCCACCACAGCCCGTACTCATGGCAACTATTTTCCGCCATTTCCTTTTCCTGCCGTTGACTTTCAAATAACTTAGCACATCTTTTTTTACATTTTTCTTCTACTTTTTTTTAATATGACATAAAGCTTCTGGTTCTTTCTGGGGGTCTGAAATACATCCTCCGACATGTAGTAGCAGGATGTGAGCTATCGGAGGCAAAACTGGCACCTGCTCCCCCTTTCCGAATGAATGTCCAGATTATTAGTGGAACTTATTAATTTCTAGGGGAGTAAAATCCCTTTTTTTCTTTTCTTTTCCTAACAAAACCTTATAAAAGTTTTAAACTGTTTCTCTCCCTTTGGACTTCTTTCTATGGAAAAATTGCTTAGTTATTTTATCTACTGCCTGCCTGTCCCCAACGGGGGACGCTTAATCATATACATACAACTCTAAACACGCACAACATCTTCACTTGCATTCTTGCTTCCTGGCTAGCGGCTACCACCACAAAGAGGAATCATTCAAAGGCCACGAGTAAATCGAATGCTGGACAATCAAACAATACATAATAACCACTACATCTATTGCAGGAGCAAACCCTTTAGTCTAGACTCTAGAGTATGATTCAAAACCCTAATGACTGGCTATCCTTAAATGCAGTTATAGTATCACGTAACAAGTCTAGTGTTACATATATGAAAGTGCCTACTTCCCCAAAGATCATTTTCATTCGAGGAATGAAATCCAATACAACATACACTCCATGGAGGATTCCGCCATGTGTTATCTGATTCAGACATGCCGAGCAATCTGTTCATCTTGACAGCAAGTGCATCAATGTCTAGCTCATCACCAAAGAATTCATCCTGGCCAACTCAAAAACGCGGAATTCCCCAGAATAAATTGAAATGTGATTTAAATAGCTAAGTATTTCAAAGCATAAGAAAAGAAACTAATCCTACCGCATCTCCACTTTGCAGAAGTGCATGTATTCTTGCTGTAGGATCCTCCAGGGTAATTCTCATCCTATAGCTGCCAGTGGGCGATCTGAAGCATTCAACTTCTGCCGGAAGAACTGCTAGGAAACGGACGACACACTTGAACATACCACGAACCTGCACAAGGAAATGAGCTTCAGTTTCACTACAAAAGTGCACAGACAGCATTTGCTGGAAATTCCAAAGTTAAAAGGTACGTCTAGTCAAACACAGTAAAATGATAATCATGGTACAGAAAAATAAAATAAAATCACCAGAGGTGACGTGAGAAGTTCCATTAATGTAGTACAACGAGCTTGCTCAAAATTTGGTACCTCTGAGAAAAAATAAATAATTTCAATGCCAAGATATCGTCCTATCGCTTTGCATAATAAGTGCATCATAACTGCTAAAACTTTTTAATACTAGGGAAATGGAAATAACATGAAATACCAGTCAAAAAATTAGATGTGGGACTAATACAGGAAGGCAAGCAACCTTGTCGTGCAATTCTCTCCTTATAGTCCCTGCCTCACGAGACCCACAGGAATAATATAGTGAAGCTCAATAACTGCAAACAAAGCAACTTCTACCATATGGAAAACGAAAAATCTTGAGCACCTTTGATTGACATTTCTCAGAATTAACAACAATAGGAGATACCTCAAATGTCCAACAACACTATTGTCATTCCTGGACAAGTGTCGAATTTTGGTTTGAGGAGTCAAAACACCTTCCCACAAGCCCGAAACAGTCCTGCAGTGAAGATTACGGATTCTAACCCAATCTCTTACAATTTTGAAATGGTTACCAAAATGCTCGTATTTTTCATCAATCATAACCCTCAATACAGTGCCAAGACGAGGGAAATTATTTAAAACATTTGGAGGCAAACCAGTTTGCTCCAATTGTAAAGGCAACTTGTCAGCTCCAACCCTGCAATACATATGCCATTAGGCCCTGCTTTTAGTTTTGCCTTTCAATGAGATTACCCCAAATTGAAACCTTGTGGTAAAAAGAATTTAAAAATGAAACTGACTGCCAATTATAAAGCAGGACAGGTTTATACAGGATAAAAGCTCAATGCATCAACAAAAATACCAAACATGAATTTCCATACCAATGGGAGTTACCAAAAAGCTTCTTTTATTACTTATGTTTATGAATGAATTAAACTAAACATCACCAAATGGCAGGAATTCCTTTCAGCTACTTCCTTTTTTTCTTCTTTCACTCTTACTTCCTTTCCTTTTTTTTTTCCTGCTCTATTCAGTTTGTTTGTTTTGTCATGAAGCCGTGATGGAGGGAATAGGGTTACTGCATTCCAGTTTGAATCTTATCTGCACTTATTCGCAACTTTTTCAACCAGTAGTAACGTTATTAGTAGCTCACATATGATGAAAACATCTAGGTACAATTTTAAACACTTGAGAGTTTAGAGTAACGCCATGGAAATATAGAAAATTATAGAGAAGAGGGCGAACAAACATTCTTCTTAGATTTTAAGTTTGTTCTTTTGGCATTTCACTCTGCTTTAAGGCGTTATGCAGTGAGATCACCAGGAACATTTAACATGAAGTGACGGTGGCAAAAACTTACTCTTTTTCTAAGTGAAGGGCGGGAGCATCAGTTCCATCCCACACAAATAGCATCCATTTGTCATTAGATATTTCACACAGATGGAGAACCTTCAATCCAAACAATTAGAAGTTTAAAAAAACGATATTGTTAAAAATTCCATAGCAAAGGAAACAAATTTATATTATAAATTACCATGCACACAAGATCAATAAATTCATGCCCTTTGATATCTTTCAGCAGCACAGCATAATCACTGGTTCCTTAAGTCATCAGAGTAAACTTGAATGTCAAACAGATATTAAGAGATGGAATCTCTAGATATGTCATCCAGCATCATACAATTGGAAAGACGTTTATATTCATAGAAAGGATACTGGTTGACCCAAGCACATTTTAAGATTCGGAAAGCAAGTAATTGCAAAATGTAAAGCTGCCATGCAGTTCTTTCCTGAGGCATTTCGAGATCTCGAGATGATTTGCGTCTTTTATGAGTTCGTAACATATAGATTCTAGAATTTTCAGCATAATCACGGATCAAAAATTAATAGGAAGATTTTTTTAAAAAAATATATATGTTTGGAAAGCAAAAATTAAGTTGTACACTGGGTAAGCAACTGTAGGCTCCCTGAGAAGATGGATGCGTTGTTACAACTTACAAACAATAAAAACACAGATAGTAAGCAAGTCTAGGTCAGAGCAAATTGTTTCAATTCAACCAGCAAACGTGAGCATGCTGACAGGCGACAGCAAAGGCCAAAACAGTTTGAAACTCGAAAAGTGAAGATGTAAAAACAAGAACTCCGGTTTTGTAAATACCAGCATCAAAAGGAGTAATCTGGGACCAATTCCTCATACGTCTAACAAAATGTTTATCAGAATGTAGAGAGTAAAATGACGGAGAAACTTGATATGGCGTGAAGTCATTTGTAATTCTCCCGTCAAACAGCGCAAAAGAGGAGGCCTTGTGGTCGTAAACAGCAGTATAATTTTGGTTATAGAATTCCACCTGTATTTGCGAAAAGAAATGAAAGAAGAAGAGGCGGGATCAAAATATGAGGTTATTCACCAAGCAGTTTTATTCGCCTGTTAAAACCTAGCAACTTAGTTGTAGCACTATACCTTGAAACTGCAGAGGAGGATGATATCTTTGTGGGAACGAAGGTGGGGAAGCCCATCAATGTTTCTCATGAACACATTAACAGTCACCTCTGGAGTTTGTTGAGATTGGTCTATGATCTTCAGAACCGTACAATAATCTGCCAATTACAAGTTCAAACCCAGCCACCTCTGCTTAATATCATTTTATGTACATATATCAAAGAAGAAGAAAAAACCCCACACAAATACAGAAGAAAGAACCCCACCAGTCCCGTTGGTCCTCCTGGGAACGGAGAACTCAACCACAAGGCCCACAAGATTAACTTTACGATGTGCAAAGCTGCTCAAATCCTTCAACTTCACCATGTATCGACTATCCCCTTTCATTTCTGGAAGGATTTCTGTTCTGAAGCTGCACTGCAAAACTTCCAACTCCCCAATTCTACTGCATCCTCGAAACCTCCCAGTTACCTTCTATTTATTGAAGTGTGAATAACAAAAATAGAGTGTAAATAATCTTACTTATTTAAATTAATAAGAAAGCATGTAAATATGTTATATTTGTTATCTTTTCTTATGGTCTTATAGAAGTTTTAATTGTTGTAGAATCATAAATACCGCAAGACAGTCGGAAACGTGATGGGTTGAAGTTCAAATAGGATAACATGCATATTAACCAACAATTTGAAATGAAATGTTTTTAAAAGGTAACCAACAATTTCAAATGTGAAGAGTAGATGTGGAAGTTGAGAGGAATATATTTTATAAATTAAATTAAATGTGAAATGCTAGAAAAATGGAATTGGTAGTGGGAAGATACGTAGAGGCTTGTTGCTAAAAATTCCTTCTCAAATTTATATAGATATAGATTACTCAATTAATAGTTATTGGATCTTAAGAAAACAAAAAAGAACTAAAACATAATGCTTATGTAGGAGAAATAGCAATATAATAAAAAGTAGAACTGAGAATGACACAGGACATGTGACAGAAGATTCGTTGCGATAGAAAATGCGGTAATCAAATTCGAATGTGTACTCCAAAACTGTTTTACCAAAATGCGTGTCAATCTACTCTTTTTTTTTTTTTTTTTTTTTGCCTGCAACGATAGATGTCCTATAACCCTATCTAGCCTAATCTAGGAGAAGGGGTAAAGGGAGATGGTCAATTAAGACCAGCCACATATTGTGGCAAATTTATGGGATGCAGGGGTTGGACCCTGACCTCCCTGAGTCGAAAAAGAGCAGGTAACAGTAGTACTCAGTGTGCTTGGATAGTGCAATTTTGCCAAATAATGCGTGAATCGACAACGGTATGCATCCAGCCATCGACTTCAGAAGCAAAGCGGTCCACAGATAGATTAGCAGTTGGAATTCACCATATCGTGATTTCCGAAATCCTATAACTCACACGAGAACCGATTACCCCTCTTTAAAGAACTTGATATTCTTTTAAATCATAACTGCTTCATGGATAAACCCAAAAATCAACATGTGATAACCTTCCCCTGCAAATCTGAGACAGATCAATACTGTGTTATTAGTGTGAATACCCGTGCTACGTACGGTACTGATATTATTGAAAAAAATAACATGGTGAACAAATAAAGGTGAAAAAATTGAACCAATAAAATTTAAATATAATATCTGTTCAACAATAGTTTATTGTTTAACAAATCTTGAATTTTTCTTTCTTTATTTCTTTTTTTTTAAAGACCTTTTTCTTGAATTTTGCAGCATCCCTCGGGTTTTTCAATCTTTGTTATCTTCTTTTCTAAAAGCGTCAAGGTGAAAGGTTGCATTGCAATTTGACCCTACAAAAAATCTAGAAATTTTATTAAAACATAATTCAGCGCTTTTTTTTATTTTTCAAGTTAGAAGAAACTCTATCCCTTACATAGGTAAAGAAAAGAGAATTAAGAGATGGAGTTCCAAATATATTCTTTTAATAATTTCACGTACTTTTAATCATTTTTTTTTTTAAAAAAAAAAGGAAACATACTCTTTCAACATGATAACATTACATACTTTGAATTTAAAAGCCTTCTTTGGCAATTTCTTTTCAATATTTGTTCTTTTAATAGTAAGCAAAGTTGGAGTAGAAATTAAAATAAATCTCTGGGTGATAATTTTTCTAATCTAAGGACTTCGATTTTTTTTTCCAACTTTTCAGGGTTTGAATGAAATTAACCCGTCCGCAAAAAAAAAATATTTTTTAAATAAATTTGAAGAGGAGGGGACCCAAAAATAACTTTGTAAGTATTTTCACCTTTATTTGTTCACCATTTTAATTTTAACATATTTGACCTTGTTAAAAGTTCTGAAAAATCTATATCTATATAAATTTGAGAAGGGATTTTTAGGAACAAGCCTCCACAACCCTTCCCACTCTCAATTCTATTTTCCTAGCATTTCACATTTATCTTATTTCGTAAAAAATATCATGGGCACATTACATCCCCACGTTTCCCTCAAATAAGGAGTTAACTTCAACTAACACTCCCACGTCCCCTCAAACAAAAATTTAACTTCCACTTACGTTAAAACTCTAACACTCCCACGTTCCCTCAAACAAAAATTTAACTTCCACTTACATTAAAACTGTTTCCACTTACCCGTGCGTCAGATGGTTGTATACATCCCCACGTTTCCCTCAAATAAGGAGTTAACTTCAACTAACACTCCCACGTCCCCTCAAACAAAAATTTAACTTCCACTTACGTTAAAACTCTAACACTCCCACATTCTCTCAAACAAAAATTTAACTTCCACTTACATTAAAACTGTTTCCACTTACCCGTGCGTCAGATGGTTGTAGTACCACTACTGATTCCCATTTTCCAGTGAGTTGAAGAGCATTGACCAGAATAAAGATAGCCCATAATTCAACGGAATTGAAGATAGCACATGATCTTTTCCAACTGCCACGAAGCAACAATATACTTGGTACTACTTTTGGGAATTACTCTTAAAACCCTTCCAATCAACTTCCTTCTCGAACCTCTCAAATTAACTTCATAATGGAACATGGCCGTTTACAGGCATGTCAACAATGCCTGAATTTCAAACTCGCAAGATTGCAATGGAGGAAACATCTGCTAACAAAACGAAAAGGACGCCACAACGGTCCTGCACAAGAATTGGAATAGTTCCAACAACTTTGCGTCGACGAAAGAGAAATCTCACATCAACTACGATGGATAAAATCTCGACTACACCGACTCAAACGCCGCGCCAATCAAATTAGAAGTTTCGGTACTATTTATTCTTTTAATATTGATATTTTCATTGTATTTTCAATTATAAATAATATTCTCAATATTGTAATATTATTGTTGTTTCCATACTAATCCTTGCTGGCTCAATCAACAAAGTATGGTACTATGGCTTTTATGTGAGTTTAGGCATTTAGACATATAGTTCTCATTGTATTAGTAATTAATCATATTAGTCCCAGAACATGGTCATAGCTTTGATTAGGGAAAACGTTATTTTTTCATTAAATGTCTTCCCATTAATGCTATTATTTCTACGCACAAAGCGCTAAAAGTTTAGAACAAAAATGGAGATTAAGATATTTTCTCCAGTCACCTCGAGTGACTATTCAGACTTAGAGACAAATAGCTTGGGAAACTGATGAGGGACTAATGTAACATTCTTTTTTTTTCTTTTGAAAAAAATATAAAAGTAAGGTAATGTGAATTAACTGAAACATTATACTGAACAAGGAATGCAGTTTGCATTTATTGCAGAAGTTTTTGGTGGAAGATCATGCTTAAAGTGCTTCACTATAGCCCTTTAAATTTGACAAAGATAATGAGTAATTCCCAAAAGTATACTACATCCCACATTATGGCTGAAAAACTGATCATATCATGAGTTGTGCTCATGATGTGACTTATGTAGGTTTTCCCCCAAACTGTTAATTCTACTCACGCAAAATAGTAGTACTATTAATTATGAGTTGTGATCTTTGGAGTTTTTTCGTTTCTTTGAAATAAGATGTTCTGAAGGTTGACATTAAGAGATTACTACTAACGGGTAGGTTCGTTTTTTGTGTTTTGGCTTTTTTTTTTTTTGGTAGATTTTGTGTCTTACTGCATTACATGTCCTTGGGCTGCTTAAATCTGGATTATGCTGTAATTTTACTGTGGAAAGTAGGAATCGTGCAAGACAAAAATGTTGACGATCGAGAGAAAGAGCAAAAAAAAAAAAAAAAAGGAATAGATTCAAAAAATAATTCTTGCAAAAACATATGAGACAATGGCACCTAAGAATCTTGCAAAACATTGCTTACGAGAACATATGAGACAATGGCACCTAAAAATTAATATACTTTTTAGGTGTAATCTTATGGACAGTAATCTTATGTATCAAAATAGAAGTTTCGGTACTATTTATTCTTTGAATATTGACATTTTCATTGTAATTTCAATTATTACTAATATTTTCAATATTATAATATAATTGTTGTTTCCATTGTTTACAAGTTTCGGTACTATACTTCGCTCTTCAAGACAGGCATGCACGATTCATGTTTCGTTGTGATGCTTCTTATCTTAGAGATTTAAAAACAAAGGTATACATTATTTATATGTATATTTTTTTACACAATATTATTTACAAACTGACTAAAACAAAAGATAATTTTGAACTATGTATGCTTTTAATTGTCAGAAAAATGGAGGTGCATTGTTCGACCAACACATTAATTCATGCAAAAATCGTGCATTCTCATTTATAGTGTGAACTCCACAAAAAACAACAGAATTAATTAAACCCCCAATACTGGCGTTCGTACTCAGAGTTGACTGGTGTGAAGAATGTTCACACCTTCGTAGAAGATTATCAAATCAAAGGCAAAATGTCTGTATGCATTTCATTTACTTATCAAATTAAATATTCAATTATATTTAATTGGACCCTTATGTCGTTCAATTTATGATATAGATTTCTATTTTTTTTTCAGGATCCAACCTTCATCGAAATGATCGTTTATAAATAATGGAGATGTTTTTATCATATATTGAACTATTGTTACAAAGTTTCATTTTTTTAAATATACTTTCATATGCCCGTGATTATAATATTTTACTATTTTTAAATTCTTCCATAGATTGTAATTTTTTTTAATAATATAGGCACCGTGCGTAGCACGGGTATTCACACTAGTTCTAAAGTAATTTCATAACTTCATTTTCAGCATCTGCTTTTTTTTTTCTTATTATTACGTTACAATTGGCATGCTGCTTGATATACTAAAGAAGTCAAATATGGTCATATTGGATTAATGGGATCAAATACCATATAACTTAATGTCTATTCAATTAAATTAAATGATTAACTTTTTTTTGTCCAACTTTACTTTGAAACAAAATCTATGTGCTATCGAGGACTTCATTTCAAAAAAAAAAACACTATCTGCCTTTTAAGACTGTTCTAATGCTTGCCGATATTGAAGAATTCAGAACCTGGAAGAAATGGCTAGTCGTTTTGTCAATAGCGTCTGCATAAGAACAGCCGACAGTTTCAAGCTGAATTCAAGCAAACCAAAAAGGTGCATTTCTAGATCAGGTATGCTCATAATTGTTACTACTCCTTTTGTATCAATCTTAATGCAATAACTGCTACACTGGTATCTGAATTCTTTAGTCTCTTCTGATCCTCTTCACGTAAGAGTTATTGCTATGCAAGATGAATTTTCAACGTTTCCTGATGTTGTGTCTCGAATTAAAGAAACATGAGATCAAGAAGGTTGTAATTTGACTTCCAAGTGAAGTTTAAATATGATTGAAAAAACAAGGCCTTCAAGTACATTGCCAAGCAGCTTTAATGAGTGAGGCTATTGCAGGCCTAAAAATGAGATTCCAGAAGATCACGTTGGTTAATTGGTAGAGGTTTAATAGGCCCTACTCTGATGGTTCGAGTTTGTGTCTTATCATGAACAATAAGTGCAGTTAAACTTTACAATTTCGTTCTTCACACACATCGCTTCCACTTTCCATTTTCGCTAAATTGATGCTGTTTGAGTAGCAACAGCATGGTAGATGCATAAATCATGCATTTAATGGGTCTTTTGGAGCATGTGCTTGTGATTTTGTGTTTATACTTTATCCCACTATTGAGTATCTTTGCTTTACGGTGTAACAATAAGCAAACAACCGTTTATAGGATTTTGTAAAAAGTTTTCAAAAATAATGGACGATCAGAAAATCAATGCAATATCATTCATGACTAAAAGCAAATTCTTTTTTTTTTATTATTGGTCATATAAATTTCATTCCTTGTATTTAAAGCAATAAGGAGTCATATGTCTTAGATTTTTTTTTTTGTTCTTTTTTTTTTTGTAATGGCAAGGCTTTATGTCATTAAGATACTTAAAACTCGCATAGTTTTCACGTGCAAAGTTAATAACTTTGAATAAATTGGTATTTTCTTACAGAACTTTCAAATATTTCTTGCAACACGTTCACTTTTTAACATAAGTATTTTTTTGCCACCCAATACCAGAATTCTATGCTTTGAGAAAATTAAAAGTCATTTTTCAACATGGTAGTTATTAGTTAGTCACTGACGTATTTTATTTAGCAAAAGGAAGAAAATCAACTTCAACATTCCTCTCATCAATTTTTATTCGAAATTTTCCTATTTAACAGAGATGCTACAAAGATAATGACTAAACATCTTACCTCTTGTACTATTTTCTTTTTTTTTTTTAAACATCGATCCTCCACTAAACAACACAACCGTTCATAGGAAGATACTCATAGCCCAGTTCCTTTGAATGGTTGTTTGCTTATTGTTCCGTTCATAGGATTTTGTAAAAAGTTTTCAGAAATAAAGGATGATCAGAAAATCAATGCAATATCATTCATGACAAAAAGCAAAGCAAAAGCAAAACATACTTAAAAGGCAGAGGGGCAGAGGGGCAGAGGGAACCAACCTGAAAAATTAAGCCGGCAAGAATATACTTCTAATTCTCCGCAAGAAGATTGATTTCTGTTGAAGTCTCTGCACATAATATCTTCCATTACTGCTCACAAAAGAAACAAAATCAATACATTTACAAAATCAATAGATAACCAAAAACAAATAAGAAACTGAGAGAGAGGGTGAGGAAACTTTAGATGAGTTCCCTACAAATTTTGCGTGAAAAATTTTAATATATTAAATAATAGGACAACTTGAATTTGGGATAGCAGATAAGTGGGGCAAAGTTAAAATAACACAATAATACTAATCAATAGCTAAATGAGCAGGGTCACTTACTGAAAGGTAGTCACTGCCGCTTCCTGACGTCTGCCGAAGGTTCAACAAAAAAAGTGTGATGCGTACTAAGAAGAGCACCAGAGTTCTGGTACCAGGATGGGATAGCTTTCAGGTATTTACCATGCTATGTTTGGAGTACTTTTAATTGGAGTGGGAAACGTGGGAGGAAATATAGGGGAAAACGTGGAATGATGTAGGAGTGGTTGTAGGGTGAGTTAAGAGATAGTGAGAATATTTTAAATTTAAATTTGATTAGTGATAAAGTGGGTTATAACCCACTACATTTTATGTATTAAAATAAATACAAAAATCTAGAAAAAAAAAATAAGAAGTTTAAAAACTATTGAGAGAGTTTCTGCTAAAAATCCATTCCTAAATACCTATAAGGTTTGTTTGGATTGAGCATTATTTTTTCAATTTTATTTGCTTACATCATCATTACAATTTTCAATACACCTTTTTATCTTCCCAATTATCTTTTTATTTCACATACATCACATCACAAAAAATGCTACAGTAAAAATATCCCAAATAACTTACAATCCAAACAAATATAGATTATTAGGATTAAATACCAAACGACGAATTCCGTGCAAGTCAACAAGGAGGATGGTCAAACGTGCCCAAAATCCCTCTTAACGGCAGGAATATGGCCAAGGACATCTCATAAAACACAAATAAACTAACGCTACTAATATTACATAATCATCTTCCAACAATGGCAGTACATATCATCCTACAAGCATCACACAACTGAACTCTTTTAAGCTACACATAAAATATCTTCCAAAAGTATTACGCTTATTTGGCCACTCATAACCCAATCTACTCCCAGAAACATCTCACAAACAGAAATGCCCCGGAGCTTGCGCTCTTTGGAAAATCTGTGGAAAGCACTGATTACATGCACCGCGATCCTACAATTCACAACCACGCTACCAAGTAGCCAATACACGTCCAACAAGGCTCTATGAGTTTCAGACACCAGCTTGCTCACAGAGGTCTAGCAAGTCGAGAGTCTGCATTGCCACCAAAATCGAGCAATGTCATTTTCAGGGCATATCAGGAAACCTTGCAAGTTGCAACATAGAATATCATACCTCAGGTATGGACAACTCAAGGCGAAACTTGGGACCATCATAATGATGCAAGACTGGCCTAAAAGCATCCTCCTCCAAAGGTTTACACACTTTCCTTGTATGGATACGCACCTAAACCCCATGAACACTTAGTTGACAAACAAAACAAGAAACACCTACCTACCACCAAAAAGTAAACGGATACTGATACATATATTATATCAGTGCTTCACCTGAGCAGGAAACCTTGACTCCCCTTTACATTTTTTATCTTCCCAGGCAGTAGGATCTATGTTGGAACCACCAAAAGTAGCTGCCTGCACAGACAAAATTTCCAAAAGCAATTGTGAGAAGTTCTCTCTAACTAAAAGATTAAAAGCATAGTAAGCGCCAGTTGCAAAGAAAATAAAATCCTGATTCATGTGCACTTGGATACAGACAATACATGTTAAAATCACACAATTACAATCAAAGAGAAGTGCAGAATCAGAATACCAAAAGCTATCCTTAGTGAACTTTGAGAATCAAATAGAGCTTAACGGTCAAGATTGTTTCTTGTCAAACAATCAGGGTTTAATTGTCACAATTCCCCTAGTCCCTTCCCACAACCACCCCATATGCAAAAAAAGATTTAAAAAAAAAAAATCACACATTAAAAAAAGCTACCTCATTCAGATAATTCATTAATCAACAATTGACAACCCTACCAAAAATGATGATGTCAAACGCCAAGCCAAAAAAAAAAAAAAAGGTAATTAACTTAATAGTTCAGAAGATATATGAATTAGTCCTAGCAATAAAAGATGCCATACAAATAAACTCAAATTCGGAACCTATAACGAAAAAGCAACATCCACAAGAGAGACCATAGTACATTGCTCAGTATAACTTACATGCCAAAGGACAGACATATATATATTTTTTTTTTTTAAAAAAAGGGATAGTGAAATACCTCAAATATACCATGCAACTGATGAGTGGTATAATTATAGAGAAACAGTGGTAGGCCTGGGGTAATTGCCCTCACGGAGTCTCTGTACCTTGGTGGTAAACCTAATAGAAAAGGAGTAACAATAGGTTTATATGGGATCATCAGGTAGAAAAGAAAAATGCGCCTCTTAAAGACAGAATCATCTTTTCAAAACTTAACAACTCTCCATATGAGATATGGCATGAAACAACAGCTCAATATGGACAGCTCATGTTACTCCTGAATCCATGGTTAAATACAACAATGGAAAAAAGCAAAGTATTGGAATTAATTGCAGTATGCATATATGAACATTTTGCATGCCCCACGTTACAAAAAACAAAAGTACTAGTATTGATAAACCGACTTGGAAGTTGGAATTCTTGAATCTACATACAGAAAACATCCAATATTCCAGGAGTCCTACAAATAAACTAACAGCGTCCCAAGAAGTTAGTTTATGTAATTCTAAAACAGCAAGAAATGCTTAATTACCAAACAGCTGTCTCTTTAAATCTTCTTGCATCGTGTCATTGTTGCAGACAAAGATGTATCCACCTAGAACCTCATTCCTTGGAAGTGTCTCAGCAGCAGGCAATGTCTTGAATCTTTTGTCAACTGCATTGTTTGCATTGATGCTTTCGTTGTTGATGTTGTTGTTATGGTCCTTGCTGCCGCTGTTTGTGATATATTTGCTAACAGATAAATTTCCCATACCATTGGCACCAGGCTTCTGATACAAAGGATTCATATTGTATACACCATTTCCCATGGGGCTTCTGCTCAAACTCTCATTCATTTTCATGTCCAAATTCAACATGGTGAAGTTAAGACTCTCAAACTTGTTGTCTTCTTGAAACCCAAAATTATCCCTAGGCCTGATTTCAGCTGAGCCCTTTGAGAGATCAAGATTATTCCGTCGCTCACCCTTTAACCTAGTCTGTTCAGCCAACTTCGAAGCAGCCATTAACCATTTATGATCCTCTGAGACTTTAGCTTGTCCTCGAAGCTCATCACCCAATTGCCAATAGCTATGCATACTCTCCATGCTGCAGAATCTAGAATACAATTATGCACCCAATAAATAAGCAGATATTATCAGTTATGCACTGATGAAAATTCTAGAAAGAACACCTTGAAAGTGGCACTTGAAAGACCATAAGAAAGGGGCCCAAACTCACAACATACAGCAAGAAACAGAAAATAGCAAATGCGTTTTTTCGGTGAAAGGTCAAAAGAAAGAAGCTAATAACTTACATGAAAGGCCTAGTTGATTGACCAAAAAAATTTTATCATGCCAACATAAAAGCAAGTGGATGTCAATCACACTCAGTAAAATGTAAATCAATTGAAAACTGAAAGGCTATAAGCAGCAAACGGAAACAACACCCACAAATCACATTTTCTTTCACCCCGCATATCAATAGAATGCGCAGTAGAGCTGGCCGCTGGTAAATTACGTCGAAAGGGGAAAAAATACACATCATTACTCTAATAATGTACTAAAAAACGCTCCTTGTTCCTCAATCACAAAGAAAAGAAATTCATTTTTTGAACAGTTAAAACTGGACAGAGCAAATTAAATAATGGGCTCAAATTATTGCTCCATTGGTGCTTTAAAGAAGAAAAGAAAGAAAGAAAGAGAGGCGTACTTCCTTATATCAATTGATAAAATTGACAAAATATCCTTAAAATTTGAAGAGACTTTAAATAATCTACGAGTTTGCGTTGATCCAAGTCAGGGGGAAGGCAAAAAACAGTAGTGACCTCCATTGAATACAGTTCGAAAAGCTAAGCCCAACCCCAGGATCCTCATCCATGCCTCATGAACAGTAAAGCTATCGTCTTGATCATAATCAACGACATTTCACACCCAAAAAAAGAAAAAGAAAAGAAAAGACAGCAAACTTAAAGTAGTCACTAAATCAAATGGATTCGTAAAAACAACAGCAACCTAAAATCAACTGGACTAACATGCCGGGGGGGAAATCAAGCCAACATTTGAGCAATTTCAACTTTGAGCAACCAAAACAGAGAATTGGCAAATGCATGCAAAGCCATAAGATCTTCACTCACTTCAGAGCTCTGGAGAGATAATAAAAAACAAGCTCTAAATTTGATGAACTAGATTAAACGGAGCAAATACAGGGGCTTAATCAACAGATCCGAGCAAGATATTCGGCCGTTAAAAGAACCCTAGATTTTGGGGATCCATAGCTAGAGGAGAACAAAGTCTAGAGGGAGAGAAAGTAAGTAGGACGAGTGAGTCGAGACAGAGAGAGAGAGAGAGAGATGCACCCTTATGTCCTCGGCGGAAGATGCGACAGCGGAGCAGCTAACCCAGATTTTTCCAAATTCATATTGAATGGCGTGAGAAAAATGCCCAAGAGTTCTGCTATTATTTACACCACTGCCATCCTTGTTTGGACTTTTTTGGCTCTTTCGGAAAGCGTCGAACAGCTAATCATTTAACGGTTCCCCCCACGCGCTGGAAGCTAAATGCGAACACGCAGCAAGGCGTTATTGGCGGACTTTGGCGGGAGGTGTGGCGTTGGTGTCAACAGGGTGTCACTCACGGTTTTGAAGTGAGGATGGGGACACACTTGTGTTAGAATGGTCACAGCTCAGTGTCATG
The DNA here is from genome assembly GCF_036785885.1 of Coffea arabica. Lineage (NCBI taxonomy): Eukaryota > Viridiplantae > Streptophyta > Magnoliopsida > Gentianales > Rubiaceae > Coffea > Coffea arabica. The sequence goes on along the minus strand of NC_092323.1, from coordinate 1,911,942 downwards.
CTAAATTCATGAACTGCTGCTGATCAACATTTAATGTTGTCTGTCGGTTGAGTGATCTTTTACCCTCGGATCAGGTAACTGAGAGCATCAACCATAGGAATACCGATGAGAAACAGGAAAAGGAATACTTTGCGGGACCGGGAGAGCAGCTCAAACCCATGTTTGCTTTCGCGCGTTGGCCGATCGGCAATGGAAGAAACTGCCAACATCCGGTGCTTCTGGGTCTTGTGTTGTATGCGTCTCCCAAAAGCCCAAAGATTTAAATGCGGGATCAGATTACACGTTGAACGTTTGAACCGGACGGAGTCCAGCCCAAGCATTATTGTTTCAGCTGACTCAGGATGTGTTTAATAAAACTAAAATTTAAATCTATTAGTACTAGATGGTTTACCATTGAAATTTTAACACTTTAACGTATTGTGCGTTAAGTAAGTGATAAGTGAATATTACTCAAGCATTATTGTTTTGTCTAAACAATTTAAAGCTATTTAAATAATTAAAATATTTTCATCTTTGTCTTAATCTATTAATTTTAAATACTAAATTGAATTATCAAACGGGACTTTAGGCTCTAGTTGGATTATCTATTTTTCCCAAAAAACTATTTTTATTTGTGGAGTTCACAGTAATACATTCAAAAAAACAATTCTAAAAACACTGAATCCATACAATTCCAGTTACATCTAAAGAAATAACATAATTCCTACCATTACATAACATCACTCACCACAACTGCTCCTTACCTCCTCATCCGTCTCCCTTTTTTCTTCTTCTTCCCCTATTTTCTCTTTCTACCCTCCATTTTTTCCTTATTCTTCCCTCATATCTTTCTCTCCCTTCCCTCTTCCCCGTCAAGCCCCCATTTTCCTACCTTACGCCTTATTTATTTCTGGTTGCAAGCCTCTAGTTATGACTCTTTTTTACTGCAAAACCGTTGGCAACAATTGAAAGAAGGAATGGAGAGGGATGCAAGTTTTGGTAGGGAAAGGAATGGAAGAGGGGTGAAGGGAATGATGGAGGAGGAGGAAAAAGAAAGGAATGAAGGAAGGAAAGCATTGATAGGTCGGTGGTGGTATTTTCAATTTTTAAAAACACTCCAACAAAATTTTAAATTTAAAAAACATCCTAATAAATATTTACAATAAAATGCTATATTGTTATAATTAAAAAATATCTCAAAAATACCCAATCTATACAGAGTCTTAGTTAATTGGAGAAACAAGGGAAAAAATTTAAGTGAGGTGAACCTCAAAATTAAGAGTATTGTTTTCTTTGTTGCATAAGCTCTGAGTCACACCAAAACTTCGCCTATCTTAATAATCTTGGCTAATACTATTTTAAGTATTTGTTTTGTGAGTTTTAGGATGTGTTTAATAAAATTAAAATCTGAAATTTAAATTTATTAAGTCACTAAATTGTTACTTATTTTATATTAAATGGTAAGTTAATATATTATCATTTATTAAAAGAGTAAATTTTGTCTAAAAATTAAGTGTCAATTAATTAATTTAAATATTTTATTTTTTATTATGAATTGAGTTTTTTTTTTAAGGATGAATTGAGTTATCAAACACGACATTTGTCTTAGTCCAAAATATCGTAACCAGTGTTATTAAATCCGATCTGATGGTTCAACCGATCAACCAGCAACTAAGTCGGTCTGGATATTTAATTGGACCGTTCAAGCAATTAGACTGTTAATTTGTTAACGGATCAACAGTTCAACCAATGAATTCGGTGAATCGGCCGATTTTTCAAGGAACCCAGACCATATGTTGTTATAGGAAAAATTTTGTGTAAATGCTTCAATGAAGGTTCAAACATGGGATCTTATGCATAAAAGTAGAGTGCGCCACTGAACCAATAATTCATTTGTTAGTATTTTTGTTCTTCTTATATTATATATTATATTCTTATTCTTATTTTATTTCTCAAAAACAATATTTATTTGGAATCTTTTATTAACATTTTATTATTCCCCAAACTCTATAATTTATGAAATAGACGTAAAAAATCAATTGAAATTCATAAATAGTTTTAGTTCACAATTGAAATACACAATTCATAAATATTTTTACCTTTCATCAATTCATAAATATTTTACCTTTCATTTTAAAGCTAAATATCGTTCTTAATAAACTTTTGCACTTAAAATTTATAAATAAACTAGAAAATTACACTTAGATAAAATTTTATACTTGAAATTTGGTGGATTACTAATTAAACATAGGTTGTTAATTCTTATAAGAATTAATTATTCTATAATGAATTAGACTAATTGAACATTTATTATGATATAATTTATTATAGTTTCAATCATATAAAAAAATTATAAGATATAATGGCCCTGTTTGGAAGCTAGTTTTTTGGGCAAGTTTTTTACCTACAAGTTTTTTAACAACTTTTGCTACAGGAACCCAAAAAACTTCTCAAAATTTTTTACCTACACACTTCAAAATACACAAAACACACACAAATTCCTCCACCATCCCAAGACAATACACAAAACACACATAAAAAAAATTCCCTTCCCTTTGGCTTTCTTCTTCCTCTACCATCCCAACCCAGTCCACCACCTCCGTCGCCGACCACCACCACCTCCGGCGCCATTTTCTTTTTTTTTTTTTTTTTTTGCCTTTCTCCCTCTCCCTGCCATCCTCCTCCTTTACCCAATTTGACTGCCTTCCTCTTTTTTTTTTGTGTGTCCCCCGCAACCCTCCCCCTCCCACGACCAGATCTGGTCCCATTACCAGATCGCAAAAGTGGAGGGGAGGGGAGCTGCGATCTGTTCGCGCGAGGGCGACGGGGTTGCTGAGGGTGACGGGGATAGATGAGGGGAGGAGAAAAAGAAGGTGACGGGCAGAGGGGGTTGGCGGGGCAGAGGGAGAAGAGGGGCGGCGGCGGAGAGGGGAGGAGAAGAGGTGACGGGAGAGAAAAAGGGGTGGCGGGTGGCGGGGGAGAGGGGAGGAATATGGGTGGCGGGTGGCAAGGAGAGTGGAGGAAAAGGGGTGGAGAGCAGAGGGGGGTGGCGGGAGAGGGAGAAGAGGAGTGGCAGGGGAAAGAAGGGGAAGGGGAAAGGAAGGGAGGGGGAAGGGGAGAGGGAGGGTGACGGCAGAGGGAGGGAGAGGGGGAGGGGTAGGGGGTGCTGCGTTGCTGCGGGGAGGGGGGCTGGTAACGGGGAAGGGGGAAGGGAAGGAAGAAGAAGAAAAAGAGAAGAAAGAAAAGAAAAAGAAAAGAAAGAAAAAGAAAAAGAGAAAGAGAAAAAGAAAAAGAAAAGAAAAAAAGAAAAAAAAAGTTTTTCCTCTTAAAAACTTCTACAAAAAAAATTTTCACCTTACAAAAAATTTTACACAAATTTTTTCAAAAACTTCTACAGTGTACTACAGTAAAGTTTTAGATAAACTCCCAAAAAACTCAGGTTCCAAACAGGCCCAATATTTAAATATATATAGTGACCGAATCGATTGGGCCACTTATCAACAATCCAATGATCCACCTCTGTTGCCGGATCCCGGTCGGGTTTAATTACTATGACCGTAACAGACATAAAAACAAACGTCAGAGAACTCCGGTGGTAGTTTCCCTTCTCGTAGTACTTAGGTAGTTTGGCTATTGGCTGGGGTAATATGGTCCAGTTGGTATTTGTTGACAAAAGCAAACCAAAACAGCCCTCAAAACTAAACAAGGGCTTCAATAAAACCCCAATCCACTCCCCACCCGGCGAAGACGACTTTAGCTGATTTTCTTAGCGGGAGTTTAGAGGAGAGACGCCCTAGTTTTTTTCCCCCTTTCTTTCTTGTTTAGATTTTGAGGAAGACAACGTCATCAATAGTCGACGACCCCATCATCGAAATGCAGAACGATTTTGATCGGCTGCTCTATTTCGAGGGCACTCGCAGACAGGCAGAGGAAAAATATGCTCAAAATCCTTACGATGCCGATGTCCGTATATATAGATATATATATTTTAATGTTTCTTTTGTTTGTATTTCCCTTTAACTATAACTGGCCGAATATGAATATCTTTTTAAGGGGGAAAATAGAGAAAAAGACGTTAGGTTATTTATGCGTGCGCGTATGATTATAAGTAGATGATTTTTTTGAGCAAAAGAAGAGTGGTGATTTGTTAAATTGGTTGATGCAGAATCTGACGAAATGGGGAGGGGCGCTGCTGGAGTTATCTCAGTTTCAGACTGTTCCTGAGTCCAAGAAGATGATTCTGGGTACTCTCATATTTGCCATATGCGCTTTTTTTTTTTACTGCCTTTTATTTCTTGTTGTTAAGTTTTAGGTTTTTAATTCATACCCTGTGGAAGAGAAACAAAAATTTTGTTGTAATACCTTAGGCAGAAAGGACACATGTTAAAATTTACAAAAGGTGGTTCTAAACGATATATAGTGGTGACGCAAGGAAAAAGATAACAACTGAATGCTGTAACTTTATTCGAGAAAAAGAAGGTTCGGCTGCTTTTTTATTGAATCGGGTAATTGATTATGGTTCATATATTGTTATATATTGAATCATCTCCTTTTGCTTGCTTTGTGATAGCTTGATTTGATTGTATAGATGCCATATCGAAGTTGGAGGAGGCCTTGCAAGTTAATCCCAAAAATCACGATACATTGTGGGTTTTGGGAAATGCACATACTTCGCAGGCATTTCTGACTCCTGATGAAGACGAGGCCAGGGTTTATTTTGACAGAGCAACTTTGTATTTCCAACAAGCTGCTGCCGAGGTATCTTTAGTTTGGTATTGAAATACTCCACACTGCACTCTGTTGTGTTTGTGTGGGTTGTAAGAATTATTTTGGCGTTCTTCGTTTTCATTGTGCAGGATCCAAGTAATGAACTCTATCGCAAATCCTTGGAAGTTGCTGCTAAGGTATCATTTTTTATAATCTTTCGTCCGCTAATTACCAGATACCTCTGTTTTTTTGCATTCTTTCAATTAGGAACAAAAAGAGGTTCGCTTGAGACATAGGACCTATCTAATTTGTCATTGCTGGATATATTCTGTAGCTAAAGATGGCTGGTCTGTGTGTTATTGGTGTACAATGCTTTTATTCTGACAAAAGATCACAGAGGTTAGTGCAGATGGTTATAGAACGCTGGTGGAGTGCAATCATATATGAGATGGTTATGTGTTGTGTTGAGTTTGTTCCAGTAGGAAATTAAGGCAGTAGGGGACATCTTGCGCCTAATGCAAGGAGCAATATATTGTTTTCTATTGCTTTTTTCTGTCTTTTTTTTAACAGCTTGTGCAATTGCATGGGAAATTGGTGCCCTTTTCGATTACATGGAAGAAACTTTTACCATGGCTATAATAGAATGCATGGTAGCATAGTGTTTTACCTTGGGCCATGATGTATAATGTATGGGAAAGTGCATTTAACTCTTACAATCTTTTTGCGATTCTGGTACTGATATGCAATGCAATGCGTAAATCTTCAAACTTTAAACTAAGAAGTAAATAGTATTCAAGAACGCAGAATGAGCAATTAAGCAAAGTATAAGCTATATAGGAAAGACTGACCTGTACCATGTAGAATGTATTCATTGAACCTCCATGTTTCTTAACAATTTGTTTGGATAGTGTATTATTTGAAATAATTACTGTAGCACTTTTTGTGATGTGATGTATGTGAGATAAAAAGTAGTTGGGAATATAAAAAGGTAGGTTGGGAAATGTGTTTGTGATGCAAGCGAAATATTATTTGAGATAATTTTGGTATCCAAACACTCCCCACCAATAGAGATTGACACTTCGGGGTATGGTGCACAAAGTGCATTTTGCTTCCATTCTCATGCTTTGCTATTCTACTGATCTATTTTACCAGTCTTGCGCAATGCAGCAGGCTAGCAATGACTATGATCATAATTAGGCTTAACACAGTTTTTGTCAACAAACATCTTTTGATGTAGGAACCCTTGTGCTCCTCTTAACTTATGGTTTCTTTAAGGATTCGAAGATTTGATATTCTTTTCATGTTGATGAATTATGTCAATAATGATAGTTGCGTGATTTGCTTGTACTAATAAGTTGATTTCTTTCACATGTTTCTGAAATTTAATGATGCTATATCATCTTGGAAATTGTCATACTTTTTGCATCTCACATTTGATCTTCTTTTGTCTTGTATTTCATTTGCGCCACGTATAATGATTTGAGAAAATGGTTTATTCTTTTATTGTGTTCTGATATTAACTAGTAGATGCTTATGCGGTTTCATGTCCGCATAGTGTCTTGCATGTCACTTCGTAGAAATGCATATACATCTGTGTGCACATTAATAGATGTTTAGTTATTAGTATTTACTTTTTTTCACTAATAATTTTTAGTCAAGATTGCAATCAATGCCCGAAGGAAAGATGATTCAATTCCAAACGCATCATAACTGCTCAAATTGAGAAACATTCTAAGATACGTGAAATTTATGTTTTTAACAGAATAAATTTTGAGCAAGTTTTGAAACTGATCAGAATTTTAAAAAAAGAAAAAGGCTTTTCGAGTGGTCAACTACTTGTTAGCTGCTGCATGAAACAGATCTGCACTTGTTGCCTTGCAAATTTGTTCTCACAAGTATTTTTAAATTGTATTATTACTGACATCCATAAAATGGTCCTTTTGATGCTTCTGGATGATCGGCTGATTCTTTATTTAGGCACCTGAGTTGCACATGGAAATCCACAAGCATGGTTCCCTTCAACAGGCTATGGGCACAGCCCCTACAACGTCAAGTGGGACAAAGGTATTGTGTAGATTGTTCATATGACTTATATTTCTGCTGTTATTATGCCGATAGCTTTGGCAATTAACCTTATTTTTCTAGTAATCTAAAGGCCCTTAACTCCCATTATCCCAATGCAAAGGATATTTTTAGAATTTCATTTAGAGCATTAGGCATCTGCTTCCTTTTATTTGGCCTGATGGGTTTTTGATACCTTTCCCTCAAACAGTGGCTTTATGTGGTAGTTAGAATCCCAAGGCAGTAGTTGTTACTTTGCTTCAATGGGTTTTCAAAGATTAGGTGGTTGAGTTCAATTTTATGTTTAAGCACGGGACATTTATGCCTTCGTCATTTTTCAGTATCTTTGCGCCATAATGCATACTGATGAGCATGCAGTTATGTGATTTACATGTATACTATTCTTTTTGGTGTAATTGAGTTTCCACTTCCTTCTTACCAACTTGAAACAGATAACTAAGGAAAAACGGAAACAAAAGATGCAGATAAAATCTTTGGGGAAAAAGATTCTAGACTGATTAGGAGGATGAAATGAAACATAGACAGAGCTGTTGGAACTAGCAGTTTGCACCATTTTCATCTAACATCCATGAGTCGTCAAATAGCCAAGATTTATTCTAGGAAGACACTATGATGATTTGGTGACTTGAGATGGAAGGTTTTTGTTTCACTTTTGGTGATTTTTTTTTTTAAATTAAATGCTATGTATTGTTCTTTTCGCAGCCAAGTGCCAAGAAAAAGAAGAGCAGCGACCTCAAGTATGACATTTTTGGATGGGTAATCCTTGCTGTTGGGATTGTTGCATGGGTGGGGTTTGCAAAATCCCATGTCCCGCCACCGCCTCCTAGATAAGCTGCTGACAGCCTTGTACCTGTATAGGCTGAAGATACCCGCATGAAGCTTACATGTTGATGGGGGATGAAATCTGTGGTGGTGGATTCCTAGTTATCTTTACGGTTTTCTTCTTGAGTAAAGCTTTTGCCCATATAGACCCTCTTAGTTAATTGACAGCACTTAGTAAATTTCAATCTAGATTTTGCTTTAGGCACGATTAAGCATATGATATGTTAAATTTTTGCTAAACACTTTTGGTTTTGGTATATCTTTTCTCTCTCTCTCTCTCTCTCATCGTGGCATGCATCTTCTGTTGGGGTACGTGCGGAGTTTACAAAGTGTTTGTATTCCTTCATTTCGTGCTCTCTTTTGTGTTGGTGCGATGATCAATGAGTTTCCTGCCTTTATGGAAATTAATGAGCGATGAGCAATAATGTCTGCATTCATGGTTTCATTAAAAGCTGGTTGCTGTTGACGGCGAAAGGGGTCGACGGTCAGTTCATAAATTGTAGGCTGAGCGCCTAAAGCTAAAGGTAGGGTCTTACAAATTGCTACGTCTTCCGTTTAACTTGGCTTCAAAATTTACCAACAATCGAAACTTCAGGCTTCAAGCTCTCAGTTTCTTCTCCACCTGTCTCCTCAATCTGTCCACCACCATTTTGAACACTACCATATTTCTTGCCTCCCTTCTTCCACTGAGCATCACCGATCCTTGCCACTCTCTCACCACCTGTACCCCTTTTCCCCAAATTTGTGAATTCCTCGGGCTCTCCTCTCCCCAAAAATCAGAAGATTCTCCTCTCGCATGATGTTTTTTCAGTAGATCTAGTAATCAAAGAAAAGGCGGGATTAATGGCTTTCTTCCTCTCTTCTTCTCCTCAATTTTTTCAGCCCATTTTTCTTTTGGTCTGTTTTCTCTCTAAAGTTGAAATGGATGAGAATATGATTGTGTTCCTAATGATTTGCGTCTTTGCTCCAAAATCGCTTAGTTCAGTATACATAAATATGATTCAAAAGGCAAAATTGGTTATAGTAACATAGGAAAAAAAAAAAAGAAATGAAAAAGAGAAGTTGCATGTCTGATTATTTACTGCACTGATGGAGTTGGGATGTTTTCCGTCAACCATCAGGAAGAAAGACGGGGAATAAAAAGAAGGCCGTGGCCATACAACGAGTCTTGGGAAGAAGTTCCGTGATAGTTGGTATCGTTTTGGGCTTTCAAATGCAGAGGGGTTGAGATGGAACACAGAAACGGGAAAAAGCTTCTGCCTCAATCTAGGGTCCGAGAATTGCTTTTGCATATTTAGAATACATATTGGCGACGTGGTAAGTTATGGACCGCTCGGTCTACAAGCGGAGACGTGTATCGGGTCTACCCAGGTTTTTGTCAGTACATAAAACATGAAACCTGCAGGTGTCGGAGTTTGGAGGTGTCGCTGAAGTGATGAGCTATCCCATATTCACAAAAAGAGAAAAAGTGATGAACTATCCTATTTTTTTTTTGTCAATTTCAAGAAATCTGACTATTGACTTTACAAACATAAGTCCACAGTACACCTCAAAAGCCATGGTAACTAGTGAGGGTACTGAGGAGACTTATAAACCCAACACCCAAACCCATTAGGCAAATAATCTCCAGTACAAACACACTACTATCATTACAATTTTCAATACACCTTTTTATCTTCCCAATTACCTGTTTATCTCACATACATTACATCACAAATAAGCTCAACCAAATAGGATAGTTCATCACTAGTTACCATGGAGACATATCTCAAATAATTTACATTTCTAACAGGTACTTATACATAATTAAAATTATTTCAATCCTTGTTTCTCGATATTTTCTCAAATTAATTTTTCAATCCTTATACATTTTTTGAACAGAATAGGTTATTTACACTCAACTTTTGTTGTTTATACTCTCGTTACTTGTTTTATCATATAATATAATAAATAAAAATTATGTGATTACAATGACATTAGAAGTGTGATTCTAGAAAATGAGTGTAAATAATATTTTCCTTTGGAAAATAACACCAAGATTTCTTATATTTAGATATTTTCTTAAATTAATTACTCCCTCTATCGCAAAGTGGGACGGATGGAGTATGCTACTTTGCAAAATAACATTTGAGGCCTTTATTATTGGATGTTTAATTGACACGCGTTAGTCAGATTGTTTAAAAAGCCTCTAAAAACATCCCGTAGCATTTTGTTTTTTTGAAAAAACTCCACTGTCCAAACAAAAAATTTGCTTTAGTTTCGTGGTGGTTTATCTATTTTCATTTATTCTCTGATTTCGTTAGAAAGGGCGATGGCCAAAAATTAAGATATATTCTGGAAAAATCAAAATTCCATCGAAAAGAAGCAAGTGAAAGGCTTTCATAAAAATTCTCGTAGAATCGAGAATAAAGCTTTCATTCTATATATGTCAGATCATGAATTAGTAACTGCATCCAATTTCCAAAAGAGCTGGTATCGAATGAGATAGTTGGACATCTCAACGTGTACAGGAGAGATGAGATGAGATTTGAGTAATGGTCTTTTTCGATTCAAGACTCAAGCTCAAGTAATGCCAACAGTGAAGTTGAATAAAATAGCGCAACGTTACTTGTCTCTATGGAAGAGATATTACCTGATAGTAAAGTCGAGACGATTTTGAAATGTAACACTTTATCTATACAATAATATAATAATAAAGAGAGAGACGTGGCAATTGGATCTTGAAATAAAAATTCTATGTTATTTTTTGAACTTTTAATTTGAATTTTAAAATAATGACACCAAATTACAACTTCATTGGATGCCCTTAATACTATTATTTTAAATTCATATTTGTTAGTGTAAGTGAAAGATCTCGAACTTATTATTTTACTTGCATTCTCTCCTGATATACCACCCAATCCATTATTTCCTCTCATCAACAACTAGGTGGTAACACCGCGCTGTGCGCGGTGGTATACATGCTCAATTAACGTTTAGCTAGTAATATTGGCGAAAATGAAAATTAGTGGTAGAAAATTGAGCTATATCATACAGGAATTTGAGGAAAAAATTAGTAGTACTGGAAAGAAGTTGTAATTATACAGACATTGTAAATATGAAAAGCAAACAAGTTTAGTTTTCATCTTGAATGTTTAGGTTGTGGAAGTTGAGCTGATGAATGCCTAGAAGATCATGCAAAAAGTACGAAGTTATAATGTTGAACGCAGTTGCTCGAGACAGCCTGATTGTTAAAGGAGAAGGTTGAATGCAGCAAATAAGTATTCTTCCGTGCAATTTAAAACAGAGCACTTACCCCCAGTCATATAAAGAAACAGCACGAACAAGGAAAGCAGAATCTGTGAGGTCATACAATTCAACATCTCCCCTTTTTGTACCCACAACAAGAATTTGTTGCTCCGAAGCAACTGGGGCACATACAGCATAACCATATGCCAGTTTCTTTTCAACTTTAATTAAATCAGCTTGCTTTAATCCTTTCTTACTTGCAGAACATGACACAAGTTGTTCATCACAAAAGAGCAAAAACAGTAACCTCAGTGAGAAGGAAAACTCCATGTGCACAATAGCAGACTTCTTCCTTATATAATTCATGGGCAGAGAAACACCTTGTGCTCCATTAGAAGGAAGACCATTGTCCAAAGAATGAGACAATTTATCAGCTCCACTTCCATCAGAGAGTGAAATGTCAAGATCAACAACCCCACAGAACTGCATCACAGAATAAGTTAAATGATAACCTGATTGAACCTTTTTTAGCGGGAGATGCGGGTTTTTGGATGCTTTCCAATCTCCATTAACATCATCATGTTAAGCAAGTAGAAAGGGAATAAACACAACATTTTATAATTGTGCTAAAAAATGAATTCAGCACCTAAGCTACAAATATGCTTCTTCAATGTGCATTTGAAAGACATGGAGGAACTGCTACATTCACATTACCTCTCCCTTCCATGATATATTATACAATGATCCATCAGAAAGTCCAACAATCATATGTTTGTTATCACAGATAATGTTGCTCCTGACAACAGCAAAAATAAAATAGTATCAGAAATTCATCTGGAATGAAATACACAAATATATCAGATTGTCAAACATCATATAAATTTCAAACTTCTGGACACAAATATATCAGATTGTCAAACTTCTGGATCCCGTTTCTTACAAAAAAAAAAAAGCACTTATATGAACTTATGAATTTCTCTGGTGATTTGCCTCTAAGGTATGTGAAATATAACCAAAAACCAAAATTTTGGAGTATCAACATTTCGATTATATCTTGATCCTTTGAATTGAGTAGATTCTTGCGCATGTAAACATGTAACCACGATTCCTTTTATCAGATTTACTACTCAATGATAAGTTGTACTTGGTGAAACACAACCATCAATCTATAGCAGGAAAGGACCTTATTAGTAATATCACATGCACAGAAGTCCAAAAGCTTAAAGCTTAAAATATGCAACTGAAAAGTACCTCATAACATCAGTTGCAGTGATGTCTGAAAGCTGAAAGCTTATCTACACCAATATATACACACGCACACACACACACACACATATATATTATGACAAGATCTTATACTATAACTGGCAACTTAGCAGATCTTTCTTCTAAAGGTATACTGTAAAAACATTAGTGGCTTGTGTAAACAATTCCGCAAGCCTAGACATTCATTAACATGCAAGATCTTATGAGATCTTGTTCCCTATCTAAAGTAACCCTTTGACATATTGGCATTAAAAACTATAGCATGTTGACAAATATACAAATGAAATCCTTCATCTCCAAGGTCCAAATTTCTGGGCCAATAAAATACAGAAAATGAATTTCAGCCCTGAGGTCTCAAATACGCACATTTTGTATCTGTATATCAGCCCTCAAAACCAGCAGTGACCCAAACCCCAAGAAAACATCAAGCTATTAAAAAGAACAACAAAAACAAATCATAGTAGAAAGTGCAGTTTCTTTATTACAAATAACTTTAACGATGACATTAAAGCAGACACACTAATTTTTAAGAAAACTCAAAAGTTTCAAACAATGTCTAATCATTCATCACTCCGTATCCAAACTTCTTATACTAAATAAAATCATTTTTGGATTAGAACATTAAAGCAGACACACTAATTTTTAAGAAAACTCAAAAGTTTCAAACAATGTCTATTCATTCATCACTCCGCATTCAAACTTCTTATACTAAATAAAATCATTTTTGGATTAGAGTGTTGTTGAAACAAAATAGCACCGGACACTTCAGCATATTCAGATATGTACAAATTTTGGAGGCTCATACAACTTTCAAAAAGCCTAACTTTAAATTATGAGTTTTACCTGGCGAAAAGGTTTAGTATCTAGAATAGACACAATAAATTTTAAGAGCTAGGATATGTACCCTTAGAACCTAAAAGGTTGAGTTTCAAACACCTGGAAAATGATTTAAGAATCCCTGGTAACACATCACATCCAACTGTCTGACTACTTTTGAGAAGCAGTATGATCACAGCTAAACATTCAAGAAGACCAGAGGGATGCAAGGTGTCCAATTGGTTATGCAAACACTTAGAGCAGCATTTACCTTGCATATGCAATATCTTTCCATCAAATTGTACCAGAAAGCAGAATGCATGCATTAGACCTTCCAAATAACATTTTATATAGCCTGCAATCCTTACTGCAGCTTCCCAAAGAGCTTTGATCTTAGAAAATAAGCCATTAGCATATCAAAGCCCTTAAATGTTATGATCCAAACAAATTGCTAGACCATATTATTTTACTGCTTGGGTTGTTAGAAGCTTATACAGCAAAGCATTTCAAATTTAATGCATATTCAAAACAATATTCAGCCATCAAAGAGGGAAATGAAAACTGCGAAGCTTGAAATTCAATTACAATTTCCAAGGGAACTGTGTACGCACACTTACAATGTCATACTCTTGCCTGCAAAAGGGATCTGCTCACTTAGAACTAAAGAAATGGTAGCAAGAAATAAATCGGATGGCTGCTTTCCTAAAATTTGTATTTTATTTTCTGTGAAACGGATCTTATAAATATGAAGATAAAAAGAAGATGTCTGCAAAGAAGGCAGGAAAAATCGCCAGAAACAAATGAAGCATTACGTTATGAAGAATGAACCAAAGTAGAGGTGCTATCGAGCCGAGTCGAGCTCTATCAAAATTTGTGCTACTCGAGCTCGATTGAGTAAAAAAATTTGGACTCGAGCTCGACTCGATGAAATAAAACTAAACTCGAGCTCGACTCGTTTGAGCTCGAATAAGCTCGAGTAAATATCAAGCCCGAGCTACTCGAGTTCGAGCTCGAGTTTTGAAATAAATCTATAATTTTTTTAAAAAATATATAGTATATAATAAAATATAAATAAAATATGAAAGCTCGATTAAACTCGGCGAGCACTCGAGTACTTATTTATTGAGCTCGAACTCAACTCGTTAAATTTAACGTGTAACTCGAGCTCGATTTTATCGAGTTCGAGTCAAGTTTTTGATCAAACTACTCGCGAGCAGCTTGACTTGCAAAATCGAGCTCGAGTCAAGTTTTTGATCAAACTACTCGCGAGCAGCTTGACTTGCTAGCACCCCTAAACCAAAGTGCACAATAGTGACATGAATTTAAAGTGAGACTTTTTAGCCAACCCTTTTTGAAAGATAAATGAAAGATCACAGCTATTTACATTTTAATACCATTCCAATAACAGCAATCAACCAGCCTTGCAATCATACCAGTCTACTTTCAATGTCATGTATCAAATGTTTTACTCTAACAGTCACTGAAAAACTCAAAATTCTCCTCATTTTAAACAACGGTCAACATGGATACTGTTGATGCAGCTAATGCAGATCTGCAAAAAGTCATAATAAAAATTTCTTTGTACTGTCAATCAGAGAGTCATAGAGAATACAATTTATCTGCAATTCTTCAAATATCAGTCCCAATTATAGGGCAACATCACTATATTTTGCATGGTAACACTCAGTTATAGATAGCCTTAAGTTCTATTATAAGATCACCATAAATTGGATGAAATTTTCACTTAGACATTTTCTCAAACAACTCAAATGCACTACACAAAATCACTGGATTCTAAGGTCACAACTAATGGACCACTCTAAGGCCACAACTAAGGTAAATCACAATCTATCAAAAGCTATACCACATCACTCAATACTAAATACATCTACCATTATCAACGTCCTCAAAGAAAAATCTCCAAACACTTCGCAGCCCGAGGCATATCTTCTATCACTACCTCAAACTTTATCACAATTCCATGAAAGCCTTCATAATACATATACCATAGCTTTAATAAGAGATTATCCATTTTGAAAAAATGCTGTTCAAGGGATTTTGACAGATTTCAAAGAATTTATTTTTCCATGAGAACAGTGAAATTGACCAAAACTATCATGGGCATGCGATTAGTAGTTTTCAAGTACTCTTGGATCACTTAACGTATCTGTGAATGTTTCCAAGTGGATAGACAAAGACAACACAAACAGTAAGTTTTCACAAATTTTTCACTATAAAACACAATGCAAAAGACAAATAAACCATGTATTGAAATTCAATAGTGAAAGACGAAGAAGTAATAATACGCAAATATATGTATATATATGTATATGTAAGCAGAAGATAAAGAGCTGGATTATATTGGATTCCACTACCATATGCTTCAATTAACATTAGGCTATATGTAACTTTTGTTTGGCTCACTTATCTTTTTCCGTAGACCCAAGTTTAAAAATAGATAATTAATTAAAAAAAGCATCGCATTGAAAAACCCACTAAGAGGAAAATATAAAGGGCAAACCAACTATGAATGAAATTAGCATTAGAAAGTTTTGGATGATGCAAAATGAAACCAAACCACTTACAAATAACAAAACTGAGAGATCAAAAAACACTTACAAATATTCAAAGGAAAGCAATGTCAAAGTAAGACTACGAGCAGCAACAAAACCAATAACTAAACAAGACATTAAAACCTTTAACCTTCAATAAAAAGGAAAAAACGAAGAGAAAGTAGAAACTTGGAGGTATAGTTTAGCATAGAATTAGAAAAATGATTCAAAAATAAACTAAAGAAAAACTCAAACTTAAAAAAGTTAAATCTTTTTTGCTCCTTCCCGTCAATTTTACTTCAAAAAATAAAAGAACCAGGTTTATCTTCCTTTCATCTGTTGACACTATCTGCTCTCTGTACAATAGAGGGAAAAATTGTGAATCGAATGGAATAAAAGAGAAAATTCCTTTCACAATAATAAAAAAAAAAAGTTATCAATCAAATCTCTAAAACCATAAATGAAAACATAAAAGTATGAAAAGTAAGTATATCAAACACGGAGTTCTAAATTCTTGGCTCAAAAAAAAGATTTATTACCTTAGATCTCTTTCCTTCGTCTGTATTATCGCCCATCTAAAGAACACTTGCTTCAAACATAAAAAACAGCAATGAGTAAAATACATAGTTAGATCGAAGACTAAAGAACGAAAGAACTGAAAAAAAAGAACTCCAAGCCCTTCTTTGATACAAATAACGATTTACCAAAGCAAACGGAAGCACGAGTATTTTATTGGAGGAAAAAAAAAGAGGAAGAACTGGAAAAGAGACAAGCTACTGAGAGGAAGAGAAGAAAGAGAGGGACAGCAGAAGTCTTGAGAGAGAGAGAGAGGACAGTAAATTTTGTAACCCTAGACCATTTGTGACAAAAAATCGAAGAAAGGTGGGTGTGATTTGACATGGGCAGCTGTTTGCAAGAGCAACTCACCTGCTCTCTGACAACAGAGGAAGAGCAAGAAACAAAGAGGAAGTCAATTGTCTGGCTGAAACAGCCTTAGGGTCTGGCCGAAAAGGGAGAAAGAAGTGGACAGAAAGCAACACAGTAGCAAAAACAAGCGGAAGGAAAGATGAACGAATGAGAGAGGAGAGAAAAAATCAGGTGCAACCAAGGTAAATTTTGGAGTGGAAACAACACCAATATGTGGCCGGAAAAAAAAGAAGCAGGTTGGAGTGGGTAGAGAGGAAGCTGATGAAGCGGAAGGAAGAAAAGACATCACAGAACCGGAAGCAACGAAAGACAGGACAAAGGAAGGGGAGGCAGAATCACGTGCAACAAGCACAATTGACAACTAATCAATTCGCGCCACGTCAACATTGAGCCAATCCCATCTCGCCACGCGGAGGATGACCATGTCCGACGTGGATCCCGAGCGTTCACCCTTAGTCTATATGTTTAATAATTGTTATTATTGATGGAGAAAGATTTTCTTTTCTATTATTTTCTTCCTTTTTTTTGTCATAGTAAATGTCAGATTACTGGGCTGGGGCGTGACCCGTGACACGTCCTGGATCCTACTCTGGTCCACCAAGGTTCAGATTTTAAGTTGCAAGCAAAACTCTCACCGTCAAAGCTACAGACGCCGATACTCGTTACTGGTTCTGCAGAAAGAACCCGGAGAACAATTTTGTCGTCTTACTCCATAACACGATACCAGATTATGGGCTTTGGCTAGAGGAGTAGAGCTTCAAAATTTCTGGAGAAAAATTTGGTATGGCGGCCGAAGCGAAACTCGTGTGCAGCTGTGGTGGGGACTCGGCAGCTGGCTTTTCCTTCCGGCGGTCGTTGAGTCCGCTACTAGCCAGCAGCCGCGTGTTTTTCCCGAATGTGACTAGTGATCAGAGGAGACGTCAGTTGACGGCGTTAGCAGTTGTGAAGAGAAGCCCCAAAAGGATTAAGTACTCTGCGCCTCGCTTCACCAAGGTTTTCCATTTGTATCTCTAATGATCTTTTATTTATTTATTTATTTTTGGGTTTAATGGTGTCCTGGGCTAGAATTAGCAGTCGTAGTAAGTAGGACTACACCAGCGTGTTTAAGTGTATGTGATTCGCTACTAAGGTACGCCACCCCGGGATCTTTGTAATTTATATCTCCATCCGTGCGGTGATGACCAACTCTCTGGGCACAGAAAGAGGGTTAGACAGCTGCATGAAACTAAACTCACGGACCAATAAATTTAATACTCCTACTATGTACTGTTAAAATTACAATTACAGCTACTGTACTGGTATATTATAGGGATAATTTGCACTTCTTTCAGGAGGATGGCTTGACCTATGTTGCCGTCGATCCATCCGGGTCAGACTTGTGGAAATTGGATCCAGTGATTGACCTTCTGAAACAGGGTGCTGTTGGAGTCATTCCAACTGACACTGTGTATGGCATATTCTACCTTTCTACATGTTTTCTTTCATTAGCTTCTTGAGTCTTGACTATGCTTGTGGCTCGTGAACAATCTCCAAAAAAAAAAAAAAAAAAAAAAAACCCCTTCAACAAATTAGAAGGCTAGCTACTCAATGATTGACTTCAGCTTTCCAATTTGTTGTCTGCTGATTATCTGTATCACTCTTAAGATACTTTTAATTGCCTAGGATTTATTGGTGGATGTAATTGGTTTATTTTTGTGATGTGATGCAGACCCAAAAGAAATTCCTAACATCATCTAATTTACCACACGGCATTTCATCTTTTAAAACCTATAAGATTTAAGCTAATTAAATCTAGTTTCTTCTTTCTTAATTGGTTATTGTTCTTATGCATGGTCCTCTGATGATTAGTTATGCATTGGCTTGTGACCTGAGAAGCCACTCAGCTGTTGAACGTCTTCGTAGGTGGGTGATGCCACTTTCTGCAATTTACCCTTTTTTGCTTTTGCCTTGGGACTTTTCTTAAATGATGATTTTCTTTAATCTTTTTGCAGACTAAAGAAAATAGAGGCTTCAAAGGTAAGAACGATCATTTCTTTTAGCTTTCTTCTGGAACCACTTATAGGATAAAGACTGACATTTGATGGGTTTTGTAGAATATTGTGCAACTAGATGGTTCAAGCATGCATATGTGACTCGGCATATTATTGAGATTGCAGTATGCTGCATGTTCTGCATTTCAAGATGTTTGTTTCTGAATTGTTGCCAATGCTTTTCTGATGCTTTTGGCAGCCCCTTAGTATTCTATGCCGTTCCTTTCACGACATAGATACATATACAACTGGATTTCCCCGTGGCAATAACCAGGGCCTTACAGACATCTTTCGAGCTGTTAAGCAATGTTTACCCGGTCCCGTAAGTCGAATTCTTTTAGTTACTTTGTCCTTGTTTTATTTATTTATTTATTTTGGATTGATTATTTTGTCCTTGATAGAGGCAATGTTATGCATGTCCTATTATGAAAAATCTTTCACTTCTATAAACAAACTCAGACGTTTTCCTATGAGTTTGTTCATAGAGTAACGTTTAGGCATTTCCTATGTGTTTTTAATATCCTTCTCTGGTTTTTTTTTTCTTTTTTAGGGTTTTGAGTAGGAATAGAGCCATTTTTGGTGGTATAATTTTGTTCTTTGACATTGAATCTTCATTTAATCTGAAAGCACCTCTGTTGACATTGGTGCTGGCATAGGAATGTGTCAGATTTGGTCACATCACTTGGGTGCTTTGACTTTAAATGGGGATCTTGGAACTTAAAAATCCGCAGTATGAACTACTATACAGCCTAAGTATCCTTGTAAGGCATCTTAGTACTAAAGAACAACAACAAAGAAATTCTACCTCCAACATGTTTGTTGTTCTCGTTAACAAAATCAGTAATTTAGCTATATGGAGACCAAGTGGGGTATTACACGCATACAGAGTTTTTTGCTACTATGAGCGTTTTCATGTACTATATACAAATTCCATATCTAAGCTTTTGCCCATCGCTGAGTGTTTTCTATAGAACTTGACAAGTGTACTCGTACCCAATATGGACACCTGAGTCCATGTGAATAGCTGATGGATGAGTGCTGCTTTCTTTGAGTACCCTAGATTCCTAAAACATCAAAACTGGAGGTAATCAGTAGCAGAATCTCCATTTTTTTTGACATGCAGTACACTTTTATTTTAACTGCGAGCAAAGCTCTACCGAGGCAATGTACAAGATATGGAACTACTGCATCAAAGTATGTATCAAGGAAAAATGTAGGCGTTCGTATACCAGATGATACCGTGTGCCAAGCAATTCTGGAGAAGATGGATGCTCCTTTAATAGCTACAAGGTAGTTTGGCATGCTAGGCACTAAGCTATGATCTGATGAGATTTTCAAATTGAGTGTCAATATAAATATGCATGTGATCTTTTTTTGACATAACCTGACATTCTGCTCATTGAGATTGTATTCATCTTTCCAGTGTAAAATCAATGAGAGAGAGTGAGTGGATATTGGATCCTGTTGTGATAGCTGATGTTTATGGGCCAGAGGTGAGCTTTTCTAGTGATACTTGATTGTCGTTTTGTTTCTAGTTGCTCGAATCAGATTGATTAGACCGTTTCATTGGTTGTTATTGCACCCTCTACTTTACCTGATCGCCTCCTGATTCGCCAAAAAAATCAGAAGAGAAGGAAAAATGAAAAAATTGGAAGAAAGAAATCTTGTGACTGGGATGTAGAGGTTTGTGACATATTTTGTTCACTCAGTTGCTATGGTAACATAGATTTTGAGCTAAGGTCCCAATTCCAAAGTTTGCATCCCCTTTTCACCACACTGGGAATTTTTGGTATATTTATTTAATTTTCAGTGTCTATGATGCTTTAGGGCCTTGATTTCATTGTTGATGCTGGTATTAGAGTGGCTGACCCATCGACAGTGGTTGATATGACTGGTAGTTCTGCCCTGATTTTGCGGCAAGGAAAGGTAAAGCCTCTTTTGACAAATTGTTGTAAGGTAGATAGTCTTCTTCTCTCTGCCTTCCCTGAGATGACACCTGATCTCACTGGAGCATGCAAGTTCCATGTGCTTTCTTGCTGAATTAAATTAGGGAAACATCTCTGGTTTCATATTTCATTCTCACAATAGACTTTTTCTGCCCCATAGGATATACTTCCCACTTGGACAACTGCCCAAGGATGAAAAAGTGACTTTACGGATACTAATTTGAACTTCTATGAATGAAACTAAATGCTAGAGATGCAGAAGCGTCAAAAGACAGACTCAAACTTTGACAGGACAGAAAATATAGGATACTGGGTGTTCGTAATTATGGCTGTTGTTTTCTGTACCTATCCGCCTCGAATTATGCGCCATTCTATGCTCTACATATCAACCTTTTCCTTAGTCCTAATTAGAGTTAGGATCTTTGCATATATAGATAAACACACAGAAAAATATCATTCAGATACTTGTTATCTAGTTTGATCTCAAAAGTCAACCTTTGGCTAATTGTTGCCCTGGTTGTTTGGAATCAGGCGTGTCATAAACAATATGGATTATGTCGTCCATCTCTTCTCCACCTTTTTAGAGCAAATGCATGATTTCTTTCTTCTGAAGGATTGTAATTGTGAATCTTGCTGTGCTTGAGATTTGATTCTCCTTTCTTTCAGTCTTAGAAGCATATTTCTTATTTTGTGTTCAGGGTCCAAAACAGCCATGGATGGTTTCAGATGATGAAGATTCTGGAGTAAAAAGGAAAGAACTCACCCTTAATTTTGTTTAAAGTCACTAAGACCTCATCAAGGGAAATCCTGTACATAATACAATGATGTTGGGCTGCTAATGAAAAGGTTGTAAATTGCATCTAAATGGATTTTGTTAGCAGTGGTGGCAATGGGTATTTGCCCTTTTTTTGGGTCATACGTCAACAATTTATACCTACACATACACCTACTCCGACGACGTTATGGGAAAGGGGATAGCTGCAACTGGATTATTGGGAATTGGAGGAGACTAAACTACCTTCTGCTCTGTTGGTGACTTGTTTTGTAGCTGTTGCCTGTTGCCATGGAATGGCACAACGAGGAGAGGGTACCAGATTTTCTTGTGTGATTCCAGTTTCTGGTAGAAGAGATCACAATAATGTAGGATCCAGCAACTATTAGTAATGGCGCCAAAATCATCCCAAATATTGCATTCAGAATAGTCAATTGGATTAGCGCTTCTGCTCTGTACTACTAAGAATAATCAAATAAATTATATCACCACGAACGATTTCAACTCAGAATGACGTGGAGTTAACCCCGTCTCGCCCGCCCAAGTTATTAAAAAAAAAAAAAATGGAATGGTAGCAATTAATAATATAAGTCGCTCATAACTTCGAGAGGAGCCTCTTTCCCTCCTTAGCCGGGTCCAATGTTCTGTCAAATGTTTAAAAGAATTTCGAAGTTCAAAAGTTTCCCCAATCTTGTTGACCACGCTTCGTAACGTTCTTCTTTTTCTTCTTCTGCTCTTTTTTTTTTTTTTTTTAAAATTTAAAACTCCCTCATAGTCGTGTAGCGGGTAATGGCGCCAGTCTGGTTGGGTTCATTCCCCCGCAAGCTTTTCGTCCCAAAAACTCAAAAAACAACGCGCCAACCCATGAATTCAAAAAAAAAAAAAAAAGGAAGAAGAAAAATACCAGTAGTACTACATCTCTCCCGTCTCGTTTCCCTGAGGAGGATCTTTTAAATATCAAGGCAAACCCGCCCTTTCCTTCCTCAACCAACCATCTCTTCATCCCTCTGTTTCCCTCTTTCGTCTCATCCCTAGCCTCCGCCCTAATCACAAATTAGAAAAAAAAAAAAAAAAGAGGAAAAAAATGCCATCCCTCCCCCTCCAAGAAGAGCCACTGCTGGCCCCAAACCCAGATCGATTCTGCATGTTCCCCATTCAGTACCCTCAGATTTGGGAAATGTACAAGAAAGCCGAGGCCTCCTTCTGGACCGCCGAGGAGGTGGACCTCTCTCAGGACCTCCGCGACTGGGATTACACCCTCACCCCGGGCGACCGCCACTTCATCACTTACGTCCTCGCCTTCTTCGCCGCCTCCGACGGCATCGTCCTCGAGAACCTCGCCGGCCGCTTCATGAAGGAAGTCCAGGTTTCCGAGGCCCGCGCCTTCTACGGCTTCCAGATCGCCATCGAGAACATCCACTCCGAAATGTACAGCCTCCTCCTGGAGTCCTACATCAAGGACTCCGACGAGAAGCACCGGCTCTTCCACGCCATCGACACCATCCCCTGCGTGGAGAAGAAGGCCAAGTGGGCCCTCCGCTGGATCGACGGCTCCGAGTCCTTCGCGGAGCGCCTGGTGGCCTTCGCCTGCGTGGAGGGGATATTCTTCTCTGGGAGCTTTTGCGCCATATTCTGGGTGAAGAAGCGGGGGCTGATGCCGGGCTTGACCTTCTCCAACGAGCTGATCTCGCGGGACGAGGGGCTGCACTGCGACTTCGCGTGCCTGCTGTACGGGCTGCTGAGGGCGAAGCTGAGCGAGGAGAGGGTGAGGGGAATCGTGGCGGAGGCGGTGGAGATAGAGAGGGAGTTCGTGTGCGAGGCGCTGCCCTGCGCGCTGGTGGGGATGAATGGGGATTTGATGAGCCAGTACATCGAATTCGTGGCGGATAGGTTGTTGGGGGCGCTGGGATGCGGGAAGGTGTACAATGTGCAGAACCCGTTCGATTGGATGGAGCTGATCAGCCTGCAGGGAAAGACCAATTTCTTTGAGAAGAGGGTCGGGGAATATCAGAAGGCGTCCGTCATGTCCAGTTTGAACGGAAATGGAGTCGCCCACCATGTCTTTAAGTTGGACGAGGATTTCTGAGAACCACCCCCCTCCTCTTTCTTCTCTCTCTCACTCTGTTTCAATTTTTTCATCATAGATTATTAATTCCTTCTTTTTACTCTGTTCACTTATCGTCATGTGTTTTTAGTTTTTGATTACTTGCTTACTACTGCTGCTACTACTAGTTTAATACGGCTACTGGATTTTGGTTAGAACTCCCAAAATAAGAACAAAAATTGGCTTAGGTTCAACTTCACATAATGTAATATTGGCAGTAGGTTGAAATTTGTGATGCTCGGTGGTTCTTCTAACACCTGCGTTGTAAGTAAAGTTTCCTTTAGTATATTACTAATTACTACTTTCTGCTCGCTTTGTTTCGATTTCTTTTTTGCATTGACAGCCGCCTTTTCTGTGCTTTGAGGCGGAGCGTTTACTGTTTATGGCGCGGTGCAAAATCTTTACTACTATTACAAATTAATCTCTTGGCTAATCGTACTCAAACATTAGATCCAGCTATTCTCTCTCTCCTTACTTCGAAGAAGTCGGGGCATTTTTACACGTTCTTGAAGAATCGATAATTATCCTTTAGCCAACCCAGCTTCCTTCATTTCTCGAGACCAACAAATGGTAGTACAGGAGCAGTCATTCATTTGTTGTCCATCCATTATGCCTTTTGGCCTGATCTTAGGCCGACTCCGGAGCAATCAACACTTTGGCTCCTTCCAGTTGAAGGCAAAAAATGGTGAGTACTAATAATTTTGGGACACTTCCTCGGAGATATGATGATTATGGTCCCTATTGAACTTTAATGATGGTGCGGCGCTTGGGTGGCTATACCAAATTTGGACCCCACTAAATTAATGATGATTTTTATGGGCAAGCGCAGCTTAGCTTTTTTCTTTTCTTTTTTTTCCTTCCCTTTCTGACTAAAACAAGCTCTGGCGCTTTTTTTTTTTTTTCCTTCGATCTTACATGTTGCCAAACATGTCGATAAGGGTTGATTCAAGATCTCTCCTAACTCATCTTTCTGTTGTAGATATTCATTTCCATATTACTACTGGGATATTTTTTTCTTAATGTCGCTTAAAGAAACAGAGAAGGGGGAATTTTTTATTCAAAAAAAAAAACTAGAAAATCAAAAGAGTACCAGAAGGAAGCTAATAATATATGTCAGGATGGACTAGCGGACCACGTTGCACCAGCCGGTTATTGAATTGAATGCTTTTTTTTTTTGTCGGTTGGGGTTGGATTGTGGAGTGACTTGTGAGGCGTGGCTGGAGAAGGGCATTTCATCCGCCAAGAAGACGCTGGCTCTGGCGGTAGATAGGTACTGGCAGCTGTTGGAGGGGATTGATTTCCTTCCTCCTCAGTCCTCCCTATTTCCCTCACTCACAACTACTGACATCTGAGAAGCCTGTTACTAGTGATTAGGTGCTCCCCATTCTCGTTGCCCCACCAGCATTCTCAAATATCAAAAGAGAGGCAAAATCGACGGACAATGTCAATCCCAGTCCCAGTTCCAGCGAGTGGTGCTGCCGCTTATCAGAGCTCCGGCATGCTATCCAGAGATCAATTACTTCACCTTTTTGACCGTTTCTCCTTTCTCACCTCCCGCCCCGGTACGTGCCAAGTCGACCACTGCCAAATTCCCAACTGCTACCAACGCATCACTTTCTTCACTTTCACGAATCACTCCCTCCTGCCTCTATGCTTCCATCACCTCTCTACTCTTCATTTTATATACTCTCTTACGCGGAGCCTTGGTCTGCTTTGGTTTATCATTCATGTTCTTGTTGCTCAGTTATACTAGTCGTATGTTTTTACCGTGTCTATGTGGGGCTATTTCAGATGTCAAGAAAAGGATAGCTGAAGCCGTCCTTGACAAGCAGGTAACTATGGCTTCTCATCTGATGCCGATTCTTGACTTCCTTTGCTATTTATTAATTTTGTGTTTGGGGATTTAGTTCTCGGAAAGGAGGAATCAATACACCCCAAAAAAAAAAAAAATTATGTTCATCCTTGCCGCCAACTCTAGATTGAGCGGAAAAGTTTGGATCTGATTGAACTTTTTGGTCTTTGGTAAAGTTTGCATACAAAAGCATAAAACCCCTTTGAAATGAAGTATCAATGAATTGATTTACTCTGTGGTGAACCCCCTTATTAATAAATTAATTGAATGCTTTCTCGCGGTGGTGATTCCTGCCAGCAGTTTGACTGTCATGTTACACAGAGTATACTGTGATGGTACAAAAACCTGATTCCATGAACCATATAACCAATAGGAACCTCATCTGCAATCTGCAGTAAAAAGTGATGGATGGCACTTAACTTGGTTGAGCTTTGAAATCCTTATTTCATTTGATCCTTCCTGAGTAGTTGTGACTTGTCACTGCTATCGATTTTCTGGTATGACTGTTTGGGGATTTTAATTGCGGTACATATGATTGCCCTTGTTGACCTGCAATGTTACACAAGCAGGTCTCCTCCTGCCACACAAAAAGTGACTGCTTTTGCAACACAACTAGATGCTTCATTTATTGATTGATTTATTTAAGGGATGATATCTATTTCGAATGTTGCTTCTCATTGTTATTCATATGAAAGATGACAACACTCTTTTTCATTCTTGTAGCTTGTGGATCTGTTAGAAACTTCAAATGATAACTCTTAATAAACTCATCATCATGAAGTACAAATGAAATTTATTTTTTTCCGATAATGCATTAACTCATCATCATGAAAACAATTTGTCTTTTTTCGACGAGGTAGGAGATTGTAATTAAGGTTTCTTTTTACTCTATATTCTAGCTAGGGGGTTCTTGATTTTCAATTCTAGGTTAAGCTAGTACAAGTGACAATGGCATGCCAACTCTGAATATATACAACTAGTCCTTATCAGCATATTTGAAGTCTTTACTACCATAAAATACTTTAGTTTTGATTCTATTGCTGAAATAAATTCAGTTAAATAAAAATACTGATCAGACTTCTCATTTTATTCTTTTTTGTTTTGAATTCTCATTTTATTCATTAGTTCCAGTGGCCCAATCCTATTGTATGTATTCACTATCTGCAGGAAGCTGTTGCTGTAACCACCACGATTCAGGAGGAGATATTTCTGGAAATGGGAATTGGTGAGTTTGTCTTAAATGTGAGGAGTATTGAGCAATAAGTTCTTATTCTTGTCGCCTCATTGCAATTGATCAGTTCTAAATCTTAACAAACTCTCGGTAGTAGGAATTACTTTTATGTGTCTCGTTGGTTGTCTTTAAGTATTGCCCTTTGGCACTGTCCATGTAACAAAATGATTATAATTCAATCATCAAGTTTTGATACATGCACAAGTCCTATGATGGTGTATGATCCATCTTTCTTGAAATTGCAGACCCAAGATTTGGTCTTGCTTGCCTTGGGAAAGTAAATGTGGCTTATGAGAGTGATCAAGATTTAATGATCCAATTTTATGGATTTGTTGCAAAGTAAGCTCTCTCTATCTCTCTCTGTGAGTGTGTGTGTTTTTTTGTGGAGGGGGGGGGGATGGGGAGAGGGGGTGAGGGAAGGCATGGTTAAAAGTTCTATCAAAAGTTTATGATATCATTTTGGTGCTTGTGCTTGGATGAAACAAACTTCAGTTGATGCCTATCCATTGAAATCTTGAAAACCTGTTGAATAAACATGTACATGACAATTTTGTACTTATCTTTGGAGGAGACTTAATGAGTTCAGTTCTTTGACTGCTAAGGAGCCTTATGATCATAATTCTGAGTGGGGGAATGATCAATCAATCAATTTTTGATGAGAAATTTATTTGTAATGCTCTAACACCCATGCAAATTGAAAGGGAAGAGATGGCTTGTGAAGAGGCTGAGCTTGGACCAGAAAAATTTGCAGAAAGAATGCATATGCAACATAAATTACAAGAGCAGGTGAAGATTCTTTGACTTTTAGTTAGAATCCACTGGACAAAATGATTTTACAGAAACGTGAGGCTTAATACTTTTTGCAGCAACTGGAGATGCTAAAATACATGCGCAATTTTCATCTAGATGACCAGTCTGCAGTCCTGGAGAAGGTACGACTTGAACTCTTATATAAGCTATTGTTGCTTAACCACGATTCTTAGCTTGATATTTGGTAAGGTTGACTGTAATCAACCTAAAGTCATGCAGGTTTGAAATCCTTTGGAGATGTAAATCCTCTTCATTTGCATAAAACTTTATATTTATCTGCTAAGTGCCATTTTTTTTTTTTGGGGGTTCTGTAGATTCAGCAGCAGATGGAGAGAGCCAATTTTGAGATAGAGGCATCAATTTTGTCTGAGGAACAGATTCAAGACATAGTTCGAAGGAGGGTATCGCCTGTTTTCCAGCTCAGATAGCCTAGTTGATCCAAATAGCTCCCTTCTTTTGGTTGTTCGAAATAGCCTAGTTGGTCGACATTGTTCAAAGGAGGGTATTCCTTGTTTTGCTTGGGCTGGAGGGTGGTTGTTGTTTCTTTTTTTTTTTTGGTTTTGTGCTGTATTTTTGGTTGCTTAAGACCGACAGCCTAGTAATCCTCGTGTATTTTTTTTTTAAACTATCTTAACCTATTCCTACTAATATTTTATGGGGAGGGGAAGCCTAAACAGAGACTGGTTGCACTAGTACAGTCTCTCTGTATATTTTAAGAATAAGAAGCACTATGATTTTTGTGTGATGTGTTAGGCGGGGTTTCAACTCTTGACTTGATGCACAAAAACAAAGGAGTTGTTCTTGATGATTGGATTAAGCTCAATAGTTAAGCTTCGTGTCGATTGTGGCATGCTGATTTTGGAGTAGCATTTGAATTTGTCTTCCTGTCAATCTTCTTGTACTATGAACAATGACTTTTGCCTTTTTGAGGAATCGACTTTGATCGAAGTAATGCCTCTAATGAAGTGAAAAAAACCAGATAATTAGCAGTAAAACGGGATCCTTCCTTAACTCTTTATTTGCGAGAAGGGAAAAAGAATCAAAGCAGTTTTAGTGCCCCCTAGCTGATTGATTTTGCTCGCCGCCGAATGTTGCCTTGGCGGTCGTTTTTTTGGATTGAAAACGTCATTTAAATACATAGGAAAATTTAGAGAAGATGAGCAAGGCGTGGAGATGGCCGAGTTGGTCTAAGGCGCCAGATTAAGGTTCTGGTCCGAAAGGGCGTGGGTTCAAATCCCACTCTCCACAGCGCTCTTCTATTTTGGGTGGGTGGCGTTTTTTCTTCATTTCGGTTTTATTTTATTTTGGTCCGGCTCTCTATTGAGAAGCGATAAGGTTTCAATATCCATCGGTCATTTTTTCCCCCTTCCCTCCTCCGCTCCCCTTTCAACGTAGGATTGCCATTGGAGCTGCTGCTTCTGCTGCATATTTTCTTCCCCAGTAGACCGTAGGTAATTGCAAGTAGATCCCTAAAAACTCAACCACATAATTGCTGCTGCTGCGCACAGAAATTGGCTAGAAGTTCCTAAACCCTGACTAATTTTTTTTTTTCCCTTTTAACTCGAGAAATTGTGGATTTGGCGGAGTAATGGCAGTGGCTAGCATGAGTTTGGATTTAGTAGTAGGGTTTAGAGGGCTATCACTAGGTTCCAGCTCATCGTCGTCATCCACTTTTCTCAGAGGAGACTTTGGAACCATTCACGTCCCTCCCAAGGTCACCGTCTCATTTCCATTGAATGCTCCGTTGACGATTGAGTCCGCTCACAAGAAAGGTGCCGGAAGCACCAAGAACGGACGAGACTCCCCCGGCCAACGCCTTGGTGTTAAAATCTACGGCGATCAACTTGCCAAGCCCGGCGCCATCATCGTCCGTCAGCGCGGTACCAAGGTGCGTGTATCTTTTTCCCCCATGTTCCTACTCTTAAATCTGATTCTTTCTACATTTGGCTTATGATTCCTAATTGCTAGCATGCATTTATACTGAATTACTTAGGAAGGCATAACTTTGCTTTCTGCAATTACTCTTATGCTGAAATGTATGTAGATGCCTGTTTCTAGCTGCCATTCCTTCCCCATTTATTTTTTCAAGACGCACTCTGCTTGCTATCCTCAACTCTGCGTTCAAGTACCTACCTTTCTTATTTTCTCAATTAGGATATTAAATTGAGAGATCATGCTCAAGTAAGGTAGCCATGACATCCTGGTTCCTGGTATATAGACTCTTTTGAGTCCTCCTCATTCCCCTTTCCACTTGTAAGCCTTGGAGTCTCCCTCAGTCGCTTGGGACTGGGGGGAAAATATTGCAGTTGATTTTGTTGAGTGTGCTGGGAATAGAACAACTTCCCAAAGTAAGATCTTTGCTAATCTTCTGGAGTCAAGAAACCATGGACCAGTTAGTATATGGTGAGTCTTTTATATATGATCTCCGCCACTATAAATTGATCACTGCATACAGGAAGGCAATAAGGAAGATCTTGAAAAGCTCAATGTTGATAAGCATTGTAGAGATACAAACCCTCTCAGCATAAAGTTAATGAAAAGTCTACAAAATCTGAGTTTTTATTAATAATTTATTTATGGTAATGGAAAGTTTGACTAGATGTTGGAATGACAGATACTGGGATGGTTTGCCTCTCCGGGGTGTTGTGTTCTTTTTGCTTCTAATTGATGCGCACAGCCTGTTTCTTTGGCCTATTTCAATTGCTCAATTCCTTCTACACCGCTTGACCTTTCTCCTTGTAATTTCAGTTCCATCCAGGAAAGAATGTTGGAATCGGCAAGGATCACACGCTATTTTCCTTGATAGATGGACTCGTTAAATTTGAGAAGTATGGGCCAGATAGGAAAAAGGTCATACTTCAGCCATAATGCTCCAACTTATAGCAAGTTAGTTCAAACTTTAGCATGATCAATTTTTTCTGTTTGTTAACTTATAGGTGAGTGTTTACCCGCGGGAATTGCAACCTGAAAATGCTAACAGCTACAGGGCACGAAAGAAAGAGTCCTTCAGATTACAGCGTGAGCGAAGGAAAGCCAGAAAAGAAGCCAGAGAAGCGAATCTCATGGAGCCAGAGTTGGTACTTGCTTCAATTGGTGAAGCCTCAGAAACAAATCCAGTTTGTTGACCTTGATAATTTGGCTTATTAATTTGAAATTAAGCTCTTGATGTCCTTGTAATCCAGAATC
This sequence comes from Coffea arabica, assembly GCF_036785885.1. Classification (NCBI taxonomy): domain Eukaryota; kingdom Viridiplantae; phylum Streptophyta; class Magnoliopsida; order Gentianales; family Rubiaceae; genus Coffea; species Coffea arabica. Next base: position 1,881,632 of record NC_092323.1, on the reverse strand, counting down.
ATGATCTGGACATTTGCATTAGCTTTGTTTTTCCTTCGTCTTTGTTGTACTGCTGAATTTGATCAAGGAAGTACAAATCTGCTGAATTTCATCTCCCTATCAATACATTCTGGCTTCCTTAACATGTACAGATTTAACAGAAATCCATGTTGAAGAGTTTCTTTGCAAGCACACGAGACCTTATGGAGACAGGTTATGGGATTGTAACTCTCCAAGAGAACAGTTGGGCATGATCCCTCGTCTTGTTCCAAATTTTTGCACGTATCTCAAGTTAATCAACGGAGGTAAATGCTGAACTGACAGTAGTAGAATAAGTGTGATGAACAATATAAACTTGATTTGATCAAAGCTATTTGTTCAGCATCAAAATGCTACTGATATCAATCAAAAAGTCTGGTATTCAGTTAAAGAGAGAAAGAGTGGCTACTCAGGCACAAAGCATCTTTTGTGTGTCACCAACTGGCTGCTCTTGTAACCTTAGAGAGTGTTTGCTTGCTATCGCATCCAGACAGCCTGCAAATTGCAAAGGTACCAGTTAATCGACACTGCAAAATCAGTTGGTTATGTAGGAAAATACAAACACCGATGTACTTGAATGACGTGTATGGAACAATTAATGGGGGAAGAAAGAAAATGATCCTTGCTTCTCTTCACATCTAGTGTTCTTCATACAAATTTTGCCCAACTGTGATGGAAGTGTCACACCCTACGGTATGCATAAATCTATTTTCTTCCCTATGAGTTCTAGTTTCAATGAGAATGCTAGTTCTTACTGTTCATATATTATGATATGAATATACCACACCACTTCGTTATGTATGGATGATGAGGATTCCATTGATACAGAGCCAATTCCAATAGACTTATTGGAATTTGCCCAATTGACACATATGAAGGAATTAATGTTGGACTTACAGGATCCTTATCAATTCATGCGACGATTAGCCATTGGGGATCAATTGATTCTTTCCGGAGAATTAGATAGTCTTCCTGAACAGGCTGTTTATTTGGTAGGTAATATCGATGAATCTATCACGAAGGTTATGAACTTAGAAATGAAGAACAATTTGAAGAAATGACCTTAAATCTTTGTGAGCTGCGGCTAAAGTTGCAAAAATAAGAGCTTGAATACCACTTGTAAATATTCCAAGGAGCATGACAGGTATAGAAACCACTAAAGGTACTAAAGAAACAAGAACAACAACAACCAATTCATCAGCTAAGATGTTTTCCAAAAGTCGAAAACTAAGCGATAAAGGTTTTGTGAAATGAAGTCAAATTTGGAGCATTCCAAAAAATTGGGGATCCAACTATAACATATTACATGCAAAATTGAAGGAGGTGCAAAACATAGAAACTAAATTTAGAAATACAAAGGAAAATATATAAATGAAACACAAGCTATTGGACGTAGAGATTTCCATCCCGACTTCCCATTGACTAAATCAAGGTAACTATTAAAAGGTAATCCACTTAATTTGATATTGGTGGCACAGTGAAATAATAGATGAACGCCAAATGCAGTATACATTTCAACCATCAACAATGTAAATATCTTATTATGCAACATTAAATCAGCACATTTTTGGAAAGATATATGGCAAAGACAAGGAAGACATCCAAACGCATAGCTGTAATATGTATAACTTGAATCCATCTTCAGTGGTAACTGGTCTGCTGTTTTCCACCTCGAAAATTTTCTTGCTTGCAGTGTGCATCAACATAACTGAAGACAAGATTTACAGGGTCTAACCTCAGACAGGGGAGCAAATTGGCAGAATCCCTTTTATAACTCAACCCGAAAAAAAAATGCAAATTAAGTAGGAAAACTAAATAGTGAGCCAATCCCATAAAATAGCCGTAATTTATCAGATGCCAGTAATGTTAATAGGTGACACCAATAATAACAATGATGATGATGCTGATAAAAAGAGTGAATTATGGGAGAAACAAAATACCCAGATCTGTGGGGAAAGAGAGTCAGGCAGATCCGACGATGATGTTATTGATGGGGATGAAGATGAGCTTGACGAAGAATCCAACGAATCCCATCACCACGAATCCTATCGCTGTACGCACCGCAACCTTGGAAAATTCTACACCACTCGGCAGCAGAGAAAAGAAGTGGGTGAAAGCCTTTCTAAACAATAAAATACAGTATCATCCCCCCAATCAATTGAGTTCTAAACCATGTTGAGAACTTATCATCAGATCCATCCTCGTCCAACTTACGACAAACGAAAAAGAAAAAAAAAAGTCTAACATCTTAAGATACAGTGCTACTCCGTGTGCAGTAATTTTCAAGCAGGAAAGTATTGTTAAACAGATATAGTACTAGTTGATACCTTTGCGGTCGGGCTTGTGGCAGCGCTTGACCAGACGAACGCTGTCCTTGGCGAAATCCCTCAGCGGATCGAAAACTGAATCCAACGCATCCATTCTTTTTTCCTCCCTTTTGTTTGGCAGCTACTCTCTCTCTTCTTCTGTGCCTTTGCCTTCGGCTGAAAATCTCAATCTGTCTGCACTAGCTCACAAGAAAACCAAAATGACCTCCCTCTTCTTAGAAGAAGTTAAAAGCCCCCCGTACCGAGCAAGTGTTTGATATCTCATTGTTTTAAATAATATTTTATTTGAATTATAAATATATTTTTTATTATTTTTTATTATTTTTTATTTTATATATATCACATTATAAAAATATTATAATAATTATTTTAAATAATACCCCATCCAAATAAATTACTTTACTGGAAGGAAGAGGAGGCAGAGTGGGGATGGCGTGCGTCTGCTTCCCTTTTAATGTCGTGTTGCGTAGAAAATTGATTGGCCCTACTCCTTATTCTAAATTTTCTTTTTCCCGTCAATTCCGTCCAAAAAAAAAAACTCATCAATCTGACGCTTAATTTGTCTTCGAACAAATTTCCCAATATGCACAAGCATTCAATTTTACGGACGCTAATCTATCTATATCTATATAAATTTGAGAAGGGATTTTTAGCAACAAGCATTCACAAACCTTCCCACTCTCAATTCTATTTTTCTAACATTTTACATTTAATTTATTTCGTAAAAAATATCATAGGTACGTTACATCTCCACGTTTCCCTCAAACAAGAAGTTAACTCCAACTAACACTCCCACGTTTCCCTCAAATAAGAAGTTAACTCCAACTAACACTCCTCACCCACCTTCCTACTACAATAAATATTTTCGCAGATCATCTCCATGAAGGCAAGGTATACTGGTTTCAAAATATATATGTAATTCCGGCAGATCTTAAATATCGGCTTGCACCACATTAGTACCAATTATCATTTGGAAACAATACGAATATAGTGAATATTTTAGATGATTGTGGAATCATACCTCGTTTCAAGTTTAATCTGGTCAAACTAAGAGATACAGAACAACACATGGACAATGATTTGCAATTGATAGGTATTTCATTCTTAATTAACCATACTTCTATTTAAGTTGTATATTTGAACTGGTATTGCTTATACTATTTGATCTTTTGTAGATGTAATTGGTTTAGTTGTATCTGTTAGTTCACACTATCAAACATCTATCAATGATAAAACCAAGTGTGACATACTTTTAGTTGACAAAAGGTTAGTTAATAGATTCAATATCTTTAAAATATTTTATATTCTCCAAATTTTGATTTATACTTACCAAAATTCTCTAAATGAAGTTTGACAGTAGTTCGGTTGACTTTATGTGATAAATTTGCAACTGATGATGGTGAACACTTGCCTCAAACTGTTACAAAACACAATGTTTTGCTAGCCTATGGTATTTGTGTGAGAAATTATAAAGGTAATTCAATTTATTTTTCACTTTATTTTATTTTATTTTTATAGTTTTTCAATAATATAGCACATTGTGTAGGACCGTCACTTTATACTATTCGAGCAAGCAAATTGTATGTCAATTATTACTTGGATTTTGCTCAATACCTACACAGTTGGTAAGTTTTACAAATATCAAAATATTAAATTATTAATAATATTTCATACCCTTACGAATATTTATTTGAAAAATTTGCAGGTTTGAGAATGATAAATATGCTCAGAAATTAGTGACGTGGTTGCGGTCATGCAATTTTACAATGTCCCAAGCATTGTTGATATTAAATGCTAAGAGAATATCGATATCCGAATGTGCAGTTCTACCTACGTTACAATCCCTCTCAATTAATTAAGTAATGAACAAGTATCTACATGTAGTTTCGAATTAATAATTGTAATCTATACATTCTTTGGATCGTTTTAGGTTAAATATTTTCGGATACTTGCTTACATTCAAAGTATCAACATAGATAATATGTTCCATGAGTTATGCAAAAATTGTGGACAACTATGTTAATCTCATTTTGTAAAAATGGTGTGTATACATTGTAATGATGTAGTCGACATTATTGTCAGGTAATTATTTTCATATATTTTGAATTTTAATATAATTTTTTGCATTATACATCATAATTTTTTTTGTAACAGATACAATGTTAATATAGAAGTTAGAGATTCCAGTGGTAACCTATACTTCACTCTTCAAGACAAGCATGCACAATTCATGTTTCGTTGTAATGTTTCTTATCTTAGAGATTTAAAAACAAAGGTATACATTATTTATATGTATATATTTTTATATAATATTATTTACAAACTGTCTAAAACAAAATATAATTTTGAATTATGTATGCTTTTAATTGTCAGGAAAATAGAGGTGCATTGTTCAACCAACACATTAATTCATGCAAAAATCGTGCATTCTCATTTATAGTACGAACTTCACAAAAATCAACAGAATTAATTAAACCCCCAATACTGGCGTTCGTACTCAGAGGTGATTGGTATGAATAATGTTCACACCTTCGTAGAAGATTATCAAATCAAAGGCAAAATGTTTGTAAGTATTTCATTTACTTATCAAATTAAGTATTCAATTATATTTAATTGGACCCTTATTTCGCTCAATTTACGATATAGACTTCTATTTTTTTTCAGGATCCAATATTTATCAAAGTGATAATTTATAAATAACGGAGATGTTTTATCATATATTGAACTATTGTTACAAAGTTTCATTTTTTTAAATATACTTTCATGTGCCCGTGATTATAATATTTTACTTTTTTTAAATTTCTCCATAGATTGTAATTTTTTAAAAAAATATAATATACTGTGCGTAGCACGGGCATTTATACTAGTGTATGTAAATGTAAATAATACCCATATCCGTCCCTTGATTTGGTCACCTGATGAGTAGTAGAACCGTAAAATAATGGAGTAATACTTGAAAGCTAATTTGAGACTTGCATTGGATACGGGTACATCAACTAAAAAATATATTTTCAATTACATTCTTATTATCTTATTAACTAATAATACATCAACTAGCTTCTTTTTTTCTTTTTTCTTTTTTTAACTCGCAGACATAAATTAATATTGCAAAAAGTACACTAATTATTCCAAATAATTTTTCAAATATTCTGCTATCCAACAAGATTAGATTATCTCCAGCGGGAAAATCGAATACAAAGGCGGAGTCTGAGATTTTATATCAGTCCACGATTACAAATGGAGTTAAAAAGTCCTTTGTGTGTCTTGTGTCTGTCTCAGAATAGCAGCCAATTAGTTAGCGAAGTGGGAGTAGTACTAGTAGATGGCCATTTCTCTCAGTGAAGCAAAGTCAAATAGCACTACATAACTTCACAGAAGATCCCACCTCCGAAGGAAATGAACGAAGCCCATGCATGCAAGCAAACTCCAGTCTCGGCGAGTCCTACTACTGCATTCCAGGCTGTCGCAGCCATACTTGAATTGCCGTCAAAAGAGGATATAGATACCTTTATCCTTCAATTCTACACAACCAACTCGAAAATAGAGGCAAATCATGCCGTTGTCGACAAATCATGCCGTTGTCGACCAACAGACTCGTAATCAAAAGGGGATTCCGCCTTTAACTCCTTCTGGCAGAAGACTCTGGTTCCTTCGCCTGCCGAACAGCCCGAGGAACAAATGTCAATCCACGATTATGGCGGCGGCCAAAACTTATGGATGAGGGGGAGTCAGAAGTGCTCAATTTAGAGACAGCTGAAACAAGGTTGTCCATCGTGTCTTCCTCCATTTGCATAGCTCTTGAAGCAGCCTCTTTCGTTCCGAATGCTTGTTTATGCTGGTCTTTTTTCCTTTGTTTCTTTGATGGATGGGCCTTCTTGAAGAACTCAAACGAAGTCGGAAATTTATGCTTATCAACCAAATGTTGTTGCCGACCTTTGTAGCTCTTCAGCTTTAGACCACAACCTTCGACAAGACATTCATACTATCGTGCCAAAGAAAACAACACTTGTTGTCAATAGTTTGTGACGAACATATTGCAAGGTAAGCAGATACATTCCTTTGAGCAAATATTTACCATTGCAAAACCACGGGCGACTTTTGCCTGAAAGAAAGAATCATGAACTTCAGAGACATGAATGCTTAGCAGGCGTGACGTAGGATAAACCCTTGAGCAGACCGAACAAGCTGCAGAGTGCCGTGAAGTATAGTGATCTTCAAACTCATCCAAAGATCTCAAATGTGCGCCACAACCAACAAGTGGGCAGTATAATTTACTGTCAATAACCGGAAAACAATGAAATTAGCATGCGTATGATCAGACAAGTCGTGTCTTAGAAAAGGTGCATTCAGATACCCTGAAGTGCGTGGTGCATTCAATTTCAGATAACTGAAAGTGCACCAAGGTAATCTGAAGTGCGTTATATGCATGATTAGATGCTCCATACCATCTTAAAGGAGCAGTGGCAAGACCAAGAAAATCCAGCTTCTATACATTCTTTCGCATGGGAAACTGGTAATCTACTCTTTGTTTTATGCTAAAAGGGCATGGCGTAAAGAAAAGAATACCGGTGAATAGAAGCTACCATTCATAGGAGGGAGGAGGAGGGAACATCAGGAATGTGGAAAACATTATTGAAAAAAAATCTGTGTTAACAGTCCCAATGGCAGAGCCAAGTCAATCTAGTGTAATGATGGATTTATGGTCTAGGTAGGTAGGCAAACAAATGCATTTTCAAACACACACAAGTTAGGTGGCAGAACAACTAACCTGCTTTCTTCATCTTCCATATTGCGAAACTGCAGCTTCTCTTCTTCGGTCAAATCCAATGCAACCTGGATAAATAACAAAATACTGGTCCATTCACAAACTTTCATATTTCTTCTTCTTCGATCGAAAGCCGAAAATTGGAGTCATCATAAACATCCTCACCCAACATAAACATAAGCATCACAGATTCCCTTTAACATATAAAAATTAAGACACGAATCTCCCCACCCCCACCCTCCCCAAAAAATCCCCAAAAAAAAAAACTTTTGGACACCAGGTCAGAATTAAGCTGAATCTAATTCAGTATTTGCAGGCATGAAATAATCACACGATTACATTCATCATCTCCCAATCCACGAATATGCTAATTCATGCATCTGAAAGTCGAAAGAAAATTACCTGTTTGGCAAGGAGCTCTCTTTCGACGTTGCCGGCAGCGAAGAATGAAGATTCCGGGTCGAACCGTCGTCTAATCGGACTCCAATACGGAAACTTAAGTTGATCTTCTCTGCTTACTTCTACCTCCGTCGCCATTTTCACTTTAAGAACAATCTAATGATTTTGCCCTCCTTCCACTTCAAAATATTGGAAAAGGTTTTTGGTTGGGGTGTTTGGGGGACAGAAGATGTAACCATCACTGGATTTCAATGTCGGTTGGGCTTTGACAAATTTTAACTTGGCCGAAAACTGCCAGGTTTTCTTCTTAACCTTGGGCTTTTCAATGTTAGCATTGGGCTAACGACGTGAGCATCCGAGTAGTTACTACATACATGTAATTTTTTCTTGGAAGGCTTTACAATACTACGGACAATATACTTGGAGCCTTTGACGAAAAAAAAAATTTATTATTTTTTTTGTTTAAGCAAATGACAACTATCATCATCATCGGCAAAGCATAAACAGAGGAATACAAAATTCCAATATAGAATTCAGATTGGACATTCATCTCTTTAGCCATGGATGTCTAGGGGAGGGGGAGCCGACGAGATTTTTGCGTCGGAGGAAGCCACAATTAAGTGGCAATATGGGAGGTCAAGGGTTGTTGGCGGTGTCCTTCTTAGCATTGAAGGCCTATTTTAACTTTGAAAAAAAAACACTCTCCTTTTTTTTTTTAAATGAAGTTCCAATATCCCAAGCATGCATCAAGTGGGGTCAATTGACCCTACTTAACTTTGAAAAAATTAGTTCTTAGGCTTAGGAAATTTAGAAAATTTTAAAGTTGCATCTTATTTGATCCCACTATATTTTATCAAATTCTCTTTCCTATATACATTGACCCCAAAAAATTGAAAATTCATAATACGTACCATCACAATAATTTTGAATTTATTGCAAATTATCTATGAAAGTTAGCTCAAGAATAAATTCATCTAAAATTTCCAAACACAAGGGTTGAACTTTCTTGAGTAGAGTGAGAAAACCAATTCGTCTAATCATTTTTTTTGTCAAACTTCAAAGTCTTCAAAAACAAGAATTATTCAAGTGAATGGTAAATTTTTTATTTATAATACGAAATTAAGTTATTATGATTTTTATTTATAATAGGGTAAAGATAAATTTTATAAAAGAAACCCTATAATAGATCAAGTTGATGGTGATTCGCAGATTATTTTAAAAAAATCAAGAGGTTCAGTTACTTACATTGAAAAAGATGCATTTAACAAAATTGATAATGAATTAATTTTGCAACATTTTTTTTTAAAAAAAAAAAAAAAAAGAGAGAGTACTCGTAGGGTATAATTATAACATGTATATAATCTTAGTAGTGTTTATTTTTTTAAAAATAAATTTTACTGTACTAAAATTTGATCCCACTTACTGTGGGGTCTTGGCTCCGCCCCTGATCTTGGTGTTACATTATTGTTCTTAAATCCTCCAGATAGAGTTGAGCAGTTGTTACCAGCTCTTACAATTGCACAGTAGGCTAATCTTCGATAGTCAAGGTCTTGTTTGGATTTTTTTAAATTAAAATTTTACATTTTTTATGAATGCATTTTCCAATCACCATTTTTTACTTCTCGACCTCAGCATGTTATAATTGGACTAAGCCAAATAGGCAGTCACAAGTGCCTCGCTATGCTTATTAATTTAACATTTTTAATGCAGGAGGATAATAGAGTTTTAGTATCACTTTTACCTGTTGCGTTCTGACCCAATCGAATCGAGGAATTATAAAAAAAAAACAAACAAAACAAATTTTTTTTTTTAAAAAAAAAAAAAGAAGAAGAAGAGATGAAAAGCAGGTCTCGGAAGATATCAGTCCTAAAAATTAGAATTGGGATGCAGTGACCAGGAAGTTACACCACACGAGGCCGTGACAAGGCTTTGGAGATTGGAGTATGAACGCGTGGCCGTGGAAGTCGTTGCGATTTCATTTTGAAGCAGTTGTTACTTGTTAGTACTTAAAAATTGAAGCTAAAATTCTACTTGTCACTGTTGTCAAATTACTAGTATAAATTATGACCCGTGAAAATGAAGTCTCGAGTCAGCGCCTCTCTCTCTCTCTCCATACATACACACACACACAGTCACTACCAATGCTCCATGTATAATAATACTCCGTACGTATATTCTTGGTAGTTGGTGGTGCATGCATGGTATATTAGCACCCGAATGCACTTAAACAATTGGCATGACCGACATTTAGTATGAGGTATCTATCAATCAAGAACGTTAGCAACAAGAACAAAAACAAAATGGATCTTGTTGCTGATGATTGCAAGCAGGATTCGTTACAACGTCGTTTTCTCCGGCCTGAAGAACGAGTTTTGGGCAAAGGTAAACCCAATAGTCTCTCGCCAATGTACTAAATTTTACTAGTAGTAGTTGAAAGGATCAAATTTGACTATGAAAAGTAAACTCAACTAGACGCTGAAAACTTCCAAGATCAGAAAAACAACTACGCTTTCTTGCTGAAAGATAAGAATTGTTTGAGGAACCGGTCAGGGTTGAATCGAACAGGCGATTCAGGGAGGGTTACTGGCTATAATAATAATAATGTTTTAACGGTTGACTTAAAAGAAGCTATAATAATGTAATTAAATTCTTGAAGAGTACCACCACAAACCAACAATCTACTATTAATAAGTTAACCAAGTAGTAATTTCTTAGTATGTCATTGAGATTTTAGCGTGGCCATCCCGCATCTCTCCTCCTCCTCCTATTGGTTGTTTCTATCCGCAGCACCACCACCACCACTACCAGTTCATATATATATACACATATATATAAATGAGACTTCTGAATCGAGGAAGACAACAAAATATGAAGTCTATTTTTGGAGTCTTGCTTGTCTTGATGGTGATGAGTATTGGAGAGGCGGAATTAAAGGAGAACTTCTACAGTTCCAGTTGCCCAAATGTGGAAAGCATAGTGCTGCAGGCAGTGAATGCCAAGTTGGCTGAGACTCAGACATTTACTCCGATTCCAGCTACTCTTCGTTTGTTTTTTCACGACTGTTTTGTCGAGGTAATTGCTATTAGTACTTGCTACTATATACGTACTTGCTAGTTGACTTACTACTACTACTACTAATATACTGGTAAGTATTCAACTGGTGATTTAGCTGCTTGAGCCATCTCTCCATCTTCAGCTAATCCAGTTTCAAACAAATGAAAAAATTAAGAAATTATTAATGGAATACATTAATTTGTTTTTGAGTTTTTTTCTCTGCTGCCAGGGGTGTGACGCCTCTGTTCTCATAGCTTCACCAAATGGAGATGCAGAAAAAGATGCTCCTGATAATCTCTCCCTCGCTGGAGACGGTTTTGACACCGTTTTCAAGGCCAAGCAAGCCGTGGAGGCTGAGTGCCCTGGGATAGTTTCATGTGCTGACATTTTAGCCATTGCTGCGAGAGATGTTGTAGTCCTGGTAAAAAAAAAGCAAGCGCTTTTTTTTTTTTTTTCTCAAAGTTTTTAACTAATTCACCCCCCTGCAAGGCTGCAACCAGTCACATCAATCGCAGGCTAATAGTTTGCTTCCGCAGCTCGTAGTCTTACAGAATCCTGATGATGAACTTACTTTGGTTTCAAAGATTTGCACGTGTAACCAGCTATCTGATGATCTCTTCAGGCTGGATGCCCTTCGTTCAGTGTAGAATTGGGACGTCGTGATGGATTGATTTCTGCGGCATCCCGAGTTGCGGGAAATCTGCCAGAACCCACTGATGATGTCGACCAACTGACCGCCCGCTTTGCCGCCAAAAATCTTAGCCAGTTGGACATGATTGCACTCTCGGGTGCTCACACCATCGGCTTTTCTCACTGCACTCGTTTTGCAAACCGCCTCTACTCCTTTACCCCTTCCAACCCCATCGACCCTTCCCTCGACCCAAATTATGCCCAGCAGCTGATCCAGGAGTGCCCCCAAAATGTGGATCCCCAAATTGCAGTCAACTTGGATCCCACAACCCCAACCATTTTCGACAATGTTTATTACCAGAACCTCGTAGGAGGAAAGGGCATGTTCACTTCGGACCAAGTGCTCTTTACCCATCCATCAACTAAGCCTGCTGTAACCAATTTTGCCAATAGTCCTTCCCGCTTCAATGCTGCCTTCGTCGCAGCAATGAGAAACCTCGGCAGGGTCGGTGTCAAAACTGGCAGGCAGGGAGAGATTCGGAGGGACTGCACCACCTTCAACTCGTGACCATCCCCAAAAGTAAAACACAACCATTTGATTGAACTACAAAATCTGAAATAGTAACTCAGAAGTGGCCATTAGTAACTCAGACTGGAACAATGATAAGAACTGTGAAATAGTGAATGGAAGGAATGATCGCAGCATCTCTCTTTGCTCCCCATGGTTTGAAATAATATATCAGTATCCTTTGTTAAACCATTCCCATGCATGTGAGTGAGCCCATCTTCGTTTTTCAAGCCTGTCAGTGGGTGAAGTTCCAGCTAAATGACGTCCTTGTTCCTATTGACCCTAATTTCAACTGGTGTCTACATTAAAATTGGTTGGATGGCATATCATCCATCGATTACCATCATTGGGCATATTCCCATTTCACAAGGATTCCTAATGGAGATCAACAAGAAGGATATCCACAATGAAGTAGTACCGTTTGATTTAGCATAAGAACGACTGCTGCAACGGTAGTTATATTCCCTTCCCCGAAATGTTAACTGAGTTAGATATCCATTCTATCCGGCTATGCTACTAATTCTCAGAAAAACCCTGAAAGACGGATATTCAATTAGGATTAATCAGTTGTAATCCCACTTTCTCATAAGACTAAATTACCACTGGTACCAGCACAAAAATCTAAATAACTGAACATCTGAAGGCAAAGGACTTTCTTGGAGAACAGAAGCAGCTTGTGCATTAGTTCCAAACTGACTTGCACTCAAAGTACCGTTTCTCCCTCTTTATATATATATATTTTGGACATGATCTAATTTAAGTCTAAGAAAATCACACTGAAAAAACAAGAAGAAATCTGCACTGTCTGGTACTCGAAAAAGAATAACCAACTCCACCACAATGCTACTCAATAGCATAACAATGACACTAAGGCATCTACTTTCTTGCTTGCTGTGTCTGGGACGAGTGCACTGGAATACTTGCACAAATACATCTCGAAATACAAGTTGGAGAAGGTGAAATGCTTTACGAACTTGCATAGGGTACAGAGACTCTTCCTGTTCACATGCTTCATTGGCAAGTTATGTACGGGATTTTCCATACAAATTAGCATAGACAACCCTAGTCCGATACACGAGAATCATGCTCAGAAGAACTGCAATAACACAAAGTCCAGACATAATCATGGAAGTCAAGAAGAAGCAAATAGAACCATCACATTTTAAAGGCTCATCCAGAGAAAGAACGGTCGATAACAATGATCGTGCAACTTGTGGACCATGATGGTGCTCCTGGGCTTGCTTCTCAGCCTCTGTGTCATATATACTGCTGGCAATAATGCCTGAGAATACCAATGACCCAGCAGGGTTCGCAAGAGTCAGAAAGTTGTATAGAGCACCAAACTTTTTCAAGCCGAACAACTCTGAAGCAGCAGCCGGCACAATTGCCCAGTGGGCTCCATAGCCAAGCCCAACCAAAAGAGTTCCGACATACATATCCCCAGGCCAACCCATAGCAAAGATGAAATGTCCAATTGCCATTATGACTTGGGCAACAGCCATGGCGACTGGCCTTGGATAAGCATAGTCCCTGTTTTATTATCATGACAAGGTTGCATCAGGGGAAGAATTACTCAGAACAAAAAGGGGGGGGGGGGGTTCTTGCTTAACCTCCTGCAGAAGTGGACAAGAAGATTGTTACCTGACTATCTTTTCAGAAAAGTAACCACCACCAATGCGACCAAGGAAGTTCCAAATGCTGATCATGGAAACAAATACATGCGTGTTATCATACCCCAAAGACTGGCTCATCTGACCCAGATTATCAATCACAGTTAAACCAGATCCAGAACCCAAGAGAAGGGAGAAAAAGATAAGCCAAAAATCAGCCTTTATCAAGGCCTGGGTCAAGGTGAAATCTTCCCCTCTATGTGGGCCCCTTCTCCTCTTAACCCTTACAGCTCCTTCTGCAGCTGCTTGGGCTAGCTTGGCTTGAAGCTGGGCAATTCTCTTTTGCCTTTCTGAAGCTGGAAGCATATCTACTTCCCTAGGTTTTTCATCTTCAACTTCACTAAAAATGATTTCATGATTATCATTAGCAGATTTTCCAGGCTCTTGTTTTTCTGGCTCAGTTGGCAGAAGGGGATCTTCTGCTGGAACTCTTGGCTCTTCACAAAAGCTCAATACGACAGGGATTGCAACGGGAACTATGAGGAGTACAAATAGAATCAGTGTGAAGATTGTGATAACAGTGTGGCTCAGATCAATCAGATCTTCAACAAGCATTACCCCCATCAAGTAAGCAGCTAAAATTAGGCATATGCTATAGATGAAGGAGAAGCATAATCCATCAGTTGAGCGGATTTGTTTGTGACCGCCAACAGGCCTGACAATGAACATGAAAGCCAAAATCACCATTGCTGGTCCTACTGCAACCATAAACACGAGTGAAGCATGATCTGGGGAGTGGATGACAGCATATATTTGAGTTAAGATAGCACCACCCAAACCAGCAAATCCTTTTAGGATACCAACTACAGGACCACGACTTTTTGGGAAGTTTTGCACACATGATACTAGAGCTGCAGTATTAAAGTAGGTCTCACCATTTGTGCCGATGAATATCAGTATGCACATCTGAAATTTTTAAGGGGAAAAATGATTCACACCTAGTTGAGGTAGTCGATGAAAAAAATTTGAAAGTTTACTTAAGCATTAAAAAGAAACTATAAATTCAAACAGGATGCTTGTTATATTTCAGCTTATGAAACAAATGTGTCACCTCCAGATCAAGCAACCAGTTGGATCTCAGTCCAGTCATTCAACCAATGCTCATCTATCACAACCCAAAATAAGATGAATTCTACTGACAACTGATGTCTCTTTTTATGCAAAGTTATACAATTCATCCTCTTTACTTTGGACAAACTCCTTGTGGTGATTGAACATTTACTTGAACCCAAAAAAAAAAAAGATTAAACAGGTACGCTTATGAAAAAAGAGCAAAAGAGCTCATTTCCATCTTCAATGCATTTTCTAATTGAATTTTGTAATTTATGGGATTGAATCACCAATTATCTTCATAATTCATCTTTTTATGGCATTTAAATTTGGCAACGGATATTTCTTCCAATTCCACCAGTTTCTGTTCTTTGCAAAACTGGGAAATCTAATATATGTACCACAATCTCTTAAGCCAGAGCAATTCCAACATACAATGGGCAAAAGATTTACTTTTCATTAATATAATGCCAAAAGAAAACTTTCCATAGCATGGTTGCAGCAACCTGATAGAAAAGATACAAGACACTCATAATTAAAGGTATGTGCCATGACAGGAAAGGAAAAAGTATAATCATGGTCTTGTTTATAGTAAATTGTAATTGTTTCTCATCATCCAACAACTAACATTCTGCCACCAAAACAAATATTTTTGAGAGCAAAAGATTTTGAAAACATTAAGGGAAAGCAAAGAGAATGGTGCTCTAAAGCACTTTGTCAATGGCAATGTCCAGAAAGATTGGTATATGAACAGATAGACAATGCAGCTTCATGAGCGTATTAGGAAAGAGCCATTTTCCAGTCAAATGAACTTGTGATGCCCAATATCATAATTGACCAAACTTCACGTCAAGCAAAGTCCACGCCCTTTAGAGGATTTATCATTTACTACCATAATTTATGTTATCTATGAGAAATTTGTGGCTAATCATTGAGGCCAGCTATGGAATCCATCTCTGACAGAAACCAAAACAACGTGGGCGAAGAATTGTAGCAGAGAAGAGGAATTTTAAAAGAAAAAAAAAATCGCACGGTAGAAGGTAACCCCCACTCCTCAATCCCCGCATGCAGAACGCCCCAGGATATTCACCATCCAAAGCACAATCAATCAATGAAAGCAGGAAGAAAGCGGAATTTGAAGTAACGGTTGTTATCTTAAAAATGCCCAGCTTGAACAATTAATTGCACACGCAAGACTCCCGACTCGATCTCTGAGACAGATCAAAAGACAAAAAGATACATTCGCAGCTTCCATAATGGTGTGGTATCGACTATCTAATGAACGGTTCCAAAATCGTGTTTCGGTTGAGTTGAACGAAACAAGAACCTACCCACACCCAGTTGAAAGTTGATGCATTAGCTTCATATCAGATACGCTTAAATAAGATGAAAGAAATCAAACCAAGAGACTATTCGGGAACATCAAACAAGAGGTGAACGAATGAGAAATGAATTGGATGTTGATGATTGGAAAAAAAAAAAAAAACTCACAGCCCACAGCGGGAGCACAGGAACTCGACCGGTAATGATGAGCCAAACCCAACCGTATCCAACAAAATTCTGAACAGCACCAACAAGAAGGGCCCCCCATAGAGGCAATATCTCACACAAACTCCCAGCCAAGAATCCAACACTATCGCCGAGGTCCTTGGCCACCCCGAGCCTGGCAATCTGCCTCTGGTTGTAGTTTAAAGAGGTCTTTATGGTGGGTGATATGCTTCCGAACAGATACCCAATTCCAGCACAGGATTGAATCCACATTGCAGCCACAAATACCAGCCATCTATTATTGACGAACAAACCAAGCCTTTCTTTGAAAGAAACAACCATAATTCTTACTACTACTAATACTTTTCTGTCCAAGTCAACCTAGAATCCCTTTGGGTCTCTGTTAATGTTGTTGGGGAATATCTGTTGGTTGGTTGGTTGTGAGCACCACTTTCAATAGGGGATTTAATGCTTCTTTGGAGGTATTCAAGAAGGGATTTGATGCTTCGTTGGAGGTATTCAAGAAGGGAAAGTAAAAGAAGGCACTTTTTTTTTTGGCGTTGCTGGAAGGAGTTTCTTTGTTACTCTTTTAAAAATGGCTGAAAATTGCAGACCGGAGCATGAAAGCCGGGAGGGAAGAAGATAGAAGCTGATGACTCGACTCCAAGGATCAATATATTTAAGAAATGAGTGCACACTATAACCGCCAATATAATATTCTAGAAAGTATGAATTGCCATCGACACTGACAGCCCTGCCTATTTTATTGCGCCATAGTACTATTTTACTATTGTCATTTGTGACTCGCATTTGAAACCCGTCGGATTTTGGATAAATTATGGTATACCGCTCAAGCAAACAAATCGAGTTTAATTGACCAACTCCGTTTATCTAGTTGAATCTGTATATTCATTAGTCCCTAACACAAGTCTGTTTAGGATACCCCTCACCCTATATTAGGATAGAGTAGGTTTCTAATTATTTCACTGGACTCCCTTCAAATTATAAAAATTATACTAATCTTTCATGAGATTAATTATTTTGTAACATTTAAACTCAATCGATTCTATTGTTGCCCTTCATCTACTATATGATTTAATTAATTTAATAACAATCTACACAATAAAGAAATATACTAAATTTTGTTATTTATCATTAGAGATCAAATCATATATAGTATCAAAAAATAGTATATCATATGATATTTTTCACTTAATATAAGATCTAAATTTTTCTTTTCAATTGCATAATCATTGTTAGACATGATCAATAACAAATAATCAAAAAATTTGCAACCAAAATATTATAAAAAATAAGCTTTAACATGATAAATATTCTTGTCAACATATTAAGATTAATTGCTGATAATTGTATGGTATTAAAATTCATTGTTTATAATATTTTCTTTATAGATTTTTTTAATTATTTGTTCTTGATCATTGCCTTGTTGTGATTGTGATTTTTGGCAGAAATTTTTTTTTACTTTTTAGTAAACACATTTTTCAACTAACTTTTTTTTTATCTCACATATATCAAATCGTTACAATACATTTTATTATAAAAACTCCTAAAAATAGCAATCTAAACGGGGCAATTTAAGTCTTACATTAAACAAAACATATAGAATAATATACTATTTTTTATATCACGTGTGATTTAATCACTGACGATAATAACAAATTATAATATATTCTTTATTTTTTGGGTAGGTATCGTATTAATTAATCAATTTAGTATATAAGAGGTAATGGTGGAATCATATTATTTTCTCTCTTATAATATCACTTTTTACTTATTAGTTGGGTCTAAATATTACAAAATAATAAATCACGATGAAGTTTCGTGTAATTTTTAAAAATTGAGAAGAAACTATTGAAATAGTCAGAAATCTCAAAGGAGGCTTTTGAAATTATCCGTATAATATACTAGAATGAATTGCCAACGACACAAACAACTATTGCGACATATTGTGATTTCTGACTCACGTTTGAAACCCTTCAGATTTTGTATAAATTATATACCACATAGGCTTTTACTTCATTTGTTGCTTGACGGGATCCTTCAAGTTTGCAGTGACACCCTTTTTTTTGCGCCTTTAAACAAGGCCCAAAAAAAAAATTAGATTGTTGCATATGTATCAAAAGAATTGTTATACTCTCTTTATTCCATTGAAAGTATCATACTTTTTTATTTTTTGATGTACCAAAATATTTTTCATATTAAAAAAGTTAAAGCATTTTTTATTCTATATTTTAAATATAGTTATTTTTTCTAATCATATGCATGTTAACATTCAAATTTAAAATTTGAATTTATGGAAATAAAATTAAAAAGAAAAGTATAAACATCACAATCAAATCTCTATTTTTAAAATTTTGATTCTTGAAACATAACTAAATAATTGAAATAGAGCGAGTACCTCAGAAAAAGAATAAAAATAGTAGTAACTAGGAACTCGAAACAACGCTGGCGTCAACAGCAAGAGTCAAAGCTCCGCGTTAACCTTGGTCTTCCTACATGATTGGAACCAATGACACGTTTACCCAAATTATATGACAGCAGCCATAGTCCACCCTTATACTTGCGTACTATAACAAATTTGTTTAGAACAAATTATTCTGTTCAAAATGGTTCCTTTGATGCGATCAATGCAAAGGATTAACCTTTTATCAACGGACAGTGTAGTGATTCTTTACACTAATAACTATAAAATGTATATTATATATGCATGATTTGAATTTTAAATTTTAAATCATATTATATAACATTATTTAAATATGTTAGTGTAAAAAAATTATACATTAACAACATATAAAAATTTTAGCTCGTGTAATCCTTAGAAATATAACCTACCAAGCTATGTTCATTCATACAAAAGAGGTATAATTTCAGAGAGATTTCTAACTATTTCACTTGCCTTTTAAGTTTCAAAAATTATACTAACCTCCATAAAGATTTATTATCTCATAACATCTAGTTTCAATTAGTAATTAAAAGTGATATTAGAAAAGAGAAGATAACGTGATTCCTTCGTTGCCCATCAACTACTATATCATTGAGTTGATCTAATAACAATCCACACATTAAAGAGAAACATTATAATTTAATGTTTATCATTAAAGATCAAATCACATATAGTATTAAAAAATAATTTATCATCCTATATATTTCACTTAATATAAGATTCAAATTATTCTTTTTAGTTAAACAACTAACTTTAATATGTTGATAAGAATATTTATGATGTTAATGTTTGTTATCTATAATGTTTCGATTGCAAATTTTTTTGATTATTTGTTATTGATTATGTTTGACAATGAGTATGTAACTTTGGATCTTACTTTAAGTGAATAATATAGAATAACATGTTATTTTTTGATGCTATATGTAATTTGATCTATGATAATAAATAGAAATTTTAGTATTTTTCTTTAATGTATGGATTGGTTTTAAATTCATTAAATAATATAATAAATGAGGGGTAATAGTGGAACCATGTTATATTCTCTCTCCTAATATCACATTTTTATTATCGACTGGATCTAAATATTATTTGTTATTGATTATGTTTGACAATGAGTATGTAACTTTGGATCTTACTTTAAGTGAATAATATAGAATAATATGCTATTTTTTTGATGCCATATGTAATTTGATCTATGATAATAAATAGAAATTTTAGTATTTTTCTTTGATGTATGGATTGGTTTTAAATTCGTTAAATAATATAATAAATAAGGGGTAATAGTGGACCATGTTATATTCTCTCTCATAATATCACAATTTTATTATTGACTGGATCTAAATATTATAAGATAATTAACTTTAAAAGAGGTTAGTGTAAATTTTAAAATTTGAAGGGAGACCAGTGAAATAATCAGAAACCTAACCTCAAAGGAGGTTTCTGAAATTATCCCTACAAAAGAACAAAAAGCTTTCCCCGCCAAACTTTCCTCCAATTATGAGCTCCGCGTTGTTATTTTAAAGTACCTCTCCAAATCTCTATCTTTCTCCTGCGAAATTGAAGACCGGAGCTAGTCAAATTTGAGAAATCTCCGTCAGAATCAAATACAATAGATAATTTCATATCTTGTCCACATAACCTGCGACGCAATATACGTATTTAAAGATCTTGGGGTTCTTTAAGAAGTAAATATATACGTAGTAAACTTCCTTTCCAATAATGCCTGTATGAATGTGTAGGTAGTACACAAATGAAAAGTTCTTATACCATTGCATAAAAGGCAGCCAATTGTTTCGGCAAAATGGTATAAAAAATTGTTTGGAGCCAAACAAACTCAAATTTGGCTTGAAATTCTAGTACCAAACGGAGCCATATATGGTTACACTTGGTCTTATAAATCTAGTGATCCAAATTTTGAAATTCCCTGTGTCTAAATCTATCCAAGTGTTTGTCAATTTTGAGAGGGAAAACTCACAAGATCTACATACATTGAGTATTGAGTCTACGGGTCTACTCAAGTGTTTGCCAATTTCGAGGAGGGGGGGGGGGAGGTTGGGCTTCCAGGTGTTAGATTTTTTGGAAAGGTAACATTAATTAAGAAAATTGAAGATAATAATTATTAGTATGTATATATAGATGATTAGTTAAATAGAATTCTTGTCTGTCAGCGAATCTAATGAAAAAACCCAATAATAAATGCCGACCTTCCAGACAAAATCTGAAAGCAATCACCTTCATTTTCTATGTAAAATTTGTCTTGATCGACATATTACTGACAGGGCAAGTGGCTAATTCTGAAGATATCCATAATCCAGCTAATTATTGAGCTGTTAGCTAGTTTTTTCCTGTGCAATTCAAAACTTTCTCCATTTGTCTCCATCACTTAATTTATCATTTAAGTGCATGCACTAATATTTATTATTCCTGTATGTTTTAATACTTTTTTTCAAACTAATTTCATTCTCGTAAAAACAATTAACGAACAAAATGTTTATTGATACCCGTCTGACAAACTTGCATTATAATGTCATTATACGTCTCTTTCAATTGAATTAGTACATATTAAGCAAGTTTGTCATTATACGTCTCTTTCAATAATGTTCCGTTAATTTTATTATCATCACAAGCAAATAAATGCACACTCCCCCTTCACAAAGCCAGCAAAGCAAGTGCCAATGTGCACCACGTTGCCACGACAACATGTGGTAAAAAGATTCGTGTTTATTTTGAAATTTACCGTGGACATAAAATAAGAGGACAACTCCAAAGATACAGTTTTATTCTTGAATAAAATACCGGGTAAAGAGAGACTTGATGTGAAATTTGAGATAAGAATACTGCGGATGATTTACATTCTGAATAACTGATAATAATAAATTAGTCCGATGAGATTGTCTCGATAATAGCTTTGAGTGTGATTGGATTGTAAATTATTTGAAATAATTTTGTGAAAAAATACTGTAGCACTTTTTAAATGAGTTTGTTTGGATAGAGAGAATTTGGATGATTTATTTGAGATATTTACTGTAGCACTTTTTGTGATGTGATGTATGTGAGATAAAAAGGTGATTGGGAAGATAAAAAGGTGATTGGGATTTGTGAGAATAAATTTTGCAAACCAAATTCTCTCTATCCAAACAAACTCAATATGATACATGTGAGATAAAAAGGTGGTATTGATGATGCAAGCAAACCATCCAGAAGTAGAAATGAGCAGTGCGAGGAGCATCCAGAAGTAGAAGCGCTCGAGCTTATGCTCAATTTCTTTCACGTTTGCAGCATTGATTCATTTGTAATCTGCATCATTATCCTCTAATCATCAGTCCAAAAATAGAGTATTGATGGCAATGGGAGGGACGGATTTGAGACTGAAGAAGCTTAGATCCTTCCAAGATTGTGGGGAGCCTGGCAATGAGACGCACACTCTTACGAGTTTTTGATGGAGAGAACATTGAAGCGACAATTCATGTTTCAGATTTCAGGGGCCACTGGTCCGTTTGGATTGAGCCTTTTTTTCAAAAAAAAAAAAAAAAATAATAATAAATTTTTTTTTGGTGTCAAATCAAATGGTAGCCCGCAATACGTTACACAAGAGAACAAAATGACTCTTCCAGCATCAAATTGCATATGTACCATTTTCTTGGCATTTTCCCATCAGATATTGGAACTCCTGTACGTTCTTTCTTTACGGCAAAACAGACGCAGTCTTAATCCTGTTTTAGATGCAGGCATCCAGTCTCTATCCATTGGACTGTACTTCGTGCTTATCCACACGATGATTGGGGCATTTGCCAGGGGATTTTCTTTCATCTGTGAATACAAATACAGGGGTTCTTCCATTTTATGATGTACGGACTACGGTCTCTGTGTAAATTGTAAAACACCAAATTTTAATGGGGATGGGACACATTATTGATTTTAACAACTTCAAATGTAATATCTTACTTAGGCGTACACTCATCTGTTTTCTGCAAAATGTTAAGAGCATGCTATTGTATGGAGTTTTTATTAAAAGAAAAAATATACTGTAAAGATTTGCTGTATATGAAATAAAAAGACGATTGAAAAATTTATTCACGAAAAATATAAAATTTTTCTTGAAGAAAATAACAATTCAAACAAATTGTTAATTTTGTCCGGAAAAAGGTGATATCAATCCCACCTTTATCTTGTAGTCTCCGGCAAGGAACTTTGTATACCAGTTGATTGATACCTTTACAAGTTTTTCTTTTTTTTTTTTCACAAACTCGTTTATGCTGATCCTTGCTGTTGATTAGACTTGAAGGACTTGCACTCTCAGTCTGTTGGCTTAATTGGACGAGATGGCAATAATTGTCAAGTCTGTCTACAATACTGATACGGCACATGCGTACTTTTCCATCGTGGAAACTTGTGAAAAACAGCCTCCTTAGTCAAGTGGCGTGGAGTTGGGACAATGGCCAAATACCACGCAACATCCACAGTATGATTAGCAAACAGACAGCCGGCCTTTCGTGGGTAGCTCTACAGAAACAAGATTTTTTTTTTTTGAAAATCACGGTTCAGATTGATTTGTTTAATACTCCAGTCCAGTTGACTTGATTCTTTTTGACCAATCACATTAACCGTCAATTACATTAATGAGGGCTTCACAAATAGTATATATTTAGGCAATAAATCAACTCGTCAATTACATCAGGGAGGTCTCCACAATTGATAGATGTGTTTCAACAGCGAATCAACTCGTTGCAGTCCAACCATTATCCTGGTTTGTGTCTTAACGCGTTCAGAAGTAAGTCATAATGCTGACTTTGGATTGAAATTTGCAAATCCAATACAGTAGTATATAATATGACGTTCCAATCTCTATATATATAGAAAGTAGAAACAGCCGTTGCAGGCGGGCGGGTCATTTCTGCTATTTTGACAAACTTTCCAATCTTTACTATAGAGCATAACGTTCCAATCTTTTACAGCAAATGCTGAAGAAGATGATGATGCAGTTCAGGTCGATGTGTCCGAGTGGATAAGGAGACAGGCTTGAAAAAGATGACGTCGAGGCTTGAACCCTGCCGTCGACGCCAGGTATATTTTTGTTCCTAGGATCTTCAAAGGCCAGGAGTTAAAAAACCCGATGCAGCACTTACATTTCTCCCTGAATCCTAACAGTGGCAACTAATTAAGACTGCTGGCTGATAAAAATGTCAGGCGATAATCCAGACTGGGTACCGGAACACTCCATCAAAAGCTTATCATTTTATTTCAATGAGCAATCTTGTCAAATGTAAGTTTTTTTTTTCTCCTTTTCCCTTCTTCTTCTGCAAGCAAATTTTATGTAATTAATGTGCATAATCTTTGGACTCGAGTTTATAATCGTAACATTTGCTCTGAATCATTATCTGAATGAGACCCAACAATGTGGGGTGATTGATACATGGAGCCCAATTCATTGTTGGACCGGTAGCAAAATTTCTACTGTTGGGCCTATAGGAATGAGACCGAACAATATGGGGTGATTGATACATGGAGCCCAATTCGTTGTTGGGCCGGTACCAAAATTTCTGCCGGCTATTTCGAATGGACGGTGTTTTCCTCCTTTTCATGAGGAAAGTTGCTATATCAGACCCCGAAAGGTTAAAAATTTTCGGGATTAAATGGATGAAAGTCACCATTTTTTTCCCAACTTTTCACCCACTTTTATTATTATTATTATTATTTTCTGCAAAAACTAATATCAAAATCAAATTCTACGTGAAAAACTGCGAGGAAAGTTGAATTTTTCTTGTGATTTTGTGACAGAAAGTAGTGGCAACCAACTACAACGCCGTCAACAAGGTCGAAGGCAGCTATAGTTGCTGTCCTTTTCTTAGTTAGGAAAAATAGGCTGAAGAAGAAAAAATACGAGGTACGTTTTTCCTTCGTTCCTTGCAATCTTTTGATTTTGTCTTTAAAGTTGGTGAGGCATGAGGTACGCACAAGTTTTTGTTCCCAACAAAAACTTGAGTAAAATTAAGTCTAGGGACTAAACGTGTACATTTTTCATTTGTGAGAAGGATGTAAAATGTTCAATCAAACTAAAACTAATGTGTGAGTAAAAAGCAGCTGACCTCTGAACCGAACCAGATTCTGGAGAGGTAGCTTATGGTTTACCGGTGAGGAAGGAGGATCACAGCATTGCAGGAACCTCTCTCCCTCTCTCTCCCGGCGGTGAATAGCCACCGCCGGCCAACATGCAAACCCATTCACCGCCGACATGTATCCCAGTCTCCATTTTTCAAAGCTCCAGACCTTCCACTTCCCCTACTCTTAAAAAAACCTCCAGTGACTGCTTACCCTCAACCCCCCCACAGGAAAACATTTCAAAATCATTGTGTGAGGCTGCTGAAATCCCTCGTGCTTCTCCATGTAGGCCTGGCCTCTCTTACAAAGACGCACTAAATCAAGATTCCAGACCTCTACCTGAAAATTTGAGAATTGAATTCTCCCCTAACTTCAATGGGCAGGCTACCTCTGCAGTTCATTCTTCAAATTCTCTTACGGAGGCAGATTTCCAAAGAATCAGAGATCCTTGGAAACAGGCTTTGATTGTAAAAACTTTTGGCAGATCTCTTGGTTTCAAATTTTTTAATCAGAAAATCCGTGAAATTTGGAAGCCCCAGGGACATCTAGAGATCATTGACTTGGGTAGGGATTTTTTCATCACCAGATTTTCAGACCACTCTGACTTTTGCAGAGTTCTAACGGGAGGTCCTTGGTTTATCAATAGCTTCTTTCTCACCATCCGCCTCTGGGAACCAAACTTTAACCCAGAAGAAGCTAAAACCTCTTCTGCAGCAGTCTGGGTTAGGCTCCCCCACCTCCCCATCGAATACTATGATCTGCAGATACTCATGAAAATTGGCAACCAGATTGGCAAACTGCTAAAGGTGGATGCCAAAACTGCTTCTACAGAGAGAGGACGATTTGCTAGAATTTGTGTCCAAATGGACATAAGCAAACCCGTAGCTCAATTCATCTCTTTGGGGTCCTTCAACCAACCTGTACAATATGAAGGGATCACCTTTTGCTTTGGATGTGGTTTGGTTGGGCATACAATTGATCAGTGCGTCAACACTATGAAGCAGCAATCCTCCGATGAGGACCTTGCTAAGAATATTCCTAGTGAATATCCCCTACAAAATCATCAAAATTCCACGGATGAAGGCTCCAAGTTCGAGACGGATTCGGAGTACGGCCCCTGGATGCAAGTTCAACTGAGGAGGCCAAAGTACAAAAAATTTTCAAACTTGGGCCGTACGTTTGGGGTTAAAAATTCAAATGGCCAACCTAACGGTTTAGCCAAAAGAGAGTGGGTCCTGCGTACCAAGCTTTCTGGCTCACTTGGCAGATCCCTGCCTCCCCTGTCTCCAAAGAGCCCAGCAAAAGAACTCACTCTGCATACTTACCGCAGGACCACCCAACCCCCCCCTTTGACTTCAGCCTTACCAAACCAATCTACCATTGTTTCTAGCGCCTCCACCACTGCTAATCCAAAGACTACTTCGTTCCAGACTAGTAACCATCAACCCCAACGACCAAATGTCAACCTCCCACCATTTCCATCCGTACCTTCTCTCGTACGGTCTGAGGGGGAGACCTCCAAGGGAGAGACCTCCCAACCAACACTCAGCCCCAACACCACCCTGCAACCGACCCACAACAGCACCACAAGCACCCCAAAATTGCCCTTCATCCCCCAACAATCAACCTGCCTTTCGCCGTACAAGAAGAAATCCCCGACAAATGCTTCCTCAAAGGCCACATCAACAACCCCAGCCCCAGAACCCAGCTCAGCTGCCTCACCTTTCTCCTCCTCGAGGGAACTTTGCTCAACCTCTCTGTCAAGAGGAAAATTGGACCCTCCAGAGCTCCTTTCCTATGATGGAGCCCAAAGTCCCGGAGTTCCTTCTGAAAAGCAAACAAAACTCAGAGATCACGCTGGGATTGGTCCACTTTTGGACTGCAGGGCCAAACATAGCGGTAACCATGACTGCGGATCCGTACCAACAAGTTCGCAGCTTGAGGAGGGAGAATTACATGAGAGCAGTCAAACACATCTCGCAGGAAACCTATTCCTTCTGGAAGGATATGAAAGTGATGACCACATCCAACAATCATGCAGGGGAAGCCATGGGCTCAAACCCAAAACCAGATTCAAAGGCCCTTGGAAACATGGTTTGGAGGATAGAAACTCTGACTTTGAACCCCTTAAGCTTAAGGCTGGGTACTCTAGAAGAAGAAGGGGTCATCTTTCTACCAATCCCAGATATTCTGGGAGTAAAACTAGCTCTTTTAGCCTTCGACATCCCAGGGGCAGACTGCAAAGAGTTTCTAGTAGAACTTTATCCAAAACAAGTAAAATCTCAGGGTTGGAAGAATGGTCTAAACATAGACCAGGAAAGGCCACGGTGGTTGGCCCAGTGCAGTTATCAAAACAACTCCTATAATCCCATGAAGATTCTCATGTGGAATGTAAGGGGGGCAGGTAGCTCCGCCTTTAGAAGTCATCTTATGCAACAACTAGACATTCACAAACCCAGCATAGTGATTATCACGGAGACAAAAGTTTCTGGTGACGTTGCCACCAACATGTGTAAAAGCCTTCCCTACACCAGATTTTCCATCATGGACGCTATAGGTTTTAAGGGCGGAATATGGATCTTGTGGGATGACCATGAAGTGCACTTGGATATCCTTCAAAAGACTGAGCAGGAAATCCATGCTCTAGTCAAGGTACTGCCCTCTTCCCCCTCCTGGCTTTTAAGTGCAATATATGCTAGTCCTAATCTTGAATGTAGAAAAATATTGTGGAACAACCTATGCTCTGTTGCTAGTACTTTTTCCTTTCCTTGGCTCTGTATTGGGGACTTCAACGAAGTCCTAAACTCTTCTGAAAAATTTGGGGGAAAAGGGGTTAATTCAAAAAGAATCTCTCTGTTTAGAGACTGCATCAACAGCTGTGGCCTCATGGACTTGGGCTTTGTTGGGGCTAAGTTCACTTGGCTTAACAAAAGATATGATGGGGGTTTAATTTATGAAAGAATTGATAGGGCCCTTTGTAACACGGAGTGGAGAACCCTTTACCCTGAAACCTCTGTTTACCATCTGGTTAGAACACGTTCTGACCACTGTCCTATCCTTGTTAATCTGCACAATGCTACCCCTCCTCGAAATCTGAGACCTTTTAGATTTGAAAAATTCTGGTTTTCTAACCCCACCTTGGAGGACATTGTTCTCTCTTTCTGGACAAACTCAACTGACTCTCTTCATGCCATTATTCCCCCTTTCCAAGAGAAATTAAAAGTTTGGAGCAAAGTGTCATTCCCCAACATTTTCAAAGAGAAAAAAAGGCTTCTAGCCAGAATTTCAGGAATCCAAAAAGCTCTCCAAATTAGACATTCTAACTTTCTGCTTTGCCTGGAAAATGAGCTTCAAGCCCAATTTAAATCTATTTTAAGCCAGGAAAAAGACTTGTGGGCTTTAAAGTCTCGAACCGATGCTGCCCTTTGGGATGATTTGAACTCTAAGTTTCTACAAACTACCACCATTTGTAGGAGAAGAGCTAATAAAATCTTGGGGCTGAAAAATACTGTTGGCGATTGGACCTCTGATGATCGCAGCCTTAAGATGCTTATCACAAACCACTTCAACAATGTCTTCACCACAGATTTTTCCTATTCCTATTTGTCTCCTCAATCCTCCCCCAGTAGCACCCCAAAAGTTCCAGCAGATGCCTTACCCACTCTTCTAGCTCTTCCTTCTGAAAGGGAAATCAAAAAAGCTGTCTTTAGTTTCAAGCCTTTCAAAAGCCCAGGTCCGGATGGGCTCCACCCTTTCTTTTATCAAAAATTCTGGTCTGAAGCCAAGAACCCCATCCAAAAATTCATTCTTGACTCCTTCCAGGGACACCACTTTCCTGTTGGAATTAATGATACTTTCATCTGCCTCATTCCTAAATGTGATTTCCCTGTAAGCATCAACCAATACAGGCCTATTAGCCTCTGTAACTCCTCTTTCAAGATTTTAACAAAAATTCTGGTGAACAGGATTAGACCTCTAATGAACTCCCTTATTTCCCCCTACCAAGCCAGCTTCATTCCTGGTAGAAGAGCTTCAGATAACGTCATTATTGTTCAAGAGGCTATCCATAAGCTCAGGATAAAAAGAAAAGGCAAAAAAAGCTTCTGTGCTTTAAAGCTGGATCTTGAAAAAGCCTTTGATAAACTTGAATGGAGCTTCATCAAAGAAGTCCTTACCCTCTTTGGTTTCCCTCATGATTTAATAAACCTGATCATGCACTGCATTACCACCTCTAGATTGGCAATTTTGCATAATGGGGTGCCAACTGATTGGATCTTGCCTTCTAGAGGAATTAGACAGGGGGACCCCTTGTCCCCCTATATTTTCTTACTCTGCATGGAGTACCTTTCTATCTTCATCACAGAAAAATGCAATCAAGGGAGTTGGGTACCTATAAAATTTGGAAGGGAAGGGCCCGAAATGACGCACTGTCTCTTCGCAGATGATGTCATCTTGTTCAGTAGCTGTGATTTGAGCTCCATCACCACCATAAAAGAGGTCTTAGACCATTTTAGTGCAAAATCAGGTCTTAAGATAAATCCCCTCAAATCTCATATCTTTTTCTCTTCCAATGCCCCCTCTGTTACTAGAGATGAAATTTCTGCCACCCTCAACATTTTTGAAACTGATGATTTTGGCAAATACTTGGGGTTTCCCATTTCACATAGTAGAATCTCGAAAAACTCCTACAAATTCATTTTGGAAAAGATGCAGAAAAAGCTGGCTGGTTGGAAGGCAAATTTAATTTCTTTTGCTGGAAGAAAAACTATTATCCAACAAGTTGCAGCAGCCTTGCCTATATATTATAGTCAAGCAGCTCCCTTACCTGCCTCATTGTGTAATGAGCTTGATAAAATCCAAAGAAATTTCCTCTGGGGCACCACTGATGAGAAGAAAAAACTTCATTTAGTAAATTGGGATTCTGTGTGCAAACCTAAAGCTTTGGGTGGCCTAGGACTCAGAAAGGCTTCTGATAACAACACTGTGCTCCTTGCTGGACTTTGTTGGAGACTAGTCAAGGAACCTAAAAGCCTTTGGTCTCAGATTTTACAACATTGTTACATTGACAACAATAGTACTACCTCCAGCCATAACCTCACTTTGAAAAGAGGAAATGGATCCATCAATAAAAAATCCTTGCAGAAGGGATTAGAGTTGTTTAACCAAGGCATCATGTGGAATGTCAGAAATGGGGAGGAAATTCTTCTATGGTGGGATGACTGGACCGGTAGAGGCCCCCTTAGATCAATGATCTCTGGGCCACTCACCCAAGCAGAAACCAAAATGAAAATCAAGCAAATTTTTGGAGACTTTGATGCTTGGGATTTTTCTTCTCTCTCTTTTGAACTCCCGGGCAATATTTGCAGATTCATTCAAAGCATCCCAAGGCAGTTAATGAGTAATCAATCTGATACTCTAAGATGGAAAACCAACCCAAATGGATCTTTCTCTGCCAAATCTGCCCTTCTTATTTTGGAGCAGGATCTAAAGAAAAAGCCCCCTCAAGGGGATTTTGAACTATGGTCTTGGGTTTGGAAGGTCAAAACAAAGTCCAAGGTTAAACATTTCCTTTGGCTAACTTGCCAAAATAGACTGCCTTCTAAGGCACTTCTCCTCAAGAGAAATATCACTTCTGACTCTTTTTGCCCTCGCTGCAACCATTCCTGTGAAGACTCAGCTCATGTTCTTAGATATTGCCCACATGCTTCCTCCTTTTGGCAAAGCCTCAACATTCCCACTTCCTTTGATCTGGATTTTACAGTTTGGCTTAAAAATGGTTGTCTGTCCAAGCATATTTCTCCATTTTATGGAATCCCCTGGGGTACTGTTATCTCTTTTGCCTGCTGGAATCTTTGGATTGCCAGAAACAAGGCTATTTTTGAACCATCTAATCTCTTCTCCATTCTACACAATACTCTAGCAATGGTGGCTGAATACTCCTTTTTAGGATCTATTCAGAACATAGTACATCCTAGAACAGAAGTGCTCATTAACTGGATTCCCCCTGAACCTTCCTGTTTCAAAATCAACACTGATGGATCTTCCATAGGGAATTCGGGTCCAGCTGGATCAGGTGGCTTGATCAGAAATCACCTAGGACACTGGATAGCTGGGTTTAGCAGAAAATTGGGACATGCTACCAATATTCTTGCTGAGTTGTGGGGGATAAGGGATGGACTATCCTTAGCTTCCTCTCTAAACTTGCAAAATGTTGAATTAGAAGTTGATGCTAAAACTGCTCTAGACTTGCTTAAATCGGCAGATACCTCAACTCATGAGTATGCTTCAATTATCTCTGATTGCAGGTTCCTGATCTCTGCCCTGCCGAAAGTCATACTTAGACATGCTTATCGAGAAGCAAACCAGTGTGCTGACAGATTGGCAAAACTGGGTGCTCAACAAGACGTTATTTTTGTATGCTATGAAAGTATTCCTTATGCTTTGAGAAGTCTAGTAGATGCAGATCTTAAGGGAATTTGTTTCCCTCGTTTTGTACCTATAACTTAAGTTTGTTTTAATATATAGTCCCTTTTATTACCAAAAAAAAAAAAATGTGTGAGTAATGAAAAGTCATCATTTATTATGTGAGGAATGTAAAAGTTACCGTGGGAGGCAATTTATTTGTATGATTTTCGTTTACCTTTTTACTTTTTGAGGGCCCAAAATAATTACGTACCCAGGGCTCCTACCAGCGTATTATTTCAGCGATCCCCCAAAAAAAAAAAAAAAACCAAATAAAGAAGTGGGGAAGCGACAAGCACCGGCCGAACAAAAATGATAAAAAGGACGTCGTAAAAAACAGGGCATTGAACAGTTTTGACTTGCTTTGCTTGCAATTTGGGTACCCGAGAGCTTGAGAGAGACAGAGAGAAGGGGAGAAAGAAGAAAGGCAGAATCGGAAATGGATCCAGACGCGTTGGCCAAGGCATTCGTGGAGCACTACTACTCCACCTTCGACGCGAATCGGGCCGGGCTTTCAACCCTTTACCAGGACGCTTCCATGTTGACTTTCGAGGGCCAGAAGATCCAGGGCTCCGCCAACATCGTTGCCAAGCTTACTAGCCTCCCCTTCCAGCAGTGCCACCACCAGATCTCCACCGTTGATTGCCAACCCTCTGGCCCCGCCGGCGGTATGCTCGTCTTCGTCAGCGGCAATCTCCAACTCGTTGGCGAATCTCACGCCCTTAAGTTTAGTCAGGTATTCCTTCCTTCCATCGCCTACCCTTCCTTTGCGAACTGGTAGATTGGAGCTTAATTCATGCTTTCGGTGTTTAGAGTATGGTTGCTGTGGATATTTGGGTTTTACATGTCCTTTGCAATTTATGGATATTTTAGTGGGTTTGGTTAGTTGCTTCAATTGGACTCTAATTTGATTGACTATGCTTTTTTTTTTTTGGGGGGGGGGGGATCCCATGGTTGATGGTTCTTCTCTCTGATTTTGTTATGCTTATTGAGAATCCGTTATGGGCTTTAGCGGGATCGCCAAAAACTGAGAAACTGGTCACTTGCCTTGTTTTCGTTAGACCTAGAGACTGACTTCTGTTTATTGTCCATGGTTGAGTATTTTTCACTCTGTTTTGCTGCTTTTTACATGTGCTTTGCATTTGCGACATTTGTCCTGAGGACGTTAAACCTGGCTACATTGTAAATTGTAATTTGGAGAAGCATTGGATACACAAAGTTGGGGGCCAAATGCCATGCTCAGTCAAGGATGGGGTGTTGATCTGGTGAAGATTTGTTGTTTGCATTTGTTCACCTGATCTTCAGTTAATTATTAAGACTAAATGGATTCTCTCTAGCTGTTGTTGCCACCTCGAGGGATTGCTGGATGAGTAGGTTTTGTATACTGGTCCAGCATGTTTTAGATTTCAATATATTGTCAGAAGCAAATAGTCATCAACTAAGATGGACGTCTGGAATGTTACAAAGGGCAAGGTTATTGATCAATGCTTTAAGGCCTGCACAACACGAAAAATTCAACCTAGATTTTTGCTTCTGAGAAACAGCTAAAGGCCCCCATCCAAAGACCTTGTTTTGGTGTACCCAGACGCGAGGCTTCTTAAACCCTCTTAAACTACAGTTTCCCTGATGAGGAGCTCCTCATAACTGTATCTTGAGTGGTCATGATTTTTATCAGACTAATCATCCTTCTGCAGTGATTGAACAAGACCAAGCTCCATGCTTGTGTCGAGATTACCACCAAAGAAATTGATCAAGTCAAGA
This sequence comes from Coffea arabica, assembly GCF_036785885.1. Taxonomy (NCBI): domain Eukaryota; kingdom Viridiplantae; phylum Streptophyta; class Magnoliopsida; order Gentianales; family Rubiaceae; genus Coffea; species Coffea arabica. The sequence continues at coordinate 1,848,877 of NC_092323.1, read as the reverse complement.
AGTAGTTGTAGTGAGGTTGTATGTTGATCAGGTGGCATCACTGGGTCTTCAAGTCTTTGTGATGTATGCGGCTTACTCATCTTTTGTTGGTCATTTTCCAAATAAACTTTGTATATCAACATGATGTCGCTTGCTCATAAAAAAGGTAATTTTCATGAATTTATATCCAAAATTTTGATCACCTCTTTTTGCCATGTTACTATTATTTGGTTGTTTGCTTTTCAGGCTGCCTTGTCGCTGAATACTTTGTTGTTGCCTATCACTTAAAAGTTGATTCCCCTTTATTTGATTATAGATGCTATTTATACTTTGCATTGTTATCCTAGATGTTTCTGCACCAGGTAAGCTAGTAACATTTGATGATTTTATTCTACTGGAAGCTAGCAATTCTGTGAATGGCCTTAAGATCCTTCTATGAAGTTTCTCCTTTATGAGCCATGATATATATGGTTGACTGTGCTTTTGAATTCTGTTTCTGTTGATAAATTTCAATGACTGGGTTATCAAGTAGTACCGGCTTTTAGTTTGACATTACTCTTGTTTTTTAAATGTCTTCTTCTTGTGCGCAGATGTTCCATTTGATGCCAACTCCACAAGGAAGCTTTTATGTATTGAACGACATTTTCCGCTTGAACTATGCATAAAATAGTGATGGGCTAAAATCGGAGCTCATGCATGGAGTGTCATGTTGATTGAGTTGTGCGGGATTGCTAAGAGCTGGTATAAAGTTCGTCTTTTGGAGGTTGAGAGATAATGGTTTAATATTACCTCTCTCGCGCTCTCTCTTTCGCTCTCTCTCTCTCTCTGATTTCTTCTTTTACTTTTATGCATAATTTGTTCCTCAATCGTTATAAAGATGTTACCGTATCAGACTTTTTCTTGGTTTTGATTGAATGAAATGGCCTAATAGCCCTCTGGGGGCATTCTTGAAAACCAGTGGGCTGAATTGGGTATGTCCTTGTAAAGTTTGAAATATCGGAAAGTTGGATTCATACATGTTCTATGCCTTGTCAAATGACTCTCTGTCTCTTTCTAATTCTGTCTTTTACTTGTCATCCTTAACAAAAATCCGCTACTCCTTTGTTTAAAGAAATGACTGGGGAACAAGCAGTCCATTTAGTTTGGTGTGGGATCGGGTCAAGCAGCCGGAAGCTCAGGAACCTTGTGGCCTGAATGAGACAGAATTGATATATTGCGAAGTTTGATTTCCAGCGTTGCTAACCTTTCGCCGCCTTCTGATATGTGAAACTGGGATGTCAGTTTTCAGGCTTGCTGAAGATGGGAGCTATTTTGGGATTTGAGATTTTATCATAAGAATCTATTAAATGCGTCGTGTTTGATGTTGGAGAAAAAGAAAGTAGTTGAACACCCCAACGCACCCCAGCTAAATGGTTGTGTTTACGCAAGAGCTTTTGCTGGTTCAGGGGCACGCATGTTTATTCCTCGATGCTCCTTTGCTGTTTTCAGCGGCATGAATCTCAAAAGCTATCCTTGCCCCGTGAATTATATGATTGAGTAGGCCGAGCATGAGTTTTTTAGGAAGGTATCAAGGGACGGCCGTACACCAGAAACATAAAGCGATTAGCAATGCATTAGGGCTGTATTACTTGTTTGATAGTCTTGTTTTACAGACAGTCCTGAGAAGATCATTAGGGTCTCATTTTAGGGCCGTATTTCTTGCATCTCAAATTGTAGTCTATTGTCTAATATAATGATTAGTTATGCTCCTAATATTAATGTGAAGTTATTTTAAGGAAACAGTGAGTTAGATTTATTTTTTAATAAAATTAACTAATTTTTCTTGGACTGTGCCAAAACAGAAAATCAAGACCATACAAAAAGAATATGTATTTCGGTTTCAAAAGCTGGAGAATAACGGAAGGAAGGGACTTGATAGAGCTAGTAAAAAATGGGCTTTCCCCTTGGGCCTTTTATGCTGACCGGCTTTGAGTATTTCAGAGAATACGTAGGGGTTGGGCGTCATGTGCCAAAAGGAAGAAGCTGTAAGCAACAATTATTCATTCATTCGAGTGTGGAGGGCGTGAAATGTGAATCAGAATGCCTTCATTAACTCAACTTAGCTTTAGGCTTTAGCTAATGCTCTCCTTCTTTTCTCATCCCTTTCTTGTCTGTCTCCCAACCAAAAAGCCAGAGCTTATATATAACTTCGACTTTTCCACCGTAAACCCACCGTTTTCCTGCGTGCGTCTGGAGAAACATTTCATAGAGATCCACAAACAGCAGGAGGAGAGGAGAAATTGGGTGCCCCTCCCTCCCGTGAAAGGGGAATAAAGAGATGACAGACTGGGGACCAGTATTCGTAGCAGTGGTTCTTTTTATCCTGTTAACCCCGGGTCTGCTAATTCAGATACCGGGTCATAGCCGATTTGTTGAGTTCAGCAACTTTCAGACCAGCGGGGCCTCTATACTGGTCCACTCCCTTCTCTACTTTGCTCTCATTTGCATCCTCTTGTTAGCAATTGGCTTCCACGTCTACATGGGTTCCTAGATGCTGCCCCGCCCCGTTGATTTGCAATTTTGCCTATTTGGTTCGTCAATCTTAATCTTCCTATTTGGTTCGTCAATCTTAATCTTACTGAGATACTCCCTCATTTGTATTATTATTTTTATTTTTTTTTATTTTTTATTTTGGGGTGTAGGTGTATTCAGTTTGTAAGATGTGGGTTCCAGTTTATATCACAAATGCCGTTTATTTTCTAACTCGGATTTGAATGAGAAATTTTATGCATGCTGTATACGACCTGTGCAGCTCCCTCTTTATTTATTTATTTTATTTTTATAAATTTCTGGTCTCTTGCCAATCCTAAAGTTGATTGATTATCGATTCATCATGTTTGGACATATTCATCGACATTGATAATCTTGTGGAAATCAGGTGAATCTTTCGCGTTGAGTTTCTTGAAGGATTTTGGAACAATTTTGTATTGGCGGACTTGGAAGTCGATGTTCCACTGCTTCTTCTATGGACGAAAATCTTGATTCATATTCATAAGCGCTTGTTTGCTATGGAGCAAAATCGAAATCAGACGAACATTTAGCTAAGAAGAGGGGAAATGCCAATCGTTGGTGGTTTCTAATTCTTAACCCATCTCCCAAGCTTAATTACGTTTCCAATAATGTTGAAGCCTGAACAAGAACTAATTGGGCTTCTCTCTTTTACAACTAAACGTCCCCTTCGTTGCAGCCTTGTAGGTAGTTTCGAATTAATAATAATGTCTTTTTAGCTCATCCGCAAACAAACTTTATAGTTTATACTACTATCTCCCCGAGTAGGTACCTTTTCTTAAACCAAAAAAAAATTTCTGATATCAGAAGGTCGGTCCAATGGCAACTTCTGTGCAGGCTTCCTATTTCTAATCTTTTGCTTTTAAAACAAGCTCCCTAATTCTGGGGAATCCTTGGATCGAGTAAACAACACAGATCAGGGCAGAATTGGTGCGGGAATGCGTCTGTGCTACCGGGGCTGAGCCTGAGAGCAGTTAATTGGGGCAAACACGAAAGCAAATCTGTGCTACCCGGGCTATTTTATTGAGAAACTATATGGTGTACATCCTGAAAGACAACTTGTTTGAGCCCCCATGAAACCTTACAGTTGAAACCTTACCATACTAACATGTTTTTAAGCAGATAAAAGAAGGGTATAGCGATGGTTTAACGTCAAGACGACTCGGCCGAGTCGTCACTGTTTTGGACTTTTCCAATACGATATTGGAGTGATACGATTTCGAGATATTTTGACTCGTCGAGACGTCACCGTGAAGGATTGAAACAGTCGAGTTACACCGAATCACATCGAGTCAATTCGAAATTTTATTATTTTTTAATTATTTTTGTTTATCATATTTTTTTACAATTTTTAGAATATTAAATATTTCAAAAATTCGCGTCTCGCAGAAACTGTTACCGAGATGTCTAGATCGATGTGGAATGGTCCGGATCGCGACTTTGAACCATGGTTACAGCGGTCACACAGAAAGCCCCATCAATAGTTTTATCTTTGTATGTTGCCGGATATTATTCAAAGCACTTTCCCTTTAATTTCCCTAGAAGAAATGGAAATTAACCGCTGGATACCAAAAGACTTGATTGATTGCAGCCAGATTCACGAATGGCATCTCAGCATAAGTTATTCCCGACAGCTAAAATTAATGGAAGAGCGTGGCAAATCAATACATCCCTACTCAGAATACGAACATATTGCATATGGATGCAACAAAGGTAGCACAACAGACGGAGCGGAACCTTATAGTTTCAGTTTCCAACAGCTTCCTGCTTTTTGAAGGAGGAGGAAGGGGGGTTGGGGAAGGGGTTAGTTACATAACATTCATACTACTGTGATTTGGCCTGCTATGCAGCCTATACATCTACGTGCACGTTGAGAACAACGAGGAACAAGATAAGAAGCAAACCATAAATAACAGCGTGCAACAGTATGGAGACCACGCTAGTCTTCATGTTCAAGAAATCAACCGGCCGATGCTTCCCAGGAAGCTGAAAGAGCAATCCCGGCGACAGAAATACAAATAGTGCGGCAGCTATAACAGGAGCAGCCCAGTTGTTCATCTTAATGCCTTCCTAGAGTAGACTCTCGGTCAGTTGCCCTCTCGGCCGGTCAACCTTCCAACAAGTGAAACTATAAGGAGGAGGAAGAAAAGCGTCTATGGAATATGGATTGGATGAAGCATATGAAAAGGGGGCACTCGATGCCAAATAATTCTGAGAATTGAAATTCTTTGGAGGGAATAAGAATCCCATAAAGTTATACTTCTAGCATTTATATATATATAAATAAAAAAAAAAAACTAGTCATCGACCATTGTTTCTCTCTTTTTTTGCCTCCCCCTTTAAATGTAAGTATGTAACTTTTTCCTCCATCTATTCTGGCATTGGATAAGGGAAAGCATCATTGGCGGTTTTTTTTTTTGATGAGAACAAGGGGACAAGGCTCACTAGCAAAGGGAATGGTGCTTGGGAGTATTATATAAATTGTGTTTTTGGGCTTCGATTATATGAAGTATAGCAGACGCAATACAAAATTGCTCTAAATACCATTCCACTCCCCGAATACGCGTGCGGTGGCCAGTTAATTGTCCCTCATTGTCACACCGACGTGTCACTCTTTCTTTTCCACCACCACCACCCCCCCCCCCCGGGGGGAAACCGGCGGGGGGATAGAAAGCTAACCATCTGATTAGCGACTAATCCCAGGTGATAATTATTAGTGGTCCACCCACTTTACTGGGGTTCTTGTTTATGTGCTTATCTTGTAGCATTACCATCCATTTATTAGTCTAAATGGCAATCATTTCTGGTTGTTGAGGGCAGGTAATGAAGAGACAAGTGGTTCTAATGATCAAGAGACAAATTCCAAGGGAATGGCTACAGTTTGACAAGTGACCAAGAGAATGGCTTTCATCTGCTGTTGGAATGATGTCAATTCCAATATGTTTAGAACTTTAGATGATGAGGTTAATACGGCAGCTTGAGCTAGGATCATTTCATTTGCAGTCAATTTTACTTTAATCGGGCATCAAAAAGTTTTCCAGACACAAAGGCGTGATTTACGTGTATTTCTTTTGCACCCAAATAGATACCAATGAATATCACTTGGAACCTCCTGGAAATTGCAGCAAACAGAGCCATTGTATAATAGACTAGTAGTCAATAGAGAGAGTTACCTTTGATTTAATTACACTAGCCTCGCTGTAGTTAGGTCAATTTGCACTTGACCCCTTGAATTTATTTTTTCTACGCTTTGCTCCCTTTGGCTAATGGGTAAAAAAAAAAAAATTTTGGTTAGTTTTTCTATGAATTATTCCAAAAAAAAAAAAAAAAGTATGATGACTTCTATACCGATGACTATCAAGTGCCTCGGACAATCTACATTTCTTCTTTTCTCCTACTAGAGACAATTGAAATCATGACTTAACAAGAACCTACACAAGATTCAACAAGAATATTAATACTACTTGAGAACTCTCGAGAACATGAATAATCCAACGCAACCATGTTCAATTTGACAAAATGCGTCGAAGTCTGTAAAATAAAGACTCTAGAGATGTAAGCTACAAGTAGTCTAAACTAAAAAGGAAATAAAATTACACAGAAAACTCTAAAATGAATAACACTTGGACTGTGGTTGCCATGACCATCCGCAAATGGATCCAAGCCAGCTATGTGCGAATCTGTGTAGGTGTTTCTCTATTCTGAATCCGTGAATGGAATCTGCTAAAAAAATTTGTACGGTCCAGATTTCATATTATATCTCGATTTTGACAATATGTGTGGGACTCACAAAATTTTGTTGTAAAGTTACACGTTATTGAAAGTAAGTTACACCATATGCAAGCAAAATTACACCGTGTGTAAAATGCACATAACTGCTAGAAACAGTTGCACCTGCAACCGTTCCTGCCCATGGTCCGTTGGCTGGATTCTATCTAGAATTAGGTCACAATTATAACTAATAATAGGAAAATTAAATAAACAGGAAAAATATAAAAACTACTCAATATAAAAACTGGTGTTAGTGCCCTTCCGGGTTCGGCTCCGTGGTTGTAGTCCCAGTTGGGGGAGAGCCACGTCCAGGGGTCGAATCCCGGCATTACCGAGGCTGGTGACGCTTGGGGCGAGCCGCTCCCAGCCCGCAGTAGGGATTAGTTGGGCCGTACGGTATTACCAGTCCATGGGCCCAGATACCCTACTGCGCAAAAAAAAAAAAAAAATAAAAAAAAAAATAAAAACTGGTGTTAGTCAAGTATCAACCAGGTCAATCTGGGAATCTGGTGGGGAGCGAGGGAGGGAAACCAGGTACACATGATTGAAGTACTACTATATTTTAGTTGGGTGGAAAAGGTTTTTTAATAAATCAAAACCAAAGGGCGGGCAGCATTTTGAATGTTAAATAAGCCAAGCCAAGCATGGAATATATGCTTTGATTTGATTCAAATTTGCAAGTGATGCTATCTCTGCGTGTCCTCTTTATGTCCGTGTCACACACAATACGGTCTCCGGTAATCCCTTTTCTACTACTGTATGGAAGTTACCATTACTGGAAAAAAGAGGGATAGAATTGTATGGCAAATTCTTCTCCTCCTAATTTCGAATATCTAATATGCAATAGGAATTTGTTTTTTTTTTTAATAAAAAGAAAGAGCAAATTATCCCCTGTATTCATACCACTCATAAATTACCCCCCTTGACTACTGAGCAGATGTATGTAAATAGAAGTAAAATGTCTATACTAAATACTAATTATTTCTATTAACAATTAATGCATAACAAGAATTTGTTAATAAAAGGAGTTGCTTATAACAATTATATACTTTTTAAGTTTTCATGATAATTAATTTTTTTTTCACAATATATTCTTCAGTACATTAGCATGAAAATTTGTATTTCATAGTAGGAAATAAATTTAAACAACAACGAGGATAACAACAAGAAGAAAGAAAAAAAAAAAAAGCTAGCAACATGTATTTAAGCCAAGAAAATATAAAGAAAAAAAAAAGAAATGTTTACATTGAACATATTCGATGATAATATATTATCACCGTTAAATTCATGATATATGTGTAAAAATTAAATTTTATATAATTATCATTCATTTACCGTACAGTATCAGTATCAGTATAATAAAGATTAATCTTGAAAAAAAATATGCTTCCAAAGTCCCAACTGTCCCTATCTTTACCATATAGTACTATCTATATCACGTAGTAATAACTGTTCGGGCCCCTTGTCCTAGCAAGAGCGTCTGGACTCTAGAGACCGTTGACTAGTCTGATTCCTCCTCTTCCATTTCTCTTCTTCGGAGCCTGAGCCTTTGCCTGGCTGAAGTATTCTCCACCACTTTTAGTTTTAGGTCACGCACTGCCAAATTAACGAGGGGGAGGGAAATAGTACAAAACAAAAGATAAGCACATACAATCCATCAGGAGAAGCAGTACTAGTAGCGGCGGGCCGGGTGGAGGAATGGCTGACTGGGGGCCGGTGCTAATCGGGGTGGTTCTGTTTGTACTGCTGCAACCGGGCTTGTTGTTTCAGTTCCCGGGCAACAACAAAAATCTTGAGTTCGGGAGCATGAAGACCAACGGCAAGTCTATCGCCGTTCACACTCTCATCTTCTTTGCACTTTATGCTATCCTCATCCTCGCCGTCCACGTTCACATCTACACCGGCTAGCTCCTGCTTCGCTCTCATCGCTGCCGCCGCCATCATCATCATCATCATCCCCATCCCACCTACACCTTCTGTCTGTTGTTCTCAGGTCACTACGCGCTACTAAACTAGAATCTACCAAAAAGAAAGGAAAAAAAAACTCCGAAGCCCAGATCTAGATCTCAATAATATCTTATGCTATGTTAATCGGAGATCTGATCCCGTACCGGACAGCAATGTAGTAGCTCTCTGCTCTTTGATTGAAATATCATTTGGTATTACCTTACTGCTAGTAGTAGTAGTGGTCTGTTTATCTTGAAACGTTTAGCTGCCCCTCTCTCTCTCTCTCTCTCTGCTATTAGTTACCACTAGCTGGCTCTCACTTCCGTTGTTGCTCTGGCTTTTTCCATCAATTTTGAATATGTAATTTACAAGTCTTTTAATGTACTACTCAAATTTTTCAGTTTTTTTTTTCCTTTTATAAAATTGTTTTCCAATCGTTGGGTTTTTGAGCGAACCAATTGAATTTCAGCTCTCATGATGATGTATTTGGCCTGGTGTTCTCAACCTCATTAGCCACCTCTCCTCATCCGCCATATTAGTGTAGTTATTCACCACCAAAAGTAAAAGAACAAAAAACAAAAGCAGAAAGGATCAAGATAGGCTCTTATCACTGAGAATATCGCATATTCGACGTTAATTACCACCTTAATACTTGATTTCAACTTGATCAAATCCATACATAAGATAAGAATATGCATTCCAGGTTTCCGTAGCGGAACACGACGGACAGGAAGAGAAATATTCTCGTCTTTCTCCTATACAGTAGCAGAAGAAACTCGAGGGGTCAGGACCTTGTTGGTGAATTGGCCAACCTTTTGCCAAAAACATTGTCGGTTTGTTGGAAACTCCTGTCGAACAAGAATGTCCATGGACCCAAAGGCCCAGAGACTTCTTTTTCTTCTGTCGAGCTTTGCCAAGGGATAGTAGTAGAACTCTCTTAATAAGGAACAAAACGGCCTATTCATTTCGAGGTTCCTTCACTTAAATTTGTTTCCTTCGACCCAAAATGCACTAGCCTCTCTCTCTCTCTCTCTCTCTCCTCTAAAACAGGTTTGTTTGTAACAAGTCAAGCTCAATTCAAAAAATAAAAAACAAACAATAAAAAATTGGATTCAAATAATACTACTATTATGATTCAAGAATGGCCCCTAGATAGATATTATTGTTAATCTAGTACAAAAGCATAAATTGATTGTTAGTTACATTAGTTAGAATTGCCCCTAAATTTGATTCAATATATGTGTTACGTTAGTTAGTTGACCTAGTACAAAAGCATAAATTGTTATTTAAACAAAGTCAATATTTAGGAGTTGGAAGTGCAAATGCTGGAAAATGCAAAGCATCGATGTCAAACCTCTGCAACTATTTGCATGGGCTCTTTGTAACGAGAGCTACTTTTAGCCAATACTTATATAACCTCAGAAACAAACAATTGGAGACGAGTATAATTTAGAGAGCTTAGATTTTAAGAATTGGGATGAAATCACCAAAAATATATATGGGAGAAAACTAGTTTCAACCACGAACTAGAATAATAAATTATGGCCCCTTCAAGCCTTAGAAAACAAATATTGGAGTTGCAATCGCAAGTTAGAAATTCTTTTGGCTCTAAACTACGATTATCTAGAAATTAGCACCCTTTTCTCGTGGCAAATTAGCAATTTTTTTTAGCTCTAAATTGTGATTAATTCTGTTTATTCAGTTAATCATTGATTTAATCGATTAAGTCTACATAGTTGCCAAATTATTTCACCAGGCTCGATGCAAGTATATATTGAGACAATTAATTTTTGTTCAATTAATTTTTGAAACGACAGGAGGAGAGGCCAATGCAACCATCGGAAACCTCTTATCCCAATCTTACAAGTATCCGGCACATTTTATTTGATTTATCAGACTTGTGACAAATTGAAGAGTTGCTAGCACCTTTGAATATTGATACACGACCTTCTTGATAATTAAGTAGTGCTACTATAAAAGTATAATCTGGGCGTATAAAATCAAACGCACGGCATTTTGAACTCCTGGGATTCGATACATACACACATACGGGAGCGAGCACTTCCATAAAGAGAAAGGGTGGTGACCGGCAGAAAGTGATGGAAAGAGAAATTATTGATCATGCATGCTATGGGGAAAAAAGAAATACTAGTCTACTACAAGAAAAAAGTTAAAGAAGAAGTGTCGATCGAGTAATAATTTCCGTACGTGGAGGTGGGAATGTTGGTGATCAACCAGCTCTTATGTGAACACCAATTGCCACAATCAAGATGGTGTATATACAGAAATACAGGACAGCATGAACCAGAATGGAAATCCCACTAGTGTACATGTTCCCAAACTCCATAATCCTCGTTCTTGCAGGCAGCTGGAAGAGCAACCCAGGCGACAAGAGGATGAACATCGCCACCGCAACCACAACTGGTCCCCAATCTGTACTCATTTATCTACAAGTCTCTCTCTGATTCTTCTTCTTCTTCTTCTTGTTGTTTGTTTTTTGCTGGGGAAGCGAGCAGCTTAAGGATGGCGTCTGGCGTTTTTTTTGTCTTTTTGGTGTCTAAATTGGATCCGCGTGTTTCCCTCCGATGATGAAGGGTTTATTGGCGAATATGTAGAGGCAAAAGAATGAGAGTTTTGGTGCTAAATTTCTTAGCGTGGAAGTATGAGGGGGATGCTATACTAAACTTGGGACGGATGGAAAGAGAAAGTAGGTTTAATAGAGAAAGAAAAGGAATGTTGTGATAGTGGGATTTGCTTTATATGCTGGAGAAGGGGCTTAGGTAACTTTTTGGCTTCCAATAATTGAAAAAAATACGAGGGGTCTTTTTATTTTTTGTGGATGATTCATGAAGGTGGGAGTCTCAAATCAAATGACACACATTTATATACATGATGATGATAATAATAATAATATTTGGGCAAAAAGAGCTGGTGGATGGTGCATGTACGTAAACATTAAAAGGCAGAAGAAAGAAGATTGGGGTTTCGTTTCTAAGTGAAGTTTCTTTCATTCATCTTTTTCTTTTTTTTTCTTTTTTTTTTTTGGGAAAAAAGCTAACTGCATTAAGATCCTAGAACGTTCTACATCGCGTAGAGTTCATAGAATTTTTTTTTCTTTTTCTTTTTTGTTAAAAGAGTACCTTTACCAGCTGATTTAATCTTGTGCAGGCAGGAGGAAAGCAGAAGCAACAATCCCCAAGAATTTTAGTCAGCTACTAAAAGTTACAAGTGCTACTACTAAGCACTATCCCCAAAGACTTTTTTTTTGAAGAGACCAACCCCAAAGACTAGAAGACCCGAACTAAATTAAAGACGTCCGGCCGCAATGCTGCATGCTTTGGCTTGGAGGCAAATGATATGATGGCTTTTTTTCTTTTTTCCAAACCATAGAACTAAACTAAATTTCTTTCAATTTATCCTTGCCACGGTTAAAAGGGACCTGATAACTACTTCTGGGACAATACTGGAGCATGGTCCGTGTAAACCGTAGATGCTACACAAATCACCAATATCAACCATTGGGCTGACCTACGGAGGATTCGTCGATCGATGACCCGAATGTATTGCACGGCGGGCTGAACCCATTGTTAGTGTAACCTTTGGCTAAATAGCACAGGACTAATCCAGGAGAATAGAATTTGGGCTTTCAATGAATCGGAAAGATGGACAGAAGAGCATGACAACCTCCTAGAAAGTTCAGTCCATTACAGGGTGGGCCTAAAGAGTGTTGGGACAGCCGTCCGGCGGCCGTCTAAAGAAGTAGAAACGCAACTCTCAGAGTGTGTGCATGTGGAGCATGTGCCATTCTTCCAGCTTCCGCAACTCGTTCAAGCAAACAAATAAACACAAATTTTTTTTTTTTTTTTTTTTTAAGTTCCTCCTCCTGTGTCCTCCAGATAGCTCAGCATCACAAAAATCTACATGCATGCTGCAGGCAGACACGATATCCGCTTTACCAAAAGCCATATAAACGAATACTAGTACTACTAATTAGTACAAGCAAATTCGACAACTTAAAGGAACAAAAACACGACGACGTATGAATTATCGAGAATCTTGAACCAGTTTTAACACACTTCCCTAAATGTAATCTTGGAGAATGAACCATTCCAGAGTTGAACATTTGGCTGCTGCGCATATTTGCGTCAGTCATTCAAATTAGCGTACTGAAACTGAAAAGGGCCGCGCAAAGAGAAGGCAGAGCTGGAATTGGCGTCTTATTACCAGTTACCACCACCACCACCGAGAGATTTCCTCTAATACCCACGATTCATAATTCACTGTCTAAAAAGCAACCTCGGAGCAGCACGTCTTCCAAGTTCCAACCCAACAAATCACCTAACAGCCATTGCACGGTTTATTAAAAAGAAAGAAAGAAAAAAAAAACAGGAAGGAAATCAATCAAGGAGGAGAAGGAAGGGACCTGGGACAGGAGGTGTGGTTGAGCAGTCCGGCCACAGGATGGTCCGGCCCAGTTCAGATAAGTTGTAAAGCATGCCCACAAAGTGGAAGAGCATAACCAGTGCGATGACCACAGGCATCAAGCATAAGCCGAAGACGAAAGTCACGCACCCAAACAGCATCAGAGCCGCAGATATCCCGAGAAAAAGGGAGGCGAAGGCTGCCGGGGAAGCCAGGAAAGTGCGGGAGGAGACGGCGGGGCGCACGATTCCCGGGAAGGAGGAGATGGGAAGCGGTGGGGTTTGGAGGACGTGGAAGATCATGGCGCACAGCTCGTACAGAACTCTGCTTTGCTCGTCTTGCTCTTCCACTTCACCTCCTGATCTCATTCTCCCAAAATTTTTGATTCTCAAAAAGTCTCAAGCTCGATTCCTACCTACTTTTGAGCAAGGCTGTACGCTCTTAAGTTTGTTTGTGCTAGTTTAGACTTTAGAACAGCAGCAGCAAGAAGAAGTACACTTTCGTCTGCGTCTGTCTACCACTGTTAGTCCAACTGCAACACATGTGAGTGACTGGATATAACTACTAACATGAAGGAGCAGGATGATTGCCAGTTTTGGTGGGTGGAGACTTGGTGGAGATTGACAGTTTTGGTGGAAGCGGATAAGAACTGGTTTGGAATTACTTGTGAAAGCATTGGTGCATGGTATATGTCAACCGCGGCAATCGATTTGGCAATTGGCCTCTACTAAGTACTTATTATATTTATAGGGAATCCACACTGATATACTGAATCTTATCCACTGAAAAAAATATATATATAGCGGCGCAGTATTTGTGTCTTCTATTTATGATTTCTCTTCCTCTACTATCCAATCCAATCCACTACATTCGGCGACAAGCTGTTCCTTTATCCAGAATCACCAGATCTTTTCTTTCCTTTTTCATTATTCTTTTTCGGGGAAGAAAACTCAGAAGATTTTTGACCATGTGTGACGAAAACGGTAAGAGGTGTGGATCGACTGATCGAGGCTCTCCCTATCCGAGCGGTCAATGCCAATCTAAAGATTGGATTAATCCCAAGACGACGACGTGGGTGGCCCTATCTTGTCTACCAGATGGTCAGCAATGCTCCTCGTTGTTTGTGCCTGCATTTTTGGTACGGCAATCTTTAAGATCACATCGACACGGGGATGTAGCTCACATGGTAGAGCGCTCGCTTTGCATGCGAGAGGTACGGGGTTCGATACCCCGCATCTCCATATCTTATTACTTTCCCCCATTTGATTTTCGTTCTTTATTTGAGTCGCCCCAACCCCACCACGGCCCGTGAATATGGGCTACTCATGTCTCAAACCCAAATTGATAACCCAGTGTCCAAGCCTATAGCAAGTCACATTTTTAAAAGAGGTAACTTAAACTATTCACTTTGCACGATTTTGGCCCATTAATTATAAATTATCACAAATGAACTCTTGAACAATTATATAAAATAAAAAAGCTCTTGAACCAAAACCAAAAAAAGGCTTAGTTTAAGGGCTTCCATCAATATTTGGGTGTTAATTGTATCAGAATTAAGGGCAAAATCAACCAAACAAAAAAATCAAGCCACAATTTGGTTAAAAAACCAACTATATTAAGTTAACTAACGACATGGAATTTAAATGATTGAAAATTATGACATTTTTAAATGATAATCACAAAAATGAAAATTCCTAAAATCAAGGAGGTGAACCAGATTTGTTTCTGTCGCATATGTCATTTAGTATAGAAATTTTCTAAGAGTAATATACATGTAAACAAAGTTTGTGAGCAAAACTGATCATGTTGCACATAACTCTTCAACTTGTTCATCTTCTTCTTTTGAAACACTGCTAAATTATGAAAAGAAATTCCACATGTGGATATTTCTCTGTAACGCTGCGATATTTTCATTTTCAAATAGGGATACGGATAGAAGAATCTGGAATATCTGGTGAGCTAAAATAGAACATGATTATGGATATAGATGATCATGGCAACATAGGTAGCATGAATTCTTCAAAGGATTTCGACAAGAAAAAGTGGAGTCTGGGGGTTCTGTGTTATGAATAGACGATGTCGTTTTGCTTCGTGATGCATAGGGCTGCAAATGAATCGAGCCGCTTGCGAGCGGCTCGCGAGCGGCTCGAGTCAAACTCGACTCGAGCCCGTTATTAATCGAGCTCGAGTCGAGCTCGAGCCGGCTCGAGTCGAACTCGAGCTCGAGCTCGAGCTCAGAATATTAAGCTCGTTAGCTCGCGAGCCGGCTCGCGAGCTTGGGTATATATATATATTTTTTATATTTTTATTTTTATTTAATAATAAAATTACGTATATTATATATATTTTTTTATTTTTTATTTTTATAGTAAAATTACGTATATATCCTTAATATTTTATTATTTATTAAGAAAAAAATATTATTTTATTTATTTTTTTTAAAATAAAATAATTATTTTTTATTTTTTTCGAGCTCGAGCTCGAGCTCGAGTTTGGCTCGACTTGATTCGAGTCGAGCTCGAGCTCGAAATTTTCCGGCTCGTCGAGCTCGAGCTCGAGCTCGAGTTTAGTAAAATTTAGTCGAGGCTCGGCTCGATTAGCTCAAAACTCGACTCGGCTCGGCTCGTTTGCAGCCCGCAGCAGAAATATGCTGACATGCACCCCTTTCATTGGAGTTTCATCTTTTTTTAAGCGTTCCGAAAAGAAATCCTAAAGTTTTTTTTTTTAAAAAAAAAAAAAATTTTATGCCGATGCCCTACTTCTCGGTGAAGCCTCAAATTTCACCACCTGTCATCTTCTAGACTGACTTGTACCTTCCTAATCATGAATTAAACACGCTATTCCGTTGCTTTCACGTTCATGCATGATGATGCATGGGACCCTCATTTTGTGTACTGAAAACAATTAGTGACCAAAAAACTGCAATCTGAGATCGATGCTCTCTCCTCCGGCTTTCATTTAATTATACATGCTATCTTTGTGAATGTTTTCATTTTTGTTCAAACTATTCATCAAACATATAATTTATTGAATTCAAAACCCATCTTATGAAATGTGAATTGCTAATAAAGAGCGTTTTCTTTTCTTTTTTTTTCTACGCGTTTATGAAAAATAAGCACGTACGTTTTCCACTTGTTGTTTTTGATTGATTGAGAAGAAGTTTTCTTCACACTTGTTGTTGTCCTCTGGCCCTGCAGGGATCGTATTATCCTGCTTGGTTCTGAAAATAAGATTAATTTTGGATTTGCTATAATAAACTGAAACCATAATTACGTGACATTAATAATCATGAGCAAAAACATTTCTGAAGACAGGAGTAGTAATTAAGGTAAAAAGATTTTTTTTTAAAAAAAAAAAAAAGGGGAGCGCAGCGCAGTGGGAAGGGAAGAGGGAAAACAAAAACATCAATCCACAAATGGGAAATTCTACTGTTGAGGTAAAAGAGGAGGGTGAACTATTTGTTACTGAAAAGGGTGTTGAGAATTCATAAGCTGGAGCCTATACCCTAAACCTCTCGCGCACACTGGAGATGTAGGTTGCCGCCTGGAGGTCCACACTTTCATCCGCTGCAACAGTAGCGTAGAAGCTGTCAACATTTGCATAAGTGTCGCAGCTGCCTGTTTCCTGCAACAAAATGGAAACCCGCTGCTGCTTTGGCTGA
The DNA here is from genome assembly GCF_036785885.1 of Coffea arabica. NCBI lineage: Eukaryota > Viridiplantae > Streptophyta > Magnoliopsida > Gentianales > Rubiaceae > Coffea > Coffea arabica. The sequence goes on along the minus strand of NC_092323.1, from coordinate 1,832,550 downwards.
CTCGGGGTTACATTTTCCTGGTTCACTATGAACTCTACGGACGAGGCTGCATCAGACGTTGACCTCGACGTTGACCTTAGCCTTTGGCTTTGGTTCACGTTAACGCGGTCACTTGAGGAGGGCTGCAGGATCCTTTGCTTTGCTTGACCGGTCAGATGATGATGTAGGTTGCCGCCGCCGCCTTGTTGACTGGGCTTCACCTTGCCGCTGCTACTAGTCGTAGTCGTAGAGCCGGAGGCCGGATGCTGCTGCTGCTTGGATGTGGTTCTGCGGAATGACATCATCACCAGCTTCCCTTTGGCGAACCCCTTGCGCTTGCCGCGGTCGTTGGACTCCATTTCCTCCCCAGCCAATTACAGATTTTTTAGTTTCTGTTGAGTAACTTCAGCGCCAGGATAGGGTCTATATATAGTGCAGTCTGACTCCGCGGTGCAATTCAAAAAGCCTCCCTCGCTGGTTGGTCGGTTTCTTCTTTTTTTTTTTTTCTTTAATTTGTTTCAATTGCTCCCTTTTTTTTTTTTTTTTTTCCCGGTTTGGGCGGTGTGTGTTTAACAGAGGCCTCTTTGCTTTGGATAAGGCATGAAGTTGGCTAAGATGTTTGATTCTTTTCTTTGGATGGCTAAATATCTAATAAAGGACATTATGTGATTCCCTGAACTTTCCGGGTTAGGCGGTAAAGATACCGATCATAAAATAGTAATAATTATTTGTTACCTTTTTGCGTAAATATATCCTTTTTTTTTTTTTACTTGGCATTGTATCAAATCAAATCAAATCAAATATATTGTATATTTTTATGCTATGATGAGTCGACTAAGATGATTTATTTCCATGTTTGATCGTCATGGGCATGCATGCTTTCAGTTATCTCAAGATCCAGTTACTCTGAAGGGACCTTAATTTGGAGAGCTCGACAAATCAATTTCAGGTGTGTTTGGATTGCAATTTTTCTTGAAAAACAAATTTACTGTATTTTTCGTAAACATATTTTTTAATCACTTTTTTTATCTTATACATATCAAATCGATGAAGTAATTTTTTTATAAAAAAATTGCAATCCAAACAAAGCCGAAGTTTCCAGCTGCCTCCGTGAACTTAATCTTCAAGTGCGCCTCTCTCTTGGCGAGGCATGGCATATTCCTGATCTCCTCTCCTGAAGCGGTGGTTTTATTTTGTTGGATGCGCCCGAAAGCACTCAGAAATTATACATGTACGAAGAAGAATAAGAGAGCCTCAAATTTCTAGCAAGTTGGACGGATGGGAGGATAACCGGCCGCCTCGTTACCACTTTTTTAACCGATGATACATTCATGATTTCCTAGCAAAGGGACCAGACCAGGCCATATGCATATTTCCTTGGAAACCAATTCGCTTTGAAAAAGACATTCCAATAGCTAGAAACCTGTGCTGGAATATCAATCAATCAAGTCAGAAAAATCACTGGTTAGTTACTAGTGCTTCCATTATATAATTGTAGCATTAGGAATCTTTTCATATAATGCTTGACTTCTTTTCAAGGCTACGTACGGTCAATTTTAAGTTTTTTTTTTAAATGGATACTGCTTCTTGGAAAGAAATGATAGATATCAAATGCCCAAAAGTTCTAGGAGGATATAGCAATTTGGATAGGAAGAGCGTCCCTTTCCGTCGTCGCTTAAAGTCCCTACCACCAGCATTTCCAGGATCTCTGCTACAGCGGCATGCTACTACCACTTAATTTTCCAGCCAACTACGGATTCCAGTCAGTACTTGCAGAATTAACCATACTCCGCAGCCCGCTCAAGGGTTTTATAAAATGCCCTTCATCTCAATCTCTTTGCAGATGTGCAAATAAGTACAATTTATGGCTTCACTTGATGCCATTAAAGTCAGTCAGTCAGTCGGTCTGTGTAATTCTTTTGACGCATTTATTCTTAAAAAATAATCCATCATTCCCAGATATAATTTGCAGTACGGTGTAGAGCGTTTGATTTTGGGTACCCTAAACCCTATATAAAAAAATAAAATTCTCTGATGCAGCAAGTTACGGTTAAGAAAGCCAGATGCGTAGTAGTAATAGTAGTAGTACTGTAGTAGTACAAGTGGGCATGGTTCGCTTTGCTGGGACGACAAGTACAAGACAATGGCAAAAAGTGTCCGCAATGAAGACCAGCTTTCAGATAAGATATTCTGTTGGCATAAAAAATTATGCATTCGGCGGAAGCAATTCTAATACATGTAAAAATACGTAAGAAGAGGAGAAAAATAAATATTCAATAATTTAATTAACTCAAAACTCAATAATAACAAATATCAAGTCATAGCCTTTCGCTTACGACAACGCACAAATCTCAACTATGAGATTTTTTCTCAAATCTACTCTTAAAACTCAATTCAATTCTTCAAAAAATAACCTACTAGACTATTAGTATTTATAGACTCCAAAATTTTCTAAAACAAATATAGTTGTAAACCAAAACTTACTTGGAAACTGATTGAGATTTCCTAATATAATTTGAAAACTAGACAAACAAGACACCAAAAGAATTAGGAAACTAATACTAAAATAACTTGGTTTAATTTCCTACATTGCCTCCGTTAAACCAAACTCTTGATGTTGCCATGCCATCATGGGCTTGAATCTCCATGAAAAATTCAGTCGCAGTATAAACAACATTCAACACCAACTTCCAATAAATCTCCAATTTCATTTTCACGCGCGGCAGTGGACGAAATTTATACTTTTCGAATAATTTCTTAACTTGATCACTCTTGTCAAAAAATTCAAATATATCCACGAATTTTTCATTAGATACTCCACAATTCAATTCATCCATATCACCAATAAAGTCTTCAAATATCAGAAAATCATAATTTTTACCAATGAGGTATTCAACATCACTACACTTTTCCTTTAGTTTTTCAACACTAACAATTGCATCAACTTTAGCAGTACCACAACCTTCAATTAATTTGTCCACCTCACAATTGATTTCAACCAAGTCCATCACTTGATTTTTCTCTTCGAAAAATTCATCAGTCTTGACAAAATGAACAATTTCTACATCGTTACAATATTCAATCACATCAGTAATTTCACTACTATTTTCGTCTTCTTTCTCAACCACTTGCGAAATTCCTTTTTGAGTCATAAATTCTTCATCTTCATGTGCACTCACAATTTCTGCAATTTCTTCTTTTTTTTTTTGACTTATCAAAATATTTTTTTTCTTCTTTTTCATCACAAATTTCTTCTTCATCGTGACCACAATAAGAATTCATCAAAATTTTCCAAGCCTCATTTGTTATTTTTGCATGTATGAATTTTTTCAATACATGTAACTAGACTTGAGTGTTGAGATAGTGGAATGCCTTACAATCCAACTGTGTATTCCTTTCCAACTCTTTAATTGCATCAACTAATAATTTTGTGGCTCGTACATGTTCCATGAACCCTTTCTCAACAATATCCCAAATTCCAACAGTTTTGAAAAAATTCTCCATCCTCCTCTTCTAAATCTCAAAATCGTTTTTACCATCAAACATAAAAACACCACAACATGGTAAATAATACGGATCCATAATTTAATTTCACGAACAAACCTCAGGATTAAAGTCTAGAGCTCTGATACCACTTGTTGGTATAAAAAATTATGCATTCGGCAGAAGCAATTCTAACACATATAAAAATATGTGAGAAGAGGAGGAGAACAAATACTCAATAATTTAATTAACTCAAAATTCAACAATAACAAACATCAAGTGGTAGCTTTTCGCTCACGATAACTCACAAATCATAATTATGAGATTTTCTCTTAAATACTCTTAAAACTCAACTCAACTCTTCAAATAATAACTTACTAGACTATTAGTATTTATAGACTCCAAAATTTTTCAAAACAAATACAGTTGTAAACCAAAACTTACTTGGAAATTGATTGAGATTTCCTAATCTAATATGAAAACTAGACAAACAAGACACTAAAAAGAATTAGAAAACTAATACTAAAATAGTTTGGTTTAATTTCCTACATATTTCATGATGCAACTCCTAAAAAGTATCGGGCCTTGCACTTTGTTCCAATTCAAGAGGACGCTTGGCTTTGTTTGTTGGTTTCCTGACCATTTCCGGCTACGTTTCGGCAGCATCTTACCTCCATCCTAGGGCCTAGGCTTGCACCTTATTCAACAATTAACCAGGACCAACCACAACTCGTGTTCTGCTTTTGGACTGCTCTAATCAATCAAGAATATAACATGTTGTTGGCCAAAATAAAAGTTCAATTTTCTCAAGCCGTGTAAGCGGCTTTTACCTCAAGAAACTCTGGTTCCACTTCTTCCTTCATCGACAAGACATGACGCTTAAGGTCTTTAGAACCACGTACAATAATACTACTACAGATACCCATTAGTTGTCCAATTGCTTAGTAGGAATTTTATCCATCAACAAAAGATGAGGAATTTCCAATCGCAGTTGTGTGTATGTAATCTACTCCCCTGTAACTAACTTCATCGCCCTAGTATTCCTCCATCGAAATCTTAGAGAGAGAGAGAGAGAGAAGTACATTGCACGGAATTCATTTATGTTTTGACTAAAAAGATGAAACTTTGATGTAACAGCCAATCCAAAAGGAGCCATAACGTTTCCATCATGTGTGTTCTTGAATTCACAAACAATTGCTAGAGAGATTACCGTAGGCGATCAGTGTGGAACTTAAAGTATTGTAATAAGATGATGGGTTATTCTATTTTGCGTTCTAAGGACACACAATAAGAAGTGAAGTGAGTTTAGTGTCTGTCTAATTGTTTCTAAAAAGCCTTGTTTGGACAGCAATTTTTCAAATTTTCTCTAATTTTTCAAATTAGTGTCTGTCTAATTGTCTCTAATTATTACGTTTTCTGTGAGCACATTTTTCAATCACCTTTTTACCTCACATATATCAAATCGCTACAATAATTTTTCTACAAAAAAATTCAGAAAAATGCAATCCAAACAAGGCCTTAAATTTTGCATAATTTAGCGGGGGTAAGTGATGATATTTGAATTTTGTACTAAGTCTACCCCTTTAGTTTAAAGTGTGTCTAATTGTCTCTGAAAGTTTAAATTTTGTAGGCAGAATTTTACGTAATTCACGGGATAAATGATGATATTTGAATTGGGTCCGTTTGGATTAGCTGTTTTTGAGGATATTTTTGAAAAATTTTACTATAGCAGAGTTTTTATAGTATATTTTGGGATTTTTTTAGAAAATATTTTAGGATATTTAAGAGTAGAAAAGTTTTTAGAATATATTTTGGGATATTTTTTAAACATTAAAAAAAAATTTAGACTACTTTTTAGAGTACCTTTTAGAGTACTTTTTAAAAATTTTAGTAGTATTTGAAAAACTCAGCAATCCAAAACTTAAGACTACCTAAGCTTTTTATTTTGTGTGTTTATTTATGGAAGCATGGAATAGAAGCAAAAAACTTAAGATGATCATATTTTCAATTACTAGAAGCACACACGTATACGATATATGGCTGTTCGTTACTCCTAGTTGGGTGAATGTATCTAAAAATACGGCGTATGGTGAAGAGAACAACATCAATCAACTTTTGAGAGATTAAGCAAATGGTTTAGTCATGACATTAGTTTAAAGTATTTGCGAACAACTACTATCGTGATAGCAACTAGGTAGGTGCAAGTGACCTCGACCAAATTGAATTGAAGCATATATTAATTTTGCCATGAATATACGTTATCCCATTCAACACAAAAAACCCTGGAGGCCTCGACACTCAACTCAATGCTTCCCGTGAGTCCATGAAATTTTGAGAGACGTATTTGTCATTCTCTGCCGTCTTCATTTGCCAAAACGAACGCTGTTAACGGCGACGGGAGCCCGTGAAGGTAGAAGTTGGGCCTTGGACCTTGGGTTGACCTTTATTTGAAGGGACCCAGAGCATTTAAATTGCAAATTCTCTGTTCCAAGAAAAATCCTTCTCCCAACCCCCCCCCCCCCCACCACCCCCGGGGGCGACTTCAGATAATTATCATGTTGGAAAAGGAAAAAAATAAAAGACAATTAATGTGTGAAAATTGTTGCAGAATTGTATGTCACAAAGGGAAGGGGCTAGGATAGTTGCCACAACACCCGTCTCGAAACAGTTTTGCCCAATTCAACAAAATGCACATTCATTTCCCCAGGATGTAAATCCCTTCAATGCAAAGTAAATATAGATCAAATTTTTTATAAACTCTGCACGTGACATTGAAAATGAAGTATATAATGTGATTTGAACATTATACATACACATATATATATAGCCAATCTTAACTATTAACTTGTTTAGGGACGATTACTATCCATACTCCAAATTCGTTCATTCTGGTCAACCAACCTTTTCGCATCTCAAATTAGTCATCATCGAACCTTTCACAAACGTTACATTCTACACATTCCGTCCAAATTAATCGATTAGTCCAATTCTTGACCCCCATCATAATGAAAATTAGAAATGAGAGAAATATTTTCTCTTTTTTTTTAATACCTTTTATGTTTCTTGAAGAAATCATCAATAGTTGTTCCATATTATTCGATAGTTATACTTCTTTATTAGAGTTCTAGAATTTGGATGGTCAAAAAAAAAAACACACACAAATACATGTGAGTCAATTAAATAGTCAAACGTCGAATAAAGATTATCAAATTAGTAAAAGTATTTATCATATTCCAATCTCTTAAGATCTTTCAGTCTTTCCCTTCAAATAAAGGGGATCACAATACAAATGGTACCCTCCACTACACGAGTTCGGGTATTTGCAATTTAAAAGAAAAATAAATAGAAACGTCCTTTGCTTTACTCTCTTGATTAGTTCGAATCAAATGTGCTCCTTTGGATTTTCAAGACACGAGACAAATAGTCTTTGTATGAGTCTGAGCAGAATTGCTCTAGACAACTTTTGTGATAGGGAATATGGATCTATGTCAATCCATTGTGCTAATTTGCACCTTCAGTAAAACTGGGAGCATAGTCCTTATATACCGTACAGTTTTTGATATATCTATAAAACAACCATCGTTTCGGGGGGGAAAGAATGATTAGTTTGAATCATATGATGGTTTTGTGATATCTTCCTGCTTCGGCGGCTTGCACAGGACAACATTCCTGCATTTTGTGGTCTCTTGCTCGTGACATGTTGACTAGGGGGATTATTGCCTTTTACGCAGCATCAATTAAAATGTTGGAATATTACAAGGAAGTATTGTGCTTCCTCGTTCTCACAAATCTGCATTAGTACATTTGTTTGATTTGATTGTTCACCCCTCAACTCTCATATGTGCTTCTTTAGGCTCCTTCCTTCTTCACAGTGTAGCTTGGTGTAAAAGTAGATTAAATGTTACCGCTAATAACAAAAAAAAATATAAATGTTGGGACATTAACTCAAAAGATGGAAAAGAAATAAAGATTTAATGCTAAATCCCGAAATCTATTATTTTTAAACAAATTCAGTGCAGATTTTGCTACATCACCCATGCATCTACTGAACTCCATGTATAGTTTCTAGTTCTAGCAAGCTATGCTTTAAAGCTACAAATACAAGTAATATGCATACACAGTATAGCTCCCCACCTAGCTACAATGAAGCTACAAATTCTTAGAGAAAAGGAATTGAGTAACTCATTATACTAATTATGAGCTTCACATCAAGAGGGGAGGATAAATATGCATCTGGTTGAGAATTTGTTCAAAATTGTCATTGTTTTTTTCTGTAGGATGAATGTGCATTCCTTCGTAAGTAGTTACCACAATGCCTTCGTCTACGGACAGTCGTTGCACTTGCTTCTTCACATTGCACCCAGGATGCGTACATCGGTAATAGCTTCTGCAATAACCCAAAAAAAAAAAAAAAGAATTTACAGTTGCCACTTAATTTGATGCAATATATATATATATAGTGGCAACATATATATATAAACAAATAAGATACGTAATAATACTCCTGTTAAACGTCATTTAATCTGTCTAATAAACGCAAGCCTCAAACTAGCTAAATGAGTGAGAGATTAATGAACCAATATCATAATTAACAATTTAGAGGATGCTGTATAACTCCTGCTCCTGCTCCTCCAAGAGATGAAATAAAATCCTTGTTTAAACCGGCCGGCCTAACACCGACCGATTGTTACATTACAAACTCCTCGCTGCCACAGAACCCTAAGGAGTTACTGCAGCAACGCATTCTCCAGGAATTGAATTGTCCAGCCTTTTGCTTACGCTAGCAATCACTAAACATCGCTTTTTAATAGTTTTTCCACCAACAAAAATGAACAAGTTATGATCTCTCTCTCTCTTTCTTTTTTCCCGGTTTGGTTGTATAAATAGAATAGTTCTATCAACTGTACTAATATCTGAATTGGACGGCCTTGGAAAGTAAGCACAAAACATAGGACTCGTTTTGTTTGAAAAGTAGTTAATAAACTGGTGGAGATGCTTGATGATCCTGCTAGGGACTGCATAATTACAGAGTTTTTAATTTTCATTGATATATATGTATAGTGTTTGATGTTTTAATAGGTCTTTACTCCAAAAGATTTACAACACAGGTATATATTTGCACATGGTGGAGCAGTGGTGTCACAATATCATCCATGATAACCCTGACGTCAATTATAAAACATCAAACCCTATATATATGTTAAACCATTTCCAACTTCCTATTTGGCCATTGTTAAAGGTTGCTAACAGTACTAGTCGTCCTCTACGTATATATACACACACTAGGTAGTGATTTTCAGAAAAGCAACACTGAATATTGAGTAATTTCAGATACACAGATGATCAGCTAGCTATCAATGAAGACGACTTTGAAAATGAATATTTTTAAGATACCACATATGTGTGTGTGTGTGTGTGTGTTTTCTTTCTACCTTGGAAACTTGTTGTTCTTAACTCCCTTTTGACCATACTTTCTCCACCGATACCCGTCGTCAAGTATATCAACCTGGCTTCTAGTCTGGAAAGCGAATCTGGGCTTCCTAGTTTTCTTCTGATCGCCCTTTCTTTTACTCCCAGTACCGGATTTTACTTCATTTGCTGCAGCTGCTACAGTAGTTGTTCTACTTTCAAATATGTCTTTGACTTGTGCCGTTGGGCCCTTGATTTGCGCCTTCAGCCCTGGAAATCCATTTTCCCTGCTGCTACAAGCATCACCAATGTTGAGACGATAACCACTTGATGCTAGTATTTCATTATTTGGTGAGATAGATGACAAAGCCGGCGTCTGCACCAGTGAACCCAGAAAATGCATTCCTTGATGATGGTGTTGGTGGTCCATGAATCTGCGTTTGTTGGCTGATCTTAATTTATCAAACTGGGAACTTAGAAGGTATATCGTGGTCCGATAGCCGGCTAACTAATCAGTAGTACTGGCTTGCACTGTTGAGGAAGGAAGCCGAGTGCACCATTCCTTTTTTTTCTTTTTTTAAGGTATGAAACAGACTGAGACGAGACATTGTGGAAGATGCAGATAGAGAATATATACACGCACAGAGGAATAGGATTGCGAGTTTGTCGTGGAAGAAAAGTCAGGTGTTCTTTGGGTGACTAATTGGAAAGAAGTTTCATCGACTGATTTAGATGCATTGAAAAATAAAATAAGTCTACAAAGCAATTAGCTTAATACAGTCATCGAGACTGATTGGTGTAGTCAAGATGAATTCGGGGAATTAAGGTGGAAATTTGTGGCGGCTACATGATTATACTTAAAGACTTTTGTCACAAGTATTGTCGTTTAATTTAATAAAAGCAGAATGAAACTGATGGGAAAAGAAAAGCGAGTGTGAGTTCGAGCGGTAATAAGTTCGTCACCTTTTTTATCTTGACGTTACAATAAGGAAAAAAAAAGAACAAAAATATTGACCATGTCATGTTATTCGAGCATAACTACTCCTATTGGTTTTTTTTTTTTTTTTTTTGCAAAACTAACTACTACTACTAGTTGTGTTGGTTATTTTCAACCTTTTTGGATTAGTTGGTAGTACTCAGTTTATTTAGTAGGTTTTTGTAATAAAACGTCCTCCCTTAGGCTAATTACATTTTTAAAAAAAATTGTCGTTTGTGTTGGAAATTTTTTGATGATGCCACAATCAAATTAGAAGTTTTGCTTTTAGCTAGTTTTTGGTTTTGGGTTAGATTACTAGTTATTTAACGTTGATGAATCTTTTCTACGCTGTCAATATATTCCACGACATCTTAATTTGAATTTGAATCTCAAACTTTGCGTATGTGACATGCATCTAGAACGGCTGGCTAATGTAACATAAAAGATTTATCAAGTTAATATTATTAATTTTAGGAAAAAAAAATGCAATTTTGGTCTTTAAACTAGATGTTCGTAGTTTAGTTTGAGTCACAAGAGTTATTTTAGTCCCCAAAGTTTGGGTCAAAGAAAATCGGGTTCCTAGACGTTTGTTGTTTGAAGCATAGTTAGGGCCATGGTATCGGGACAGAGTCACTTAACCCTTGTCAGAAATTTTGGTCCTGCGTTTCCTTTTAATTACATGCATGTGGTTATGCAAGTAATTAATTTTCAGTATCATAATTAAATTTTTTTAATAATAAATTTCAGGCAAGGGTTATGTGACTACATGCAACTCCATTCCAATAAGAATTGGGAAAAAAAAATCGATGAATGTGCTTCAAATTTGAAACATTAGGAACAATATTTACGTTAGTCCAAATTTTAGAGATTAAAATCTCTCCTATATTAAACTTTGGAGATCAAAACTAAAAGATAATCATTTATAGCCGAAGCAAGAACAAGATGGATTTCAGCCAAAATCATCGTTTATTTCATTTGTCCCAAAGCAAAAGATTCACGAATCAAATTTGATGACCCAAGTATGCTAAAAGACAACGGTGCAATCAAAACTCGATTCATCTACTTTCACCATTCATGAAAAAGACGACGATAGACTTCTGCATCATGGTCCAGCGGTAGCGCCTTTCACTGGTGACCCTTGAGATCCCAAGTTCGAGTCTCCGCTCTGCTGGATTCCTCCGCGCACTTATCGTGTTCGGGTCGGGTTGGGACGCCGGGTCCGGACCGCAGGGGATTAGTCGGGCCCCGTAAGGATTGATCCAGACACCCCTGTGTCGACAAAAAAAAAAAGACTTCTGCATCATGGGTCTGCTATTTTATTTATTTGGTTATTTATTTAATTCTCGTGATGCTCTACGCAAAATTATCTCTATTCTTAAACTCAAATAGGGAGGCGAGGCAAGGCGAGACGAGTCGAGTCAAATTGGCGAAACTTAGGAGTTAAGGATTAAAAGGTACAATTGCTCAAACGGGGGAGTTAAGAAATTGGGTGATGCTAACGTGATGTAAAAAATGTATTAAAAGAAAATTTAATTAGTTAACGTACAAAGTATTATGTAAATCTATACTAACATGATGAATATATCCCTTTTGTCTATCCAATTCTTTTAAATATCGTATAATTTATAATCTTTCTAAATTAACGCCAATTTCATATTTGTAAAATTTGAAAATACAAAATTGGTGGTCACTCTAAAACCAATTAGTTATTGAGACATATTTGAAGAAATATGGAAATGAAGGCTTCAAATTCAAATTCAAATAATAAAATGTTTACAAGAGCTTTCATATTTATGCAAAACATCCACGGATAAAACATAAATACTAAAATTTTTGGGAATTAACGTAAAATTTCTTTTTAGTATCTATTAGTTCCTGTTCTGGAACAACTTTCCCGTGTGTCACTCCCGTCCTCCCCGCCGCCGCCGCCTGCTGTTTACTCAAGACCGTCCTTTTCTTCCTAAAGTTCATCTTCTCCAATTCTCTTCTTCCTATATTGAGGTTCTACTTTTTGTTTCTTTTTTACAGACAAGCACAAATAGATGTCTTTCTTCTTCCTTTTTTTTTTTTTTTTTAGTACAGAGAGAGGGATCGATCGAGCAACATGCGTGCTGCGCGATGCCTTCTCATTACTAGTTGCCGAAACGGTGCATGTTCGTAGACACTGACGTGCTTGGTTCTTCGTCTGGTTTCGACATTACCTCCCACAGGCCACAGGCGCTGGTTCCGGAATAACACTATATAAATTTATGGTCCCAAATTATACATATGCATACTTGGGGCAGTCTATATAACAGCTTTTTAATTAACATGCATGGCATTTCATGAATTACTATCATATTCTAACACTTCTCTCTCTCTCTCTCTCTATCAAAAAACAGTTTTTTTTTTCCAAGAAGCTGCAGGGATGTCAGGTGATTGTGCTTCAAATCTTTTCTTCTTCGGAATTGGAAAATTTGGTACGTAATAATTGGCCGGGAAACCAGAAAAGGCCTTGTCCTCTCTGCGCTGCGGCACTGTGCTGCTTTTTTGCAATAGCCGGGCGCCTTCCGCGGCACATTGGAAAGTCGTACGTGTATTTATATACTAATATTATAGTACTAGTACTAGAATTAGATGCTTTAAACTGGAAAAAAAAAAAAAAAAAGGAAAACCCATATGTCTAAGTGAGAGACCACGTGCATTGTAAGTTTGAAAAAAATGACTCGACTATTCGTATTCTGGTCAAATAGTTCCGCAGCCATCCTCTTTTTTCTTCTTTTCTTCTTTTTTTCCCTTCCTTCTTCTCTTTTCCAGCCAGCTTCCTGTTTTATTTTCCTTCCACTGTTTTCCTTTCCTTTGCGGGTGGGAGGAGGGGAAATTTTCCACGTCCTCTTTTTTTTTTTTTTTTTTCATTTTCTTTCTTGTTTTTAGTTTTAGTCGTAAGGGACACGAAGGTGGTTTGGAATTGAGAAGAAAACTTGGAACATTGAATGTTGGATCAATTTGAAAGGTCAAGACGTGAAGACCAAAAGCACCAGCCACCGCCTTTAGGCTTTAGCTTTAGGGAGATGATCATATACATATATATACATACACTATAATAATGAGGAGTTAGGTTAAGATATTTTGCATCCACTCCGGATACTGTATGAATGAATAAGGTGTGTGAGCAGGGGCGGCCAACGGAAGAAGTTATAGGGGCCCTTTATTGCTTTAGCTAAATTTGAACAAGTTTTTATGTTTTTAAAACTCACAACTTGTGTAAACTACGTACAGTTCAATAACAAGAAATGGTAAAACTGGCATCTTAATTTCGCGCACTCACCAAAAAAGGAAAAAAAAATGTTAATAAAGTATGCTGAAATTGGCAGTATCACTACTATAACCCTGGTTTGGTGTAAATAAGTCACAAATTGTGTGAGAATATTTATGTATCAAAACGCTCACAACACAGTGAATTACTCTCAATGTATTATTCATAAATCACCTAATTCTTCGAATAATGTTGGTAAGTCAGCCTCATTTTAACCTAATTAGCTACATCAACCTGATTGCCTAACCACTTCCGTTTTCTTCTAACCACTCATTTATGTCACATAAATCACACGTTAACAACATGGTATTTCTCTCGAAAGAGCAAATCCAAACGGAGCAATTGCCAATACTTTCTAGCTAGATCCTTTAGATGCTCCTGCAGTTCAGTTGGCCAATTGGCATATCGCCTAAGATGAGCCGTTGAGGAAATCCAATTTCTACTCTTAAAGAAAAAGCTTCCAGGAAAACGCACTTATTAACCAGTAGAATTCGGGTGTAATCCACTGCAATTACAGATTCTAGCCAGGTTCGCCTTGGGAGTTGGGAATGGTGATGCTCTGAAGGCTGCATCGTTTGTTTGACCTTTTAAATCATTTTGATGAATTGCTTGGCAGGCTGTAGGAGCTTCTTTAACCATCATCATCACCAGGGCCCCCTAAAATCGCCCGGGGGCGGCGGGAATGTCTTTTTCCCAAGGGGCTGACATCAGTAGTATAATATTAGTTGGCCCAAAAGACGAGACCATTCTATCTTTCTCAAAAGTTTCACACCTCCAAATAAAAGTAAAACCTTGGTGCTATAGAAATCTTGTAAGTTGAGAGATTAATGGATCAAATCTTGCCTTTCATATGTAATTTATTCTAAATCCATACATACGAGTACTTAATGCAATCCATACGAGTACCTAATGCATTCGTAAGTCCCCATCAATTTCTCTGGACTCGGTTAAACCTCCTAGTTTATTTTTTTTTCTTTAACATTAATAATCTCAAGTTGAAAATTGAAATCATGGACGCATGATATACATTCAAAACTGCTAGTGTAAAATAATCGCTACACTATCGATGCATAAAAAATTAATCCAAAACCAAATGAAATGAAGTTGGGCAAGTTGTCGTATTATGCTTGCTACTTGCCTATAAGAATCATGAGCATTTGCTACAAGCCTGCGACTGTCACAATTTCCATTGCCTTGATCATTTCATCGTGTTTGTGAGGAATGTCCGGAAACGATGAGGAGATGATGCTACGCCTCCTGCTTTGCACTATAAAGTTTCCAAGTTTCTTAATATTAGGAATTTAGCCCCAAATAAAAAAAGAGTTTCTTAAGTAGTAGGCAATCACAACATCTCATGCAATTTTTTCTTTCTGAACGAAACTCCATATAATCGTCTTCATGCTCCACCCTCAAAATTTAAAGCTCAAACCAAGTCAAATCGAGTTTAAAGAGATGTAACGCATGGATAGGATACAATATTCCTATCATGACCACAAAACCAATACCAAACATTGGGTTTTCTTCACCTATTCACATCACATGTAAGATCGCATTCGAGGCCTCACCAGGGACTGTGCACCATCGACAAATATGGTAGTCCCGGTCATATAGCGTGAGCCGTTGCTAATCAAATATATGACAGAGGAAGCTAAATCATTTTCTACATCCAGCCATCTGTGCAGCGGTGCTGCTTCTTTGACCAACTTCTCTGCCCTCTCCTTTCCCACTGACACCGGAAACTCATCTTGAAGGTGCAAACCACGAGCAATAGCATTTACCCTGATTTGGTACTTCCCAATCTCCATTGCAGATGTCTGCATATAGGAATTAAACATGCTCGTCATTAGTCAAGTCAGCAACAACAAAATTCATAGAGCAACAATAATTAGATCGAATATTACTTCATCACAACCCCTTTTTTCATCTGTCTACCGAGAGGTATTTCTTGCTACATTATCAGTACATTTATCTTCAAGTAACATGTCCTAATGTTCTAATCTATGAGACAAGCTACTGAGAAGACCCATAAAGCCTTTTCGCCTTGACTGTTTAAAAGGCCACTGAGCAATATCATATAAAGACTGGATATGTAAAGAAGTTACGAGATTCTGAATTACTAGTTCATGAAGTTGTTGACTGATATCTTAAAACGAAACTCAGCTGGAAAGCACGACAGTTTGCCTTTAATTTTTAGAAAGGGGTACATATTCATGTCGCGTCGAAGAGTTAATAGTTGCAATGCTTGAAGACAATTAGCACCTTTCATGCAAGATTAACTAATGAAATCCAAGTATAATTCAAAGCAACTAACAAACATCCTATCCTTCAGAAAGAGCAAAAATCAAGACAAAGTTTTGGCCTACCCTCACTAGCTGCTGTACGCCAGCTAAACAGGCACCATATGCAGCAGCTCCTTGATATAGACCTCTTTCAGCCCCCACAATTGAAGTCAAGAATATAATAGAACCTCCAGATTTGTGATCCCGCATTCGCTTGCCAACAGCTTTCAACAAGTACCAGCCAGCTAGGAAATTGACTTTTACTGTCTTTTTAAATTCCCCTTCGGTTATATCCAGAGGATTTTGCATCTCACCTGTTTAATTTGATTCAAAGTAACAGAACATTCAACTAAAATATCATCTTTACAAGAACTTTTGTACCTTTCCGTGTCCAAAATTAAGGCATCTTTACTTTGGGGGAAGAGGAAGAACCAAAGAGAATCATCTAGGCTATAAAAGCGGCATCATCTTATGACAAATATGCCCTTGAATAATTAGCAATAAAGCAATCTATATACAGTAATATCTTATGGATTTTGTTGTTTCACTGATCAAATGAGTTCTGTAGCAATAAAGCTGACAGAAGTACCTCATTGTTACTCATACCGTTATCCCAGCACCAAAATATAACACTATTAGATGACTACGTAACATACAGTGAAAGAACATGGAAAAATGCCAATTGTCATTCTTCTATGAAAGAAAACATAGGGTTATACCAACACCTGAAAGGCAGTACTCGTCAACTAAACAGAGAGTAAATTCATTTGGTCTACATGGCCTTTAGGCGACAATTTAGCCGAAATATGATTTCAACACTTCAACCCACTCATAGTGGTTACATATCCCTGAAATCGAATTAGTCATGCATTTACAAACCAAAAAAAGAAGATAGTCATGTAAAGTAAATAGGACTGATACAGATCTCCATTTGTGCCTGGCATACTTCAATAGGTTGCAATGCCTAAGTCAAAAACAAGTATAAATGTAACTTTTTTCTTTTTTTTCCATTTTTATTCAAATTAAGCCCGAAAAAGGTCCCACATCCCCCCCCCTTTCCTTACCAGCTCCCCAGCCCCCCAGAATCACATCCTTCTATCTTTCTGAGGTTAACGCTAGTTTAGTTGGAAACTTAGCCTCTGTCTTACATGAGAACCACCATAGAATTATCATCTCATCTTGGATTGGTGTTCTTCTTCAGAATGCAGTCCTTTGACTTCAATCCAGAGACCAATTTTAGTTCCCCTAAACCCAAAAACACATTAAAAAAAAAGAAAAGAAAAGAAAAGAGGCTTCATGTGCCACTTAGGTATTCACACAAGCATATAGCCAATTTGCTGCTATTGGAGCCTTCACAATATACTTATCCAAAATTCCCTACTTTCCCATTAAGTACAAGTGATCTAATCATGACTGTTTTTAACCTATACACCAGGGTGACAATGAAGAAATACATATAACATTATGAAATGGTTAGTCGGATGCTGAATGAGAAGATGGTGGGCCCAATCCATGTAAGTCCCACAAAAAAAAAAAAATTGACAGATATCTACATGTCTTTAAGGCTAGAAAATAGCAACTATCTTTGCCACCTAATGGTTCAAAGGGCAATTAGAACCCATATTTCAAAACTGACGGCTGAAATTCCTCCAACGACTGACTTAATCTTTATTGATAAAATCATCAGTTTCCCTGTCGATCTTAAATAAAATCTGAGGAAGGGAAGGAGCAGAGCGTTCTATGATCATGTGTCCTTTTGGCTTTCATGAAGACTGGATGTAACATAACTCGCTACGATTTCCAACAAAACCAGCTACCCAGAGGCTTAAAAACAGCAGGAACTATGAAGTCACAAGGATGTCTCTGAATTTCAGAAAGCTCTGACATTTTCACGGCCTAGCGAGTACAAGTAGCATAAATTGATAATACAAACATAGTGCATCTTTCATCTATCTATACTTCAGGTTTTCGGTCCCCAACTTCTGATGAGGTGGCATCTGAGGTTTTTGTTCTTTATTAATCATCCTTTTCACAAATTCGATTTGACTGGCCAGATTTGTTGAAGATTTATAATATGCTGGCTTTAAACAATAAAACACGAGAAAATTCCGCGTTGGTTATGTGATTGTATACTATGGTTTGCTTGGCCTTTCAAAGGGGGTTGACAGGGTAAATTCCTTAAAAGGTTGACCACCCCCTGGTTTAGACTAAGACTAAGACTTGATTTTTTTCCCCTCTCTTTCCCACCAATTAACAAGCTGTTTCCCAGCTCTTGTGGTATTAAAATAAGCTTTATCATCTAGCGAAAGAATGTATAGAAACTTTTTTAAAGAAAAATATTTGGGTTAGAGAATTCACCAGGTTGAGCAGACAGCAGAAAGTGCTACCAAGTTACAACATCAAACTTTGACGATACCAAGCGGCACTTTCTGGGAATAAATGCTCAGATAGGAAAAACGGGTATTTTAGTGATACGATAGAACGGAGATTCGGGAAAGATATCCTTGCGTACATCCACCTAACCTGCCCTTGTCAGCTTGCTAAAAAACCTCATATAACCATTTCTAGAGCGCAGTCGTACCTTTCAATTAAGACAACATAATCAGTCACGGAGATTTTCTATGTATCCCTCCGTGTCACAACATGGATCCGTTAACAGCAAGGAATGGAATCAAAAGCTTCCCACAAAAGAGAGGAATTTTTAAAGCATAAACACTGATCATTGAGTCACAGGCAGACAGCCGGCCCCCCGCGGGGGCGGGCCGGGGGGTGGAGGCTATAGAATGTGTGTAAATCACGTAGCTAGAGACCGGAGGGGCAGTTGGTAAGAGACCAGAAGCCGGATAAGGAGAGAAACAAAAGAAAAAAATACTGAGAAGTGAAGAAATGCAGCGCCACTCGATTAGTAAATCAAGTAATTAACGTACCTTCATAAGAATAACAATGGACTAAAGCATCGAAGAAACCGAGAATAGTGGAGGCTTTGGCCACCGCGACATCGAAAACGGCTTCACTATCGTCTTCCATATCCAGTCCGACCACCTCCGGCGTGACGACGTCGGGGAGCGAACATTTAATCTTGTGGGCTGCGAGCTTCAGTTGGGTCTCATTCCCCATCAAAACCAGCCTAACAAAATATAGATATAGATATAGATGTAACTATAGATACGTAAGAGTTATTAATAAATAAAACAATCCCCAGGAACCCAGCAAAAGCAAATGATAGTAGTATTGTAGGGGTATGGAGAGATAGAAAAGGAAATTGGTACCGGCAACCGCGACGGGCTAAATGGCGGGCGAGGTTGAGAGAAATGTCATCGCCATTGGAGGTGAGCAAGACCCTCTTCCCGGGAATCTCCATGGGAGTGTGTATGGAGGAAAACTAAATATCACCACTTGTTCCGACGATTAAAAAGAAAGAGAAAAGATTGAATCAAGATAATTAATCCCCAACCCTGAGAAGGTTGTGAAGAAGCTGCTGCTGCTGCTAGCTAGTTTTACTTGAAAGACTGCGCGTCCGCGAAGCGCAAACGATCAGATGAGAGAGAGAGAGAGAGAGAGAGAGAGGGAGAGAGGGGGGACTCAGCAGGAGAATTGCGTTTGTGTGAACCAAAATTGGGCAGGCTCTGATCTTTAAATATTCAATGCCTCAAATTTTGTCAAGATAATTTGGACCATTTGATTTTTGAAAATTGGATCTATTATTCAAGTGTGAGCCGACAATGTGTAATGTAGGGGCACTATAACGGGGCCCAAATTGGTAGCACTACGGCACAACCTACGACTGCATATATGAATATGGGAATGCAAATTTCAATTTTTCTCACGTTTCTGATCAATGAATGATCACTTACGTTTCCAGCCAGGTTCCCTCCCGACGCCCGACTCAAATTTTTTTTCTCTACTTTTTTTTTTTAATGGTTTGCGTAGGATACTACTCCATCATCATTCCATAAGAGGAGAGATGCACATGCTATGACAAGGCGCCAACCACTACTACTACTCCTACACACAGTACTATTTGCTTTACCTGTATAAGCAAATTAAGGTTGTGTTTGGATTGCATTTTCTATGATTTTTTATAGAAAAAATACTGTAGCGATTTGATGTATGTGAGAGAAAAAGGTAATAGAGAAATGTGATCACGGAAAACGACGTAATTTTCCGACGAAAAACCGCAATCCAAACAAAGCCTAAGTATATGACATTTTATTATTTTCTTCCTTCCTTTCTTTCTTTCTTGGTAAGAATATGACATATTATTATTGTCTTTGGCTTTACCGGTAATCCAGGGATTTGCCATGTGCGCTATTCAGTGGATTGTAGTTCAGCGGATTGTATTGGATTTTAGTGCGCTATTCAGTGGATTGTACTGGATTTAGTAAAACCAATTTCGTCATACAGAGCGGATAAGCAGAATGAAACCAGGTGTCATCACTTGATCTTTAATGCTTATGCGTAAAAGAAAACAGCAAAAGGAGGTTTGGTCGCGGGTTGCCCCCCACCTTCCCACTGGAAATAGAGCATCTGTGTTGTGTGGTAGGAGAAATTTCAATCAGCCGTTTGCACGTTTCTACTGTTGTCTCTTTTCATCTTTTTTTGAAAAAAGTTCAGAAAAGTGATTTTTTTTTTTTTCGACGCGATAAATTTTATACTACAATTATTCTTATTCTACAATAGAGAGATGAGGGACCTAAAGAGATTAAAGAAAATTCGTTGAATCGTCACTGATTTAGACGGATTCCTACGCACCCGCTGATGAAACATTTTTCGGGAAAATTTGAATATTAGAATGTATGTGAAGGGATTTGATTTATTGACTTACACCCAAGTATATTTTTAAAATTCTCTTAGTGACCAACTATTGATTCAAAAAAATGAGTTAAGGAAGGTCAGAAGAAATTATTCCCAATGTTTTCCTACATTTTTAAGTAGCAAAAGGTTGCGAAAAGATTAAAAAAAAACATATATATAAACAAATAACAAGAACACTGTCTAAAATATTTTTCTTTGTGTTTGTTTCAAAAATCTTTAGTTTTAATGTTCGTTTTTGCTACGACTAATCTTCTAAAATTTTCATTCTAATTTCCCTCTTCGTGGCAAAATTTTTGTGTTCCTTTTCTACAAAATCTTTGCTCTTAATTTGCTCCTTATTGTGACCAATCTCTTGAAACTTTTGCCTTTTTATAATATTGAAATAGGTTTAGAAGTTACCCTTGCACATAACAGTATTATCTATTTACGAAACAGCTAAATTTATTACTTATTGCACTTACATATTCTTATGTTTCAAGTTTAATATTTCACCTTATTTGTCTTTTGTCATAGTTCAAATTACATAAATCAAATTGCACAAAGATAAAAGTAGAAAGATAATAATGTAATCTCTCTTATTCAATGCATTGTCTTAATATTACTTTTACACATAAGGGGACAAGCTTACACAAGTTATCATTCCTGAGGAATTACGTGAGATTTCTGAAACTTTAAGAGTGTCATGTGATATTATGATAAACTTCAAGGAAGGTTTTTGTAATTAATCCTTAAAACTAATACTCCATATGCAATTTTTGGAAAGCTTTGGGGGTCCATCGTTGCCCAAGACCCCGAACCCGAAGTACAACTCGTCTATAGAAGACGGGATTTGCAGTTTGCCGGGCAAAGGTAACAGCAGACACAAATAGCACTTAGCAACATTAAATGGCCAAAATACGGTGGGCCCGTAAACCAAGCCTACTTTACCATAGTAATAAAGCCGTACCTTGGTACTTAGTAGCAGTAAGTGGAGATGCAATCAAGTTAAGCCGAGTTCAAACTAAGATTTAATCGAATGGAGTTAAAAAATTTGGATTCGAACTCAACAAAGAATTAACTTAATACTCTCTCCCTTTTTTTATAACTGACGTTTAAAATTTTACACACCAATTAAGAAAAGTTTTTCATTGCTTAAATCTGTAAACTACTTTCTTTTTGTATCCTCATTAATTGTCCAATTCACCCATGTTTTCTCTCACTAGAGTATTAAATGGTGCTGTTTTACTAGGCCAAAAGCAATGTAATAATTACTAGGAGTAGTAATTAAGAACCTGTATTGGAAAAGAGAGATAAAAGGGTAAAATTGTGAAAAAATAATTAATACTGTATGGGGATAATAAAACGACAGATAAAAGTACACTAGAGCCAATTTCTTAAACGTCAGTTATAAAAAAAGGAAGGGAGTAGTTAATAGCATTAAGCAGAAATGCAATCGAATTAAGTCGAATTCGAACTAGGGGTATAATCGAATCGAATCAAAATTAAGAAAATTGGATTCGAACTTGAGTTCAAACTCATCGAGTTTGTACCCATCAAATCCAATCGAATTTATTTCGAGTTTAATCAAGCCAAATCGAGTTTAAAAATATAAATTTATATTTTATATAATTTTAAACAAAGGAAATAATATATATTTTAAATTAATAAATAAAAAATTAAATATATATGTGTGTGTGTGTGAAACTCGATTGAGATTAGTTAAATTTGACAAACTTTCGAATTTCACATAGTAGGCTCAAGTTCACACCTATCAAACAGCTTGAATTGTTCAAACTCGATCAACACATTTTCATGCTGGAATATTAATCGAGCTTGCTTACGAGGTACTCAATTGAACTAGACCCGTTTGCTCCCAAGAGTAAGTTATTTAAGACGGGGAAGCGGCTTCCATTGTGGTGTCGGGTCGGAGTATTGTGTGTTTTTTTTCCCCTTTCCCACTTTACTGGCTAAGTGGGAATATTGATGTTTGTTAATTAAACCCAATTAGTGGTGTACGGAGTGAAAGACCAAAAAAAAAAAACTCACACATCAATTAGGCTGCACGATTGCACCAAAGGTCTAAGAGTACCGGCAACTTTGTGATCTCCAACATTTAGTCACCTCCTCTTTTGTTCTTTCACATTGCTTTGCCAATTGCCGCGTTTGAACACCTCCCCTCCATTACCCAAAATGTTTTATTTATTTATTAAAAGTAGTAGTATAAAATATTACCAGTGCTCGTAATAGATAATGCTAGTAAATACCAGTTGGTTGTATTAACTATTAAGTAACTTTTCTTTTTTGTTTTTTTTTGGTAATAAATAAGAAAATTACTTGTTTACTAGTTGGTGATTAGGAATTAATTAGTACTCCGTATAGTAGAAGTAAATTGGAGTCGGACAACCCTCTTTCATGGATCCCAAGGGTTCAAAGCCGCAGCCGCCGCAAGATGCGGTGGGACTGCCAAGCTTCTTGAACGCAAACCACAACAACAGCAGCATCATGAGTGAAACTAATCATAACAACAGCCCTACTCCTCCTCCTGCTGAGATCAAAGACTTCCGGATTTGTATTGCAGACAAGCAAGAAAATACTACTACTAGTGCTAAGAAGCCACACCAGTTGGCCCCAAAAAGAAGCTCCAACAAAGACAGACACACCAAAGTGGAAGGCAGAGGGAGGAGGATAAGGATGCCAGCCTTATGCGCCGCCAGAATTTTCCAGCTCACCAGAGAATTGGGTCACAAATCCGATGGAGAAACAATCCAATGGCTGTTACAGCAGGCTGAACCATCCATTATAGCCGCCACGGGGACGGGGACCATACCGGCCTCCGCTCTAGCCGCTGCGGCCGCTGGAGCAGGGGGCTCTGTTTCCATGTCAGCTGGGCTGCATCCTCCAAAGATCAGTGCTGAATTGGGTGCACACCACCCCCCACACATGGATATTGCCGGGTCAGGTCAAGGAGCGGGTAGCACCAGTGCTAGTAGGACCAATTGGCCAATGGTCGGTGGGAGTTTGTTACGAGCCCCCCATATGGGAATGCCCACTACAACTGCAGGGATATGGCCCCCTACTTCTGCTTCTGGAGCTGTCAGTGGTTTCGGGTTCCAGTCATCATCCTCCCCTGCTCCAGCAGCCACCAGTTTGGGCACTGAATGTTCAAATTACCTACACAAGCTTGGGTTTCCTGGTTTTGACTTGCCAGCTGCAACTAACAACATGGGTCCTATGAGTTTCACCTCCATCCTGGGGGCTGCTACTGACCAGCAGCAGCAGCTTCCTGGATTGGAGCTGGGGCTATCACAAGATGGTCATGTTGGGGTTTTGAACCCTCAAACCTTGAGCCAGATTTATCAGCATATGGGGCAGGCTCGAGCGCACCAGCAACAACAACAGCACCAAGACCAACAGCAACAGCAACCATCTCCCAACGATAATTCTCAAGGTTCAGGACAGTAGTAGATAGATTTCTGCAGAGTAAACTATCCTAATGTAAAAAAGAACATAAATGGGAGGCCCCTCCAAATTAAAGGGAAAGAAAATGCTGATCTTTTTTGTGAAGCTAGAGGTCGTCTTTTTTTACTTCTTCTTCTTCTTTTAAAAATATGTATATGTATAAAGAGCTGTTTCTGTATCGTATTACCCTGCAAGAATATGAACGCAGATGTGGCTAATAGCATAGGTGGGAGTGCATTTAGTTCCCCAGTCTTCTTCCTCCCGCAGCTTCACCCAAGTCTCGTGATACAGGTGCTTGAGATCATTTACTTTTCTTTTAAGAATTTTTTTTCTGTATAAATCTGTAGAGCTTTTAGATGATGTTGTTATCAGTAGTGAGGACTGTTGTATAGCTGCTTGTGGTCTGGGATGTGCAGGTTGGAAAAACTTTGGCGGCTAATTAGTGGTCTTGTGTGGTTAGGAAAAGATTGTTGTATGCATTTTGTTCTCCTTAGATCTCCGTTGAGTGCTCCACTACTGCTATACTGCTAAAACAGAATTAAATAGCCATATTTACCCTCTTCCTGTGTAAATAGTTGCCCTCTTCCTATTTTGTTCTTCTATATTCTGCAATCAAATAGTCTTTTTCTTCGATGCTGGATGATTAGTAGCTTATTGTTTGTTTATTGTGGTAAAATTTGTGCGTATCCGGAGTTTGCACACTAACGATACTCTAAATTGTAATCTATCAGTTAAACTGTAGTTAGTAGATTCTGTGACCAAGATCAAAGGCCTGGCCCGGCCTTCATAATGGACAATTCTTTGATAGACTTTCTAGTTGGAAACTTATGGGGCTTAGTGCATGTTTAAAGGCACTACTTGTTCTAGATTAATTAAATGTTTGGATGAAGGAGAATGATCATCCATCTGAACGTTATGGACTTGATTCAAGGCTTTTCCGTTGGCAGAAACGGACGAATACCGTGGAACCCTTTAAATTTAGCTTGTATTGACATTTAGGCATTGTACCGAAAGTTTTTTCAGCCTTGTATTGATTGACATTTAGGTGGAGTATTCTACCCTTGAACTTGTTTTGATTCATAGCCCATCGTGGATTAAAGCTCCTCTTAAACTAAAAGTCTTCGTCTTCCTTGTAATTAGTACAGGATCAAGAATTAACTTTGTTTGTATTGTGATTTTTTGTGAAGAAAAAATTTACGTTGTTGGTAAACACATTTTGAAATGATCTTTCTACTTTATATACATTAAATCGTTACAATATAATTTTTTACAAAAATTTCTAAAAATATCAATCCAAACGGGGACAGACTGCTTCGTTTGCTACTCGAGAAAGGAAACATTAGCACTGAAAGTTGATATATGTTAAGATCCCTAGATGAATGAGACGCATCGCAAGAAGTATCCAGTTTACCATGCTCGTGACGTGTAATTAATGAGCACTATATATATATAAATATTCCTGTTTCACGGGCTCCTCCCTATACTATATGCACGTGCGCAATTTGGAGCTCCTGGTCGTATTTATCCATAATCTCAACCTCAACTAAACCTTGCACAGCAGGCAGCTTGTTCCCAGAGTTCTGCTGCAAGTACCAGGCAGATGCACGCAATATCTCCCCGCGTTCTGTTGATCAAACTCCCATAAATGGTTAGCCTCGCGTTCAACAACAGAAGGGTCCGCTGGTTCTTGCTTTTTAACTAGACTTCATTTATGCTCTTACGAAGTCTGGAGTCCGATGATGCAGCAGTGCATCCAATTTCAAAATTGAGCATGGTCTTTTGTGGCAGCTAAGCGTCCATCGCGGTGTACAATTCATGTCCGATATAAAACGTTAATCCTATCATTGTTCAAAAGTCTATGCGGTCTTATGTTTTCGAGTTGACCTCACTTTACCTGCTAGCGAGTGTTTCTTTTTTTTTTTTTAAACTAGCTTGGGGGAATTTTACTCGATCAGACCCTGCAAGATTTCAGTCGTACCCGCAGAGGGAAACTTACAAAAGATACCAACAAATTTGTCACCCGCGGGCGGGCCTGTGCCAAGAAGTAGTAGACATTTTCCTTTGTGCTTAATTATTGCATGATGGAGCTGGTTGAAGACAGCTCCTTTTTTTTTCGTTTTATGTTTTTGGGGGCTGCATTTAATTTAATTCTGCCTGGATTCCCAAATTTTTATATTACTGGTAAATTAGAAAGACAGAGGACACGCCCAAGACGAACAAACCAATCCCAGAACAACTTTCAGTCTTGATTGATTGAAATCTCGATCGACCGGCCGCCATAGATTGAGAACCCAAAGTCAATCCAGCATGTTCTTTTTTTTTTTTTTTTCATCACAGTGGGTATCTGGGGCCGAGGACTGGTTACCGTACGCCCCAACTAATCCCACTGCGTGACCGCGAGAGGCTGCCCGACATCATCGATCAATGGTAACGACTGGGATTCGATCCTTGGTTGGTGGCTCTCACCCAACTGGGCTACAACCACCGGACCGAACCCAGACTGGGCCAATCCAGCATGTTCAGTAAACCCAAATCGAAACATGGACTGTAGATGGATGGATGAGGATGGCAGACAAAGATGGTAGTGGAGGTAGTCAGCATAGACTTTTTCCGACGTCTTAACCCATAACCTCGCAGAAGTTCTACGAAGATATCATCGATCATGTTACTTACATCCAGCTGTACGAGTACGAGTTGATTCCTCAACTCCCCTAAATTCCCTCCTCCTAATAGCGGTACAAGAGAAAATATACCACTATGTGTCTAGCGGTCGGGTTCTGCAATGGTTCCACGTGTTGGATGATCACTTTTACTGAATTTAAATACTAGTAGTTCTTTGGAGTCCCGATTTCTCATGCGCGACAGCCGGGGGGAAGGCTGGCTGGGTAACTAGGACTGACTAGGCATGCGCAGCAGACTCTTCGCTTGGGCAGCTGCAGGAGTAAAGGGATTGTGTACAAGTTTCATGCGTTGGTTTCTTTCTTCTTTCTCCACAGGTTTTCATTTTCTCTCTAGTTATTTTGCTCAACAATTAAAAGCGTGGCATTTCAAAATTGTCCTCTCCAAATTATATGATTCTTGAAAATCTGCTTCAAGGAGTTGCGTTAGCCGATGTGTAAAGGATTTAATATTGTTGTTATTATTATTATTGCTTTTGTTGCTGTTAATACTCAGGTTTTTAATACTTTTGACTAAAATTTAAAAAAAATATATATTTTTTAATTCACTTTTTTATATTTTCAAACATTTTCTTATCTCATATACATCGTACCATGGTGTTATAGTAATTATTTGGTGAGGTGACACCCCTTAAGCGATATTCCTGGCGTGGTTGGCTATATAGTACTGTGCGCTTTCTTGAAGCAGACTGAGTTGCCTTTCTGTAAATGGTGGCAGTATAAATCGTACGATGGCCAACAGGCCATGTGTGCAATTCTCGCAGGAAAAAATCTCAGGAAAGCAAATAGACTGTCGTCTCAATCACAGATAAATCAATCACTTCACCTTAGCACAATCCAGAATCCACACCGGCCTTTTGCAGTACAGCATTATTTTAAGAATGGTCTTCCGGATGCTTCCGACCACGTAATGCTTTGTTCCCCTTTTCTCTTTCTTTCTTTCTTTCTTTCTTTCTTTTTGGTTATGTTTCGGCCTAAACTCCTTTTCCTTTCTTTCTTGCGCATGCTAGTCCTAACCCTTTTATTTGAGAGAGGTTTACTTGTTAAAACCCGTTTCTAAACAGTGTGACACGTATTGAACATCCTATAATGTATACAAAAAATTGCTTGTACAAATATGTACTAAACAGTAAACGCTTTCAGTGTTCACGTAAATCTCTCACATTCATTCATTGTGTTAGAGTTATGCGAGACTCACACTTAAGTAGATTCGATTTTTAAAAATTGACTCAAATCAAGTCACATCATTTTTATCAAGTGATGTGATTCAATTTGAGCTATTAAATCTCTGAAAACCTATCTACCCAAGTCTAGATCATCATGTGATATTCTTCAAACTCTACATTTTAAGCCTGTGCTTTCGTTGGTGAACGGTCCGAATCAATAACGTCTGAGAGTCATTTTTTTCCGAAACGGAATAACGTCTGAGAGTCAGCCCATAATTATTTATAGCTGTTATTTATAGTTGGGCCCCTCTTGGCCGGTTTCATATTGACTCCTACTTAAGTATATGATCATAAGGGATCAAAAAAAGTATTTGATCATAAACAAATGATTGATTGGATTAATTTTTTTACACTGATAATGTATACATCATCACTATTGAAAAGATGACAATTCATCCGAATTTAAATTTTAAATTGCAAATTTGCTCATGTATCATCTATCAAATCGTATCATATTCTATCTATACTTTTTGTCGATGTTTAACACTGCTCATTTATTGTCTTTTTTTTGTTATAAATTAAAAATATAATGGATTATTAATTTTCCCACTCATTTATTGTCTTTTCTCTCGCGTCACCTCAAAATTGAATATGGCCTGCTGGCCCTTTGTCAATCAATTTCAGTTCTTTTATTGTTGGAAATTTTGACTACAGTACTGGCCTCCAAGAGGAAAACAATGGAGGCAATTACCGACTCATAAGTAAAATAAGTCAAGGCTAATTTGTGATTGTGGGAAAAGCATTGCTCTCACTAGGGGAAAGAAAAAATAATTAAAGTGTGTACTGAAATAATAAATTAGGTAAGTGTCAAAATGCAATAATGATCGGTGATCAATTAAAGTGTGTGCGTGCTGAAATAATAGAAATATAAATGAATTGAAGCAAATCTCTAAAAGTCTAAGGCACTTCTCAAAAGTAAAATTGAATTTCCAATAAGTATTCCCTATCGTATTATTAGAAGCATATTGCAACTAACAGTACTGCTTTAATTCTAAATAGAGAAAAAAAAAGAGAAAGTAGCAATACGTTTTGGAAATAGCTCAGATGGTAGCTGTGGAGTAGAGCTGGCAATTTGTCCCAAGTCCCAATGGGCTACCCATGCCCAAAGGAACTTTGGGCGGGATGGGTATTATAATTTGGTATTGGGTTTAAGTTGGGACACATCCCAACTATACCCATTAATGAATGGGAAATGATGGGAAATACTTGGGTACCCATTGGGCTCAAATGGCAAGGGCTCCGTTTGGATTAGCTGTTTTTGGTAGGTGTTTTTGAAATATTTTATTGTAGCAGTGTATATGAAAAATTTTTACTATAAAATTTTTTTGAAATATTTGAAATATTAATATGGATGGGATGTTTCTTGAGTTATTGTATATTAATGTAACATTGTATTTGAAAAACTTATTTTTTGAAAAAAAAAAGTCAATCCAAACGGAATCTTAGATTCAAAAATTATCTTTAACAATTTTTATAGTCATACCAGCGAATATAATCTAGTAGTCTTCCTAGTCATTATCCACAAGAATTTCCAGCATTTCAGTTAGTTTAGACCTGTCATCCTTGGACAATGATAAGGATAAATATTCAACATCCTAAGGATCTTGGCCATCTTGATATATGTTGGAATATGGCTGTATATCTATCTTTTCCTTTATTTGTTAATCCAATTTTTGGTGGGAATCTTGAGTATAAAGCACTTGCATGTTTATTTAATAAAACTAAAAGAAATTTAATAAATCAAAAATATTAAAATTATATAAAAATATAAAATGAATTAAAGGAAAAAAAATATGTAGAAAATGGATTTGGGTATTGGGCGGGATCAATCTAAACCCATCCCAAAATGATCCCGCCCAAGTTAGTCCCAAAACACATATGGGTAAGGTTGGGCCCAAACCCATATGACTCGGTTCCATCTCAAACCCAAGCAAATCCCGCCCATCCCGCCCATTTTGCCACCTCTACTGTGGAGATAGCAATTAAAATTAACTAACGCGTCGAGCCGAATTGAGGGCGTGAAAACAAAAAAGAACTACCGGTAAGTAAGCCACGCAGCAGCTTATTACCCCCCCCCCCAAATGGTTCCGAGTCTATTGTTTTTATATTTGTCCACTTTGGCACTAAGAGTTAAAAACGAATAAAATTCATGAATCGTAAGGATTGTCGGGACTCGCTACTAGCTAAGTGCGACAAAAAGTTAAAAACAAACGAATAAAATTCATGTTGTTTTTTAAAAAATTAAAATTAAAATTTGCTCCAGATCCACAAACACAGCTGGGGTATTATTGATATTTGGAACAAATTTTAAGTTGGAAATTGCAAGGGAAGAAAAAAAATTTTTGAGTATGTATGGGTGCCTCATCCCCATCCTACCATTTTTATTTATTCATAGGAATCGATGCCGCCCTTCACAATTCTTCTTTAATTATACCTCCTTTCTTTTCTTTCCTTTTTTTTTTGTATATTTTATAAAATCACCTTACAATTAGCGTCTGCATGCGCACGTGGGCGTATCGTTTTTAATTGGCATGTTTTTACTAATAAATATAATAAGGTGAGTTTGGATCTAACGTGAACAAACTAGGAAATGAATACTGGTTGGTTCTTGGGGGATTAAGAGTTGGGTAGTTAAGTCCCTAGATTTACTTCAAAAGTGGCCGCTTTTGAGCTTAAATTTGAGATTATATTTAATTAAACAATTTCTTACTTCTGTAAGAAAAGGAAAAAGAATACTGGTTGGTTCGCTCATCATAGAGTCATGATGCAATGTTCAAAATTAATAAACAACGTAATCATTTTGTTGGTATTGCGTGCAAATTTTTATTTATTTTTTAGTGTTTTGACAGAGATTGATCAATTCCTTCTTTTTGCTTTTGTTTTTTAGGAACGCCAACTGGAAAATGGTTAGCCTTAGATGCTTTATTTATAACTAGGGATAATTGCAAAACCTCCCATGAGATTTTTAATATTTGCACTGACCTCCCTTATGGTTTAAAAAATTACACTGACCTCCCCTGAGATTACTAATCCTTTGCAAATTTAGTTCAAACGATTAAAACATTATTTTAGGGAGTAAAATTAGAATTTTATACCAGATTTGCCCTTTGTGCTACATATCAAATGAATGACAAAGTACTATAAATCAATTAACAATTAATAAACTTTAAGAAGTATAATTTATGGGCAAACACGCATTACTCGTTTAAAGTACCGCCTCTTTACGGGTATTTTACTTTCAAATATTTAATTTATGATAAATATATCAATATTTGTAAGTAAAATTCAAAAATTGTTATAGTAATATTCTTCCAAAAAGAAAATCGATAGGTTATTTGTTTAATATAAATTAAATATTTTTTTTAAAAAATAAATGTCTCATAAAGTATTAATTTTTTATGACTTTCATCCATTACACGAGTAAAGTATTCACTCTTTATGTGCATTTTATTATGAATCATTTAATTTATGTTAAATACATAAATGTTTGTAACTAAAATTGAAAAAGTGTTATATTAATATTTTTACGGAAGAGAGATTGGTAAGTTTTATATTTAACAAAAATTAAATATTTGAAAGTAAATACAAATCTGTATTTGAGCGTAAATATTTGTATTAAATTAAATGTTTGAAAATAAAATACCCTTAAAGAACCGGTACTTTAAATAGTTACCGACTCTTTATAGGCAAACACGCATTACTCATTTAAAGTACCAACTTTTTACGGATATTTTACTTTCAAACATTTAATTTATGATAAATATATCAATGTTTGTAAGTAAAATTCAAAAAGTGTTACAGTAATATTCTTGCAAAAAAGGAAATCGGTAGGTTATTTATTTAATATAAATTAAATATTTTTTTAAAAAAAAAATGGTCCATAAAGTATTAATTCTTTATGGCTTTCATCCATTACATGAGTAAAGTATTGGCTCTTTATGGGTATTTTATTTTGAATCATTTAATTTATGTTAAATACATAAATATTTGTAACTAAAATTAAAAAAGTGTTATATTAATATTTTTACGGAAGGGAGATTGGTAGTTTTTGTATATAACAAAAATTAAATATTTGAAAATAAATACAAATATGTATTTGAGCGTAAATATTTGTATTAAATTAAATGTTTGAAAGTAAAATACCCATAAAGAGCCGGTACTTTAAATAGGTAATGCGTATTTGCCTATAAACTATACTCCTTAAAATTTATTAATTGTTAATTGATTTGTAATATTTTGTCATTTATTGGACATGTAGTACAAAGGACAAATTTGGTAAAAAATTCTAATTTCACTCCCTAAAACAATATTTTAATCGTTTGGACTGAATTTGCAAAGGATTAGTAACCTCAGGGGAGGTCAGTGTAATTTTTCAAATCACAGGAGAGATCAGTGCAAATGTCAGAAACCTCAGGGAGGTTTCTGCAATTATCCCTTATAACTAACATCGCCGAATGGAAATTGGAAATTTGGATTACGATGCAGATGCCGACGCAGATGTAAAAATATCTTCTTCTTCTTCTTTTTTCCCCCTTTTTTTACCGGCCGCTGATTGGTTCCTTGAAGAGTTCCTCTTCCGCGTCATGAATGGGTGATCGTACGGCTGAAACGAAACGAGGTTACATTCGCGGAATTTATTTATAAAAGGGGAAAAGAAAAAAAAAAGATTTGATGCATTTCCGTCGTCATTAGGGAACCCAGCCATGTGTTGTTTGAGAATGTCCACGTTTAGGGCTTGCATATCACAGCTGTCAACATCATTGTGCACTTGGAAAATGGGATGGATCCATCATGGAATTGGCCTTGGATAGATTAGATACGCATGTCATGTTGCGTGTCAACGAGCTGCCTCGCTGTCGTCTGAACTTGGAGAACAAGTTCCTTTTCTTCTTCTTCCCGCTTTAGTGGAAAAAAAAAAGTTCATATTTAGTACTCGTAAATTAGTGCACCAAAATTAATAGGTCTACATTTATTGTTCCTTGCATTAAGTTTCATTTCCAAAATAGAGCTTTACTTTTCTAAAAAATTTATAGATAAAGGGAGTGTCTATTGGACACATGTTAGTTAACTCCAAAAAATTTCGCCATTCCGCTCCTTCAATTTTACACTACAATCAATTTCATCCTTCGTGATTTTTTTCCCTTTTAACCAATTCAGTCCTCAAACTATTTTTTCATTCCAAAGTTAAGACTTTTATGGCTTTACCCCCATATTAAGGTCCCGGTTGGAATTGCATTGCTTTTGATAAAAATACACTTTTAGGTATTAAAAGTAGTTTTCAAGTGTTTAGTAAACATAATCTCATAAAATCATGAATAGAAATTTTAGTATTAAAAACACTATTGACAAAAGCTCAAATTTAGTGCTTTTGGAGCAACTTTTGTGATTTAAAAAATAAAACATCAAATTTAATCATTTTATCCTATATTATGAAACAAATAAAAGATAAACACTTTTAAAAATTTTCAAATTACACATTACTCAATACAATAAGTATTTATTGAATTATGTCTTTAAACAATATATTTAAAAGTATTTAAACAGTTAATAAATACTTTTATTAAAAATTCTGCTAGAAAAGTACTTTTTAATAAATTATCGCAACTCCAAACATTTTTTCCACAGCCATCTAGGGGTAAATTTGTCATGTCAGAAAAATATGATATTGTCCCCTCAGATTAAATGATTACATCTCCAGTTCTCCACACCTGTGACGCTAATGCTAATTTGGCCATTTTCAACGGCGCGTAACTTTGGTTACACACGGCGTCATTTTGTTTGCACAACGTATAACTTTAGTACAAAATTTTGCGGGCCCCACACACGGTGTGAAAATCTATGTACAATTTGTTATTTGGACCGCACAAAATTTTTTGGCCAAATCATGGCCATTAACTGCTCAATGATGGTCATTCTGATGACCGTCCCTGCCCCATTTCCTGCCACCACTCCTTCTGCAGCCATGAATTGCCTTTACACTTCTACCCAAAACCAAAAGGGATAATTTCATTGATCTCCCTTGAGGTTTCGAAAATAACACTAACTTCCCCTCAACTGATTTTGGGGCCCATTGCTAATGTAACCTGGAATGAATTTACTACTTTGCCCTTATGCATAAAAGGGTGATGAGAAACGAATTTCTGGAAAAATATAATTAGGTCATTTAATAAATGAACTTATTAAATGATATTAATTGTAGTTCTATCTCTAATAAGCCAATGTAACTACACTTAAGAAATATCACTAATTGATGCACCAATATGGAGTCATTTTTTGTGATTGGACATGACTTCAGAGAGCAACACAATGACAATATTATCCGAAGACTTGGAGAATATGGAAAGAGGGAAAAGAAGGAGAAAAACATGGCTCTCATCAAGTTAAAATCTGC
The DNA here is from genome assembly GCF_036785885.1 of Coffea arabica. Lineage (NCBI taxonomy): Eukaryota > Viridiplantae > Streptophyta > Magnoliopsida > Gentianales > Rubiaceae > Coffea > Coffea arabica. The sequence continues at coordinate 1,798,581 of NC_092323.1, read as the reverse complement.
TTATTTGCATTAAGATTATTTACATGATATCCACTCATGCATTTGTATATGGTTGGCATTAGTGACAAACAATCAATTATCATGAAATTTGGCTTTGCAATCCTCACCATCTAGCTCATTCATTTGGGGCAGATGGTGTTTGAAACTATCTTGGATTGCATCGATAGTTATGTAGTACTACAACTGCTACAATTATAGCAATTTTGAACTAATGTCAAGTGACTTATGTTTGCCTTACTAACTAGTTCAACTAATAAGTTGTTGCTTATTATCTCTTAGTAAAGTTACAGTAGTAGTCATCAAACAACAGTCATACATTTCTTCCAAATACAATCCAACTGACAAGTACTACTGGTTTGCTTCTTATATAACCAGAAAATACTTAAAATGGTTGGTACAATGTCATGGCACTTTTACATTTGTTACGAGAGTTTATCCAATTGATTTTATATTTTGGATGAATATAGATGCAACACCTAGTGTGACATTTATGATGAGTATCATATTAACTATGGTCTTTAGTTGTTCTAGCCTTGCCACTTTTTATTACCTCAAAATTAGATAATCACACTAAAAATAAATTATTTCTTGAGTTGCTTGAGCCGTTTATATGCGTTTGAAAGAAACTTAAGATATGGCCATTGCACTAGCCATTTGTGCAAACTGAAGCTTCAAGTTGTTGTTACTGCACTTTTCGTAATTGCTATTACACCTGCTAGAATTTACTAATTATGTATGTCTTTTAATAGTTTTCATTATTTACTAATACAAGTTGAGGATAAGCAAAAAGGGCATATGTGGAACACAAATATCATCTCACTCCTCAAAATATTTTTTTAATGCTCATTTTTCTGACATGGGCTGATCATGTTACTACAACTATAAGTTTATGGGAGGTTTATGTCATTTTCAAAACCTTAGGGAGGTCAATGAAATTGTTGGAAACCTCAGGAGAGGTTTCTGAAATTATCCCAAACCAAAATGAATAGATCTAAGTCACCTCATTCCAAAAACCACCGCAAACCACCACTATCATTTCCTCTGAATCTCCGTAATCCTTTTGTTTATTCATCTTTCCTACACTTCCTGACTGTGGAATAGTCAATTAGTACATTTATGTATAAGTAAATTTAACAGTTGAAATACACAAGTTTGTTACAAGTTTCTTCTAGATTTTATATGCATAATTCCACAGTACAGATTCCAAGAAATCAACGAAAGGGCAAGAACATGACCAATATTACTGGAGCACCAAGAGGATATTACTATAAAAAACTAGCTACTTGACCAGTAATGTGCAGCTGACAAGAAAATATATTGTAAACTAACGAAGATAACTCATTATACATGATGACTTAATTATTTACTGGATCCGGTGCTGCTATGATCTAGTAATGTGCTGCGGGAACCACTACCGGGTTGAAGATCACCAACAAAAGCGTAGCCAAAGTCAGAGAAATCACAATCCCGGCCAGGGTCAAGTCGGACTGCACCAAGAGAGACCCATCAGCATTCACGGCTGTGGCTGCATTGACCACCCGGTGGGATCGCGACTGCTGCTACTGACGAATGTCCGCTATTGATTAGGAAGAGGAGCTGGGTTCCTATGTATGTTACTCTCTTAGTGATCGATGAATTCTGACGAGAGAATGAGTGGGGAATTGGGGCAGGGAAGGGGGACATTTTTCGTTCATCTAACATATATGTTATTTTCTCTTAGATAAATGGTTCTAAAAAGGCCATCTTTCCTGAGAATTGATAAGGGATTCCGTGAAGATTGATGGATAAGTGCGCGAGATCTAACTCTAGCATCTATTTTCAGATGCATGAGGTGTAAATGGCACCGGCTTGTTTTGTGTATTTGCTGAGGTGCAGAGGCCCCGTCCTGGGCCGAGACACGTGGCAGCCCAGGAAGGCCCGAGCTGGGTCGGACCTCAGGCCCATGGGAACCATCCTGGGGCACACCGCCGCTAGGGTTTCGAAGGGCTCCAGAGAACGATCCCGCAGAGAACGGGGGGGATCTCCCTCAGCGCGGGATTGAGACTATTCTGGGTAGATCCCGAAACATACGGAGGTCGGACTCACAAGCAGGTATAAATGGTAACGCACACCGACTGCACAAGGTACGCTCACTATTACCAAAGCACTCCCAACAATTTTACTCCTAGTGAATTCCATTAATCGGAAAACTAATTTGACCGTCGAAGTGTCCTCGGGGACCACCTCGGGACTCCCCTGTCAGTCACCCTAAAGATCCCATTTTCGTTTGTCTTGCAGGGTTGGAACACGCTCTTCCCATCAGCACGCCGAGTTCATCAGGTCAGCTCGATCCGGGGAAGCTCAGCGCTTCTTCATGAAGCATTATTGCTCAAGGGGTCTAGGAGGCGGGTGGTGATCGGGAGTGTTGTTGCGGCTGTTCTTGCTGCAACTTAATGATCCTTTGATGTACCATGCGCAGGAACGTGATCTAACATGACAATTTTACCCGGGATGGCTGCGGGAAAGATGTTAAATGTGGTGGTGCCGTCACAAAGAGTTATGTATTGGAATTGAAAAAATAGTTTGAGGATTGAATTGATTAAAAAAATTTATGAAGGACAAAATTGATTTTAGTGTAAAAGTTTAGAATCGAAAAAGCGAATTTCCCAGCTAACTCCTTGATAATATTGCACGGTATCTTCTTCACAATGGTGGAAATAATACAATCAATATACAAAAAAATAAATAGTACTACAAATATACGCATTACAAATAATGTGAGGCAAAAAAATTCACTAAGACTTGACCCCTAACCTTCTAACTGTTTGGAGTTTGAACCTTTGTTAATAGGCACAAGCGTTACCATTTATCATTTTTACTTATATTCTTCAAATTCTTTTGAATTTAAATTTGCAGTGCATACGCTTGAATAAAACTTCTTTGCAATATTTTGGTTGATTATTTTGTATAAGTAGAAGATTCTGAAGTCAAAATTTTCCACTTATCAGAAATACAAATAAATAAATAAAAATTGTTGTGTGTGTGTTTGATGAACTATTGGTGGACATAGAGTCACGATCAAAGCTCTGGAGAAAAATGGAAATCGGCAAACTCTAATTCTGGTTTCTAGTACGAGATCAGAAGCAAAGGCAGGGCTATTCCTCCAATTTAACTCCAATGCTTAAGTTAGAAAGAATTGACAATTCAGGAGTGAATTTTTGAGTACGAGAGCTAAGAAGCAGTTAGTTACCTCTAGAGTTCAAGAAATGGGGTATTTACAATAGAACCTAAAAATTGTTCTTGGCGTTCAAACCGCATTGATAAGACAGGATGCGGCAGTAAGTCGTTTATAGGTTTGTTGTTGCAAAAGCATAGGTCTGTAAAAGTTTGAATGATGTCATGTCAATCACATCTTATCACAAATATACTCCGTTTACAGGATCTCTAAGCTACAAGGTAACTTCTCAAATCGAAAAGTGTCCGGGAAGGATGATCATCTCGGGAAGATAATCCTAGGTACTACAGTGGACATAGGGAAAAAAATGAATTGAATGATATAAAGGTGGGGAATATAAGCGAGAGATTTGAATTTGAAACTCCTCAATTATACTAAAACAACTCAGTTTGTTTGGATAAGAGTTTATTTGAATGATTTATTTGAGATAATTACTATAATACTCTTTATGATATAATATATGTGAGATAAAAAAATGATTGAAAAAATAAAAAAATGATTGAAAAAATAAAAAAATAATTAAAATTTATGAAACAAATTATTTTATCTGAAATCATCTCAATGGAAAAGTCTGAAGTAACGATAGTTATGGTAACGAAACTATTTTTACCTGATATAACAGGTAAAAATACTTTTAGCGACCATTTGATGACCTGTTGTACTGGTCATCTAAATGAAATAGTACCTAAAATGGTGGTTAGTAAGTTTTCCATAAAGAATAGTAAGTTAACTCGATATATTAGTAACTTTTATGTCTCAAAAAGTAAACTTGAATAAATATGGAACTAACTTTGTTTTTTATGAAGTAAAATATTACTCTATATCTGAAACTTAGTTTTTGGAGGGTAAGTTTAGTTCAAGTAATAGTAAGTTTTTATAGATTAATAGTAAATATTGTTGATAGATTAGTAAATTTGGTTAATCATCAAAACTTAATAGTTTGTGGCATAAATTTACTATTTTACTTAAAGAAACTTACAATTGTACGTATCATTTATAAATGTTATATGTTCGAAGCATTTTAAATATACTATGAAAACTTTTTTTTTTGCATATGACCTTATAAAATATGTAAGAATAATTTGTCATATTTTAAATTTTTTATTACGGGAAAATAAACAACTAAGTTCCCAAAATATTTCACTTTTATTGTTTAAAAAATCTCAACTTGTTGGTTAAATTCAAAATAATTCGATTGTCAAAAACAGTTTTTCTCAAATTAACTTTAATGATTGGATGTGAGATACAAAAATGGTAAAATATCCCTCATACATATGTCATGGATATTTCCGACTTTTAGTAAAAAAAAAATTTTGTTGTTAAAATAACATTTATCATAGTGTACTAATTATTTTAGAACCATTTTATAGGTGAACTAAATATAATTTAAATTATACAATAGATTATACATGCATGTGATTTTCATTTATAATTATTGGATCCTATTCTTATGAACAATCTCCCAAGGAAAAAAATCAAGATCATACTGATTTTCTTATATTAATTGTTATACTAATTTTGTCATTTTTATTATTATATTATTTCTCATTTTGTTTAGGCCTTAACTCTTATTATTTCTTGTGTCTCAGATGTAAATTTATTAAAACTTTATCATCTTACTATTACTTTATCAAGAGTTAATATTTATGTATAAAAACTTACTATTACTTGAATTAAGCTTACTCTCTAAAAAGTAAGTTTGGGAAATAAAGTAGTAATTTATCTATTTAAAAAGTAAGTTTAATATTTATTCCAACTTACCTTTTGAAGTATAAAAGTTACTAATTTTTTACTGTTAACATATTATTTTAGATAGAAAACTTACTTTCTTATTTTTAAGTGTTATCCTATTTAGGTGGATAGACCGATCAAATAATCAAATGGTCGCTAAAAGCAAATAAAAAATAAATCGAAAATGGTAACGAAATTTGTTATCCTATTTATGTCTTAAAAAGTAAAATGAAATAAAATTGAAAGTTACTTTTAAAAAAAAAAATAAATTACTGCCTTTATTCGAAACTTTCTTTTTGGAGAGTAAGTTTAGTTCAAGTAATAGTAAGTTTTCACGGATTAATAGTAAATCCTGTTGATAGAATAGTAAATTTGGTTAATCATCAAGACTTACTAGTTTGTGGCATAAATTTAATATTTTACTTAAAAAAACTTATATGAAACAAGTATTAGAAAGTTTATTTAAAATAATGCTAAGATTTTTTTGTTAAGGATTGAAACTTAATATTATAGTTAGTAATTGTTGGTAACGTAAATGTATAATATATGGTTGTATGTATCATTCATCAATGTTATGTGTTTTAAGCATTTTAATAAATGTATGTATCATTTACAAAGGTTATGTGTTCTAATAAATTTATTTTCTAGGTCACAAGCATAAAAGTTAAATTTGTACTAATGTGGCATAATCTTTGGAAACTATAGTAAATTTACCCATAGATTAAGTTTCGTGAAATTCAAATATATTTTGTATCATTTACAATATGGATTTATATGCATATATATTTTTTTTATCAAACTTACTTTTAATTGGCAAATAGTATGTAAATTATTATAAAATGTCATTTTATAATAATCATATTTTTTATAGGTGAATGGTATATAAACTGCTAAAATGGCCAATTTATAAATGCTAAAATCTAGTTACTTTATGGCATATATTAGTTTGATCAACTAAAAAATTAGCGTAATTAAGTGTACGTTGGTTGTTGATTTGAAATTTGCACCCTTGTCACTATTTCGTTATTTCTACCACAAGTTTTTGTGATCAAAGTAAAACAAAGTCAAATATTTTTACCTGATATAAGTTGTATTTATATTTAGTAAAAAATTAATAAACCATGATTACATTTCATAATTTCTAATGAAATTAGTAACATTTTATAAATAAATTGGAATAATTTGTAAAATATGTTATTTTTTTGACAATATAATTAGGGGTGGCAATCGGGTCCAAATCGGAGTGACGGGTCGAGTTGAGACCCAGGTATAATAGATAACTGGCTGACCCGAACTTGACCCCCCAACCCGAAACGGGCCAGGATATCCGACCCGAATCTGAAAATTCCAGGTTGTCAGGTTGGCGGGACGACCTGAATGACCCAAAACTTAATTTTAATTTATTAATTTACCACTGTAATTTGTAATTCACACAAGACTAAGTGCCTGTTTGATAACATAAAAAAGTGTTGAAACTGAATTCATTCAGACATTCAGATGTTATGGGTGTTTGATAAATAAAAATTCACCTGCTGAACTTATTAAGTGGTACTGAATTTGTATGTATTTTTTTCAGCACAAGAATCGTAGTTGAATGCTTAATTTGATAAGAATCAAGAGATTTACTTCAACTACTTTATCTTATCTACCAAATATATCCCTGTTTGTTAATTACATTCAAAATCCTTATCTAATTAAACAACCTAATATTTCCTATTTAAAATCCTTATCTAATTAAACAAAACAACCTGATATTCTCTATTCAAAATTTTTTTTTAACAATAGTATTTTTTTGCAGTAATTTTCATCCACAAACATTTATATTTTGATATATTTTTTTTTTGTGCAGATAAATATTATTTATGTGATGCAACTTATCCACACACACGTGGCTTTATGACACCATATCGAAATATTAGATATTGGTTGTCTGATTTTCGAAATGCTTCTCGTCCAAGATCAAAAGAATAACGCTTTAACCAAGTACATGCAAGATTGAGAAATGTAATTGAACGTGCTTTTGGAGTATTAAAAGCTCGTTTTCCCATTTTCAAAACGATGAAACCATACCCTTTTCCCACGCAAAGAAATGTTGTCATTGTATGCATTGCTCTTCACAATCATTGTCATTTTCATACCTAACAATTTTAAGTTAATTAAATCATAGGTTCTATTTCCTTTTTGGATTAAAAGATAGAAGGGCAAAAGTGTACAATTTAGCTTCTTAAGCATTAAGTTATTAATATTTATCAAACAGTATAAATAGATTCAGCGTTAAGATTCAGACATTCATATATCTCTTTTCAGTACTTAAAATTCAACAAATTAATTATTTCAGTATTCAGAATTCAGAGTTCAGAATTCAGAATTCAGTGTTATCAAACGGAGCCTAATTACATAATCAAGTAATAAAAATTTAAATAAATAATCCCAAACCAAATCTAAAATAAATTAAAAACATCGTAAAAGTGTTTTGTTCCAAACCAAATATAAAATAAATATAAGCAGTATAAAAGTAAAAAATAATATAATACATTATTTGTCCAAATATAATAATTTCAACTTCAAATAAGTTAAATAAATTCATTTAGGATTAAGTGATTAATGCCTTTGAAACAAAAAGAATAACGTAGGTTAGTTAGGTAAAAAAAATTTCATTCATAAACAGGTGATCGGGTCGTATCGGATCACACATGGTTTGACCCGAATTCGACCCATTTTCATTTCGGGTTCATCGCATGCGACTCGATTCTGACCCAAACCCGCGAAACCTCAATCCGAATCAATTAATTTCGTGCTAGGTTCATATCATTTTTTCAGGTCGACATTTTATAATTGCGACCCCTAAATATAATCAAAAGAAATTTGTAGCATAAAGAAAGGATGATGGCATACGTATAAATGTGAGCAACTATATACATATCACACCATAAGTTTTCGTTTGATTTGTTCAAAACATAGGTAATATATTCGTTAGTAGATATAAAATGCATATTAATTTTCTACAAATGGAAAATACAATTTCATATATACTAACTATTAACAGAATGTGTAGTTTGAACACGATCAATTGAACGCATATTTCGTTTGTTTAGCTATCATTTATTTTGTTACTTAGGTTGAATATTTACATTTGAATAGAGTATTGATATTTACATATTTCAATTATTCTTAATGAACTTCAATTAAGTGTCAATGACAACAATTACTAAAATATAGTTTTCTTAAATTTTTTGATGCTGTTAATCATTTGATGCTGTTAATGTTAATATGTTGGATTACTTCTGTTAAATTTGTAGGGGTGGACGAGGTCTTGATTTCGTTTATACAGAGCTAAAAGAGCTATTTCTAAAGAACGATGGGATCAGGAAACCAGAAATCGTCTGGTTTGTTCTGGGATTAGGCGATAATCCTCTCTCTTGTAGGATTTTAGTTTTGAAAGTTTCCAAATTATCCATTCGATAACAGAAGAAGCGGAGTCGGTGAGGATCCTTCCTGGAACGCGGATAAACATAACCCAAAGCAGGGTTTGGAGAGGATACCCCCGCAATAAGGATCTCACTGGTCTTTTGTCGTCTATCTATTTTAAATTGGAGAGTTGGTTACAATTTCTGGTTAATATCATGACCCGATCGAAAATTAGCTATGAAAATAACAAGTCAACAACACCACACCACCAATGCATAGCAGGAGATGCCTTGTATTCCATCCATGTAACCATTAAACTTGTTACAAAATCAAGAAAAGATGAGTGAACCAAGAACTAGACCAAACACCTATCAGCTAATCTCGATCATCACTTCATCCTCACAGGTGAAATTAAATCTTCAAGAATTAAAATTGTCAAGCATAAATCACCCCAAAAAAAAGGTTGCTTAATGAACTTCATAAGGCACAAGAAAGTGCTGCATATTTGCTATTCTCCTATCTTACTAAATGTGCTTTATATTTGAAGAGCAGAAGCGGTATTCTCCTGAGTGCATATGACAAACATTTCTATATATGCTGCGAGACTAATGGGATATTCCTGTGATAAAAGAAAAAGTGATCCATCCATTGTCATTTTTTTTGTGCGGGATTGGAAAGTTGAGCTGCTTGGTTCTTCTATGTCCACGGATGCAGGAATTAAATGTCAATATGATGCAGGTGCCTAGCTAAATGTTTGTCCCATTATTCAAAGTAAATTCTCTGGACTCTCCCTTGTGCAGCAGAGCTTACGGGAGGAGACTATGTTACACATTCTATCTTGTGCTTCAGAGCAGAATCATAAAGTGCCTCAGACAAGCAATTGCCAGTGCTTGAAGCACCAAGTGCCTCAGACAAGCAATCTTTTCTTGGGAAGGCGGCAATACCTTGAGCCAGAAATGCATATACTTTATGGTCCCGTTTCAGACATGCCCATTCAATAGGCTCATTGGTCCTGGATTCCACAGGTTCTACAATGTTACTAATTTCAATAGCACGAGTAACAGTGGACATCTCAGGGAACATCTTTAAACAGAGTTGCTTGCATATTCCATTCACAATCACTGCATAAGGTTAAAAGCTCGTAAAAGAAACAGAGATAAAAGTACAGACAGCTTGGTAACACCTCAATTTCTCTAGATTGATCAAACACAGAAAAGGTTGACAGACACGTCCTCAAATTCTTTTATTTTTCCCCCACCATAAGGCACAGATTGCCGCCCTGCACATAAACTTCTCAACTTTGATCACACAGAGAGCAGAGTTGACAGACAAGTGCTCAAACTCTTTTCTCTTCCCTGCTTTCTTTCACTTAATCCGTCCCGGTGAGATATCCAGTCCTGAAAAAGAACATGACTTTCAAGAAAAGCATATCTGGAAGCGGAAGTAACCAAATGATGACAAGAATAACACTAAAACGTATGCGTGCTTCAAGCCCCTAAGCTTTAGTAGCAGAACAAGCCATGTGAGAAACATGTCTATAGTAAACCACTTGTACCTATTTTAATGTGAGAAACTTGTCTATAGCAAACTGTTTCCTATTTTGTTTCAGTTACCCTTGAACCAAAAAGAAGGGGGGGATTCAATCCCATGTAATATACCATCCCAGACATTCATTTGTCCCCTGCAGATTCCAAGCGTGAAAATTCAAGCATCATAACTAGAGGCTTTATGGAGACAAGCAAAGCACCTAAACACACAGGTACTTGGTTAACAGAGCAAAAAATGCCACGGGAAAGTGAATGTCATGCTTATTTCTTAGAAGGAAATTGCAGACTATTAGTATAGCATAGCAGTCACAACACTTCCACAACACATCTTCAAGATTTGCTGAGTATTGTATAACACCTAATATCGTTACCATAACTATAGGCACTGTAGCATTGTCAAGATCAAATGCTAAACTTCACAAAATGATGAATGGAAACTGATTTATTATGATTAAATGACAAAATTAGCTAAAATATTAATCAAATGAAAATCAAAACTATAAATTCTTCAAAATTATTAAACCTTCCCTATTTCATCCTAAAATTCACGAAAAATCTGTCCAAAAAACATATTAAGGCATGCCAACAACAATTCAGATTTTGAAGGGACAAAATTGATTGTATTTTCCTAATTGTTATGGGCCTTAGTAACATTAAGCCAAAATTCGAGGGTTAAACATGCAATTTCTGAAATTTGTTGCATGCATGTTACGAAGCTTTCTTATGCTTCTGCAATTTCTTATCCGCAAGGTTCTGCAAGTTTCCATACCGCAACTTTCTTTCCATTTCAGCATGCAGACATGTTCACCAACTACCAGGATCTTAACTCTCAATTATCAACTAAATCAAAAGCTACATTTTGTTGCAGGATTAAAGCAAAAATCTGAGCTGACCGTCAGGGACAAAGGGAACTAATCAGCAAAAGAAAAAAAATGCAGCAGGACCTTTCTCTGCAAAATCACATTTACAAGCTTTCCGTAGCTCTCGGCTATTCATCACCTAAATCTATCGCACAACAATGAACGAAAAGGGAACTACAACATGCCATTTTGATAAGAAAAACAATTCCATCCCTCTAGCATCAAGAACATGAACTAAACTACCCAACCTGATAAACCCTCTTTCTGAAACAAGAACATACAACGCAGGAGCAAAGAATCTGGCTTGACTGAGATAGAAAGAGGGAGGCCTCAACAACTCGAGCGTATAAAACACAAAAGAAAGACCAATGCAACATCAAAACCTTAGGTTTCCTTTTAAAATTCTGGTTGAAGACTTTTTGCGAGAAAATTATTTCAATCAGTACCAACCTACCCCATTACCGATCACTGGATTGAGAGCAAGAGGAAAGGAAAGAGGATATACAAACGGATACTTATGCATATTTTAATAGAAAATAAGTACAGAATTCATTCATCAAAGCTGTCAACGGATACTTAGGCACATTTTAATAGAAAATAATTGCGGTAATTTTTATACATACCGAAAATTAATAGAAAAGAAAAATCAAAGTCTGATTTATGACTTCTAATTTTTAAAATTTAAGGGGCAGCCAACCAGAGACAATATGATAACTAACAATTAATGTGTTCCATTTTTCAAGTGGGAATACAAAATGAAAGATCAAAAATATCTAGAGAAAAAGGATAAAACCGTTTTCCAGGAAATAGGTAGTCATTGTCTGCAAGTCATTTCTACTGATTTTCATTTCTTAGTATTGAATTGCACCGGCCAAACCCACCCTTGAGGGGGCCTTAACTTCCACGTTTTGCAAAACAGCCACAACAATAAAGGACAAAAAAATTAAAATCAAAGAAAACAGCAAGGACCTCTGTTTTGTCGGTTGGAGGAAGAATCAGGACGCAGCAAATTCACAACCTTAGATTCAAGAACTTAAAGCTTAAAAAAAAAATATATATATATATATATATATATTGGAACACCAGAAATTAAAAAGGTAAAAAATTCAGAATCAAGCAAAAAAGGAAGATAGGAAAACATCCCTTTATGCAAAATTGAAGGAGGTATATTAATATCTTTTCCCTCTCTGCAAAATTTCAAGTTATATTATAAGAAACTGATGAAGCTGCACTCATCCCATCACCACAAACAAGACTGGAAAGAGAGTATTAGTGCTTCTCATCTAAATATGTACATCTGATTAAACCCAACAACAACAAAAAAAAAGAAAAGCTACAAAAACCCATAAGACAAAAGGGGGGGAAAACAGAAGAAGAAGAAGAGGAAGAAAGCAGGTACAAGGAAGATGAAATCACTGTCTCTAATATGATTATTTAGTTTCCAACAGAAGTAGGTCTATTTTCAGCCAATCCCAAGGGTGATCTTGAGCGCTGTTGTCAACTGACGAGGGTGATTTCTTTAAGAGCTGGTCTCATCTCTGGCTGCTGAAGAGCACAGAGTAGCAATCATAACACACAGATTTCTCTTTGACATTTCACCAAACATCTTATATGCATTCACAAATTAATCACATTTAACTTAAACGCCTAGTCAAGTCCTAGATGCTTCATATGGCTATTAAGCATGTTTTACCAGTAGACAATCCAAACTACAACCAAATCAAGGCTAGATGTTTCAGTGGACATTTTCAGCCCCAAAATTGCAATAAAATCTTCAAATTCTCAGCCTTGATTTCGCAAGAAAATCTTGACAAACAAAACAAATGAAATATAAATAAATTACAGCAATATAATCAAACGATTTCAAGAGGACATGATGGGCTAACCTCGTCACTGCTATCTTTGATTGGCTACCACCGTCGAAAAACCCTTTTGTTGTGTCTGCATTTGGCAGCACCCAAAAACAATCTATCGATGAGAAAGGATAGAGGGAAAGTGGGAACTGAAGATGAAAATTTGAAGTGGGAAAATTTATTCGCTTGTAACCAAGAGAAAGTGTGGACCAAAGTGGAAATCTTTGCCTTCAATCGTATGTTGGAACTGAGAACTAAGTAATAAGAGGGAGATGACTTTGACAAGATGATATCCGAAAGTGTTTCAGGAACCCAAAACCGTTTTTAGAAACTGGTAATTTTTTTACTTAAATATGAACATTTTTTACTTGTAGTATTGGTAAGTTTAATTCAAAAATAAGTAATTTTCGTCAAATAATAAGTAAATTAAATTACTCAAAGTGTAAATTTCTATTTCTGACAAAAACTTATTTTTCAGGCATAAATTTACTTGTTTTAATTAAAAACTTACTAAATTTAATATTAATTATTTTAATATAATATTTCAAAAGTCGCTAAAAAATTGAATCTGTCACTAAAGGTAATAGAAACCTGTAATAGTAGGTTTCTCTAATATCGTTACCATAACTATAGGCACTGTAGCATTGTCCCATCTCAATTCAAACAAACCTATTGTGTTGGCAAGACTTTGAATCTTGAAACGGACACACTGTACAAATAAGGTCGCGTAGACACGCAGACAGGATTTACCTGAACATAAGCAGCGTTCAGGTTAACGGTCACGCACGAAGTAGTTTAGACTTCAGAGAGAGAGAGAGAGCGCGCGTCGTTGGATACGTCAATGACACACGTCTGTCCCAACCCCCGCCTCGGGTCTCTCTCGTCCCCATGACTATCCTGCTCTGCCATCCTCAATTTTTGTCTCTTTTCTTCCGGAGTCTTGCTATCAAACGTCTACCCACCCACCCACCCACCCACCAAAGGCACCGCCAATTGACTGTTCTTCAACCACACTCCATACATCTCGGAGTTTCAATTCCAGCGACAAAATTCCGCTGCACTACTTGTCTTGAAAAACTACTCTACCCCAGGAAAATGGACGACGAATATGCAAAGCTTCTCAGGAGGATGAACCCGCCCAGGTTTCCCTTCGTTCTCATTTCTTTATCTATTCCCAAGTCCCTTGTTCTCTCTATCTCTCTCTCCCCCCCCTCTTTACGATAGTTTCTTCAATCTCAAGCATTACGCTGTTGTTGTTGTTCCCCCTCTCTCCCCCCCCGTCCCGCCTTGCCGGGTTTCTTGTGTCAAGTGAAGGCGGTTAAATTGAAAAGAAAGAAAAGACGAAATACAAAACCCATAGCGCTCTGTTTTTTTTTTTTTTTTTGGCTGGCCTACAATTTCAGTTTTCCTTTTGGTATTGGATTCCCTTCAGGGGCTAACATTTCCTTAGATTCTTCTGTTGCTCCATGTTTTTGTTTAACACTTTTAACTTCCAAGTCTCTTATCTTTCCTTTCCCCCTTCCCCTTTCTTTTTGTTTTTACCCCCTCCCCTTGGCTCTCTCCCTTATTATTTTTTTTGATGTGCAAGTTTCATTGGTAGTGGCTGGTTAAATTTACTATTTGGAAGAAAATTAATGTTTGGAACGAGAGTTGGACAAGTAATTAGTAGTACTGCTTAATGAAGTTGTTCTTTTATGGTTTTTTTAAGAATTAATTTTTTAAAAGGGGACGGAGAATTTTTTTTTTGCTGACTATCTGGTTGAAAAACTATACTATTTTTTCTCTAGGGTTCCTGCTGCCATCCACAATTCTTTTATGCTTTTTTCATTTTCAGGAGAGCTGTACCTGATTTTATCTAACCTGTTACGTTTACCTTTACTGTTTACTCAGTGGTGTATTGTCTTCTTTGTTGCTTCATTTCATTTGTCTGTTCTCGTTGCAGAGTTGTCATTGACAATGATTCCTGCGAGGATGCAACTATTATACAGGTTTCTTACTCTCTGAATTAGTAGTTCCATTAGTACACTAGTAAGTCCTAGGTCCTGTTTACAATACAGGGAGATAACGAGGGACGGTTTAAACATTTACAGCACTCGATTGGGCTTATGACTATGATTCTTGCTGAACCTCACTCAGGTTGACAGTGTGAAGAAGCATGGGATTCTCCTCCACGTCGTACAAGTTCTAACCGACTTGGACCTTGTCATCACAAAAGCATACATCTCATCAGATGGGGGATGGTTCATGGATGGTATGAGTCTTGTCTAACTGTTCTAATCTGATTATTGTTTTGGAACTGGCGAACAAAATCACCTTACCCTGGTATGTGTGTGTGCTTATTCATTTCATTTGCTATATGTTTATATCAATTGATAGAATGTTGCAGTGTTTAATGTAATTGATCGTAGTGGGAATAAAGTCCAGGAGGAAGAGGTCATCAACCATATCAAAAAGGTAAACTCTGCTGAAAGACTTCTGAAAGTTGGTTTCATCCTGCTTCAAATAACTGATTCACCCTGTGTATAATGAATGCAGCAGGACTGTTTTAGAAATTTCTGTTGAACTTGCATGGTTAGATTTATTCATGAGGAATTAAGTTACTTTTTCAATGTTGGAAAGTTCATAAATTAGCAATTGAAGGTACTTATCCTGCCTTTATTTTCATTTTGGAATAGAATTCGTTTCTAATATGGCCAATTTGGTGTCTGAGACTGTTGAGAAAATCTCTCTATTCTTGGCATCTTGCTTGTTCTTAGTTTTTTCATTCAGAATCATCTTAAACATAATATTTCTATGTTGGTTTGCTTATTTTCAGACGCTAGAGAGTGATGACATTTCTGCACCTTTGTTAAGGAGAACTGTTGGACTGATGTCCTCTGAGGAGCACACGTCTATTGAGCTAACTGGAACTGACAGGCCCGGTTTACTGTCTGAGGTCTGTGCAGTCCTTACTGATCTTCACTGCAATGTGGTGAATGCTGAGATTTGGACACACAACGCCAGAGCTGCAGCTGTGGTACATGTCGCAGATGATAGCACAGGGTATGCTATTGAAGATCCAAAGCGTCTTGCCACTATAAAGGCACTGCTTTGCAGTGTTCTTAAAGGAAACAGTGATATGAGGTCTCCAAAAATGACGCTTTCACCTCCTGGGGTCACTCACAGGGGGAGAAGGTTGCACCAAATTATGTTTGCTGATAGAGACTATGTGAAGGTGGAAAGAGTACAAGGCAGAGCTGAGGAAAAAGGTTCTAGTCCTCAAGTTACAGTGTTCGATTGTAGCGAAAAGGATTACACAGTGATCACCATGAGGTCAAAAGATCGGCCTAAGCTTCTGTTCGATATTATCTGCACTCTGACAGATATGCAGTATGTTGTTTTTCATGGAGTCGTTCACACAAGGAGGATGGAAGCTTACCAGGTAAAGTCAATCTCTTTCACAATTCCTATGTTTGATCTTTTCCCTGTTGGCTCGAAGCCTAAAACATCATTATGCATTTGAACTGAGTATAGTTGAGCTCGTCAGTGCAACTTTTGTTTCAGAAGGGGAAGGTTTTCGGAACATTTAAATGTTTTCTTCTGGATCTTCTACTTACTAAATTGCAACTAATGAAATTATGATTGATATTCCGGTGCACGCATAACGAATCTTCTAAGATAGTTGCCATTGTATACACGTAGGAATACTACATTCGGCATGTTGATGGGCTTCCTATAAGCTTGGAAGCTGAACGAGAACGGGTTGTGCAATGTCTTGAAGCAGCAATTGAAAGGCGAGCCTCTGAGGTGTGGTAGCGTACGTATGCTTAAGAATTCACCTTCCAGAAGGACAAATAAAGATCTATGTTCTCAAAAGAAAATTTGTCTGCAGGGTCTGGAGCTGGAATTGTGCGCTGAAGATAGAGTAGGGCTCCTGTCAGATATAACCAGGATATTTAGGGAGAATAGTCTGTCCATAAAAAGAGCAGAGATCTCAACGGAAGGCGGAAAAGTAAGAGACACATTTTATGTTACAGATGTGACGGGGAATCCGGTTGATGATAAGACGATCGATTCGGTGCGAGGTGAGATTGGACAAAGCCTGCTGCGGGTTATACCCAACTCAGGTTCTCCTGTTGAGGCAGAAGGAGCCAAAACAATAGGCTGTATCTTTGGGAGCTTTTTCAGAGCTAAAAGTTTCCAGGATTCGAAATTGATCAAATCCTGCTCCTAATGCCGCCGCTGCTTGTGCCTTTCTACAGCCACATAGAATACAAAACAAATGATGTGCATAAGAGTCAGTTCCAAGTATAGTTGCATATATATATATATATCCATTTTCCCACCCCACATAGAATACAATATGGGACCGACTTGTCTTTGTAAAAAAGATAACAAGCGGAACGATTTTATTTTCAGTCCCGAAAATGTTAAAAAGTGGATGGGGTGTCTTTGTGAAGAATGCAGTCATTGTACAGTTTGATAGCACAGGGCTTGTACAAATGTATGTTTACAAAAGTTCGTGTACAAATGTATGTATGTATATGTATGTATGTATATTGGGGGTTCTCACTCTAAGAAACAGTTCCGCATATCGCATATTGCATGGTTTCAGTGGGAGCAATTCCGCATCAGTCAGTCAGTTCATTTGTCAATTACTCTTTGAGACTTGTAAAGATTTAGCTCCAACAACTTAAACGTCGGAACAATAAAATATATAAGTTGTTCTTACATTCAGATCAGGCACAAGGCCGCCGCGAAGGAATGTTGAACGAGAACTGAGCTGCTTCTAGCAGTAGCAGTGTGTGTGAGAACAGCATCTTCCAGACTCGCCGGTTGGTGGGTGGCTTTGTTATAGTACTGCTAATTATTAATACTATTATGAGGCGACGAGCTTGGTCGGGAGAGATAGCCGGTCCCAGCCAGGTAAGCCGCGCGTTAATATCTGCTTCAAACCAAACTGCTCCTTCTCGGACATGGACTCCGTCTCTGGAGCGAATCCTCCACCGACTCGGTTGCCGCGACTCATTGAACCCGACCCTGGTAGCCCGAGTCATCGATCCCTTCCTCCTCCACCATCATTCTCTCGCTCTTGGCTTCTTCAACTGGGCCTCTCAGCAGCCGGGCTTCTCGCACACTTCCGCTACTTTCCAATCCGTCCTCAAATCTCTCTCCATTGCCCGCCAATTCAACAGTGTCGATATGCTCTTAAAGCAAGTCAAAGCCCTCGATATCCACCTTGACCCTTGCGTTTATCAGTCCCTTATTTGCTACCACCTTGCAGGCAGGAAAACCCATATTGCTTTCTCGATTTTCCAACAACTCCTCCATTCTGCGGCTTCCAAAATCCAATCTGAAACCTGCAATTCACTTCTCGCCGCTCTGTCTTCCGAGGGGGGGAACCTGAACGATGCCCGCAAGGTGTTGGATGAAATGCTTCACAGAGGCATCGCCTTGACTACAGTTGGTTTCGGTGTGTTCGTATGGAGGTTTTGCAGAAATGCTCAAGTGGGACAGGTGTTGAAGTTGTTGGATGAGGTTCATATGAACATAGGGTTTTCACGGCTAAATCGGTCAATCATTGCATTTTTGGTTGTTCACGGGCTGAGTTCTCAGTCTAGAGCGCCTGATGCTATTCCTATGTTGGATGACCTGAGGGTAAGAGAATACAAACCTGATTTCTTGGCTTACAGAACTGTTGCGGAAGCATTACGGGAGATGGGAAATGTGGTTGATGTTCAGAATGTGTTGAAGAAGAAACGGAAGTTGGGGGTGGCACCCAGGTCTAATGACTATGGACAATTTATATTTGCCTTGATATCTGTGAGACTTGTTTGCGAAGCAAAACAAGTAGCTCAAGTCATTATCAGTGGAAATTTCCCCCTTGAGGAGGACGCTCTTAATGCTTTAATAGGATCCGTATCAACTGTTGATCCATATTGTGCAGTGTCGTTTCTGAATTTCATGCTTGACAAAGAAGGGCTTCCAACCCTTCTTACTTTAACCAATCTGGGTAGGAACCTCTGTAAGCATGGGAGATCCAGCGAGTTAGTTGAGGTTTTTCAAGTTTTGTCCGCAAAAGATTACTTCGTTGACACACAGAGTTACAACGTGATAATTACATTTTTGTGCAAGGCTGGGAGAATTAAAGAAGCCTATCAGGCACTGCAGGAGATGAAGAAGAAAGGTTTGGTTCCAGATGTATCATGCTACAATGCTCTTCTGGAAGCTTGCTGCAGGGAGGATTTACTGCGCCCAGCAAAAAGATTGTGGGATGAGATGTTCACAAATTGCTGCAATGGAAATGTACAGACTTACTCTATCTTTATCCAGAAGTTCGTTGAAATAGGTGAGATTGATGAGGCTCACAGGCTGTTTTGTTGCATGTTTGAGAAAGGGGTTGCACCTGATGTAACAATATATACAACCCTCCTTGGAGGACTTTGTCGAGCTAAACATCTGGACACTGCTGTTAGAGTTTTTAACAAGTCTGCTGAACAGGATATGAAGCTTGGCCAGACCACTTTGATTGCATTCATCCTCTTCCTTTGTAAAGAAGGTGCGATTCCATCCTGTTAGTTGCTATTGTGTGAATGAACTGGGAGCTATTGACAAACGCTTGGAGCTTCTAACAACTCAGTTGTTCTCCGCCTAGGAAACATAAACTGGATCGGGTGGCTTGTCATCATAAGATTTAAGAGCAGTCTTTGGAGTGTGGCATCTTCTAGGAGTCTTCCAGGATGAAATTTGTCCTTGATGCATCATTGCCTTGAACTGTGAAAACACATGATCAAATTCAACCGGATTGCTATCCCATTTGGCGTTATGCTCCCAACCCCCTCTGGAGACCTCTTGCCTATTAACTGATATCCTAATTGACAATTACTCCTTAAGGATCCAATGCCACCTATCTTGGCCTCAAACCATGATGGGAGTTGTTAGGAGTGCCACAATGGTGGAGTGATTGATCCCATTCCCTGTCATGTGCCAATCACCAGTTTTAAGTCTTAATGCTTTTAGGGCCTGTCCTAATCTGCTCAGACCTTTCTAAGGTACTCAAAAAGAAGCCATTGTTGGGGGAAAAAAATTAAGCTAAAAGCTCTTCCCATAAGCCACTCGTGGACTGCCTTATCTTGATTGACTTTGTTTAGCTTAAAATAAGCTAAAACCAGTTAAAAGTAAACAAGAACAGCTCAAAACAACCTTTAGTTGTGAAATACATATACATAAAAAAGAAAGAGTAATCTGCTCATGTTAAGCAACCTAGAACAGGTCCATTATATGAGTAGCAATTCCTATTTTCAGTACTCTCTGTTCTTCTATAATATTCTATTAAATATGCATTTTTATTGATTTTTCCTTGAACCTTGCAGGTTTATATGTTCCTACTTCCAAATTGCTTACCAGTTGCATCTGTGGCATAGAAAATTTAGAAGCTCATATGACCTTTCTGAAATTTTTAGCAGATGCTGGAGAGGTTTCATTGGCCAGTGAACACCTAGAGCAGATAGGAGATAAATCGCCTTTGATGTTGCATGCTTTGCACACTGACATAATGTCATTTTCATCTTCACCAAAGCTCAAGCCAATTGTAAAGTTATTTCAGCAGCTGCAAGAAAATCATCAGAACTTTTGAAGCTGGTTCCAAGAAGGAAATGCACAGCAGTAATCTTAATGGATTTCAAGCTTAGTCTTTTTGACAATGATCCAATGTTTATCCTCCTCCAGGATAATACATCGTCCTCTCGCGGTCAGGGGAAGTACTGCTGTCGAGTACCTAAAGAGTTATCTCTGCCATTTATTCCTTTCTTTTTTTTTTCCAACTAGCACCAGGCCAAGCAGAAAGAAAAGCGAGAACTGGCATTTAATTTGGCTTGTATCCAAGTAGCTCTAGATTTTGTGAAGAATAAAGTGAAACGTAAATTGTTTAATCTGTAATAATAGCTGAGTAGGTTTGTGTATATATGTCTCGCTATTGTCATGTAAATATGCACAATGACCAGTGCTGAAACTGAGGCTAAAACTTCGGCTGTGTCCCCTGCTTAATCTCTTATTTTTTAAAATCTTCATGCTGAGCCAACTAGAGAGATTGAACATGATCTATATCTCCTCACAAAGGGTAATACGAGTATCTGGTATTAATCAGCTCTTTCTGCGTAATCTAATCTTTACAAACTTTGAAAATGGGATTTAACTTCCTTAGTAGCCTTGGTATTACTTTAAACATGTGATTTCAACCCTAAGAGCGTCCTAAGTTGATCCATTTTGCATGCTAGAGCTTATCCTTGGAATGGTAGCATCAGCAGTCTCCACTCGCATTGA
Source organism: Coffea arabica (assembly GCF_036785885.1). Lineage (NCBI taxonomy): Eukaryota > Viridiplantae > Streptophyta > Magnoliopsida > Gentianales > Rubiaceae > Coffea > Coffea arabica. Next base: position 1,777,667 of record NC_092323.1, on the reverse strand, counting down.
CCTTAAGGCGATTATTGACAAACAATTAAAGTCACTATACATAGCAGAGAGGACGACACGATCTTGCGAAATTCAGCTCAGTGACAGGCAAGAACGGAAGACTAGTTGCAACAAGGGAATGTTAAGGGCGGGGAATCTTGATATCAGAGCAGCCGGCGGTAGTAGACATACCCAATTAGTCCTCAGATACTTAACACACAGTTTTTTCTCACCAGTCAAGCGGACCAAATATGACCAACCAAACCGCGCTCAATGCCAATTATAAACTCGGCCAACATCATTTATGGAAACAACTACCATTCATAAAGCAAGCAGTCAACACAAAATTTAACTATTGCAGAAGCTTTGATAATCAAACATGCCAAATAAATGTCTACCAAAAATACACATGTATGTCAGAAGCAAAAAATCTAAAGCCGCAAATAAAAATCAGGACAAGGAAAATCGCTCTTTCTAAGACATCCTCTGAGCGGCTTCCTTTTGAAGAAGCTTCTCCTTCGCCTTGGTTTTTGCTTGAGATTTGGACCCCATGACTCCACCACCCCACTTTTTCCTGTACTCCTCATACTTATCGTTGAAGTTAGCCTGTCAGGAGAAATCATAATGTCAGATGAGTTTTTAAGGCAAGGAAATATCATTACTTGTACAACCCCTACGAAATTATGCATCACCTTAATGGCCTCCAAAATTTTCGAGAACTCCAACTTATCTTCATTCTTCACTGAGGTCAGGCACAAGACTGATGCAGTTTTCTTATGAACAATCTGCGAGAGAGTGTGAATTACATCAGTCCTGGCTACAATAAAAGCTTCCAAAAAGGCTCCACAAAGAGGGAAACTTACCGCTCCCAATCGCGATTTTCCCTTCACAATACAATAGGGAATTTCCATCTTTCTGCACAAAGCAGGTAGCCAAACAACCAACTCAATTGGGTCCACATCGTGAGCAATAACCACCAATTGTGCCTTGTTCTGCAGAAAATAATTTCTATGAGCCACAGCTTGCACTACCAAGAGTGAGACACTACAGAAAACCAACAGAGTATAGAAGAAAAGTAGGATAAAGACCTGCTCAACAAGGTACGTCACATGCTTTAAACCGTATTTGACAACAATTGGCTTCTTAGCATCAGAAGCTTTCCCTTCAGCCTCAGCTTGAGCTCTCTTGAGAAGACGCTCTTTTTTGGCTGCCTTGTCCTCAGGCCTGTACTTGAGAAGCATCTTGAACAGATTTGTTGCTGTATATCAAAGGAAGCATCAGAGAATACATACATTGGCAAGAGAAAAAACGAAGCAGCGAAATGGCAACCCCAAAAGGAAACAAGATATCTCCTTGACTGGTATTAATAAGATAGGGACACAATTAGAGACTCCCTTAAATCTACCAAGGCAACTTATTAGCTTTTACCAATTTCATGACAACAGATAGCGCAAAACACTACGACTCAGTTTCTAGTAATCCAAGAGATTATAGGGGAAGACAAACTACAGTTACCATGTACAAATATTATGATCCGAGCAACCTCAATTTCTTTCTATTTATCACATCTGGCATATCCAGTTGGCTAGGAACCATAAAAGAATGATTTTTAAATTTACGTAAAGATTTCGTTTCCTATTTAGTTACAGCAACACCGTTTGCCCTGCTCAACCAATAATGATCAGGGAAAAAGGAATGGGATCCTATTCTACACAATCATCAGGGGAAAGAGGATACGAATGAGTATGCATTTGAAGTAGGATTACAAATGCAATAGGTGATCAATATGCGAGAGAGCACAGATTTATGTCAAGAACATAACTGGATATTTCTTTATAGCAGTAAAATACCAGACCAGGGTTGTCAAGATGGTGCAATCAAGGTGAAGAACTCAGAGTCCCGATAAAAACCATCTTATAACATTAAGAAAAAAGGGAAACAACATAATAAATAAAAAGCGAGTGAGGGAGAGAGAGGTGACCAAGATTTTTGTCGAGAGTCTTGGAGAACTGGTTGAGCGCCGGAGGAACCTTCAAGCGCTGCCTGAGGATCCTCTTCTTCCTCTGGATCCGGACATTGAGAGGCCATTTGACGAACCTGGTGAGATCCTTCTTCGGTGGGAGGGCTCCTCCAATTCCGAACTGCTTCGGACGCTTCTCGAACAGAGGATTCGCCACCTTCTCGGTTTTCCTCCTCGCCACTGCAGCTGGAGCCCTCGCACCTCTCTTTGGAGCCTTCGAAACAAAAAAAATCATCCATCAATGACAACACAAAGAAATCAAAATGTCAGTGAAGTATCGGTTTTTTCAAAACCAAACGAAAGATTGGAAATTAGAATCCAACATCTGCATATATGTGTATCAGCAACAATCATCATCGATGACACAGAAATAACTCGGTGGCGAAGAACCGCCTTACCATTTTTCTTTGCCCGAGGAGTTTGGAGAACGACGGCGCCAAAAACCCTAGGCTTAGTTTGGGAGTTTAGGATAGAAAAAAGAAGAGAAGGAAAGACTCAAGTTACGAGAGACGAGAAGAGAATAGGAAGAATAGGAAGGAAAGACTCATGTTATGAGAAATTTGCCAAATTGGTTCCTAATATTTTCACAAAAAACTTTTTTAGTACCCAATATTTAAAATCAATCAGAATCATCCCTAACATATAAATTATGATCCATTTTGGTCTTAATGCTCTTATTTGCTCATTTCTCTGACTGAAAATAGCACGCTTCTCTCACGTGAGCATATTTTTAAGGGCAAAACCGGGAAACACACTTCATTCTCGATTGAAAGTAAAAGTAACCTTTTTCACTTTTTTTCCTAAAATTACAGTCATAAAAAACTCTAGTTTTCTCCCTGAATTTTGGGAGGAAGCATATGGAGAAGGTATTATATACCTAATGTTGAATAGGGCCCTTTTTTCTTTTGCTTTCGTGCCAACCAAACACCAAGCACCACAAGACCAATTGCTACAAAGCCCACAAATTCAATTGCCATAACTAGGGCTGCAAACGAGTCGAGTCGAGTTTTGAGCTAATCGAGTCGAGTCTCGACTGAATTTTACCAAGCTCGAACTCGACGAGCCGGCAATTTCGAACTCGAGCTCGACTCAAACGCTCGAAAAAATAAAAAAAAATTATTTTATTTATTAAAAAATAAATAAAATAATATTTTTTTGTTAATAAATAATAAAATAATATTTTTTTTGTTAATAAATAATAAAATATTAAGGATATATACGTAATTTTACTATGAAAATAAAAAAATATATATAATATACGTAATTTTATTATTAAATAAAAAAAATAAAATATATATATATATATACTCAAGGCTCGCAAGCTAACGAGCTTAATATTCTGAGCTCGAGTTCGAGCTCGAGTTTGACTCGAGCCGGCTCGAGCTCGATATTAATCGAGCTCAACTCGAGCTTGACTCGAGCCGCTCGCGAGCGGCTCGATTCGTTTGCAGCCCTAGCCATAACAACTTTGCCCTTCATGCCCCCACCATTTCTGGATATTGTGATTGCATTAATATTTGGAGCAGATGTAGTTGATCTTGTAGTGGGTTTCTCAGGGACAATTGCTAGTAAGGCTGAGCTAATTGGAGCATCAGTTTGGGATGTATTATTCCGGGAGGCAGGGAGAGAATGTGGAATAAGAGATGTGGTGATGAAAAGAGGAGATGCAATCGAAAGTGGAAGGGGGATTTAACAAGGATGGAACTTGGGAAGAAGCAAGTGGCGATACAGGAGGTAATGCAGGAGAGGGATGGGTGGTGAGTTGTGACTCTATAGTGGGATGAGGTGGAGAAACTGAGATAGATAGTGATGAAACTACAATTGGTAGAGGAGGAGAAGGTGAAAGAGTTGGAGAGGGAGGTGCTGTGCCAAAGGGAGAGGAAGGTGATGCTTGTAGGGGAGGAGGGGGTGATATGATTACAGATGACGGGAGAGGCAGCAGGGGGTGGCGGTGGTGGCACAGTTTTATGTAACTGTAGTTTTAGGGGGAAAGGTGAAAAGAGATACTTTTGTTTTCAATCGGAAATGAAGTGCGTTTTTTGATTTTACTCTTAAAAATATGCCCACGTGAGAGAGACGTGCTATTTTCAGTCGGAAAAATGAGTAAATACGAGCATTTGGATCAAAATGGATCATAATTTATATGTTAGGAACGATTCTGGATGATTTTAAATGTTGGGGACTAAAAAAGTTTTTTTTGTGAAAATGCTAGGGACCAAATTGGCAAATTTTCCTTATATTATTTGGGAGTTTTTAGAATTAGTAAAATGATTTTGGATATGAAAGTCATTAAATATTTATTCAAAACCATTTTAAGGATAAAATGGGCATTTTCAAAAAATTTGACAAGTTTCCTCAAAATTTCTTTTCATTTTCGTCCAATTTGGAAGGAAAAATTTTGGCTACTTTTTATCCTTCGAAATTCTCCCATTTCCTTTCTTTTCTTTTTTTACTAAAAACTAACAAAAAAAAGGAAAACTAAGGAAGTGTTTGGATAGCAGATTATTTCAAATAATATTTTATTTGCATTATAAACACATTTTTCAACCCATCTTTTTATATTTTCAATAACATTTTTATCTCATATACATCACATCAAAAAAAGTAATACAGTAATTATTCCAAATAATATTCTATCCAAACATTCTGGACCAAATTCTCAGCTCCCAAACAAAGCCTCTGGAAGTTGAGGATAGAAAAGAAAAGATTAGAAAGGTTAATTAAAAATGAAAAGCAAAGAAAAGAATTGAAGAGAACCCTAGTTGTTTGGGGATAATTTCAGAAACCTCCTTTAAAGTTTCTGATTATTTTACTGGTCTCTTTTTAGATTTTAAAAACTACATTAATCTCTCTTGAGATTTATCATCTTGTAACATTTACGTCCAATCAACAATTAAAAAATGATATAGAAGAGAGAAAATAATATGATTTCACCATTGCCCCTAATTTTCCAAATTATTTAATTAATCTAATACTCGTCCAAACATTAACAAAAAAATATTAGAATTTAAGGTTTATCATCAGAAATCAAATCACATATGGTATCAAAAATAATATATCATTATATATATTTTAATTAATGTAAGATATAAATTGCTCTTTTTAGTCACAAAACCAATATCATACATAATCAATTGCAAATAATCAAAAAAATTTGTAACCAAAATATTACAAAATGCGAAGTTCAATACCATAAAAATTTCAGCAACTAACTTTATTATATTGACAAGAATATTTATGATGTTAAAGTTTATTCTCTGTAATATTTTGGTTGCAAATTTTTTGATTATTTATTGTTGATCATGTTTGACAATAAATATGTAACTAAAAAGTGTAATTTTGATCTTGTATTAAGTGAAAAATATAAAATGATATGTTATTTTTTGATACTATATGTGATTTAGTCTCTAATGATAAATAACAAATTTTAGTGCTTTTTTTAATGTGTGGGTTAGGATTAAATTAATTAAATAATGTAGTAGATGAGGAGTAATGATGAAATCATATTATTTTCTCTCTCCCAATATCACTTTTTAATTATCGATTAGGCCTAAATGTTACAATGTAATTAATCTTAAGAGAGATTAGTGTAATTTTTAAAATTTGTAGGGATGCGAGTGAAATAGTCACAAATCTCAGGGAAGGTTTCTGAAATTATCCCGTGTTTGGGAGTTTTGGAAAGGAAACATTACTAATGTTGCTATTTTGTTAAAGTGCCTATCCTTTTTATGTTTTTAAATAATATTTGAAGGCAAATATGATATTTAATTTTTAGTTGCAAAAGTGGTTGAGTTTTCCTTCCATTTCATCCCACTTTTGGTCGAAAAAGTTAGTAGGTGTTTTAAAAGGAAAAGAATCCTTTCATTTCCATTATTTTCCTTTTCATTCTCCCGTTTAAAAACTCCCAAACTTATGATTTTCAAATTTTTTTCTCCAAATCCTTTCTTCTTCTTTCTTTTCCTTCCATCCAAACAGATTACAAAGACTACCTTCACCTTTTTTTTCAACCCAACAAAAACCACAATCCATTCCACAAACCCTACACCTCTTGTTTTTATGTTGGGGATAATTTAAGAAATCTCCTTGAGATTTTTTATAATTTTATTTAACACCTTTAAATTTTTAAAAATATCACTTATCCCCTTATTTTCAAATTTTTGTAACATTTTCAACCCGATTCAAATTATATCATTAAAATACCATGTTTAGGAAAGAGAAAATTATTTCATTCCAAAGTTGCCTTTTTATGTGATTCCTTAGTTGTAATCACAAATCAATTTAAAATCCTTTCATATTTGAAAACTTGATGGATGTGTTTTTTAGTAAAAAAATTATATGTTTAGAGTTAAGAAATTTTTTAACAAATCTTATCTATAATTTGGAGACAAAATTTTAAATTGGAAAATAATAAATAATTAACAAAGTATTTAAAAACTATTTGAAATATTGTAAAGATATGGAAAAAATAACTTTTTCATCTTCTAAATATCTCAAATAAATTCTATAATATAATTTAAAAATTTTCCCCTTTTCTAAATTTTCAAGCCATTGATTCAAATAAATAAAAATTAAATATTTTAAATAGTTCATAAATTTTATTAATTTCAAACAAAATATGTTACATAAAAAGAAAGATTTTTCTCATTTAATAATCTAAGGGCATGTGATAAACATATGGATAAATAAAGGTTGGATAAATTCTAAAGTTTTTAGATTTTAACTAGCCTCCTTAATTGCAACACTTTTGTAGAAGAATTCTACATTTTTGTCAAATAAACAATCAGAATAATATCGGGTTTCTTTCTTCCTACGTGACCGTGAAGTACCAAATAGACAAAGCTTAAAGGAAAAAATTACTTTGTAATTTGAAAACATGTTAAATAAAATTTTATTATTTGTTTGTATTTAAAAAAATATATATTGTTTATGGTTGCAATTATTATACATTGTTCCTTTAAAAAAAGAACATTTTCATAGTTTTTGTCCTTATTTTTAACATATGATTATTACACGAACAATTAAAAAAATTAAGGCAATAAAAGGACATTATTGGAAAGAAATTATTTTCTATTTCCTAAAATGAGTATTTTAATCATATAATTTGAATTGGATTGAGTATGTTATAAAAAATTTAAAAACCCTAACTGCGTTGTTTAGGAGTTTTGGAATGGAAACATCACTACTGTTGGTCTTTTACTAAAGTGCTTGTCTTTTTATGTTTTTAAATTATATTTGAAGGGCAAATATGAAATTTCATTTTTAGTTGTAAGATTGGTTATGGGCTTGTTTGGCAAAGGAGTTTTTTTTATCAAAGTTTTAACCTACAAGTCTTTTAACAACTTTAATAACAGTAATTTCTAAAAAATTTTAAAATATACACTTTAAAATACTAAAAAATGCAAAAAAAATCATCCTAGAGTGTCATGAAATTTGAAGTGAGAAATTTTAATAATAGAAATTAGGGAAGTTTTACATGAAAAAAAATATTTCGGTATGAAATTCATTCGTCAATGTGCCTCTTGTCCCAAATCTTGTGGAGTGGTAAGGCAGTTGCATCTCCAATGTATGTGCTGTGTGGAAAATTTTGCAGAACCTGTAGCCATTCGGAACAGCATACAGATGGCGATGTAAAAAAGCTAATAGCTACCCACACTCTCTTTTTCAACCCAACAAAAATCCACAATCCGCTCCACAAACCCCACAACTCCTGTTTTTATACTGGGGATAATTTTAGAAATCTCACTTGAGGTTTTTGATAATTTTACTTAGTGTCCTTAAAATGTTAAAAATATCACATAAACCCTAAAATTATTGAAAGTGTATACTATATGCATGCATTAACCACTAGCCTTTGGGCAAGCGGCCACCACCAATGCATTAAAACTTGGTGGGATGGGAGGCAAGGATTCAAATCTTGCCTCTCACTAATTTGTCACAATTAAATGTGGCATTGCTTAAAAAATGCAGATGCACCCGTCTGGTCCGATGGTGGTTCAGTCCCCTCCGGCTTACCCCAGAACTTCTTCAGGTCCTCCCCCTCTCCATAATGTAGGAAGCTATCGTATCGAAAAAAAAAAAAAAATACTATATGCATGCATTAATTGGTAGCAATTGGGATGGCGCTGTCAAACGCACAAAACACAAAGTGAAAAATTGTGCAGCCAATAATACTATGTGGATGGTATTTCCAAACTACAGACATGCTTAGATTTACCGTCACTAATTCCCGTATATATATAAAAAGTTTAACTATGGAGGTGGGCAAATAGCCATACACGATATTAATGGCATGTTGTTGAGCATACCAGGCCTTCTTATATGACACATCAACATGAAACTCATGTTTAATTGCCGTCTGAATTTCTTTGATTGGAAAATGTAATCAGTAATAATGTTAGAACTCAACTCGTTGTGATTATTACGGTTGGAGATATGAATAATTGAGTGATCCCCCGCATATGTCACAAAGGTTTATAATCTAATCGTATTTAGATGTTGAAGCACTTACTAAATGTATACATGTGTTTGGATAGAGTATTATTTGAAATATTATTTGGAATAATTACTGTAGCACTTTTTGTGATGTGATGTATGTGAGATAAAAAGTAGTTGAGAATATAAAAAGGTGGATTGTGAGATGTGTTTATGATACAAGCGAAATATTATTTGAGATAAATTTGCAATCCAAACAGCAAAAAGATAAACTTTACCTAAGAGGAAATAATCCTTTTTCAGCGGCAAATACGTAACTACTGAAATGGTATTAAAAGCATAGTACAGCAAAAAAAAAAGGATAAAAAAGTTACGTAAATCGTATTTTTTGTATCTCTAGCAGAAATGCTGCAAATTAGGGTTATCACAGAAACTGCATTTTGGCTGTAGACTGCAGTTGCTAGATTGGCGACAAAGAATGGGGCAAAAAGGCAGCAGCCAATGGCAGTAACAAGAGTAAAATGACTAGTAAAATTAAGATGAGAAGGGTTATCAACTAGTTACTACGTAATTAATTCTCGCACAAGGCAATGTTTCTCGAAGAGGGTCCATAATTCAAAGCGTTAAGGCTGTAGGTGGACGTATTTGCTTGCCCTTGATTTGATTTCTATCCCGTCGGATGTGGTTCTGGAACCAGGGATATTACAAGCCGAGGACCTACTCGAAGCTAAACTGGCCCTGTACCAATTCCTCACCGCCTTTTCTCTTGCACATTCAATTCATCGACTGACGGTATTTCCAACTTGTGAAATCCGCAACCGTTAGTAGTTCAATTGACTGAGAATGAGATCTGTTTAGTAGTTCTTGAAGAAATTGCCGCGTGAAAGTCTTTTGGCGGCTTGTCCAGGGAATGTAGCCTATGTAGGTGGATCTTCTTTTGGCTTGTACGCTTATCTTGGCTTTGCATAGTGTGAGATTTTTTTCCCCCTTTTTCACTGTTTTCTGCTGTTGGCAAGAATTTCAAACCAAGGAAAATGAGAACCTCAAGCACCATGGCACTCGAGGTACCTAGTCCTTGCTAAAACAGTTGTTGCTTTGTCAAAACTCTTTGATCATTGCGGTAGCAAGGGCTGAAGTGGGCTTTTTCTTGAGGTGGTAAAATTGGAATACATGTGGCAATCACCAGTTTTAAGTCTTAATGCTTTTAGGGCCTGTCCTAATCTGCTCAAACCTTTCTAAGCTACTCAAAGAGAAGCCATTGTTGGAAAAAGGCTGCCTTACCTTGATTGACTTTGTTTAGCTTAAAATCAGCTAAAACCAGTTAAAAGTAAACAAGACAGTTCAAAACAAGCTTAGTCTTTCTGACAATGATCCAATGTTTATCCTCCTTCAGGATAATACATCGTCCTCTCGCGGTCAGGGGAAGTACTGCTGTCGAATACCTAAAGAGTTATCTCTGCCATTTATTCCTTTTTTTTTTTTTTCCAACCAGCACCAGGCCAAGCAGAAAGAAAAGCGAGAACTGGCATTTAATTTGGCTTGTATCCAAGTAGCTCTAGATTTTGTGAAGAATAAAATGAAACGTAAATTGTTTAATCTGTAATAGCTGAGTAGGTTTGTATATATGTGTATCTCACTATTTTTAATCTCATTATTGACGTGTATTATATATGTCTCACTGTTGTCATGTAAATATGCACAATGATCAGTGCTGAAACTGAGGCTAAAACTTTTGGCTGTGTCCCCTGCTTAATCTCTTATTTTTTAAAACCATCATGCTGAGCCAACTAGAGAGATTGAGCATGATCTATATCTCCGCACAAAGGGTAATACGAGGATCTCGTATTAATCAACTCTTTCTGCGTAATCTAAGCTTTACAAACTGTGAAAATGGGATTTAACTTCCTTAGTAGCCTATGTATTACTTTGTAACATGTGATTTCAACCCTAAGAGGGTCCTAAGTTGATCCATTTTGCAAGCTAGAGCATATCCTTGGTGGTATAGTAGCATCAGCAGTCTCCACCCGCATTGACCTTAGGGCGATTATTGACAAACAATTAAATTCACTAAACATAGCAGAGAGGACGACACGATCTTGCGAAATTCAGTTCAGTGACAGGCAAGAACGGAAGACTAGTTGCAACAGGGAATCTTGATATCAGAGCAGCCGGCGGTAGTAGACATACCCAATTCCTGATCGTGATTCTTTCTTCTCAATTTAAGAAGAATATCCATCTAAGCAACCAAATAAGCTGCATGCTGACCAGCCTCTCAAGACCAGACAGATCTCCCTGATTCATCTTTACAGGGAGATCCACGACCTCAATGCCCATTTGGCATTTTCAGCCTCATAAAAAAATCAATTGGCTTATTGGGTACTAAATGTTTTAATGAAAATGTTTATATTTCAAAGGGAAAAATAAACATTCATTCTCCCAAACTAAATAAATAAACATTTCCCAAGAGAAGTGGAAGAATTCTTAAGCCTACCCACTCCCACTTTTTTCCCCTCCCATTAGCGGGAAGAGGTGGAATGAACACTTAAATAAGGGAACTATTAAACCTCATATTTGTCCCTGACATATAATTCAAACAGACAACGAGAATGGAACATGAGCAAAGGTCCAACATTATGACATTTTCCAGCCAATACTCCCAAACAACTTAAGAGAGATACTCTCTTCCCCTCTCTCCCCATTAAAAGTTTTGCCTTCTTTCTCTTTCCCTTCCTAAACTCTCAAACTAGTCCGCAGGTCCTTAACACACAGTTCTTTCTCACCAGTCAAGCGGCCCAAATATGACCAACCAAACCGCGCTCAATGCCAATTATAAACTCGGCCAACATCATTTATGGTTCTCCGATACCATTAGCCACAACTCAAGGAAACAACTACCATTCATAAAGCAAGCAGTCAACACAAAATTTAACTATTGCACGAAGTTTTGATAATCAAACATGCCAAATAAATGTCTACCAAAAATACATATGTATGTCAGAAGCAAAAAATCTAAAGCCGCAAATAAAAATCAGGACAAGGAGGAAAATCGCTCTTTCTAAGACATCCTCTGAGCGGCTTCCTTTTGAAGAAGCTTCTCCTTCGCCTTGGTTTTTGCTTGAGATTTGGACCCCATGACTCCACCACCCCACTTTTTCCTGTACTCCTCATACTTATCGTTGAAGTTAGCCTGTCAGGAGAAATCATAATGTCAGATGAGTTTTTAAGGCAAGGAAATATCATTACTTGTACAACCCCTACGAAATTATGCATCACCTTAATGGCCTCCAAAATTTTCGAGAACTCCAACTTATCTTCATTCTTCACTGAGGTCAGGCACAAGACTGATGCAGTTTTCTTATGAACAATCTGCGAGAGAGTGTGAATTACATCAGTCCTGGCTACAATAAAAGCTTCCAAAAAGGCTCCACAAAGAGGGAAACTTACCGCTCCCAATCGCGATTTTCCCTTCACAATACAATAGGGAATTTCCATCTTTCTGCACAAAGCAGGAAGCCAAACAACCAACTCAATTGGGTCCACATCGTGAGCAATAACCACCAATTGTGCCTTGTTCTGCAGAAAATAATTTCTATGAGCCACAGCTTGCACTACCAAGAGTGAGACACTACAGAAAACCAACAGAGTATAGAAGAAAAGTAGGATAAAGACCTGCTCAACAAGGTACGTCACATGCTTTAAACCGTATTTGACAACAATTGGCTTCTTAGCATCAGAAGCTTTCCCTTCAGCCTCAGCTTGAGCTCTCTTGAGAAGACGCTCTTTTTTGGCTGCCTTGTCCTCAGGCCTGTACTTGAGAAGCATCTTGAACAGATTTGTTGCTGCATATCAAAGGAAGCATCAGAAAATACATACATTGGCAAGAGAAAAAACGAAGCAGTGAAATGGCAACCCCGAAAGGAAACAAGATATCTCCTTGACTGGTATTAATAAAATAGGGACAAAATTAGAGACTCCCTCAAATCTACCACAGCAAATTATTAGCTTTTACCAATTTCATGACAACAGATAGAGCAAAACATTACGACTCAGTTTCTAGTAATCCAAGAGATTATAGGGGAAAACAAACTACAGTTACCATGTACAAATATTATGCTCCGAGCAACCTCAATTTCTTTCTATTTACCACATCTGGCATATCGAGTTGGATAAGAACCATAAAAGAATGATTTTTAAATTTACGTAAAGATTTCATTTCCTATTTAGTCACAGCAACACCGTTTGCCCTGCTCAACCATGGGATCCTATTCTACGCAATCATCCGCCCGGGGGGGGGGGAGAATAAGAATGAGTAAGCATTTGAAGTAGGATTACAAATGCAATAGGTGATCAATATGCGAGAGAGCACAGATTTATGTCAAGAAAATAACTGGATTTTTCTTTATAGCAGTAAAATACCAGACCAGGGTTGTCAAGATGGTGCAATCAAGGTGAAGAACTCAGAGTCCCGATAAAAATCATATTATAACATTAAGAAAAAAGGGAAACAACATAATAAATAAAAAGCGAGTGAGGGAGAGGTGACCAAGATTTTTGTCGAGAGTCTTGGAGAACTGGTTGAGCGCCGGAGGAACCTTCAAGCGCTGCCTGAGGATCCTCTTCTTCCTCTGGATCCGGACGTTGAGAGGCCATTTGACGAACCTGGTGAGATCCTTCTTCGGTGGGAGGGCTCCTCCAATTCCGAACTGCTTCGGACGCTTCTCGAACAGAGGATTCGCCACCTTCTCGGTTTTCCTCCTCGCCACTGCAGCTGGAGCCCTCGCACCTCTCTTTGGAGCCTTCAAAACAAAAAAATCATCCATCAATGACAACACAAAGGAATCAAAATGTCAGAGAGTTGTCGGTTTTTTCAAAACCAAACGAAAGATTGGAAATTAGAATGCAGCATCTGCATATATGTGTATCAGCAACAATCATCATCGAGAAGACAGAAATAACTTGGTGGTGAAGAGCCGCCTTACCATTTCGTTGCCTGAGGGGTTTGGAGAAACGACGGCGCGACGTCAAAAACCCTAGGGCTTAGTTTGGGAGTTTAGGATAGAAAAGAAAAGATGAGAAAGGTTAAATTAAAAAAGAAAAGCAGAGAATGGAAGTGCAGAGAAACCCTAGTTGCTTGGGGATAATTTCATAAACGTCCCTAAAGTTTCTAACTATTCCACTGGGCTCCCTTTAGATTTTAAAAAAATACACTAATCTCTCTTGAGATTTATTATCTTGTGATATATACCTCCAACCAACAATTAAAAAATAATATAAAAGAGAGAAAATAATATGATTTCATTGTTGTTCTTGATTTACTAAATTATTTAATTAATCTAATACCCGTCCAAGCATTAATAAAAAAATAATAGAATTTGATGTTTATCATTAGAGATTAAATCACATATGACATCAAAAATAGTATATCATTCTGTATATTTTAATTAATATAAGATATAAATTGCTCTTCTTAGTGAGAAAGTCATTATCAAACATAATCAACTACAAATAATAATAAAAAAATCTGTAACTAAAATATTACAAAATGTGAAGTTTAATACCATAAAAATTTCAACAACTACACAAGAATATTTATGATGTTAAAATTTGCTCTCTGCAATATTTTGGTTGCAAATTTTTTGATTATTTATTGTTGATTATGTTTGATAATGAGTATGTAATTGAAAAGTGTAATTTGGATATTGTATTAAGTGAAAAATAAAAAAAGATATACTACTTTTTTGATACTATATATGATTTGATCCCTAATGATAAACATCAAAATTTAGTACATTTTTTAATGTATGGATTACGATTAAATTAATTAAATAATGTAATAGATGAGGGATAATGATGAAATTATATTATCTTCTCTCTTCTAATATCACTTTTTAATTATCGATTGGGTCTAAATGTTACAATGTAATTAATCTCAAAGGAAATTAGAGTAATTTTTAAAATTTGAAAGAAGGCCAGTAAAATAGTCAAAAATTTCAAGGAAGGTTTCTGAAATTATCCCTTGTTTGGGAGTTTTGGAAGGGAAGTACCACTAATGTTGGTCTTTTATTAAAGTGCCTATCCTTTTTATGTTTTTAAATTATATTGAATGACAAATATGATATTTTATTTTTAATTGAAAGAGTGGTTATGGATCTGTTTGGAAAAAGAGTTTTTTTACCGAATGCTTCTCTTACAAATTTTTTAACAGTTTTAATTACTATAATCTCAAAAAATTTCTTAAAATTTTTAAAATATACACTTTAAAATACTAAAAAATATACAAAAACAATTACCATCATTCATTTCTTCTTCTTACTTCCCCTATCTCAATCCACCACCATCTCCGTAGTCGGCTAGTGTCAGCAAACACTTTTGCCAACACAGGAACGTTGAATGAGTTGGATCAGAATTGAAATTTTTTGACATGAACACTTAATGAGGTGTATAAGAATTGAAATTTTTCTATACGAATACGATAAAGAAGCCAATTTTCACCCCCAATTGTCACCCCTAGGTAAAATCTTATTCAAGTGAGAGCTGAAAACGACACAAATTCAATGAAAGGAAGGGCCATTTGTGTTTTGTTTTCAAAATTTTTAACCGCAAAAATCTCCTCCCGCAGACATTGCGAAACCGAAGAAGGTAGCCTCGCAATTTTTTTATAATAATAATATACGTTAAGGTTCATCTTGGTCATTAAATTATGTATGATGACTGATGGAATATCTCCATCCGCACGGGACCTGCCTTTCCCAATCATTCCCCTTCGACCAATCACCAAATTTTCGATCCCCGAAACCTTGTTCTTGGATGGGCCGGCCCAAGGAGAGTGGGACCCATTTCACACCAAATTGTCTCTAGCCTCAGCTAGGGCTGTATCAGCTTTCACATTTTTCTTTAAAGTAAAAATAGGATCTCATCTCTGTGTATTGGGTGGCGTATTAAATAAATTTTAAAAAATTTTTAAGGGGCGGTTGTGGTTAATGAACACGGTACTGGTTGGTTAATTGTGATAACATCTTCGAATTCGCTGCTACATCTTTTAACCCAAAAATAAATAAATAAATAAATAGATTATGTTAAATTAAATTATAGAAATTTTACCACTGCAACAAAAAAAAAAAAAAGAGAATGCCGAATGCTAAAATCTGTTAGTAAAGTACCATTATAGCTTTTGTTTATACATAAAAAAAAAAAAAAAAAGTCCCAACCGTAGACGGACCACGGCCGACAGGTTTGTTTTGCGCGATTGAATAGTTGATGGCGAAAGTTAAATACGTAGGTAGCTTTGTGAGTTGCGGGCGGTATTTTCCTCTCTCTCTTTTTTAGAATGCCCATTTTTCCCTGTAGAGAAAGAAAGAAAGAAATACGAGTACATAAAAACTACTACTGTCTCGCCTGGAAAACAACCGTTGCGGGAGCTCATCATCATCACCAAGTAACTTCCAAGCACTTGAAATTAAAACTGCAGTTTTTTGTCTTGACATTTCTATTTTTAACCTTCAATTTCTTGCGATACAATCTGGACAATATGCCAAAACGTGGGGCGATAAAAAGAAAGAGAGACACCAAACTCTCTGCTCTGCCTCTATTTGTTCGCCATCCAAATTCAAAACCAACGCCCCTACGCAGACCGACTGATGCGTGCGTACGTGGGCAAATTATTACCTGCAACCAGAATCGTGCTTAAGAGAGGGGGAGCGCTCTGTAATAATCCTACCAGATTAATTGGAAAACACCTGCTTTGAACTAATTGGTCTGATAAAACATATACTACTACTTCCGCCTCCTCCTCCTCCTCCGCCTCCTCCTTGTAAGTAGTAATAACATCCACCAATAGTTGGAGCCCGCCTGGACTGGAGGGGGCCAGCTAGCGAAGAATGATAAATTCTCTGTGCGGGAGCATGGAGAGTTTGAAGAGTGAGGTGGGGAACCTCCGGACTTGCGACGCTGGGAGTTTCAAGAAGGAGACCGCTGATCCGACCATAATGGAAGGTCTAGTAAGCAGATCAGACAACTCCTGTGCTACTAAATTGCGACCCTCTTCTCCAAATGAATCAGCTGTTTCAGAATCAAGAAAGACACCTACCCCTCCTTCCTCCCAATACGATCACGCATCTGGTACCAGCCTGGTTCCACCTAGCCTCAAATTCCCGGCTCTCAAACTCCAGCCGGACCAGGACGTTGAGATTCAATCCCCTGACCGTTGCTTGTGGGAGTTCTTTGCAGATCAATTGGAGGGGGATTTTATGATCTCTTCCCCAGTTAGGATTGCACCCTCCTCCTCTCCCGCTCCCCAAGCAGCTTCAGGCTACCAAAATACTACTACTACTCATGATATTATTAACAACAACAGCAGCAGCTACAATTTCAGCCACGCGCAGGCTCAGGCTATGCATGGGCTGAGTCTGATGGTGTGCTCTCCCTCTCCGCCCCGCATGTCATCCCCACTGGGACCTTATAATAGAGATAAAGGTAAAGGTCTGAGCCCACTCCACAGGGTTCTCAATTCTCCAAACCACGAGTATATGCAGGTGGAGAGCCTCTCCTTGCCAGCTCTTGAGTTCTTGGACGACCTGGACAAGGATGATGATGATTTTGGGGGTTCCTACTCAAACAGCTGTAAAGGTCCAGATATTGCTGGAATTAGTTCCTCCGACTGTTTTGATTTATCCTCGGTCCCAGAACTATTGGAGTGCTTGACAATGCCAAATCCTGCTGCCAGCTCAAGATTTTGTGCATCCATGGCCGATACTGAAGATAATGACACTAGTACCACTACTAGTAGTATTTATCAATTCAGCAGCTCCGGCGAGTCCGCCCCGTTACTCCAGCAATTGCAACAGGAAAGGCAGCAAGAAAAGCAACAGCAGCTAGGATCAATATCTCATCGACCGAACCACCAACCCCCGCCGCCAGTAGAGATGAACTTGAATTCCAGCCTGATGGTGCAGCCTCTTTCAATCGGACCAGAACAGGTAATTGAGAGAATCCGTTACTTTTGAATTACATGAGCTCGAATAAATCGTAACTAGCTCTAGCGGGCGGGTTGATGTGTGTGTGTATATATATATATAGATGCATGTACGTGACTCTGCTGCTGTTGTTTGACTTGTTGGTACTGGTACAGGAACAGGATAGCGGACTCCGTTTGGTGCACCTTCTGCTTGCCTGCGCCGAAGCAGTCGCCAAAGAAGACTACATGTTAGCCAGGAGGTATCTTCACCACCTCAACCGGGTGGTGACTCCCCTTGGAGATTCCATGCAACGGGTTGCCTCGTGCTTCGCGGAAGCCTTGGGAGCAAGACTCGCAGCAACCCTCACGGCCAAACCTACTACTGCCGCCTCCAGGCCCTTTAACCCTTTCCCCCCAAACTCGCTGGAAATCCTCAAGATCTACCAGATCCTCTACCAAGCCTGCCCTTACATCAAATTTGCTCATTTCACGGCCAACCAAGCCATCTTCGAGGCCTTTGAAGCCGAAGAGCGAGTGCATGTGATCGATCTAGACATCCTTCAAGGTTACCAGTGGCCGGCTTTCATGCAAGCGCTGGCAGCGAGACCCGGAGGAGCACCGTTCCTTCGGATAACCGGAGTCGGACCCTACCCGGAGGCGGTGAGGGAAACGGGGCGATGTTTGACTGAGCTGGCCCACTCCCTCCACATCCCATTCGAGTTCCACCCAGTGGGAGAGCAGCTGGAGGACCTGAAGCCGCACATGTTGAACAGGAGGGTGGGGGAGGCTCTGGCGGTGAACTCGGTGAACCGGTTGCACTGGGTCCCAGGGAACAGTTTGGGGAATCTGTTGGGCATGATCAGGGACCAAGCGCCGAACATAGTGACCATCGTGGAGCAAGAGGCGAGCCACAACGGGCCCTACTTCTTGGGCAGATTCCTGGAGGCGCTGCATTACTACTCGGCGATATTCGACTCCCTGGATGCAACATTTCCGGCGGAGTCGGCTCAGAGGGCGAAGGTGGAGCAGTACATATTTGCACCGGAGATAAGGAACATTGTAGCGGAGGAGGGGCGGGAGAGGGTAAGGAGGCACGAGAGGTTGGAGAAATGGAGGAAGATAATGGAAGGGAAGGGGTACAGAGGGGTGGGGCTGAGCGCGAACGCGGTGACTCAGTCGAAAATATTGTTAGGGTTGTATTCGTGCGAGGGGTATAGGTTGACGGAGGACAAGGGTTGCTTGCTGTTGGGATGGCAGGACAGAGCCATTGTCGCTGCTTCTGCATGGCGGTGCTAGTAAGAATCATCCTCCTCATCATGGCGGTGCTTCTGCATTGCTCTGTTCTATTCTAGTCATCTTTGTTCCTTCTTACGTCGCGTTCCTATCTTTCTTTTCTTTTTTTTTTTGGGTCTTTGTATCTCAGATTCTTCATACCCTTGGAGGGTCATGTCGAAGAAGAGCACCGGCGAGAAAAGGGTCGTAACTACTGCATTACTACATTTTAAGTGCTAGTCCTCCTCATAGTCTTAATTCGCTTGTATGCAAGCACTAAGAGAGAAAAAAGACCTAGTCCTACCATCTCCAGCCCCCAATCTTTCCTTTCAAGCCAGGGCAATTCTTGTTCTGATCTTCAGTTTGAGCTAACATCTGTTATACAGTAAAAGAATAAAAAGAGCCTCCAGTGTTTATAGTAATTGACAACTTTGGGAATTCGGATCAATCATATGTGACATTATTGTTAACTATCATTGATAACTTCGGAAACGCAGAACAATAACAGTACCGAGACTGAGTCTGGAACGAAGACAGAATCATCAAACGGCAATTCTCCTCAAGTAGTATTCAATTGATGCGCCATTGAAATGGAATCAACGGAACCCTGTCCTATCAAGGACCCTAGGAATGGACTTCCACACGACGAGATATTGCTCGTTGGACTTGTCGTGTAGTAGTAAGAACTAAGAACAGAAGCTGATGTAAACTCACACACACACACACATATGGCCTGTATTCCCCCCCCAAAAAAAAGCCCTTTTTTCCAGGGTATTCGCTTCAGCCACATACATGGCCTGTATTCATCATGTATAGTAAACTGTAACTCTGCAGCTACAAATGTACACGAAATACCACAATACAAATGTACCATATGTAACACACGTACATCATAACAACATGGCAACACCAAACAATGCGGTGAACACAGTTTACAAATTACTATTGTTTTCTCTGACTACAAATTCCACAACCAGGTAAACGCAAAGATCCCAAGAGATTCACCTCACATTATTGAACACGCACAGATGCCTTTCTTTGGAGCCTCCTCAACCTTCTTTTCTGCTAGACACACACAAATTACCCTTCAGCAGTCATTCAAACAGAGAGAAGAAAAGGAGATTGAACATCACGTGAAAATGAGGAAGAACGCGAAGAGGAAGGAATGATCTTGCCCGACTAAAATTAACATTACAAATTCTTTATTCCCCACCCCAACACCCCCCCCCCCTGCCCGCAAAAAGGATATTGGATATACTCAAGTTGTCTGTTGATTATATGTTGTTATCTTTCCTCATCATCACTGGAATTACTACAATTGTTACTCTGGCGCGAAATCTCTAAGATTCCAGACGTTTTAAGCAATAGTCTCCAGTAATTGTTAAAGTGTTTAATGAACAAGCTCCTTTCTGCTTTACAAAGTTCATAAATTTAGTATCCAATAATTAGTAATTTTTCCTAAAAACAACCCTGTGGAGTAATAGTGGAGTTGAAACTTCGCCTCCAAATCTTATATTTAGTTATCCATCAGATATATTTGGATAAAGTCCAAAGACCAGGAAGTACTTCTCTTTTACGGAAGTCGATTGATAACTTTAGCAAACTTTCTCTTAAACAGAAATTAAAGGAGGGAAAAACAATAAGCAAAACCAAACCCTCCCTCTCGTGCCTACTTTCATAGCCTTACAGTACGCACCACCACAATACACTCCAATCAGTCATAGGACTCTCAACCTCAGATCTGTCGTTTCCAGTTAAATGGCACAAATACTACTCAAGCAAAGATGCAAGTTGTTTTGTACAGATACAATGGTAGTTCCATTTGTGCGGTTGACTTGAGATTTATGAATGACTGACTTAGTCCTTGAATGTTCTTGATCACAAATAGCATTTCCATGCTGCCGCTAGGGTGATGCAACAAATATAAAAACATCATAACCTTCAGTGGTTGCAACCCAATCATTCCCACCATTCCTACTAAAATTGCAAAATCCAGGTCTTAGAAACATTTTTAAATTATGCAGCAATACTTCCAAATAGTAAAACAGTTGGTTCTAGTTTTATTGGACCATGATCCTGAATCATAGCCATTTCACTAATGTTCCTTTCCAACGCAAGTGGTGGTGGGGAGGCAACAGACAGAAAGCACATGTGAGAGGGAGGGGGAGGAGGTTGACATCCAAATGATCAAAGTAAAGCAGGAAAGGTGATTCTGAAAGTCTTTCAGGTCTACTCATGTAAGTTTGTCCAGTGCGCTATAGCAATCGTTTCTGAGATTCCTGTTTTATTGAACTATGATCCTGAAATTCTAGCCATTTCACAATGTTCCTTTACAACGTGAGTGGGGGCAGGGAGGCTATAGAAAGTAAGTACATGGAGAGGGAGGGGGAGGAGGTTGATATACAAGAAGGGTGATTCACGAATTCTTTTCAGGTCCACTGCCGTAAATTTGTCCAATACACTAGCAATTCATCTCTATTAGTACGATCTAAGAAGCTATAGCCCAAACTGCATGTAGGATGGGCAGACTGAAAGAAAACCATACATTACCAGCGTTTTATTACAATTTGAGCTATCTCAAGTACCACGGAGACACTCTTGGGCCACATCCCGTGACAAACCTACTTCAAACACTGGAACAAAGAATTACTTGTGACAACAATAAATTACACCATTTTTATTTCTCTAGTCTTCAGCTAAAACAAAGCTACAGTAAAAAAAGGTTAGACATACTAATTTTAAGAAGTGAAGTTTTGGTGTGCACAAATCACGATTGGATACCCAATGGAATAACACCCAGAGATTGGAAGCACAAAATTTGTACTGCATGGAGGTACAAATCGGATAAAATTGACTAACCTGTCTTTGCTTTAGCTAAAGATGGCTGCACAACAGCATGCATTGTGATTACACCTTTCGGCAACTCCCCAAAAGGCATCTTGCACTGGCCAACAGTCCTGTTGTTTTCCAAAATTTTGCCAGCACTTATTAATTTCACATCATTTGCGGCCTTTGGTGCAATTTTCTTATCTGAGATATAAAGGACATTTAGCAATGCTGAAACTGTAACAAACCTCTAGGTTACAAATCTGATGTTAGCTACTCGAATGGCATCATGCACAAGGAAAATGGTAAATACTTTAGTTCCGTATAATTGACAGAGCCAGAAAAACTGTTCAGTGTGCCAAAATAAAGTTCTTTTAGTTCTCTAGATAGTATGTGACAATAATTAACACGTAGTAAGCAATAGCAAGTAATTAATACACAATTCAAGAGGATGCGAATAACCCACTAATACTCTACAACTCACCGAAGTACAAACTATTGCATATAAAAAAACTAACTAGTAGATTAAAACGCTAAAATAATTGGACTTGTACTTATAGTCATCATTAATGATGCATAAAATCTATCACTTGTTTCTTTTAATAAATATTGTATGGAAATTACTCATAGACACTGATTTAATATTGAATTTTTACCGATTATGGGGTAAAAAATGAATCTTCTTCTACCCTACATTTTCCTCCGGTCAGTGGTGGCATGTTGACAAATTAGTAGGATAAAATTAATAGTTTTTAAAAAATTCTATGCCTAGAAGTCAAATTCTCCTACAAGCCCTCACTAGCCAAAGGCTAGATAGGCTACTATTCCATATCCCAGTGAGTGGGAAAGTTGAACTTGACATTTCGACTTTCCAAAAAACGCTGGAAGGAAAAAAAAAAACTTACAAGTAAAAACCGTTGCTTTTGCATGCCATATCGTTATGCTTGTGTCTTTGCTTTAAGTTTTCTATCTATTGCTATTCTCTTCATACAATGCACATAAAGGAGGAAAGGAACTAGCCAAAAGCCAGAAAGATGAGATGTATTTGCCCTTAATCTTGGTGCCTACCAGACGGCAAGATGAACAAACTTAGGGGTAGGCAGTGTAAGATTTCCATACAGGGAAGCATACCATACTGGACTGACATGAGGCAATGTTAACATGCGCAACAGCTTTGAGAGGAACATCAGCAGAAACGGATTAAGGAAGCCTTAGATTCCAAATGATACCCAGGAAAATTCTAAGGCTAGTTACTAAAAACTGCATACCCCAGCGTACCTGAGCATCTAATATGCTTAAACAGGACAAACTCAACAAGTCAAAATCAGGCACCAATGACTGTTCTCAAAGGCAATTATGGGAGATGTCTGAGGGTGCGCCCCAGTGCAAGGCGAGGCTGACTTACATTGAGGCTTTGGTGGAGGCACGAGTTCCAGCAAGCTTACACCCCATTAACACTCCAAGTTTTGGGGCGATGCCCAGTCCCTGAGGAGCTAAGAACTACTAAATTTTGCCCACAGGGCCCGCCGGGGGGGGGGGGGAGGGGAATGAATGAGGAAGAAGGATAAGTTAATGGAGAACGCTACAAGCAAACAGAGAGAGAAGAGATGAGAAACTAGAAACCCTAAGATTAGTGCCAAAGAAGAAAATAAAGTTAGAAATGGCATCACTCTTCTATGAAATGCACCTCCAGCGGTAATTTGTTTGATCCACTTGCATGAGCAATAAAAAGATATTTCTTTTCCTAAAAGATGTAGGATAAGAAAAGACATTTATAATGTAGGTTTTCTTATTATTGATCGAAATATGTATCATCAATTTAAAGCATTTTCATCTTTTACACTTTATGATATTCATATGGCTAAAAGGGAAGCAGGGCATACAAGATGTACACTGCCTAGGGAAGGTTTCAGAGAAAAAGGCAAATTGAACTACTATGTGAGATCAGTTTCATTTCCTGCCCAAAAAAAAAAAAAAAAAAAAAGCCTGGTCAGTCCAGCAGGTTAAGAGACACTGATGATTATTAAAAATTAATGTAATCCACCAGGATACATGACTAACTGAAATTGTTCGACTCTTCCTACTTCGTCCTTGGCCACCCCTCCCATCCGAATAAAAGAACATTTTAAGGCAGTCTATTAGAGAAGCAAAGTACGCACCAGAAAAGTAGAAATTTGTTGATCAACGAAAACCAAAAGGCCCTAAATGGATTATAAATACTCGTAGTGAGATAATACTAGGTGGGAAGGCATGTTGGGGAGGGAAGAAATTTTTGTTTTGTTTTTTTTTTTTTTTGTGATGGGGGGGTGGGGGGGGGGGGGGGGGGGAGGGTGGAAACTTAAGAGTTGCAGCCAACCTTTAGGCCACTCAGCGACGATTCTTTCCTTGAGCATAGCAACAGTTGAAGCCGGTGAGTAACGAAAGGGGCCGATGTCTGATCCATCGTATAATCGAAACTTGAGCTCGACCAAGTCCTCCTCCGGCATTTGCAAAGAAAACCCCCTGCCTTAATTTTCTTTTTTCTGAAGTAGTCTCCAGACACCCTTTCGTCCGATCAAACCAGGCGGCGCCGGCTCTTTCTAGGAGAAAAATCGAACCTTGCCCCCCGACACCTCCCCACGCCTCCCCTCCGTTCACGAAATCACCACCTCACCTACCAACAACACCTCCAACCGGTGGAGTATTCAGATGGGATTGATGAAACGGCGGTGGCACGTACAGACTCAGCTTCAGAGAAAAACACGGAATAATGGAATTACTAGCAGCAGTAGCAGGCGGTGATACATAGATATATTGATTAAATATTAGTACTCCGCATAACTAATAGCAGTAGCATGATGATGATAATGATACGAATACTAGTAGCAGGGAGAAGAGAAAGTTGGGGGATGGGGATGGGGGTGGCGGTGTTGGACCACGGATCTTCTTGACGCTCTTACCCTACCAATACCATTCGTCTCTTCTTCTTCTACTCACTCACTACTGCTCCCTTTCCTGTATTCAATTGCCAATTAGTAGTAGTGAACCAGTGAAAATATAGCAATAACATGCTTTACCCTTTTCTTACCATTTCTACTCCGTTCTCCGCCACCCTCTTTCTCTCTCTCTCTATAATTCTATTTTAACACTACTACCTCTTTCTTTGTGTTTTTTTTGTTTTTTTTTCCCCCCTCCCTCCATGCCCCCCTCCTTTTATTATTCTCATTAACATCGCCCTATTTTGCCTTTTTATTTATTGCTATTTCTTTATTTTGCATTCTCCTGTCCTGTCCCATTTTGTTCTTTTCAATTTCAGTTAAAGAGATAGATGAAGGGGAAACTTGAGTCCCAATCTGGTCAACTTTCAGTGTTGACCCATACGTGATTCAAATAATACTAGTACTTACTACTACTTTCATCTCACTTTAACCGTCTTTTTTTTTTATTATTATTCCTTTCATACAATTTTAACAGTCTTATTTTTCTTTTTTTTTATTCGATTCAAATAATAATTCACTTTTCAACTGAAAAAATATAACTAATTTTTATCTTTGTTATCATTAAATATAAGCTACCTTATTTAATACAATTAAATTTTTTAAAATATATTGGCATATCAAAAACCAAACTTTGTTACCATTCTAAGCTTATTCATAAAAGTTCAGAGAACCAAAAGTCGTCATTGCTTTCAAAACATGAGTGAAAATTGAAAGGTCATCCATATTCTCGCAAATTTTCCGATGAAACTCCAACAAAATAGTGTATGATTTCGTTTCTACAAATCATGAATATGAACAAGTTATTTTTTGAAATGCAGGGAATTTTTTTTGCCCAAGTTGAAACCAGTGAGGCCATTGATCTTGGCTGATGATGGAAAACAAAATGGAGTATTAGGCACCTGAAATTTTTTGATTGGAAACTTTAAAAATGCTCGTTGATTCTTTCTTTTCATGTAATTCAACTTTTCATCAATATATATATATTGCTTTGGTTCATGCATTAAACGGTGCATCCTTTCTATTGGTATTGTTGTTGTGATTAATGTAAAAGATACAGTAATAATTAGTCATAACCCTAATATTAACTTAAGGATACTTTAAGAAAATAGTAGGTTAGATTTGCGCTTGTAGCAAAGTTAACTATTTTTTCTTAAATTATATGAAAAAAAAAAATCAAAGTGGAATGGAGAGAGTGTAAGATTTGAATTTTGTGCTAAAAAAATTAAAAATTTTAGTCAAGGCTCACAAGGCCCTATTTTGATAATCCAATTCAGCACTTAAATTTAATGAATTTAAACCTTAATATGTTTATATGTGTTTGATAATTAAAAAAAAATAGAACGTCTTAATCAATTAAGTGATTCTGAATTCCCTAACAAGACATACTTTAAAAAAAAGTTTTAAACTATTCACTTATCACTTAATACAAATGCAAGATTTATTACTTTATTGTATCAAAATAATTTTATTTGTTATAATATATTTTTATTTTTAATACACGGTTCTTTTTTTAATATCTTATTTTTAATGAAACTAAATCATGTATATTACAAATAACAATATAACATTTTAACATCATCGTTATTGAATAAATCAACATAAGAAAAAATATAAAAATATATGAAATTTAGTATTCAATTGTCTATAATTATCTAACAGACATGTTGTATTCAATATTCAGATTAGAATAATAAATTGTATCAGATTCAGCATTTAATAATTGAATAATTTAATGGATTCAAATTTTAGATTTCAATTTTATCAAACGAACCACTTGTAAAATGGGAAAAAAGTATACTATTACAAAAAAAACTATTACATTTTCTTTTAGGAAATTGTACTGTTGGTGATTGCTTGTCTATGATAAAATGCAACCTGTATCTACCCAAAAAATACAATTTGTAAATATTATTCGACGGGAAATTTAATTTTAGCTTGGTCCAAATCAATAATTATTTAACAAATCTAGTAATTAACCTTTGATCAATTAAAATACTCCACACAAAGAGAGGTGCCAAAATGAGTTCGAAATCGAATTCGACTCAAATAGTTTAACAAATTAATCTCGAGTTTGAACTCAAGTATTTATACAAATAAACGAATCGAACTCTAACAACATTTGTAATTTATTAATATTTGAACCGAACTCGAATTCATATAATATACGAATAAAGTTTTAACATCAAATATTTGGCTCGAATCAACTAGTTAAAAGCTTTATTTAGGGCCAAAGTGCTAAGCCTGTAGTACATCGCAATTTTAACTAATTCCGTTCATTTTATATCCGTATAGTCGGCGTAGACCCACAAGGCCACAATTCATCATCTGCTTCAAACCTGACACTCCCGAATTTACCCCCAAAAAAATGAAAGAAAGAAAGAAAAACAATGGCGGAAGAATCTAAAGTTGAAAAATACAAAGGAAAGGTACGTTGAGGCTAAATCCAAATGGTGATGTGGATTCGGAATCACATATGGCGATTTTTTTTTTTTCTTGGCAGCACGCATTTCTTGTATTATTATTATTATTATTATTTTGACAAATTCTGACGTCAGAGAGAGGATTCCAGCCCTTATTTTATCAAAGACTGAAAATTAGAGGAGGAGGGACAAAATCTTGAATTAGGTTCCGGACAGAGACATTTTTATCAACTGTTGTAAAGCTTGAGGTTGGAATATGGTGGTGTTTGAATTTCAAAGTCCGTAGGCTACCTCCAGAATATGTAACGTCGTTGTCTATTCAATAAAAAGGAATAATTTTGGCCATTCACGGATCGTTCAGAATATGCACAACTGAATCTAGTGCCTGTAAATTGATCAATACACCTTAAATAGTGTGATCCCTTCCCTCTCCACCCCCCTCCAATCAAAAAAAAAACAGAGGGAGAGCGAGAGAAAGAGACGTTTTAGGACGATAATCACCAGTCCTTGCGACCACTCCAATGTGAGAATTGATTTTCCAAAAGAAGAAGTAAATTCTGTTAGAGAAATGGGATAACCATTTACTACGAATATATGAATGGGATAATTCTTTTATTTGATGTATGTGAGGTAAAAAGATAATTAGAAAATATGTCTACGAAAAATATAAAAAATTGTCGGTGGAAAATAGTAGATTATACTGAAAGAAAGAACTGAGAAGACCGACCCAATAAACTTGTAGACCCGCGAGACCATGAGGATGGATGATCAGGGCCTCATCAATTCAATGTCATCATTGGCCTCTGGGGGGTCGATCCAGTTCATAGGCAAGTTTTGGGCACTTCACGCCCATGCCCCAGAGCGGAAAAGCTGACACAGACAACAGGTGCTGACGCTGAGTATGACCACCGCGTTCGTTTCGTTTTCTGAAGCCAATCTTTGTACTACTATTAATTATATTTGCAAACTGCAGCTGGAGGAGTCACTGGCGTCCGAGAACTGCAGGACGAATAAGAAGCACTCCTACAAAATACGCTAAACTAGAAGGGAAAGAGCATTCGTTCAAACTTCATATTGCCTATACTTTCACTGCCGTCAAGTTATGTTGGCATTTTGAAGTAGTACTATCAGTGACTTGCACTGGTGTGGTAAGCCAAATCATTTGCCCATTTCTAATGCACAAAGCAATGTATCCGTACAATTAAAAACGAAGGGCTCAGGCTGATGACCATTTCTTACAGGTATAACTTGCAACTGAATGCAATCATTTCAAGCCCTAAATTATCAAAATAAAAATCAAGCAATCAAGTTACAAACTCTTTCTTCTGTTAAGCACAATGTACATACTCTTTAACAGTGTGATTCATGCATCCTTCTCCCGGTTGCACTCTTAAATGCAGAATGACGAAAGCATCCATGTACTACCAACTGCTCTAAGCTTCTAACCTAATAAGCACGGCAACCCAAGCACAACTCTACTGACGACTTACGGGTGCCATTGGCAAGGATGGTTGCTGACCATAAAAACCACCTTCAGTTGGATAACTCTGGTAGGTATTTGTTGGAGCAGCTGCAAACGGAGCAACCCCATTGACCGGAAATGTGGGGGAATAACCGGGCACGGCGACTTGCTGCTGTTGAATTGTACTGTAGCCAAATGGTACACTCGCTATTGTACCAGCAGATGACATATATTGGGGCACAGGGTACGGCTGCATAGGTGGAAGTGGTGGCAACGGTGGAGGAGATGATGGGGGTGGCGGTTGTTCATTTGAAGTCACATCCTGGGAAAAGACGGGGATATTTTGTTGGAAAGCTTCAGAATTTTGCAAAGGAACATAAGAGGACCTATCATTCTCAAGCTTAGGTCTTTTTTCAGACGGATAATCACTGGGAGATTCTTTGACTGGATTGCCTATAACACCCTCTGACGCCAGGGAAGACAGGACAAAAGTTAACATCTGGGCTGAAGATGATGATGCTGTAAGCTTTGCTGCCACTGCTGCTGCTGCAGATTTCGTATCTTCTTCCAAGTGGCTAGACTTTTCAGTAAATGATACCTGTTGTGAGTACATCACTGGAGCTGATTGCTCTTTACTTCCAGAGTCAAAATCATGTGTCCCTTGGGAAAGGTGATTTTCTGGGCGGTCCTGCTCAGCTAGAACTTGCTCGTTGTTATCGCAACTTAGTAACTGTCCGCATTTATTGCCTGCCTGTTCTGAGTGGACCCGTGCAGCCTAGAAGGAAACATATACAAGCCAAGCACCAAGTTAATAGCTTCACCCCCAAAGCAGCAGAATTCAAGACCAGCAACAATGGCTCATTAAAAGCTAGTCTATGACATTAGTTATGCAGCAGAAAACTGAAAGAGACCCCAAGGGGATCAATTTCTGACCTTAGATTATGTCCACTGTAACCAATGGCAAATCAGGAATTCCCTATTAGCAGGGTATTATCCTTGGCTTACAGGGAAAGGCATAGACAATTGTGTAGCATGTGACATTATTTTTACAAGCACCATCAAGGCTGGTATATGGCAGTGGAAAGACCGACTACAACGGAGAAAATATTCCCTTTCCCTAACCTACAGTATTTACATCTAAATAAAAAACCCATATAAAGTCCCCAACTTCGGCTGGATCAACCAGCTAACAAACATCCCTATCAGAATATTCAAGCATATGTTTATTGAAGCCAGTGTCTGTTAAGGGCAGATCCTTGTTTACCTGTTGACTATCAGCTATTGTTATTTAATCACCACTATTCAATTTTTCCAATAATATAAATGTCATTAACCCAAGAAATTGAATGAGTCTGCAAGCATTGCTTCAAATACTTAATGTGGATGTTGCTGAAACAGGAGATCTTGTCATTATAGACTAGAGACGTACAACAGCTCTTTTTAATTGTTGTTATACAATAGTAACTTATACAGTCAAAAAAGAGACACCTGAAAAGCACAACTTCAAGCACACTGCAAACGTCAAAGTACAAATTGTTCCATATTTATCTACAAGTCAAAATCTAAATGTTGAAAATTACAATCCCGAAGCAACCAAAATAGCAGAAGATAAAATTACCTGGAGTTGGTTGCGGACTTGATCCAGCTTATACTCCTGAGAAGGAAATTGCAAAAGCTCTCAATTAGACCAATTAACTAAAGAATAATCAGCTATCAAGTAAATTTGAGCTACATCTTAATCACAAGGGTAACTAACCTCCTCCTGAAGAGCCTCTCTCAGATGAGCCATCAGGTTTGCCCTTGATGATTCAATAGATGTAAGTAGCCCAATGCAGTCCCTCAATGTGGCGTGCTGCCCCTTGAGCTCATCTACAATACCCGATCCATCAACTGGCCCTATGCATATACATAGAATTGGAAAAAGAACGAGGTGAAGCAAGACAAGCAATATTGTGACCATCTGAATCCCCAATATATTCCTAAAAGGGTAAAATACTTGTGGTTGAGTAAATGTACATGCTAGCTCCTGATGGTTTAAAACCTACACTTCAACCCCCTATAGTTTTAATTAAAGTGAAACCGTTAATTTTTCTGTTAGATTTAACTGTCACATGGGCATTGTCAAACTTTTTAATTAAAATAGTGATGAAATTATCAAATTACCCTTTAAAACAAGGTTAAAATAAATTTATAACAAAATTTGAGGTCCAAGTGTGATTTATGCGTTCTCCATCCTATCCAGCAAACAAGTTCCATGCTTTCCGCTGCCCTTCTACTGTTTCTTCATACAACCGCTGCCATCTTTCCTCCTCTCCTCAACAAACGCTACAACTTCCTCCGCAACCACCCTAATCTCCTCCTCCCTTCTCAAGTCATCAGTTCAAGTGATGGCTTAGACCAACTGGTGCTTCCATGGCCCATAGGTTTGACCCAATAATTGAGACCAAATATTGAACTTGGATGTTACTTGGTTAGCGGCAAAGGGAATATTGGATGTTACTGAGTCGAAGTTCTTTGGAAAACCACTGCAACAATTGAATTTGGGCTTTTGTAAATTTGGATGTCTCAGGCCCAATTTTTCTTTAATATAAAAGCCACATTTTGATAAGAAATTTCTCAAGTCTGCAATTTTCACTTTCAAGCGAAAACTTGATCTGTTATTTTGCATAGAGAATGAGCTGCAATTCTTGATGAAAATCTGATGTGTCATTTGCTGTTTTGTTCTCAATGTTAGATGGAATGAACACAAAAGTGTAGTAGTTAGGACTAGTTTTAGAGTTTCAGAAAGAGCTAGGCGAGGTTAGGAGGAAGGAGGTAATGGTAAGGGAAAAAAGTGGGGAGAGTGAGGTGGCACCACAGAACGAGGGAGGTGAAGCCCAACGAGAAGGCAGTGAGGTCTGAGAGGAGGGAAATTGGTATGATGATTTTTTTTTTTGGGGTCACAATTTGATTTGTTTTAATAATTAATTATCAATTTAACCTATTACTAATTTAACCCTTACAACTGTTAATTGTAACAGAAAGCATTTCACGTTAGTCAAATCACAGGGGGCTTAAGTGTAGGTTTTCAAACCATAGATAACGGATCTGTACATTTGGTAAGCACAAGGTGGATTTTTGTATTTTACCCTTACTAAAATCAAGCAGATAAGTATGAGCAACATGGAAAGCAACACACTTTCCATGGACAATCGTAGGCAGATAGTGGGAACAGTGTATCTGCATTCATTACCAGGCATGTGCCATACAACCATGCATATGCCGAACATCTCTAACATGAGAAATCCCATTAACGGCGTACCTGATCTCAAATCACCCCCAATTTCCTTATCAGCTTTCTGAATACAGTTGATGGCACTCCTGCATTTGTTTATCACAGAATCTTCATCCAGTTGACTACTGTATACAAGTTGATAACTTGAAACTATTCTGTCCAGAGCATCACCAGCAGCATGTCTCTGCTTGAAAAGAGAGGAACAGAGGAAAAAGAATATTCTCAACTGCAAAGGGGGAAAATTTGATATGTAATTATAAAATTCTACCATTCGATGTAAAAAGACAATCACCATACCAGTTTGGATCCAGTATGCTTTAAGTTTCTATTTGCATTATCCACTTGCCTTCCCACAAATTCTTCCTTAAGAATCTGCCCACGAGAACCAAACACCTTTCTCTCTTCCCAAATGCTAACCTGAATATAACAGAAAATAAAGCAAAGACATAAAAAAGTGAAGCCGCAGCAGGGTCAGATATGACTGGGCTATTTGATAGAGTACTTTCACCCACAGGAAAACAAACTGTAAAGGAGAAAACGCTAACTCATTGTGATGAAATGAACTAGATGACAAATAAGAATTCACTGTTGCACCTGTCACATTGCACTCTAAATACCCACTGACATCAAATTTGAAGCTCTAGACAACATGCATGCTCTCAATGAAAGATGAACAGTAAACCTTTTAAAAAAGCAACTCTTGTCCTTCCCCTCTTTTTTTTTGTTTATTTTCCTTTCTTTTGATAAGCAAAGAGTGATCAGCAGTGCAGCAAAAAATGCAAAACAAAGAACAGCTTATAAGCAAAGCTTTATTAGTAGAGCTGTGCTAGCCTTTGAGGAAACTATTGCTGCTCATCCAGTACTATCTTCTTTTTTTATTTTTTTTTCTCTCCTCTCTTACTAACACAAAACAGATAAAGGATGTCAGTTATCAAGCAATTGATTACTGTATCTAAAGATTCTGAACTGAATTATATTCAAAAGCATAGAAATAAAAATGTAGCTCATACTTATAGGGGTGGGAAGAGAGCCAAGCTAAGGCAGGGGAACAAAGGCTGGTCAAAAGGGAAGATAATCATCAACATAACACCCCTTATACCATGTTGATTACCAAAATTATACAGTTAATCACCATCAGTTTGGGGCAGTCTTTTTTCTTTTATTGGTGACATAAAGAACCAAAATATCCTCTCATCACATTTAGTAGATGCAACAAATTAATGGAGCATACCAGCCGTACTGCAGCAGTCCTTCCAGACTCATCTCCATTTTCAATTACATCACGAAGTGCATCTGGAAGAACCTTCCAAAACTCACCAACAAACTCTGAACCCTTTCGTCTACTGTTCTGAAGTATATCATTTGCAAGATATAGATAAGCCAACCTCTGCTCACGTGGAGAGCAATGAAATTGCCTATCCCATGTTTCAACAACTTGTTTCGCTTTGTTCATGTGAAAAATGCACCAATGTGATAAAGCTATATTGCATTAAGGACAACATAGTACTACTTTGCACAATCAGCAGGATCAAATTAAGTGAAATTACTGAAAATAATTGCCAACATAGACATTCACAACAGGTTGGAGGGAGCAATTGACGTAAGTTGAAAAATAAATACACTTTGTCTGAAGTTAGTACGGGCAGCGAGAGTCAGTGGCACGTATAAGACCAGACACAAAGATAACACCATAAGACTACATGACCCCATAGACTTTTCAAATAACTGGAAAATTGCAGTTATTAACCACTATAAAACAAAATTCAAAAAAAACCACAGATCCTATGATTAGCACTTGATGAAGTAGCTCGGTAATAGACCAACCAGAGCATTCAGGCCACATAGAAAGCAATTCAACGTAAAGCACTAAAACCTAATAGCCAGAAAGAGCATAGCAAGAAATGCATGCAGTATCCTTTTCAGATTGCTACTATCATGGATGGAAGAGGATGATGTACTGTCCATACATTGGCCTAAAGACTGATCAAGATAAATAATAAATAATTTGCAAATCCATAAACAAGAATACAGGATACTCTCGATACTCTGCTGTGAAATGTTTAGCTTTGCAAGCTTTTCCACCAAAATCTGCGGATTAAATGTGCTTCCCATGATTCTTGTCCAACGTCTGTGCTAGAAAACCCTAAAGGCAGGCACTTACAAGAGTATCACCCTCTGCAAATATAAGATACTATGAGATATTCATGGCAATTACGTGGTATATCCAAGTAATACACAAGAAAAATAAGGGCTAACACTATCATAATCAGGGCAGAAATGTCAATGTATGATGACTGAATGTTCAACAGCGACTAATTGATCAGAAGAGTTCGAAATGGCCATGGAAAAGGACAAAATTATCCTCCAATCAATTTGATGGATTAATAAACATTCTGAGTGTTATCCAATGGAAAATCCTAAAGTTGTTTCCAAGGATCAGAATACACATTTTACATTTGCCACATGCATTCCCCATTTGACCAGCCTATCCAGAGTGTTCAACCTGCTCTT
Source organism: Coffea arabica (assembly GCF_036785885.1). Classification (NCBI taxonomy): domain Eukaryota; kingdom Viridiplantae; phylum Streptophyta; class Magnoliopsida; order Gentianales; family Rubiaceae; genus Coffea; species Coffea arabica. The sequence continues at coordinate 1,743,540 of NC_092323.1, read as the reverse complement.
GCAAGCCAACCATAAAATAAAAGCAAACCTGGGAACTATCACCAACCATTTGTAACAGCTTAGCAAACAACCAGTTAGAATTAGTGAGCCAATCATTGAAAGAAAACTCTTGACAGATCTTACTGCATTATCAGTGTACAAACATTACAAAACAGCTAAACAAGCAGCTTTGAATAAGTAGCATGATAACGAAGATTTCCGACCATGGTTGTCTTTCAAGATTATGATTCAAGTCTAGCGAAGGTTTTAATGAATTATCTACCAAACATATTTATGATTAATATAATGAACTCACATTTGATCAATCTCTTTCACTACAGATAATGTAAAACAACTGTTATAAAATATAGACAGGATAAGCTTCCCAATAATATATTTTGGTATGAGGAATTCAAATCTTACCATCTTAAAGTTGATAATCATCTTCTCCCCCCCCCCCCCCTAAAAAAAAACCCAAAAAAGAAGTACAGCCTATCAAGTATTAGTGTGAACAAGCAAAGAATCAATCACTGGAATAAGAAGAAACGAGAACATTCACGAATTCCATCTTTTTAGGAAGAAATTCAGTTGACAAAAATAAACAAAAGAAGCAAACAAAGTTCAAGCACCTGGACACCCAGCAAAAAAAATGAAGATCAAATAGGAAAGGGAGGGGGGGAAGAGGGATAAATTGTACTAACATATTACTATTACACTAGAGTAGAACACTCTGGACAAATCCTTCATGGTGAAAAACGTCAGAACCGAGATGTGTGCACGTAAATCCCTAAAGTAAGGAAAGAGTGATAGTATAACACAAGAAAATGAATAAAAGGAGGAAAACAATATTAAAAAAAAAAAAAAGCTAATGCCACCCAACACCAACAAGGTTGAAAGAGAGACAATGATGCAGGAAATAACAATAAACAGTGCATACAGAATAAAAGAGACAAACGAACCAGTTGAAGAAGAATCGAAAAGGAAGGGGCTGGGAACCGTTAAGAGGACCGGTGGTACACCTGCTATTGGATTGATTTCTCAGGAACCAAAGAGAAGGATCCCCATGGATGATAAGTACAGCTTTTGTAGTTTTTTTCTTTTTTTTTTTTTTCTTTTGGGGTGAATACTGGAGCTTTGTCTTTCTTCACCAAGAATAGGCTGAAAGGAGGTGCTGGTGAGGGTGAAGGTGCGGGTGCGGACGCTGCTGCAGGCGTGGCTGCTCTTATATTTTCACAAAAGCCGGTGCCGGTGCCGGTGGACGTGGACAGAACCGTATAGGGGTGTTGTTGGGCCGGGGAAGGGACCCGACGACTGAGGGTTGGAATTGAGTAGTTATTAGTTCTTACATAGTATATAATTCTTTTATTCTTTGCAATTCCCATTTTTTCTATTTATTTTCTTCACTTGGAACTTAATAAGGAACCCGTACACAGCGCACAAATTGCTAATTCTCGGTCTAAATCTATGCGCTCTCGCTTTCTCGTCCATGTTACAAATTTCCGTTTCTTCTTCTCCTCCTCCGTCATTCTCCTCCGTCATTCTCAATGTTCTTTTAATGCATGATCTCAATTGAAAAGAAAGTTTCCGTAAATTGTTTTCTCTGCACCATGAAACTCACAAATTTTGCTAGTTCTGTCTTGGGACGTGGCAAAACCCCTTTTATTGGAGATTTGCGATTTCAAAGTCATAAATTTAACATATTAAATTTGCCCCCTAAATTTTATATTTCTAGCTTTACACTTAACTATGTTAGATTTTATTACTACTTTTTTAAACTTTAAAACTTTACAGAGGTTCCAACGAAAATAATACAACGCCATCATCAATTAAAACAAAGAGTTGCATGTGACATGAAATGATCAGGAGAAGAGAGTCGAGTCGAATTGGATTGGTAAAATCAACCCTACAATAAATACTGTGATCAGAACTAATTTTTTTTGTCAATTGAGTCCCTCCACATGCCCCCGCGTGAATGGTCCAGCGGCAGCGCCTCTCACCATTGAAGCTTGAAGTCACAAGTTCGAGTCTCCGCTACGCTGGATTTCTCCGCGCACTTAACGCGTTCGGGCCGGGTTGGGGCGCCGGGTCCGGGTCGCAGGAAATTAGTCGGGCCCCGTAAGGATTGACCCGGACACCCCTGTGTCTAAAAAAAAAAAAAAAAAAGAGAGTCCCTCCACATCTTTTCATTTTTCTCTCAACTTAAGCCCACTCCTTGCATATTTTTTAAACAAATTTTATGCAAGTTTGTCAGATATGATGTATACATGTAAGGAATAATATTTTAATATTTTTTAAAATATGATATATTTAAAATAAAAAAGTAATGCCGAGCATGTCGAGGGAACATTTCTAACTGAAAACTTCGCCAGTTTTTTTGTCTCCAAATATTTTTCCCTTGCTTTTTATTCGCATCTAAACAAATACGGGCGGGGCTCCAGAAGGCAAAACAGGCAAAGTGCGCGTACTTAATGATGTAACGCTGCAGTGTAAGTAAATCTAAAATGTCAATTTCTTGTTTTGGTCCGATTAATGTTTGATTTGGCTTGGCTTCGGTTCACGCCTGCGCAAGTACGCATCCCCTTTTCTTTTTCCCTTTTTTTTTTCGGTTGTCGTTGGGTTGGGTTTCCCTGCTCCTCATTCCTCTCTTTATAGGCTACAGCAGCAAACATACGAAGGAGGGCCGCGGGGTTTCTTTTGGGGGGGCCCTCCTGTACCGTACAACAAATTTTGGGAACCATCCACTGAAACAGACGTTTAACCACTGAGCCTTGGGTCTGTGATTACCAAAGAGGGACTTGACATAAGAGTGGAGTTGAGGGTTTAAATCTCATCTGTAGCGAAAAAATTTTAAAAATTATATCAAAATACTTCTTTAGAATTGTATCAAAACACTTCTTTGATCTAGTAAGATCTGTATATCTATTAATCCCTAATATAAGTCTCTTTAGGTTCCCCTCCCATATAGTCTAAAATAAAGTAGATTATATAATTATTATTGTCTCCGAAAAAAAATAAAGAGACTAAGACAGGCGTTCTTTGCACCATCCACAATCCTCCACCACATAATAGGCGTGTATAATTTAACAATTTCCCTTTTTGTTAAGCTGAATTTGACAAAATTGAAATTTAAAATTTGAATTTATTAAATTATTAAATATTAAATTTGATACATTCAAATATATATATCACATTAAATGATAAGTGAATAGTTGGTCACTTACTTATTCTCGAGATCAAGTTTTGACTAGAAACTTGGGGCCTGTTTGGAACCCGAGTTTTTGGCCAAATTTTTTAACAACTTTAACTACAAGAATCCAAAAAAACTTATCAAACTTTTTAATCTACACACTTCAAAATATCTAATATACAAAAAACTTCCTCTTTTCTTCTTCTTTCTCCCCCACTCTGATCCACCATACCTTCATCGCCGGCCACCACATCCGCCGCTGCTTCCGGCGCCGGCCTCCCTTTTTTTTTTTTTCCTTTTCTCCCTCTCCCTCTCCCCCTCCCCCTCCCTCTTTGACAGATCTGCAACCCCTCTTTTGGCTATTTTTCTTCTTTTTTTTCTCTCCCTTCCCCTATCTGCGATTTGGTCACACGACCACATTGGGCAAAGGGGGAGGGGGAGAGGGAGATGGAGAAGAGGGGGAGAGAAAAAGCAAAAAAAAAAAAAAATCATGGCTGCCGGTTCTCTGGCTTCAGGAGGGTGAAGGGGAGCAGAGAGGGAGAGGGAGAAGAGGGGAGAAGAAAAAGAAAAAAAATTGGCTTCACCATGGCTGTTGGTTCTTCAAAGCTGGAGGCAGAGGTGGTGGGGGAGGGAAGGGGAAGGGGGAAGGAAGAAGAAGAAGAAGAAGAAGAAGAGAGGAAAGAAAATAAAAGAAAAAGGAAAGAAAGAAAGAAAAAAAAAAAGAGAAAGAGAAAAAGGAAAACTTAAAGCAATTTTGGACCATCTGCGTTCTTCAATGTCGGAGCAGAGGTGACGGGGAAGGAAGAAGAGAGGAAAGAAAAGAAAAAGAAAAGGAAAAAAAGTTTTTTCATCTCACAAAATTTTTCCAAAAACTTCTACAGTGCACTACAGTAAAGTTTTAAACAAATTTCTAAAAAACTTAGGTTCCAAACGAGGCCTTGGAAAGGAGATACGGAAAGCAAAAGGAGGAGGAGTTGGGGAAAAGTGAGCATTTGAACATTTTTACTATATGGCACCAATTCTTGATTGAGGGCATTGTCGTAAAAGCACAAAATGTTGCACCGAACCGAACCGAACCAGTACCTCATAAGGTTTACTGGAAGTGGCAGCGGCGGCAACATACCAGCAGAGGAATGTAATGTAATCAACGGAAATTTGCTAAAACTAAGTTGACTTTGCCCCGCTGTTCGCACGGGTTGCCCATGATTTGTTTATGAATATTTTTTTTGGTCTCGTGAATGTGTTTTAGGGTGATAGGAAGAGTGTGGAAAGTGATGATATTACTTAGATAATAATAAAGTTTAATAGTATTAGAGGAGTAGTAAAAAAATGAGCATGTGTATGAAAAATGTGGGTGTGAATGAAATTTTATGTTGAAGTAGTATAGATATTATTACCATGGATATATGTATGTTGGAGAAAAATATAAATAATGAAAATATTGCGTATTTTTATCAAATATGGTTATACAGTAGGAGATTTTTTTTATTATTAGTTAAAAATTCATCCAAGAAATTTGAGCTCACTGCGCTCAATAGAAAAGATAGCATTTGTTACTATGATATTGAAATTAAGACATAAATAAATGATGCATAAAAAATAGCAGCATTGAATGTGTGCAAAGAGCATTAAATAGGCGTCCAATCGGGGAATTCTTTATTTTGTTGTTACTAATAAATAAATAATATAGAGTAATTAGGGGAAAATTTCATGCTAAAAAGTAAAAGGGAAAATCGCCATTTTAGTCCTTGAACTATTTTACTTATGCCAATTTCATCCCTCAATGTTTTTTTAGCCTAATTTAGTCCTTCAACTTAAATTTATTGTCCAATTAAATCCTTTCAGGAACGCACCACCAATTACAATTTTTCCGGCACAAAATCACCACCCAATTAAGGGCAATCCAGGAATTACAAAGCAAGGGCCAAAGCTAGAACCCAAAAAACTAAAAAGGGGAGAAAAACAAAATTTCGACCAAATTGGGATAGAAAATAGAGATTGTCAAAAGTTCTCTCCAGGACCATCACCAGTATCATCAAAAGTTCTAAAAAAATTCGTTCAAGTCGTTTATCTACCTTCCATCAAATAAGGGTTGAAAAACTTGAAATGCCTCCTTAGCAAGTCTAGCCTGTCTAGTGTTCGCATACCCAGAAAACCATGGTGATTCATGAAACTACAATTCTTTTAAGCATTTCATCAAACACTTTTCCGGCTTTTTCGACAAAATGCAATCTAGAAAACATATTGAACAAAGAACTACACACAATGTAGAGTGCATATTAAGCAAAAAAAGCTGCTCACAAAAATATCTCACAAATGAGCTGTTTTTATGACAATCACACAAGATTTTACCCCAATTAATGAATCCTCTGGAAAAAAACAATGCAGCAATTAAGAAAGGGCAATAAAGGAAACTCGAGAACTATGGCCAGAAGGAAAAGACCAGTGGTCGACGGCAAAAGACACAAACATGTTTTTGTTGGAGATGAGTCGGGGGCGGCGGATGAGATGTTTGAGGCGGCCAATGAGGAGGATGTCCAGAAGTGCTCCTAAAAACAGGTCGAGGAGAAAACGGTTGGCAGTGGCGGCGGTGGTCGAGAGAGGGTAGAGGAGGAGGGAGAGGATTAGAGGGCAGAAGAGGTGACCGTTCCCTGAGAATTCGAGGAATTTGAGGAAACTGTAAGGATTGTTGGGCAGAGGGAAAGGGCAGTGTCAAATTTAATAAGGTGGCGGAGGATGATGGTAGAATTGTTGGGGACGTTGAACCCATTTTTTGCAGGTTTGGATGGGTGGATTCGGCGGGCTCGCCACCCTACTCTCACTTCTCCGTCGGCCATCACTCCAGGGAGTCGTCTACCAGCCGCTTCTCCGGCTCCCTCAAGCCTGGATCGAGGAAGATCAACCCAAACGATGGCGGATCGGGTGGGAATAGGCACCCTAGCCATAAGGGCCAAAAACTGTGGAAAGAGTGTGACGTGATTGAGGAGGAAGGATTGCTGGAAGACCCAGAGTCACGAAAGCCCCTTCCCAGGCGGTGCTATTTTCTCGCCTTCGTTGTGGGATTTTTCTCATTTGGTGATTCCGTTATCTGCTGGTTATCACGAAAGAGTGTAGTTTCATGAATCACCATGGTGATTCCGTTAACCAGCAGATAACTAGTTTGCCGGATTCCAGCCACTTCTTTTGCAGATTTTTGTTTTTCTCCCCAATTTAGTGTAAAATTTTTGTTTTACCCCATTAGATGAAAATTTTTCATATTTCTTTATTTTAACGTAGGACATGACTTGTACTTCCATTCTTGCCCTTGGTTAGGTAGCGTTTTTTCATGTCGGAAAAGGTTTAGTGGGTGGCACCACCGTAAAAGGATTTAATTGGACAATAAATTTAAGTTGAAGGACTAAATTAGGCTAAAAAAACATTAAGGGATGAAATTGGCATAAGTAAAATAGTTCAAGGACTAAAATGGCGATTTTCCCAAAGTAAAAATACAGGAAAGAATGATTCAGATCATTTGCAGAGGAAAGAAACATTTTACTAATACAATTTCAGTCTACTAAACCAATCCAGCCATTCTCTCTTCATGCGACCTGTGGCTGCGAAGGATTGTCTCCGCGAGTCAGCTGAAATCCTACTCTTAGAAAGAAGGATTCTTTCTGAAAATATCTTCCTCCATCTCCACTTAGTTGTCCCTTCATTATCCTCGAAATCAATCAGTTCATCAGGATCAGTTGTCAGAGGCGATCATCATCCTGGGAAGCTAAAACCTGATTAAAGGTCCACAACAACTCAAAACAGGCATCCACAAAAAAATCACGAGCCAAATGAATCTCTATTCTGGGCACATAATAGTTGAAAATGCAGAAATGTCTAAGGATGCAAAATGACTCCAGGAGCAATAGTTCCCACAGATCTCAAACCTCAATTGGAATGGCCTTTGTTGATAAGCAGTCAAACTAAAGGCCTCCATGTTTCTTAGCCGACGTATTTATGAGCACTAATCTAAAGCAAGAGCTAACACACAGTTCGTGTAAAAGCCAATACGTATCTTTAAAAAAAATTGCGATCAAGCAATCAAAGTAACTGAACATTTGTTAGGTCAACGCCAAACACCTAAAACACCATTATATTCATCTCCTCGCTTACAAAACAGAGGAGCCAGCCATGAAGTTACGGCAAAATTGTTCTGGGACTTGGCTTCCAAATTCAAGACAGTAATTTAATCTCCAAACAAGAACAAAGTCGTGCATTAATGACAGTGGTCAGAGTCACGAATTTTGTCTTGCGGCTCATAAGTAAATTAATTCATCTGTTTGAGTCCTTATGATGATTGATCTTCCGCAGCTTCCTCAATAAATATAATCTTAGCCTTGAATCTGTATATAGAGGACTCCTTCCACACAGTCTTTAAAGGGCGATTTTTTTTCATATAATTTATTGGTAAAATGGTTAATAATTTAACTATGAAAAATAATTATTTGAGGATATATTTGTTGGTATAAAGGTTAATATGTCAACCATGAAAATAATTATTGGAGCAAATATTTGTTTGCAAAAAGGTCAATATGTTAACTATGAAAACAATTATTCAAAGCAAAAGTAGGGTAAGAAAGAGTGAGTAGTCATAGACTTCATTTTTCTTCTCTGATATGCTCGTCTCTCTTTTGCTTGTTGATCTTCCTTTTCTGCTACTGATGAAGCAACAGAGTTCTCTCCGCATTTCTGATCAGCCTCATTTTTTGGCTCGCAATTTCCACCTGAATTTGTAAATGGTGGCATATCAACGCATGCTGGGCGACCATGAACCAATTGGGATCCTCGATATTTGTGTCAAATTCAGTGCCAATCCCATTTATCACGTGAAGGTAAAATAAACTCAAAAATCAATTTTAGTTATTAAAAAAAATTAAAGAGCACGTGACAATTTAAATGAATAGGATGCTTGACATAATTATAGAAGTTGCAATGAAGAAAACTTGAGTTAAATCAAACCAACTTGAGTTATTAAAAAAATTAAAGAGTAGATAATAATTTAAATAAATAGGGCATTTAGTTGCGACTAGAAGGTGGCACTGACAATCCCATGTATGAACCAGAACTGCTGAAAGATCTACTCCTTAAATCCTAGGGAAAATGGAGTAATGTAGCATTAATACGAGACTTGGTTAACATGGATGAAAGCTCAACAGGAAAAGGAGAATGAATATGAACATGAGAGCATTCAATAAATAAATTAACGAGTAATTAAACTTTCCTAATTACTTTTACGAAAAAGATACATCATCCAAGCTAACTAGTCAAAATTACAAAATCAGATTCATGATGTTTTGCATTTGGAACAAAAAAAGAAACGACGTAACCACTAACAGGATAAGTCTAAAAATTTTAGAAAAAAGACGGAAATTAAGAGGGATCGAGGACGATCAGTTTACAGTTTACAGGCATCAACGATGACGACGACGACAAACATGTCTGGGAAACCGGTCTGTATCGGTGAAGCAAGAGAGTTTGGGGAAGTCCCTAGTCCTAGCCCTAGCCACCATGCATGCATCTCTCTTCTTCACTTTGTTATATTCTGATGAAATTCGTTCACATGACAGTCAAATTCTGAACAGCTAGCCAGCGGTGTCAACTGTCAAGATCGACAACAAACCAAAGGGACCATCCGTACTTACTAATAAATTTGACCTCTTCATCAAACCAAAACCAAAACCAAAAGCATATGCTACAACTTAATCTCAACTGGTGCGCTTGCGTTTCATTTGCTGGTTCACAATCTGATCAAACCAAATTTATGCTATTAATAATGCTACAACTTTTTTCTCCCAGTCGGGGTGGCGTTCCCATCAAACAGCTCGTCAACGTATGTTTCTATATCCTCAGGTTGGTACTTGACGTACTTCTCGGTCTGCCTCCCCGGCGTCAGGTACTGACCGTACCTGGCCATGAATGCTCGATACGCCGGTATCACCATGTTGGATATAGACACCCTCAGCTCCGATTGAAGTTGCTCGTCGCTAACCACCCAAGCACTCTGCGTCTTGTGTATCTCGTCAAACATTGCGTTGAAGCTCTTGAACCTTTCCTTGAGAACCGGCTTCGCCACCTTCCCGTTTACATTCAATCCCTCGTGATTCATCAGGCAGTTCAAGGGCTTCCCCCAGGTCTCCCGTTGGTAGTTCTTGTGATACTGCCTCAGCTCCGACGACCTCTTTCGGCACCAAGTGTCCCCCATCAAGCTGTTCATCTCCCCAGCCCCCCTAATCTTTTGCAATATGTACCGCCCGTTGTTCATCATGAATATCGAACTCAACGACAGATCCCTGTAGAGTTTGGACTTGGCCTCCAGATTGGCGTCCAGTAGATCCATAACCTTCGTCACCTGCACCTGGAACGGAGACTGCCCCGCTTTCTGATTGCTCTGGTTTCCATCCGCGTTAGCCTGTGAAGTGTTGTAGTCGAACTCTGATCCCGCACCCGAGTCCGCTCTTTCGATCTTCTGATGCTCTCTGAACACCTGTTCCAGCGTGTCCTTGTACTCGCACGCATACTTGAGATAATTCATGGTATAGCGAGTCAAGGGGTGAACTGCACCGCCTGGAACCGGGGTCTTTCCAGCATCGGCTTTGATGGAGTTCTCCAGCTCGCAGAAGATGCAGATCACGGCATCAGCCAGCCGGCTTCGGGTGAGGGAGGCCTCCGACTTGATCTCGTCCAGGGTTTGAGGAGGCAGTAGGCCGTTGTCCATCTTGGGAAGGACATCTCTTAGGGTCTCGTATATGTCCAGAAACTTGAACAGCTTCTCGGCGGCACGCTTACTCATGGCGACAGCTTCCGAGAAATTGAGGAGTTGGACTACCATGCCTCGGAGCAGGGTGCTGAACAGGGCCTCGGGGATTGCTGCATGATCCACGAAGATGGCATCCGCGAGCTTGCGTTCTCTGGAGAATTGGACGGTGGCGAACTGCTTGAATGTTCTGATCCACGCTTCGATCTCTCTCTCCAGCGACTCCCAATTCATCTTCTGCACGTCGTCAATGCTGAACTTCTCAAACCCAAACTTATGTATAGTCTCCTCTAACGCGTTCCGTCGCGCGATGAAGTAGACCTGGCAGCATTCTGTTTCGTAGCCTCCCACAAGCATGGCCTTGGCTAATCTACTCAATTCTGACAATATCTCTTCCGAGTATCCAAGATTGTCATTGTTATCGTTGTTGTTATTATTATCATTATTATTTGTATCTTCAGGATGAGGATCATTATTTTCTGCTGCAACGCCGGTAGGAGGAGGAGGACGTGGTGGTTGTTCCCCTCCGTCCTGGGCATTGGTGGAGGAGCTTGACGACGAAGGGTTATTCACAACAGTCTCCGGATCTTGATGATCGGGAATTTTGTATTCTTCAAGGAGGGATCTGAATTCCTCTTCCACATAAGTCATTGCACGCTGGAGAACACTACCAATGCGGTTGATGGAATAGGCGTACTTGTAATCAGACGAAAATTCAGAAAGCAAAGCTGATAGTCTGGAAACGCGGTTCACTGCTTCTAGGAATGAGGCAGAGTCCTCGTCTGTCAGCCGGGTCCATTTAACAGGATTGTCGCTTGAATCGTAATCATCTATCTTGGCTTCAAAAAGAACAGCAAACTGCTCCACAAATATAGGCACATTGGAATTCTCATCATCATTCTTTGAGCTTAAGCTTGAGTTTGACAGAGAAGAGATGTATTGGTCAATCTCTTCCGAGACCTTGCCCAGATCAGGAGGCAAAGGAGAAGGCTCTTCCACCTCTGATGCCGCTTCTGTTGTTGGATCACCCTCCACCGCCTTCTCTACCTCCTCCTCATTCTCGTTAATTTCTCCTGTCGCGGTGGGCAGCTCCTTTTCGGTATCGAGTGGATTATCGGTTCCAAGCTCTTTTGGGGTATGGCTTTGATCGGGTGATTCAGCTTTTTCGCTTCCATTTTCTTTAGTCGTTGGATTTTGTTGATTATCAAGACCTCCCTGGTGGCCTTGTGCGTCGTCAGTATTGCCATCATTTGCAGTAGAGCCAAAACTAGAAACATTTTCTGGCAGAGGTTTCTCTTTCTCTGCAGTGTCGACGGTAGACATTTTTCAGATGCAAAGATGCTTGTTTTTGTTTTTCGTACAATGATACAACCTGAAAGAATAGGTCTTGGTAGTAGGAGAGGAAAGAGAGAAAGAAAGAGAGTGAAAGGGATTAAGGCAAACCATGCAAAACTAGAGAGAGAGACAGACAGACAGAAAGAGAAGGGATTAGTTACAAAGTTTCTTGGTTTTTGTTTTTCATACAAAAATAAATTTTTATTTTGGGAAAAGGAAAAAATAGGCCTATGACAGCGGAAGAGGAGAAAAAAAAGAGAGGAGGAAAGAGGGTGAAGGGATCAAGGCAAACCATGCAAAGGGTGCCCGAAAGGCTCCGGAGATACTGGAGCTGTTTGATTTTGCAATTACTTTTTCATATATTTGAACTTTTCTATTCTTTATTTTCTTCTTTGAATATGATTGAAATGGTGGGTGGTGGACTCGTAGTTGTAACTTGTATCGTTTCTCTGACAAAGGACCTGAAGCTAAGGAATGAGGAAAACCAAATATGGCAAGTGTTTGTGCGGACACGATGATTTTGAGGATTTCTTTGGTTCGGAGAACACTTCGCAAAAGATCTGTTTACCATTGTGCGGACACCATAATTCTTTGCTACCGCTGCAATGTTAGTGGCGCCCAAGACTTGGGCATCTCTTTTTTTCACTAGTAGTAATTCATTTCTAAAATGATTCCGGCTTGGAACCTCCTTCAAATATTCACACTCCATCTTAGTTGATTACTTGATTTGGAGCCAACGCTATCGTCTCCTTTTACTGTATTAGAGACAACTATCGTTTGAGTATAGTATTTGTGTAAGTTTCATACTTTAATACCTAGGTTAGTTGGCAGGAACATTAGTTAGGTTTGGTTCAACTCTTTAGTCCTTTCTTTTCTTCCCATTCTTCATGACTACTTGTCTTTCTTTGAACCAGAACCAAAATATATATATATATATATATATATATATATATATATATATATATATATATATATATTCGTATAATATATAAGAGCAGCCTTTCTTTACATGGTGACCAACAAGAGAACACGTTATGGGAGATAGGAGACCAAACGTACTAAAGTTAATAAATACTCCATCAATACGTGATATCAATCGATAGTTCTTATGTTGAAATTTGTAATAGTCAATACATACAATGTTGAAACATTTACATGGAATCATGACACAGCTTGTACCTTAAATCTGGCATACATGTAGTTTAGGAAGAATATGTCCTTCCTGGGTATCTCGATTGGTCACGGAAAACCTCCTAATGTCCCGTTGTCCATTCTCCCCCATCAGAGATCGAGTTCCAGTGATTACCGGTTCGAGGGGATGAGGCCTCTCCTCTCGAATCTCATGGGAATTAGTCGGGTCCGACTTACCCGAAGCCCGGATACCCCCTGAGTAGACAAAAAAAAAAAAGTAGTTTAGGAAGAATACAACAAGCAATTTAGATTGGGATAATATCAGAAACCTCCCTTGAGGTTTCTCTTAATATCACTTAGCACCCTTGAGATATTAGAAATATCACTTACCTCCCATAATAATTGTAAAAATACTATACTAACCCTCACTTAACACATAATTTACAACATATTAAATAAATGAAGCTCAAAATTTTTTTAAAAAAAGAAATGGAAGTCACTTTCTTCTTTTTTTCCCTTTTCTCCATCATTCTCTCTTACTCATATTTTTTGGATGAATATGCAATATTATATTATAAATTATAATAAATTAAATTTTATTTATCTTTTACTTTTGTGATTGTGATAAAGTGGGGTACTAATTATTTGCTTATTTTGAGTTGATTTTTATAATAATTGGTATAATTTAATGGTTTGAGCAAGGGTTAAGAAGATGGTGGAAAAAATATAAATTCATAAGAAATCGATTTTGAGCATATCGAATTAAATTGATACAAATGAATTTTTTTCCAAATACCATTTTTATTTTTCAAATTTATATTTTTATGGGGTATAGCATTGTCTATATGTTAAGAAATTTTGAATAAAAATACCATTTATTCTATAGCATTATCATACTGTTGTTATCACTTTATCCCTTGAAATTATAGTGATACAATGGTTTTAATTCTTAACATTATTTTCTAAGCATTTTATCTGATCGTTAATCTAACTAGTATGGTCAAAAAATTTTAAATATATTTACCCTTTTTATATATAATTAAAAATAAAAAATTGGAATGGTTATTCTTCCTTTTTTTTCACTTTAAGAGATTCAAAAACATAAAAATAAAAAGATTTTCTCAAATTTCTTTTTTAAAACTTATTAATACTAGAAAAAGAAAAGGAGATAGGAAAGAATGAGACAGAAAATTAGATTTTGCAAAGAAAGAAAATAAAGAAGAGTCTAATATTATCATATTACTTTAAGGTTGTCAGAATTATAATTGAAATTTGATGGTAAACAGAAAAGTGAAATAATTTAAAATAATACGTATTTAATTCTTTCTTATTTGTATTTTTTTAAAAAAAAAGAATTGAGTTCTCTCTCTCTATCTCTTTCTCCCCTTCCTCCTCCCCTTCCACCTCCCTCTCCCCATCTTTCTAGTTGTTTTAATATTAATAAGATTGTCAGGAAGAAAGAGATTAATATTTTGACTTTATTTCTTGATACTAAAAAGGAGAAGAGCCACTATAAATTTTTTATTATGTTTATTATACAAAAAGGAGGGTACTTTTTTCTAAAGTTCTTTAACTTGCTATGTTGGTTTAATGGTGGGAAAAATTGTTTAAAAAATAACTCTATATGGTAAATTGATAATGACGATATAGTTTATGGGGGTAAGGTGATAATAATTTTAAGGGTTAAATATGTCTTTTCACTTTAATTAACAAAATCTGTTAAATTTGACCGTTAGTCTTTGGAGTAAAGTAATTAAAATGTAACGTTAAGGGGAAATTTGATAGTGGCACCGAACGTTAACGGAGTAAAGTAATAATAACCCATTTGATAATCATATAAACTTAAGTATTGAATTGAAACATTCTATTCTGTCTATGTTATATAATTTAGTACCAAAATTATGTTTTACTTTTAGGGTGTATTAAATTAGTTTTTATCAATTTTTAGTATTTCTAAACTATATCTCATATAGAATAGGTGTTTGCATGTGGGATGGCATACATATGTTTGTCTGAAAGTTTATTTGTTTGATAGAAGAAACATATGTGTTTTTTGTCGGCATAATAGATAGGCTGTGGTGGAAAGCTTGTGCTGACGCAACGAAACATGCATGTTTTTGTCTGCATAATAGAAAGGTTATGGCTGAAAGCTCGTGCTAACGAGAAAAAAAAAAAAAAAAAAAACTAGCTGCGTGTATTTTATGAAAGCGTTTGGGTGTGTTGAATAATAATTTCAGCAAATAAATGATAAAACAAACAGTCGTTTAAGTAAGCGAATTCTTTTATCGAACTTTACTGTTAGGAAAAATTCATTCGTTAACTTTAAATAATTAATTCATTAACTTTAAATAATTACATGCAATTTAGTGATTCTTTGTAATTTGTAAAAATAAATGATATCGTGTGTACTAAACTTTAGAAAAAAATTAAAAATAATTGCAAACTCTTCAAAATTAGTAAGGAAAGCTTCTAGAGAATTTGAGCCATTAAAATGCACAGAAGTAATAGTTTTCAAAATTAATTTACAACTTTTATAATAAATTGAATAAAATTATATAATAAAATATCATTTGAGATCCTTGTAATGAAATGTGATTTTAAGAAGGTGCTGTTTGAGATTTTAACAAAAAATATGTAAATATTAATGTTTAAAATGTATAAGTTTTTTGCACTAATTAATCTTTGTAGAGTTGGAAGTAATTAGTTTGGAAAGATAATTAATTTTCTATGAAAAGATAATTTGTACACAACATATTTGCAATAGCGAAATTTATATATATACATATAAACATGGGCGTTAATTCATCATGAACTACTATATTCATATATTTATTTTAATGTAGATATATGTACATTTGGGCTTATAAGCCTCATTTGTAACTTTACTTTTCAATATATGAGCGAGTGAAAAATATATTCTCTCTAATCTCTTAACATATTTTAATGTTCTCTACCATTCTTGGTTTAAATGAAGTAGTACTGTAGTAGTATTATTATTAGTTTTACTTCAACTCTCCTTTCGTTTTAGTCGAACGTCCGCGCGAGAGAGAGAGAGAGATAAAAAATGTTTGAATACCAAAATTATCTCAAATAATATTTCGCTTGCATCACAAACACATTTCCCAACTTACCTTCTATATTCTCAACTACTTTTTATCTCACATACATCACATCACAAAAAGTGCTATAGTAATTATTCCAAATAATATTTCAAATAATACACTATCCAAACTTACCCTGAATTGAAACCACATGCGAAGGACAAAAAACAACGTAGCGTAGCATAAAACTTGGACCGAGATTATTAAGAGCTGAGAGGGATAACAAATTTTTTCAAATAATTTTTTACTTCATCGTAAAAATATTTTTGAACTCACCATATATCACATCAAAGCAGAAAGTCCGGATCTAGAATTAGCAGTTAGTATCCTTCACAAAAATCTTCTTGATTGTACCGTACCAATAAAGAGAAATGAAATGAAGCGAAATCTGACAGTGGTACGAGTATAGCTTCTGAAAGTTCGAGCAAGAGGCTAAGAGCTAGTCTTTCTTTTGATTTTGTCAAGTGTCAACTCCAACCCACCGACGGTGCTATATAAGATTCAGATTCGGTGCCCCCCAAAAGGGAAAAAAATATTAAAAAAACCAAGGAGAATGGTGGCGAGGGCGGGGTCGGCCCGGTCGGGGTCGGGGTGGCGGCGGAGGCGACTGTCTTTGGGGTCCTGGTTTTTGATCGCCAGTGCAGCGCTTACGGTGCTGGGATTGCTCATCCTTGCCCTCAGATCCATCGAGCCTTCCGCCGACATCAATGAGACCACCCACCTCGGAATTCAAGAAGAAGAAGAAGAAGAAGGAGAAGAAGAAAAGGCAAAGGTTGTGAATGATAGCAAGGGAGGAGGAGGATGCGCAACGGTTGAAGAGATGGGGGAGATGTTTGGGAGAGGATCTGGAGAGGAGAGTCTCCGAGCCAGGCAAATGATCCACAGTCACTTTCGTCTCAACGGTAATCTACTCCTACCAATCACACACCTGAGCAGCACTACTTCCTTCGAAGTAGCACTAATCACTTCATTCACTACCCCGTACTAATTTTTTTTGGTAGGTAGGTAGTTCCAGGTATGCAGGATTTCTTTTAGGACTCCCGGCAATGCTTATTCTTTGTTTATCCACTTAGTTTCTAGCCTGGAAAACTCTTCCTTCTTTGCTGCGACTTGTTAATTGAGATTTCACCCCTTTCTCTTTTGCGTGCTTATGTTTCTGCTAAAACGTCTTCTTGTGGCCTAGCATCATTTAGCAAAGAAAACAGAGTTCATTGGGCCCATTGGCTATGATTTGCTCAGCTAGACGAGGTTCGCCAACTTATTTAATGACCATGTGCAAATTAAACTTCCTCGCGTTTCCTTTTCGAGACACAATAATATACTACCAACCTGGAAAGCTTTCCCAAATTGCAGCAAACCAGTTGGATTCTTTTTGTTTGTTTATTTGGAGTGTATTTTGAGTACGTTGGCTGGTCTCAGGTCAAGCATTAATTAAACATTCTGCCCAATAGCTAGCTGTTTACGCTAGCCAACTGTGGTTTTTCTGATATCTACACTATTGAAAAACATACCTCTTAATCATCTCATGCTCATTCATACACTTTACTAACTTTTCTCAGGTGCTCCAACAGTCCGAGCGCTGCCTCCGGAGCACTTCTGTAGACATGGTTTTGTGTTAGGAAAAGCATCAGAAGCAGGGTTTGGTAATGAAATGTACAAGATCCTAACTGCCGCAGCTATAAGTGTGATGTTGAACCGGTCTTTGATTATCGGGCAGACCAGGCACATTGGTTCTCTCTCAAGCCTTGCTGTTCATGTTTAGTTTTGGATTTTGTGATTTCTTGACATGCATCCAAATATGCTACTTTCTTACAATTAGGCTAAATGTCAGTCAGTGTCTTGTTGCCTGGAGCTTTTTTCATGGGTAAATTTTGCTAGATCCCAAAGTTGTACTTCACTTTCAGATCTAGACATAGAATGACAGTCCATTGAATATAATTTCCTATACAGGATTAAAAGAACAAGTTGATCATGCGATGTCTAAAACATGAAAGGTGGTTCATCAAGTGATTGTATTAAACGGTTTTTCATTTGAATGGTATGGTTCTCATTTCAGGGGGAAATATCCTTTTGGAGATTACATTTTGTATTCGAATCTTTCCTTTACCTTGGCGGAAGTCAAGCATCTGTGGAGGATGAATGGTTGTGTAGCAAAATATGGGAGACATCTTGTTATGAGGATTGATGATTTTCAGAAGCCGTCACGAACTAATGTTCTATGTGGCAATTGGAGGGAGTGGCACCAACCCATAATATGGTTAGATGTGAATATGATATTATGTTTACTGTTTTGATATACCTGCTAAGATATTATCAGGTGATCCTTTAGTTTTGTACATCAGGTTCCAGAATACCACAGATGCTGTGGCTGCTCAGTTTTTCTTGAAGAGCATGCACCCAGAGATGAGGAAGGCTGCTTCTGATCTTTTTGGAGAGCCAGAAAATTTGCAGCACAGACCTAATGTATTTGGGGAGCTGATGAGAGTGCTTATATCTCCTTCGGAAATTGTAGAACATGCTTTGAACTGGGCCCTTAGTGGTGGTGCTGATCCTGATATTGCGGTGCACATGAGGATGCTTATGAATAGGTAGTCAGAATACCAAAATCTCTTGTGGCTTTTGTTTTGCATGACCTTTAATTCTTGGATGCCATTTGGATGTTCATGATAAATAAATGGAGCATACCTTGTAGATTGTATGTGGGATTGCAACTGATTTGCATAGATATTTCTCTAAAATTGAATCAAACAATATTTTAACCTCCATGAGCTTACTTACATAAGAAGTTTTTGACCATTGTATTAGGTCTGTGAGAGCTGTGTGGGCAGCTCTGGATTGTGTTAGGAAGGCTGCCGGCAAACTATCTTCCAGGCCCAAAGTAGTATTAGTTTCTGATACGCCTTCTTTGCTGGAAGATATTGGACCAAATCTTATGGAATTTGCAGAGGTAAGTTCTTTGCATGTTGAATATGAGCCTCTTATTTTTTATGAAATTCCAACCTGGTGGTAGGATTCCTTCTTAACCTAGACTTGATTCACACAAGATTAGCACTGAACACCCCTAATTGGTTTTTCCCAGGTTCTTCACTTTGACTATGAGCATTTTGAAGGAAATATTACTGCACCAAAAGACAGATTAAGTAACTGGAATCCGAGGGTAAGGGATTGGGGTCCTGCACCCAGATGGGTTGCCTTTGTTGATTTCTTTCTTGCATCACGTGCAAAACATGCTGTGGTCTCTGGGGCTCACAGGCGTGTCGGGACAACCTATGCTCAGCTGATTGCAGCACTGGCTGCAGCTCAGAGACTTGGTAATGGTTATGACACGGACATTTTCTAATCGCTGCTCTTGCTATTGTTGCTGTTTTATGATTGTAATTGTTTGTTTTGTTCTGCAGGGGACAACTCCACTGCCGGTTCAAGTTTTACTTACCTCAGTAGCTTCCAAAGTAATTTACTTTCGGAAGGTTTAAGGAATCAGATTGGCTGGGGGCATGTGTGGAATAGATTTGCTGGTCCATTAAGTTGTAGTCACCAGCCAAATCAATGTGCATCTACACCAATTCTACCTCCCGCCTGGTGGGATGGACTTTGGCAATCACCTATTACACGGGATGTCAAGAGGATGGAAGCATATGGCATTCGACTTTCTGGTTTGGCAACAGTTGACGAGGACTACTTGCACTCGTTCTGTAATTCAAGGAAGATTTCGACCGTAACTGTTACACTGATTTGAGCGTTTTGAAAGTTTTACTATGTTTCTCACGTATTGCAAACTCTGGTACTCGCTTTGATCTGATAAAGGAGGGGAGTGGTAGATATCAAGGCGTTACAGGAAGCCAGTAGTACCTTTCTGGTATGGAGAATCTGAGCGAGGTATTGGACAAAATTTTCTTGTCAGGCTAGAAATCGTTGGTTAATCGTATGATGGATTACTTGCAAGTTACAAAATTACTTTTTTTTTTTTGCTTGGGTTGGTTGGGTCTCAAAGATCCTAGTGGTCTGATTGTAGAAGAGCAATGTAAGACGGCTTGAAAGCTTTTCTGTTCCCAGCAAATACAATTTCCATTTTTGTAGAAGCAGCAAAAGAAACAAGTACTCCTATGTAACCGGTGGAATTGGATTCAATTGAATGGGATTCTTCATTTACCTGTTTGGCCTAAACATGATGCCGGGCAGAAGATTGTAGGCGCGGTCTTTCCTCAAAGAGGTGAATTAAGGCTTTAATTGGTTAAATGCATAGTAATGCCACCCGCCTGTCACCTGTGGATAATTGAGAATTTGAGATAAGCACCGTATACCGGTTTGGATACCTTTATGGTAGGAACCTGCCTATGGTAGAAAGGCCGGCAAATAGCGACACGTGTTAGGGTGCATACAGTCCAAACGGAGACGTTAAATTGTTGCATAGCGCGTGGAGAGGAAATTAGATAGAATCGTTTACGGATACAACCAAAAAGCACACTGACTTCCGTACGAGTTGGGCCAGGAAGTGTTATTGCAGGTTAAAACCAGAGGCATTTATGTATTTGTAAATGTACCCATTACCAATGGAAAAATGCTGCAAATGTCTTGGACAAAAAATGTGCGTAAAGAAGGTACCGAAATTTTAAGAAATAATAAATGATTATCGCACACGCGTGGCGAATAATAATTTGGAAGAAGGAAAAGTGGAGGTAAACGAAAGGATTCAAGCCTTCATTAAATTTATATACATATATAAATTTAGTACCAAGTGTTGAGCTTAAGCATGTGGGAAAATGAAGTAGTAACTATCGTTATGGTAAAAAAACAGTTTTAGACATGATATAATAGGTTATAATAATTTTAGCAACCATTTGATTACCTGTTGGACTTATCCACTTGAATAGAATTATGCGTAAAAATAAGGAAGTAAGTTTGTCATCTAAAATAGAAAGTTAACGTAATAAACTAGTAACTTTTACAGCCCAAAAGGTGAATTGAAAGTATTATGAAACATACTTTTTAAAGAGATAAATTACAATTTTTATCCTGAATATAGTTTTGAGGGAGTAAGTTTATTCAAAGTAATAGTATGTTTTTATACATAAATAATCATTTTTACTTATAACATAGTAAATTTGATTAATAACAAAAACATGCTAATTTGTGGCAAAAATATTCTATTATGCTTAAAAAACTTATGCCAAGCCCATATTTTATTATTATTTGAAATAACACTAAAATGTTTTATTAATAATTAAAACTAAGTACCTTACTTGGTAAGTACTGTTTATATACTTGTATAAATACTTGATCATATGTGAATAAATTAATATTTTTTAAATTTATACATAATTAAATTTTTTGTGTTGCAGTTTAAAAAAAAGTAAGCGAAATTTTTTTTGCACAGAGCACAAAACTCCACAAGTCAAAATAGTTGGTCTGAAAAAGAAAGATACAGCTGAATATCATTGTTTAAAGTACTAAACAAATAGATGTAAAATGCTGGTAAAAAACTGGTACTTTGACATATAATAAAGGAAAGTCATAAAAAGCAGGCCATTTATGGAAAAAGTTCTCATTAATAAAAATACCAACTCTTCACGGCTTTCTTACCAGACCTCCAAAGAATGAGCAAAGTGCCAATAGTTGAAATAGTAAATTTTTTGATTTATACAGAATTAAATTGTTTCTTGCATTTTAAAAAAAATAATGAAAATTTTTTATCAGAAAGCACATAAGTCAAAAGAATTTGTCTAAAAGGGACAGGAATAGCAGATATGTACTACAGTGCTGTTTTTGAAAAATACCCTGAAAAATATGTAATCCAAGCGGAACCGATTCTTTATTATTTAAAATACCAAATCTGTGATTGTATTTTAACTGTTATCCATTGGTATCCTAAAGTATCATGTTCCCATCAAATACCACCTCTTTAACACCCATTTTCCCGTAAAAAATTTATTTATTGGATAAAATAAAAATAAACCGATTTTGCAATAAAACACTAGTTCTTTATAGTTTCCCTCCATTATAAGAACAGAGTGCCCATTTTTCCATTAAAAAATTTATTTATCGGATAAAATAAAAATAAACCCATTTTCCAATAAAATACTAACTCTTTATAACTTTCCTGCATTATAAGAATAGAGTACCCATTTTTTCATAGAAAAATGTATTTATCGGATAAAATAAAAATAAATTCGTTTTCCAATAAAACACTACCTCTTTATGGCTTTCCTGTATTATAAGAACAGAGTACCCATATTTTCATAAAGCAATTTATTTATCGGATAAAATAAAAATAAATCTATTTTCGAATAAAACACTAGCTCTTTATGACTTTCCTCCATTATAAGAACAGAGTACCCATTTTTCATAAAAAGATTTATTTATCGGATAAAATAAAATAAACCTATTTTTCAATAAAACACTAGTTCTTTATGACTTTCCTTCATTATAAGAACACAGTACCTGTATTTCCATAAATCAATTTATTTATCGGATAAAATAAAAATAAATTCATTTTCTCATAAAACATTAATTCTTTATGACTTTCCTCCATTATAAGAACAGAGTTCCCATTTTTTCATAAACGAATTTATTTATCGGATAAAATAAAAATAAATCCGTTTTTTAATAAAACACTAGCTCTTTATGACTTTTTTCCATTATAACACTAGAGTACCCATTTTTTCATTAAAAAATTTATTTGTCAAACAAAATAAAATAAACCCGTTTTTCAATAAAACACTAATCTTTATGGCTTTCCTCCATTATAAGAACAGAGTACCCATTTTTCATAAATAAATTTATTTATTGGATAAAATAAAAATAAATTCATTTTTCAATAAAGCACCAGCTACTTATGGCTTTCCTCCATAAATTATCTATTTTCATAAGTTAATTTATTAGTTGGATAAAATCAGAATAAAATTAGGTTGAATAGCAAATTACCCTCTACGATAAAATTGAAATATAGGAAAATAACCTATAGCAAGTTTTAAGTCCATTTCCATTACAAAAATATGCTAGAAATTCTTTTTGCAAATGCAAGACACCTAATTCATAAAGTTTCAAGAAATCTTTACAACCGTTATGTAAAAGCAACTTATTCATTCTAAATTTTTAGCATCAATTTGATTATCTGTTGGACGTATCCACCTAAATAAGATAATCTGTATTTTCTGGGACACGAGACATAATAATAATTAAACTTGTATTAATGTTGACCTAACAAAATGAGAGAAATAGTATAACAATTAATACAATAATAAGAATAATAGAGTTGGTAATAGTCTAGAATTTTATTTTTTTGTGCAGATAGTTCACGAATATGAGATTGAACCACTAAAAAAAAGACATCTATATCTATCTATATGTATTGCAGAGGGAATTTTGAATAAGGAGCTTTCCAAATTGTCAAAAGTCTGAATACTATTTTATTACAATTTTACATTTCTAAAATTCAGAAATGTTTATGTCACAACTAATCCTATAACTGCTCGTACAAATCCTATACTCATGCTCATGTTTTTCCCACATTTCCCTCACGGTTTCCCCACTAACCCATAAAATTAAAACTCCTAAATTTTAACTAACAAATAATAACCACCCATGTAAAATGATATCTGCAAATTTCAATTAATGTCTCACATTTATTGCTGACTTTACTGATAGTAATAACTGACATTCACATCTCACACTTACCACATTACTCATAGTAATAACTAACTGTTAATTTAAAAAATTTGCACCTATGAAAGTCACATATCCAAAATTTAGGAGTATGTTTAAATTAAAATTTTCACAATTCAACGTATTTTATTGTCATAATATAGTTTACTCTCATAATCATTCACAAAACTGATGCTCACTAATCCAATTGACCCATTTAATTTGTCATCATATAAATTGAATACAGTGAAAAAATTATGTATCATACATTCACCATGGATAAATCTTAGTTACAAACATTTCAGTCAGTGACAAAGCTAAGATTTTTTTCTACACTGGGGCTAAAATTTTTCTAGAGGGGGTAAAATGGGTACTCTGTTTTTATAATAGAGGAAAGTGTTAAAGAATTAGTGTTTTATTGAAAAATAGATTTATTTTTATTTCAACCGATAAATAAATTTGTTTATGGAAAAATGGGTACTCTATTCTTATAATGGAAGAAATCCATAAAGAACTAGTGTTTTATTGAAAAACGAATTTTTATGTATTTTATCCGCTAAATAAATTTGTTTATGGGAAAACATCTTTAAAGATGTAGCATTTGATGGAAAAATGATACTTTAGGATACCAATGGATAACAGTTAAAACACAATCACAGATTTGACATTTTAAATAGTGAAGAATCGGTTCCGTTTGGATTACATATTTTTCAGGATATTTTTCAAAAACAGCCATATAGTCCTTCGAACATGAACTACGAGTACGGTACGTATTTGCTATTCTTTTCCCTTTTAGACCATTCCTTTTGACTTATGTTCTTTCTCATAAAACATTTTCGTTCATTTTTTTTTAAATGCAAAAAAAATTAATGAAATATGTATAAATCTAAAAAAATACTATTTTAATTATTGCCACTTTGCTCATACGTTGCAAGACTGATAAGAAAACCGTGAAGCGTTGCTATTTTTATGAATGATAACTTTTCCCGTAAATGGCTTGCTCTTTATGGCTTTCCTTTATTATATGTCAACGCACCTGCTTTTAACGAGCATTTTACATCTAATTTACTTAGTACTGTAAACAATGATATTCAGAATGTTTCTTTCCCTTTTAGACCAATTACTTTGACTTGTGGATTTTTGTGCTCCGAGAAAAAATATTTTTGCTTACTTTTTTTTAAACTGCAAAAGAAAAAATTAATTTCCCTATAAATTTAAAAAATACTTGTTTATTCACATACGATCAAATATGTATACAAGTATATTAACAATACTTACTAAGTAACGTACTCAGTTTTAATCATTAACAATACATTTTAGTGTTATTTCATAACATATGGGTTTCGTATAAGTTTTTTAAGCATTATACAATATTTTGGCCATAAATTAGCATGTTTTTGTCATTAATCAAATTTACTATGTTATAAGTAAAAATCACTATTTATGTATAAAAACATACTTTTACTTCAAATAAACTTACCCCCTCAAAAATATATTTGAGATATACTATTGTAATTTATCTCTTTAAAAAGTATGTTTCATATTACTTACAATTTACCTTTTGGACTGCAAAAGTTACTAATTTATTACGTTAATTTACTATTTAAGATGAGAAATTTACTTCCTTATTTTTACTCATAATCTTATTTAAGTGGATAGGTCTAACGGGTAATCAAATGGTCGCAAAAATTTTTAGAACCTATTATATCATGTCTAAAACTGTTTTGTTTACCGTAACGATAGTTATGGGACCATTTTCCCGGATGCTTAAGCTGAACACTTGAATACTAAATTTATATATGTATATAAATATAATGAAGGCTTCAATCTCTTTGTGTTTCGCGTTGCCGTGGAATTACTACGTTTACCTCTGCTCCACTTTTCCTTCTTTCAAGTTATTATCCCCGACACGTGTGATATTTACATTTATTAATTGTTAAAACTTTAGTACCTTCTTTACGCATATTTTTTTGTCAAAGGCATTTGCAGTATTTTTCCGTTGCTAACGGGTACATTTGCAAATGCATAAATGCCGGTGGTTTTGACATGCAATTACCCTTCCTTGGTCCAACCTGCTACATTGGAAAAAGTCTGAACGTGTGCTTTTTTGCTTGTAGCCGCAGACTAAAATTTAATGTTTGCTCTTCACGCGCTCTTCCACAATTTAACGTCTCCGTTTACACTCCATCGAACTTCAACACGTGTCATGCTCTGAGTGACTGCCTACGGTAGGAATGGTCAAAGGCTTCCTACCATAAAGGTTTCCGGCCGGTTCTTCCAAAAGGACAGGGCCATCTATTAGCCTTTTTTTGGAAAGCCAGTTTTCACCAAAAATTTTTTACGTAATTCCTATGTTTTCATGAATATATTTTTCAATCTTTTTTTTATCTTACATATATCAAGTCGTTACAGTATATTTTCTATAAAAACTCTAGAAAATTGCAATTCAAACAAGACAGCCATAGAGTCCTAGATAATGATAGGATGGTCAAGAGTTTGCCCAATTTGCAACCTTTTTTTTGGGGTGGTGTGCGAGAAAAGATATTCCAATTTTTAGTTAAAGGAAAATCGTTTAAAATATTCTTTACATTTTATAAAATAATTTTTTTTTGTTCCTCATATTTTACAAAATGAAAATTTTCATTCCTCATTAATCATGTGTACGAATAGTTTTTTTTTTCTTTTAAAACACATGTATGTTTATTTGATTTCACCTGAACAGTTTAAATAATATATAATATATCTCTATTTGATTTCACTTGAACAAACTAATTGTAGTTGTAGGTAAAATCAAATAGAAATATATTACATGCTATTCGTACTGTTAAAATGAAATCAAATATATGTATGTGTGTGTGTTTAAAAAAAATGCTATTTATACACATGATCGATAAGGAATGAAAAATTCATTTTGTGAAGTGTAAGAGATTGTGGATCGGATTATGTGAAATTCGATTAGACAATGTTATTCCTAAAAAATGATCACGTGTGGCAAATTCCGACAAAAAAACTAGTCGAAAATTTAGATAGAAACCAAATTTACCAAATATTTATTTGTAAAGGACGTAAAATTATATTTTAAAAAATGAGAGACAGAAAAAAATCATTTTACAAAATATAAACATCATTTTGAACGATTTTTTCCTCTAGCTAAACCGTCCGGCCTTCGTCCAAAAACTGTACACCGACGGTTTCTTCATTACCCATGATCGAAATTTGAAGCACGGCTGCTCTTTGGTTCTTGAATTTTATGTAGTACTTTGTACTATCGCACGCTATTTATCTCCGTTGGTTGGTGCGTGCGTGGTGGCATAGTTTTTGGGTGGTCCACGAGAAAAACTGACAGGAGAAGATGATGGCTTTTGTTTTGGTTGCTGTTAATTTGCTGGCTGGGTAATGTTTGTTTGGTTTATCAAGGATTTTCTAAGAGGAGCGGGGGCGAGGATGGTGACGCTGATAAGGAGTCGCATTCCTCCGTATCACACGCACGCACGGATCGCACTTGATTCATTTGATGATTTAGTATTTGATTTTGGGTCCCCCTAACGTACAAAAACCTCAAATTTACTCGCTAACTAGTCGGACAAGAAGAAAGTGGAAAACCAAACCCCGGCTCGCACCAGCATCCTAATAAAGAAAGAAGATCATGATTTTGATTCATGAGAACATGTCTCTGGATTTTATGGAGTAGCCAAGGCCTCGAATCCTACTACTCGTACTTATATATATATATATATATAAAATTTTATAGAAAAAGGGCTTGTGTACCTGTCAGAATATGGGCTTGTGTTCATGCTTTGGCTGCAGAAAGGAAGGCGTAAGCATGATGATGGATAAACAACCTGCTGACACTAAGAGAGAATTGGAATTCCATGAGGACGAGGATGCAGCCCTGGCCTCCACCCTTATTCCTGCCTCCTCTTCTTCTGGTTTGTTATTAATTTCTCTCCCCTTTCTTTTTTTTTTTTGTTTTAAAATAAACCAAAAGAGGAAATTCTTGTCATTTTTAGCTTTGTTCGCTTTACTTGGTGTTTCTTTTTCGTTTTCCACCATTCTTGTTGATTATTTATTCGTGCTTGACTGCAAGAAGCTCGTAAACATTACTACTGTAGGAGTACAGTACCACGTATGATAGTTTTACAGGGTTAGAGAAGAGCAGCCACGAAAACGTAATGATCAGAAAGAAAAGCAGAAAAGTTCGATACTTTTAACTGAACAACAATTTCATTGACTTTTAATTTCTCAAAAAATGCTAGGAGTAATTCGGAGCAGAAACTGTCACGCCATTCTAAGTTTCCTTTGCTATGGCACATCTTTGTTGTCCTCTGAACTAAACACCCCTTCTTGCTGCTGCTATAAGAGATAGATAACGGGTTGCAAATTTCCCGTGGTAAGACTTGCAACCCTATCAAGCACGATTAGCTCTCAATAACCTTCTTCATGAATCATGCACTTCGCCACCACTATGCTACAAGTGGACAACTGTCTCTTTTTCATTCCATTCTAGAACAACCCCTTATTTATATGTTATAAAGATCAAAGTCTTTGGCTTTATATGTGGCGAAAACCTACTTGCTTCTGCGCTACTTTGATAGACAGTTGACCGCCAATGCTGTCTCTCTCTCTTGATTTATGTTTTTGAATATCTTCTATTCAAATTGTGCTTCTTTCTTACAGCTTGTGGAACAACTTCTTGCTGCATTTCTTCACTATACTTTCTATGATACGTGCAGTTAAAATGCCTGAAACTTTAGAACCAACACTGAAACGTGGTGCTTCACTGGATAGTTGTCATGTTCAAAATTGTAATACTACATTCTCCTATCGAGAACTTGCTTCTGCAACAAAAAATTTCAGGAGAGAGTGCCTTATTGGAGAAGGCGGTTTTGGGTCCATATATAAAGGGAAGATAGACAGCACCGGTCAGGTAATTCCAATCTAAAACGAACTTCTAGTTGTGGTTGTGGGGCTCTCTTAATGCACTGAATGATTTTTCCTCTGTGATCTCTGCTTTCTTCATAGTTTTTGTGGTGCATGACTTGCAAATTTCTGAAGCTTTAGGACTTCATAAATTATCACTTTTCAGGTCGTAGCTATTAAAAAGCTAGATCCTTCAGGACTTCAAGGGTCTAAAGAGTTCCTTGTGGAGGTTCTCATGCTCTCTCTTTTGCATCATCCTAACCTTGTTGATTTAGTTGGTTTCTGTGCCGAGGGGGAGCAACGTCTTCTTGTATATGAACTCTTGCCTTTGGGTTCACTGGAATATCAGCTCCATGGTAATATGTCATTTTTTTTCTAAATGTTCCGTTTCTCTTTAATTCAAGCTTGAACAAATGAGTCCTGCCGGGAAAATTGGAAGCAATTCTGTTTCTGTAACACCTCTTCTGTAAATTCTTAGGTCTTCCTATTACAGTTTTTAACCAGACCCTTGCTTAAAGATCTCTTTTTCGCATTCAAGAGATGTTGGAATTTGCCACTTTTTCTGCACTTCATCCTTTGTTCCAAGCACTCTCAAGCAGTACTACTTCCTGCTCATTTGCTGTAGTATATAACTAATAGTCCGGGGAACAATTTTCAGATCTTCCTCCTGATATGCAGCCACTGGACTGGAATACAAGGATGAAGATAGCAGCTGGTATAGCTGAAGGGTTGGATTACCTTCACAACCAAGCAGACCCACCTGTAATCCACAGGGACCTCAAGTCATCAAACATACTATTAGGTGAAGGATTTCATCCAAAACTTTCTGACTTTGGGCTTGCAAAGTTTGGTCCGCCCAAGGATAAGTCTCATGTTTCAACAAGGGTCATGGGAACCCAGGGATACTGTGCACCTGAGTATTATGACACAGGAAAACTGACCACGAAGTCTGACATCTACTGTTTTGGTATTGTCTTGTTGGAAATAATAACTGGACGTAGGGCAGTGGATACAACTGGGGAACATGGAAATCAGAAACTTCTTGAATGGGTAACAAAATTGAACCTTTATTTACTTTATAATCAATGTGACTGCACTCTGGCTAAGTTGCGCCTTGCTCAAAATTTGCTCGAGATCTTGCACTTTTCCACTCCAGTAAAAATAGTAGCAATTACATTGTGGCCTTTGACATGGCATATCCTGCACATTTTGCAACAAAGGGCTTACTGGATTGGTATTTTTTCTGGCGACCGGTAGGTGTCTTGTTTGTAGGGACCAAAGTAAGTGCCAACTTTTGAGGGTCTGGGTGCCTGCTATTGAAGTCAGCATCATTGTTTTCCAGAATATAATGAACTTAAAACACCAGATAGAATCTTGTTTCCTTGCTTTGGCTATTCTGTATACCATCTAATTCGCTTCTAATCACTTATAGGCTCGTCCTCTGTTGAAAGATCGCAAGAACTTGAGGCAATTAGCTGATCAAAAATTGCAAGGCCAGTTCTCAGATTATGTTTTACGCCAGGCTATAGATATTGCATTGATGTGTCTTCAGGATAATCCCCAATCACGGCCTTCCATACAAGACTTGGTGTCTGCTACGAAGTACCTAGCAACCCAGAAATTTGGCCGACATGCAGCACACGCCACTCGAGATGGTAAGCGGAATGACGGGAGAGTATCTAGAGAAGAAGGCAAACAAGAGTTAATCACAGCTGTTCAAGGCGCTGAGGATGCTTCACCGGAGTTGAACACATTTACATCAAACAAGGACCAAGAACGGGCGCAAGCTATTGCAGAAGCCAAGCAGTGGGGAGAAAGTTGGAGAGCTAAAATGCAATTGTGTCGGCAGATTGAATCTGATGACCTCTGATAGCATACTTCAGATTGCATTTCCTTCTTGATCTTATAAAGTTACAATGCTTTAAGGAAAAAAATCTGGTAGTTTAGAACCAAAATCTTTTGATTCTGTCACGCTAAGTTTCAATTATCTTGGGGTTAATGGGCTTAAAAACTTTTGATTTCTGTCAAACAAAGTTTGCCGTGTGCAGCAATTCACAGTGCGATTGTACAGCTAAACTCCCGAGAAGTGAATTAAGGTGGAGTCAATGAGTCATAAATGTGTCTTGAAGTTGATCTCTTTGATTTATTATTCGAGTTAAAGTGATCAAGCTTAGAAAGAGTTGCTTTGTTGTCAACCTATATAAGTTCTGGCCGAATTATTGGCTGCAAAAAGCATTGAAAATGAAGAAAATGGAGGTGAAAGTTGAAACCATTCTTTTATTTAATATTACAAAGCCACAAAAAAAAAAGCAGCTAATCCTTCAAGGAACATATGCATTCTTTTCCGTGCAATTTTTCTTGTTGAGTTTTCTTTCTCTTTTTTTTTTTTAAAAAAAAAAGAGAGAGAAGAGCAAAAAATCTTGCATTATTTCATTTCAGCATTTTGTTTTCTCATTAATAATTATCTAGTAATCGGGGATTCAGGACAAGAAAAAAGACACACTGTCTGGTAATATATAGAGCGAGATTCAGGAATACGCAAACGGCTTTTGTGATGATTTTGGAAAAATGGGAGGTTCAAGTGGTAAAGCGGCACTCGCTGACTGCCTTGCCTTGTTAATGATTGTCGCAGAAATAGAATGGGAAAAGCCGAATAATAATGTGCCGTTCCGAAAGGGCTATGTGAGGATATAAACTCACAAGTAAGGAGGTTTAGGTGAGGGCAGAAAAGCGAGAAGAAGAAGATATGTTGGTTGAAATGGGAGAAGCTCTGCAAATCGAAAACTGATGTGGTGGTGTGGGATTTCAGGGATTTAGAGCCTTTTAATCTTGCACTATTAGCAAAGCATGGCTGGAGATCATTGAGAAATCCAAACTCATTGGTTGCAAGAATCTTGAAGTCCCAAATACTCTGCAAGTTCAGATTTCTTTGAAAGCAGAACCTAGTGCAGGTTCATCATTTCTCTGGAAGAGTATTGTTGAAGGGAGAGAAGTACTAAAAAGGAGAATATTATGGAGAATTGGTGACGGCAAAGATGTGAAGGCTGGGATGATCCACGGATTCCACTTCCATCCTCCACTCAAAAAGGATTTGTGGCCGGATGCAGAAGTTGGAGATCTCATTGATTATAATAAAGGTTGCGCAGTTGGCGTGAATGTGAACAGGAAACTGATTTAGTATAACATAAAATTTTCTTGGATTGTGAATTTTGGTCAGGAAGTATGGAGATGTAAGGAGATGGCAAACAGCTCATCCGCCCGCGTCAGAATTAGCTTCAAGGAGTGGTCTGACCTGAGGTGCAAATGGGAAGCAGGCTGCAGAATTAGTAACGGCATGGCTTATGTGGAAGTGCAAGTAGAAATGAGAAGAACTTTGAAGGGAAAAACAAATCAGGGCAACCCTTGAGGAAGTCTGCATGCATGCATGATGTTAGAAAGGAAGTGAGGATATAATGGGAGGTGTTCAAAAATGTCCCATGACTGGGAATTTGATTAATGGGAGGTGTTTATTTGAGTATGTATGTGAAAGGGAAATCAATAATAAGAATTTGAGTACCCGTGAGCCTGAGTTATATGATCTTTAATCTTTATCCAGCCTAAATTATTAATTTTGCCCAAGGAAGTCATACTCATTCATGTAAGCGCTGCTGAAGAAAGAAAAAAAAAAAAAAAAAAAGGTCCCACCGGGAGTCGAACCCAGGTCGCTGGATTCAAAGTCCAGAGTGCTAACCACTACACCATGGAACCCCGTCATGCTAGAAGAGCCATTTATTGGAAGTCAGGTCCTCGGCAATTCAGAATCAAAACTGGCCGTTGGTCGTTGAACTGGTATGTAAAAGATCGTTTCAAAGTCCATCATTGGATCTGATCATCATCATCGTTTCAAAGTCCATCTCCGTCACCAAATGCAATATCGTTCTTGGACAAGACAAGTACTAGTTTGAGGTAAGAAGTCACTACTATTGGAATGTTACTTTGAGGTAGAAATAGAGGCGCATAGATAGATAACACTCTATAACAGAGAGAGAGAGTTGGAAGAGAAGGGAAGGAATCGACAAACCCTCTACTATTTAAGTACTTACTGGTAACGAAGTTAAAAGGTACCATAGTATATTAGTATAGGGGCGGGGGTCAAAGCTAACTTCCTCCGAGCAAGCAACGTACACGTACACTACTGTGTCCTGTCCTGTGACTCCTGTCCTGTCCGTAGCCGTAGGAGATGGCGATTGGTGGTGGGTTGAATAATGTATTGGCACAATCCCTTTTGGCTTTGGGAAGGAGACAGGAGGGACGACTGAATTTTGACGACCAACAGAAATAGGCCACGTCATTTTGACCACCCTGCAAAGTTCAAAGATTCCTTAAAGTAAACCCTCACCGAATCTTAAAAAAAATAAAAAAGACTACGGCTACCTCAGTACTGTACCTCTGTAGCAGAAACAGCATATACTATATATTTATATAATACTACCACTACAATACACACACTTACTGTACTGTGTGCTCTTGCAACCGAAAGGCGAGCAAGAAAGAATAAAGGAAAGAAAAGAGGGGCAGAGGAGGGGAGAGTGGAGTGCAATCATCAAATTTCAGAACCATACAAGAAAAAAATCCCGTCCACCACACGTGACATACCTGACCTGAGGCTCTCTCTCTCTGTGCCCGCCGGAGCCGGGGCCGGGGCCGTGGCCGGGCTCTGCTGTGCTCTGCCTGCTATTCCCAATTTTCTATAGGAGGAGGAGGATTAGTGGTAGTAAGTAGTAACAAAAAAAGAATCGGGTCTAACGAAATAAGCCTTTTTCTTTCCTTTTGTCATTGGCCAAACACGTCCTTCCCCTCCCCTCTTTCTTGTGGCCTAATAAAACTACACTTAAATTATTATTACTCCTAATATAATAATTAAAACCAAAAGCCAAGCCCCCATCGGCCTGTCGCCGGTCGGATTCAATCTTTCCCATGCATCATCCTCCTTTGCTGTAAGCTATCCCAACTCTCCCTCCCCACTCTCATGGTTTTAAAAGCACTTTTTCCTGCTTTTTTTATTACTATATTTTATGCTTAATTTCATTCTCCTACTCTGTACACTCTTTTTACAACTTTGCCTTTGCCATTGTGGTGGGACATTTCCAGTTGAGCCTCCAATCTCTCACCACCAGATTCACAGAGATGTATGTGGTTCCTCCGCCCAACCGCTCCGATCCGCTTTCCGGATCCACTCCCTCCTCCGATGCTTTACGGATTTACCAGACATGGAAAGGCAGCAACGTCTGTTTTCTCTTCTCTTCTCTTCTAGGGTTCTTCCTCTTTCTTTCTTTTTTTTCAAAAAAATTATTGTTAGATAGATGAGTTCATTTTCCTGTTCATGTTCATTTTGGTACAAGTCATGCTTAACTCTTACCAATCAAGTTGACGTATGCTATTTAGATTACATTACATTCTTGTTCTTCTTTTACTTCTAATTTATGGTGCAAAACTTGATGCTTCGTTCCTTTTTTCATCAGTCACATTCCTTAACATTAAACTAGGGCTTTGGAAATTTATTTTATTTTGAATGCAAGAAGGGCTGCTATTATGCCCCCCCCCCCCCCCCCGTCTACCGTTAGCCATGCCTAGGGCTACGGACGTATTTACTGATGTTTCAATGGGTCCTTCCACATGTTAATTAGTACTAAACTTGAAATTTTAAGTTTTCTTCCATGCTTATTTGCTTGGTGATTTGAATTTTTTGAACTGCAATAAAACAATAGTTTTGATTCCTGTCACACAGTCACTTAGAATGCGTCAAAAAAACTGACTCTCCTATCCAATGTATGTTATCACAAGTTTCGCTTCGCCTGCCCGGATTCTGATTTGAGCATCTTTCTGATCTTTTTCTTTTAGATTTCTAGTTTGAAATTTTGATTTGGTATTCCTACTTATCCTGTGCAAGTTCGGGAGTTGTGCCAACTTTTAAACTCAAGGGGTTGCGCTTTCAAGTTGATACTGAAACCCACGAGGATGAAATGCTCTACTGATTAATTCATTAAGTTCGTCATGTGATTACTATAATTAGAGTACTAAGTTCGAGGACCTAACAGCTTTGGATTTAACTTAGTAGCACAAGAGGATTCTTGGTATCCATTCCATATTGCATGCTTTCCCTGCTACTTTCCAATTTTAAAAGGTCTTTGGAAGCTCCTTTCTAGACAGAATGCTTTAGCTGCTTTGTTAAGTTCTTTTTTTTTTTCCCACTCTATGTGCAGATATTTTTTCTTCAGGGAAGATTTATGTTTGGACCTGATGTAAGATCACTGGCGCTTACCATATTCCTTATTTTGGCTCCTGTTGCGACTTTCTGTGTTTTTGTTGCTCGAAAGCTGATGGATGATTTTTCACACCATTTGGGCATATCAATAATGGTTATTTCTGTCGTCTTCACATTTTATGTAATGTCCTCTCTCTCTCTCTCTCTCTCTACAAAGGTACAAAATTGCAGTCTTTTATGCTTTTACTTTCCTATGCACTTTATCTCCCTGGTCATGGAAGTTGCTTGGCAAAATATTTGAGCCATATGGTTAAAAGAAAGATGTTTTTGCTGTTTTGGCTTGTTCGTGTTTTCCTATAGGTATAAAAGGTCTAATTTTCTTTCAAATTTGTGCATCATTTTTTTTTTTGAAAATTTATTAGTAATCTATTCATAATTCACAAGGTTTGATGACCACTGCATAGCAGGTTTAGGCTGCATACTCTCATTTGATTTTTAAAAACAGAAAACCAAAATGGAAAAGGATTGAGGTGGAATCATTTCTGTAAAGCAAATTGCCTAGTGATAGACATCGATCTTAATTTTTAAGCACCAGCAAATGTAAAAATCTATAAGATCATCCTATTTTCATTTTTTAGGGTGATAAGGTCTAAATTTTTTGGTATTTACTATCATGCAGGTTTTAGTTCTTCTGCTGCTTACCTCTGGAAGAGATCCTGGTATAATTCCTCGTAATACCCACCCTCCGGAACCTGAAGGCTATGACGGGGGTGCAGAAGGTGGTGTACAGACTCCACAGTTACGCTTGCCTCGTATTAAGGAAGTTGAGGTCAATGGCATAACTGTGAAGATTAAATATTGTGACACCTGCATGCTCTACAGACCTCCCCGCTGCTCTCATTGTTCAATATGTAACAACTGTGTGGAAAGATTTGACCATCACTGTCCTTGGGTTGGACAGTGCATTGGACTGGTAAGATAAATCAGCTTAAATTGTTTAAATTTAGGCATTTTAATAATCAAGTGGTAGTCTTTAAGTACGAAAGGAATACCTCCTTCCCTTTTCTTTAGTGGCCTTGAATGGACAACATGAATTTTACATATTATTGAACAGTAGAAATTGTTGAACATGTGGGCCTTGATATTACTAAAATGGAGATAATTAACTATTGCCCCAGAAGTGTTTTTCATACATAAAATATTGGAGACCACAGAAATTTGGATTATAAGAGTCTGGAGAGTAATAATGCATTTTATAAATCTAAACCACCTTCACCATCTTGTGCCCCTGGACAGTGGCATGTTTCAAAATTCATGCATATTGAGAAAGTTGGCCACCTCAGCCTTTACAGGCTTTTTATGAAATTGTCATATCTGTAAAATTAGGATAATTCATATTTTCTTGTTCAATTTTAACTCTATGCCCAAGGAACATGAGTGTTTGTATGTGTAAATCCATCTTCTGATAATCAAAAAGTGAATCTGGGTTAGTACCACTTGTGTGAACTCTGAATTAACATTCTTATTTCTCTGGTGGCATACTTTCTAATTTGGTAGCATATGATGACTTACGTTATGTCCATGTCATGTTTTCCTGGGTGAACTGTTCTTGGGTCTTCTTATTCCCCTTTATGCTTTCTGGTCAACTTCTTCTGTTGGGTTCAATTAATATCAGTTGGTGTCAAGCTATGAATGTGTTTTTAATCTTAAATTAAAGTGTCATTCCTAAGAAAGAAGTTGCAGGCATCTTCTTGGAAGGACAACTAAGATTTTGAAATTTTGGCTTTGAGATCATTTGAAGATACTGCAACCAGATGACTAGTATTGGTGTAGCCCAGTCTGTTCATCAATAAAGCTTCTGCTGCTTTGTTGAACTCCTAATTAGTGCTTTGATTAGAAATAACCTTTTGGCCTATGATTTAAAGCTTTAAATTTAATGTCTTTTGGTGTCTGCAATAACAATGGGTATTTTCAGTCAGGATTCTGTACTCCTATCCTAAACCTGATGAAACTGTTGTCATCTTTTAGCTTGAATAATATGACATCTGGGTACACTGCTTGCATTTGATGAACATTGTATGTGGAGTTTACTCCAGAAGACTACATTAATTCCTTTTGTTAGTTGGTAGCTTGGTGCTGGAATGGTGAATAGATTTGTCTGTGTGGATTAGAGTACCCACATGTATTAGTAATATTTTAACCTTTTGACCAAAATGTTATCCCATGGGTCCTGAAATATTTATTTCTTTGTATGCAGCAGAACTACTGATTTGCCTTCATGCTAATCTTTTTGATGACTCCTGTTTTTGTACGTCTTGTTGTCCTGAGATATTGATATCTTTTTATGCAGCGGAACTACAGATTTTTCTTTATGTTTGTCTTCTCGACGACTATCCTGTGTATATATGTTTTCGGTTTCTGTTGGGTCTACATCACAAGGATCATGAATTCTGAGGAGACGACAATTTGGAAAGCAATGATCAAGACACCTGCTTCCATCGTTCTCATTGTTTACACTTTTATATCAATGTGGTTTGTTGGTGGTCTTACTGCATTCCACTTGTATCTCATTAGTACAAATCAGGTTAGACTTGAGATCTTGTTTTTCTTGATGCGAAACTGCTGTACTTGTGTTTATAGCTAATGCTTTTGTGTTTTATGTTCGTATTTAATCTACATAAAGGATTTAAATACCATGCTAACAACTTGCTGGTGTTTCAACAATATTCATTTTTTGCAGACTACTTACGAGAATTTTAGATATCGGTATGATCGCCGCGCCAATCCCTATAACAAAGGCGTGGTGCAGAACTTCAAGGAGATATTTTGCTCTCCTATCCCTCCATCTAAGAACGATTTTAGGGCAAAGGTTCCTCAGGAACCAACTTTACCAGCTCGATCAGTTGGTGGGGGCTTTGTAAGTCCAAACATGGGTAAGGCTGTGGATGACATAGAAATGGGCAGAAAAGCAGTGTGGGGAGATGTTGGACCTCTAACAGATAATCCAGAAGGTCACTTCAGTGACAGTGATGGCTTGAACATTAAGGATGGTGGATTTGATGGCATGTCTCCTGGGATAAGGACTACCGTTGATGAAGGTGATCGCGCTGGAGTACATCCTAGACGCTCCAGTTGGGGAAGGAAAAGTGGAAGCTGGGAAATGTCACCTGAAGTACTTGCTTTGGCATCTAGAATGGGAGAACCAAATGGAATGGGAGGAAGCAGCAGCAGCGGCTTGACAACTGGACGACCCACGTAACACAAAGGTGTCCTTTACTGACCGTTGGGATTCATTTGACTTGATTTGGTGATCTCGAGCTTGTAAATGTATGGCTTGGTTTCTGGTCATTCTGCTTTGCACAATTTGTTGTGGGTTCTTAGGAACTTTCAGGGGCTGTCTATAAGTGATGCTGTGGCCGCTCAGCTTTGGAGAAGGAATTGAATGGTTTGGTTTCTGTGAGGGGTGCGATTTTCCTTCTTGGTGTTGTATTTTATTTGTGGGACTAGTTTGTGTCTAATGGTTCAATCTCTTCTCTCTTGTCTATCTGTTGGCTCTGCGTGGACTGTTTGTTGGTTACACATCTCTCTTCCATTTGGATTTTAATCACTCGTGGTTGCAGAATGTGTTCTTTTGAGTTTATGCTGAGGTCGAAATCTAACAGATGCTTCACATAATCGTTGGCGTGAAGTCTCTACAATTTGTAACGTTTAGAGGATGCAATCCCCACACCCCCCCCCCCCACCCCCACACAGCCCAACGACTAGATGGATACTGCCGGCAGTTTATGCACCCCAAACTTTCTAAAGATGTTGCTGATCGTTTCGATGTCTGTTTGTTTGCGCATTTGCACCTAGATACCAGAAATAAGAGGGTCTTGTAGTTGGAATTTGGAGCATGATACTACGAGGTCTGATGTTAAGGGTCAACAACAACAAAGCGGCTTAGCTAAGTTGCGAGGTCAATTGGGATGTGTCCAGATTTGCAATTTTGTTGTTTAGAAAAAAGGAAACAGAAAGAAGGGGTAAAAAGTTGACATTGGGGCCATCCTACTTACCAAGAAAAGAAGGGTTAAAAAAAAAAATGGCCCTGAACCTCAGTTAGGTCGCATTTTTTAACTCAAAGGCAATGTGGTGACTGGGGTGGAGTAAATGGTTAAAGGTGAACCGTACGGCATTGTGATCTAGCACGTACTAAAATCAATCAGATCTCGCCCCCGCTTCTTCCTCGACATCCCAACAGAGACATTTTATATTGTCGCTTCCTGCTTCGCAAGGAACATAAAAGATTCATAGGCAACGGGGGTTAAAGAGTTGGGGAATCCTAAACTATTGTTGTTATCTACATTTGACCTCTCATCTAAATTTTATTTTTGATTAGTTCTTGAACAATTAAAATTGCACATTTTAAGGACTTTCGGTGACTTTAGACATAAATTTAACCGGATTTAAAAGGCATTTTTATCCATTCATAATTGAACCTTTGGAACTAGTATCAAAAACCCTCAAAAGAGGTAACCCTTCAATTTTTTTTTCAAAAGATGATTGAAAAATATGTTGACTATATAAGCAAATCAGTGTGTGTAAATTTAATGAAAATAATGTGTAATCTAAACACATTTATTGATAGTGGGAATGACCTCCCTGTATCAGGCCTGGAGAGATGAAATAACTAGGGGAAAAAAAGAATTAATAGTAGTAATAATAAATTAAAAGAATGAATAGGAGAACATTAGTCGGAATCAGAAATGAGAGGTACAAATAGTAATTAATGCATTCCAATTAAGGGTATCCTTACTTTATTTACTGCTCGCTTCAGAATGCCAGCGAGGCATCCACTCTAGGGACGCCAAAGGATTGGGTTTGGATCCGGATTTGGCCCTGAACCAATCCACTTCTTTTCCCTCGTATGGACTTTATTTCTTGTTGTGTGTATCCGAATTCGACTCAGATTCAAGTAATGGTGTGAATTAAGATTTACCTGTTTTGGTACCCGGATGCGTTACATATAAATATGTAATTAAGCACCTAGTTGATATCTATACTTTATCTGCACAATATAATAAAGCCAGAGCACCGGTAGAGAATGCAAACAATTGTTAACATCTTTTAAACTTTCAATTATACATTTTAAAAATTTAATTTTTGCCCTGCCCACGTAATCATATTCTGCTAACGTAACTATTTATAACCATCCAGGCATCTATGGGTGAGAGCTTTGGGTAAATACATTTCGTCATTTAATACTGTATATTTTTAACTTTACCTTGTGAAAATCACTTATTATTTTATTACCTAAATATGAATTGTGAAGATGACTATATGTAACTTTATTTTAACTATAACTATCTAAACACATCTTGATAAAATAACTGTTTCTAAATATTACAACTATTAAATTAACCATCATTTGATGGGAAAAATATTAAAATACCACAATTTGCTTTTGATGATGAACATTTCATGCAAAGATATAGCAAATTATTTCAAATAATATTTCGCTTGTATCATAAAAACATTTTCCAACTCATTTTTTTTATCTCACATATATCACATCACAAAAAGTGTAATTATTATAGTAATTATTTCAAATAATACTCTATCCAAATACACTTGCGTGTGACTTTAGCACTAGATGTAATAGATTTCCATTACCGTTTTGTAAGTGTTGTAACTACTAAATTATTGTAACCTTAGAAAAACTAATATAAGTATTATTTATGTTAAAAAAATAAAATTATACAAAATTCATTCATGCTAAGTACTTTCAAATTGCACACACGTTGGATGAGCTATTAACACTAGTTTATACTAGTATAAAAGGGAGACGAAGGCCCTGTTTGATAACTTAATTCAACACTTAATTTTAATGGATTCAAATCTTAACATGTTCAGACGCATTTAATAACAAAAAATTGAATGTCTGAATTAATTAAGAAGCACTGAATTTCCTAAGTAAACCTTGTTCCTAAAAATAGGTGATAAGTTGCTCCTTTGACACTGAATGTGATATAGACTCAAATGTATTAGATTTAATACTTGACAATTTAATAACTTAATGGATTTAGATTTCAAATTTCAGTTTTCAGTTTTATTAAATGCACTTGAAGTAATTGGTGTAAACCTCTTTTATGTCACTTTATACTCTTCCTAAACTATCCTTGATAACTACCAATTTCCAAATTCTCAACATATCCTTCTTCCAACTTATATGTATTTTTTATTATATTATTTTTCAACTTAAGTAGTAATCATTAATTCTTATTAGCAACTACCCATTACGGTTATGAAATGCTATTGAATAATTATTTGTATATATAAGACGACAACCTCCAACAACTTCCTATCCAAAAGAAAAATGACAGATACTTCCATTCACATGTCTTTAAAAGAAGAAGAAAAAGCCTTCAACAATTACCAAAAACTTGAAAATCTTTTTTTTTTAATTTTCTTATTTTGGATTTGCGCTTATATAAATATAAGGTGTGTCCTTCCAACTTATTCATTATAACTAGTTTTGTACCCGTTCGTTGAACGGGAATTTTCGAAAAATAATAAACTATTTAGTCAATTTTATAAAAATATCGATATAAAATACAAACTTAATGTATATTTTATTATAACCTTTCTTAAGTATATTACTACATGCGCATTATAATATCAAGTATTCTTATAATATAAATTTGAACATCTAATTCAGTAAATAATAATTTAAAAATGGAAAAAATAACATTCGACAATACCATAACATTCAAAAACTTGAAAATAAATAAAAAGTGCAGTAAATAGTATCAAATAATATTCTACTCTTCACAAACTTGTTTTTGTTTTTCTTCTGTTTGAACATTCTCCTCGATTTTGTCCGTGTAAATCAGCATTTATTGATTTTTCATTATCACTGCATGATAACTAAGTATAAAAAAATAAACATTCAAAGTTGTGTATAACAATACGTAAAGATTATAATTTAAGAAAGTAAAATAGTATATTATATCTACCTTCTCATGCAAATCTTTTTATGAGAATTCCCTTCATCTGTGATTTTTGTTGAACCCTCTGATGAATGATTCATATGAAGTGTATTGAAATGTTGTTGATTAGAATCATCTGTATACTAATTAGGATCTGGGAAGAAGATGCTTCAGGTTGGTATTGGTTGTCGGTTCCACCAATATGATAATGATTTATCAAAATTAAAGGCAAAAATATTATGTGAGATATAATATGTGAAATATAAGAGAAATTTATTACTAATTCAAGATATATTACTAATCCTATGTGTTCATAAAAAAACAAACAGAAAATAAAAACAAAAAAAATAAAATTCAAGATATGTTACTAAACTTTTACAATTGAATATCAACATGGCTTTTTTTTTTTTTTAAAAAAAATGTATTAAAAGAAGATGTACCTGATAATCAAGAGGAGTGGAAACCCAAAATCGATACTTTAATGTGCCAACAGTTTGCACTGAAAATATCTAACCATGAATTTGATGCTTGAAATCAATATATTAGAGACTATATATAGTGTAGGCATAAGAAATAAGAATTGATAAGAATATAAAGAGATATTGATAAGAACAATAAAAGTAGGTTTATCTTGATTTAAGTTGTTTAGAGTGCGTAACTTTGGATAGGAAATAAGAATCCTATAATATTAAGAATTCTTATAAGAAATAAAAGTGCGTTATCAATACAGATTTTACCTATCTTGAAAGACCACGTCAATTATATCGAGTCCTTTAACTTTAAGTGCATGGACTCCTATGGTGTGAATCCAAATACTAAATACTCCCCACCATCTGAGCAGAGATGTATTGTGAATCCTATAACCTAGCAATGAGTATAACCTGCATGTTTTGATTAACAACGAACGGGTTTATAGGAATTTACAAACCCGTGCTCAAATAGGAATTTATATTTGACTGTACGGGTCAAATACATGTAGTTAATTGGATTCAATTAACTTTTTATTTTCCATAAATTTCGTGCTATGCACTATGTCTTGATAACACACTTAATAATAAAATCTATTAAGAATCCTATTTCCAACATCAGATATTGACTTCTGTTATTAATGGTTCCTTTTGAAATTAATTAATTTTCTACTTCTTGTAGTGATAAAAAATTTTATTTACTTCGGTTCCCTATGCAGTACACAAATTATTGGCATGAATTTGGAGATATATCTAATAGAGATATTTAAGTCTCTTCTATTTATATCGCATTACTTTCCAGTTCCTTTTTTGGGTAGGAAATAAGAATTGATATATATATAAACAAAAAATGAGCAAGCCACGTAGGAAATTACTTGTCGTCTCGTTAAGTCACGTAGGAAAGAGAAAACATTAAGGGATAAGAACGAGAATACGGCTTTATTATATATATATATATATATATATATATATATATATATATATATGATTCCCGATCAACACCGTTCATTGAGTAGTTCCCGCCAAACGGGAATTACAGAGAAATCTCGGACAGGAACGGTGGTTGGTGCGTGTGTATGTTGTCAACATACCGTGGATCCACATCAGACGCTTCAGCAGATAACAATCTATTATTGAGAAAAGAAAAGAAAAGAAGAAAATTAATTTGAGCCACGACCACCGCTAAAATCATGCAAAGCAATCTAATCTATTACTACTGCTTGCTTGCTCTGCGTGCAAGTAAGTATTATTAACTATTAAGTAGTAGTGGTACGAATATTCATTCAATCGTTTATGATGAAAGAAATGAAATGATGGCTTAGAAAAGCATGCATTTTATTCTATTTTTCAACCAACCTGTCCAGTAATCAATTATGGTCATTGAATATTAGCAAATAACTATCTATTTGTACATTTTATTTTGATCAATTTTCTACATATCTGTTATTAAACTATAAAACCAACTCCCCTAAAAATGATATTGACAAATACTTTAAAGATCTCACGAATATTTTTTTTTCTAGTAATTGCATAGATAATTAATTGACTTGCAATGCATGGAGAAGGGTCGAGAAAAAGGGGGGATATGCATAAATTTAGGTCACTGGTCTTGTCACTTGTGCTTCCGGTTCCGGATGATTGGCTTATCATTTTGCGGGCTGTGTGATGATTGAGGTGGCAATGAGTCATAATGCTGCGGGGGGCCGGAAGTGATAAATGGTAGGAAAGAAAAGACAACAACGAGTCGTGTGTGTGTGTGTTTTTTTTTTTGGGAAGTAAAAGTAGTAATGCGTGTTAGAAAAGTAATAGACTGTAGACTAGTAGTAAGTATAATTAAAAAAAGGTCGGTAGGTTTGTGTGAACTGAACTGAAGGCGTTAAATATGGACGGAATATCCAAAAATTTAGAAGAAGAGCAGAGCAAGAAAGAGAGGAACGAACGAATATCCAAAAGCATATCTTTGGCGACAAAAAAAAAAAAAAAAAAGAATATCCAAAAGCATATACTACTAATATATAACGCGAAAAATATTGAGAATATTCGATGGGCAGATCCTTTCTTCCCCTTTTATTATTCCAAAAAAATTCCATTCCAATTCCAATGAGTGGGGGTGGGAGGCAGGCATCACCACGTCTGGCTTGGCTGCCAACGCATCCGCGGACACATTAAATCAAGACAATAATAATAAATCCATAAATACATCCATCCATCCATCCAGGAGCATACATATATATATATATATATACCCCCTGCCCAACGGCGCCTCCTCGGCCCCTCCTCTCCTGCTCTTCATCATCCATCCCAAAAACCAAAAGAACTGCTGGTTTCTCCTTCCTTCTCCGTGCCCCATTCTGAGATTGCAATATATATATATACATACATCTACGTGTATCGTATATTTTTCAAAAAGATGGCTCTAAAGGCCGTTCATGTCTCCGACGTCCCCAGTCTCGATCATGTTCCTGAAAACGCCGCCTCCTTGTCTCTATATTCCCCCTCCCGCTTCCTCAAAGGTGTGTGTTTTTTTCTCTACTTTTGTTTGCCAGC
Source organism: Coffea arabica (assembly GCF_036785885.1). Classification (NCBI taxonomy): domain Eukaryota; kingdom Viridiplantae; phylum Streptophyta; class Magnoliopsida; order Gentianales; family Rubiaceae; genus Coffea; species Coffea arabica. Next base: position 1,699,236 of record NC_092323.1, on the reverse strand, counting down.
TCTTTCTCTCTCCCCCTAAACTATTTTCTTCCATCTATCTTATGGTTTGATGTGTGTATTGGCTTTAAAATATGCGTAGCAGGCGGTTTGGAAACGGGGAGATCGGCGTTTAAAGCTCCGAAATTTTTGGTGATCGGACACCGGGGGAACGGAATGAATCTATTGCAGTCGTCGGATGGGAGAATGAAGGCCATTAAGGAGAATTCTATCCTTTCTTTCAATGCAGCCTCTAACTACCCCATCGATTATGTTGAGTTTGATGTTCAGGTACTTTACTGCTACCATTACTACTACTTTCATGATGATGATATCATCCCCATTGATTTCTTTTTTTCTTCTTTCCTTTTTTTTTTTTTTAAAAAAAAATTTATCTGGAATTTTTTTTTAAAAAAAAAAACATCAAACCAAAGTACCAAACCAACAACGCCCAACTTCAACCGCTGTTTTGCTTCTAGTTTCTACCGCCGCTGCTGCTATTATTTTGTGTTATCGAAGCTAATATATTTTATGATGATTAAAAAGAGAGGGAAAAAAAGGGGGAAACTAGATCCGTGATGCCTGTCTGACCCTGTTCCCTGTCATTGGCGCGTCCTTTTTTTCGCCAAATTCTACTTCATCCGATACTTGTGACGTAAACTATTTCTAGTAGTATCGAATTTCTTTTCTTCTTTTCTCCCTATAAAAGGGGGAAATATAGGCAGTACTTGAATATTTACTTTTATTTATTTTTGGTTTTTTGAGACCTGAATTGAATGAATTCTCTTAATAGTTGGTGGTGCATAGTTTGGTTTTAAGCCCTCATCTATTCACCCGTTCACCAAGGTTTTGCTCTGTATCAAGGTTACTGATGAATCTATTTTTCCTCCCTCCTCCTTCTTGGCGTTGGATATTTTTATAGACTATAAGAGTCTTGCTCTTGTTTAAGAACCAAAAGAAGTACTACTCGTTTTGGTACTTTTTTTTGATACAACAAGAGGAGGCTTACACGGAAAAGTGAAAGATACCGGTGTGAGTTTTGCAGGTCACCGGAGATGGCTTCCCTATTATTTTCCACGACAACTTCATCCTCTCTGAACAAAACGTAAGCTCCCTCTCTCCACGAGGTTCCATGCATATTCCCGTCCATCAGTAGTAGCAAAATCCCATCCCGACTGATCGAAATTTTTTTTTTTAATTTGGGCTGGGAATTTTATTTTAATTTTAATTGTAATTTCCATTTCCAGGGCATGATTTACGAGAGGAGAGTAACAGACCTGTCGCTGTCTGAATTCCTCGGTTACGGTCCCCAGAGAGAAGACGGGAAAGTGGGAAGATCTCTGTTGAGGAAAACCAAGGACGGCAGAATAGTCAGCTGGAGCGTTGAAACGGACGATTCCCTCTGCACCTTAGAAGAAGCCTTCCACAAAGTCAACCCTCGATCGGGCTTCAACGTCGAGTTAAAGTTCGATGATCACGTCGTTTATCAAGAGGACCAACTCGTCCAGGTTCTTCAAGCCATCTTGCGGGTTGTATTTGAGCATGCCCGCGACCGGCCCATCATCTTTTCTAGTTTCCAACCTGATGCTGCTCTGCTCATCAGGAAGCTACAGAGCACCTATCCGGTGAGTCTCTTTCCTCTCGTCAGCTTCTAATTTTTCTTGATTCGAGTGCACTCAAAGATTGCCTTTATTGTGGTGGAACAATTTTTTCTTTAAAAAAAAAAAAACAGGTCTTTTTCCTCACGAATGCCGGGACAGAGATTTACTATGACGTGAGAAGGAACTCTTTGGAAGAGGCCGTGAAGCTATGCTCGGAAGGGGGATTGCAAGGTATTGTTTCCGAAGTGAAAGGCATCTTCAGAAATCCGGGGGCAGTTAACAAGATCAAAGACTCCAAGCTCTCCCTTCTAACATACGGCAAGTTGAATAATGTGCCTGAGGCCGTCTACCTCCAATATTTGATGGGCATTGAAGGCGTGATTGTGGATGTAGTTGAGAAAATAACCGAGGCTGTCTCAAATTTGATGAGGCCATCCAAGGAAGGAGCAGAGGAGGAGGAGGCGGCGGTGGTGGAGGAACATAATGATCAGTCGTTGCAACATGCCAAGCCTGAATTCTCCCAGAAGGAACTGTCTTTCTTGCTGAAGCTAATTCCAGAATTGATACAGCAATAACTTTTCAAGTTATTTGACCGTAATCCTTCTTTTTCTTTTCCTGTTCGCTTGCCTGACCTCCATGATTGCACATAAATTGGTCTATTTCCAAGTTAAAGAGCAGAGGCACCCCATATGCCAGTAGTATGATACGTTAGTTCTCCACTCGACTCGTGGTACCATTCAACTTGTTGATGTAGAGCCATTGTACAGTAGGACTTTTTGCTGCTTTCTTACATGCATGAATTAGAAAGGAAGAGATTTCGTCTTTCCTCACCACTTCCTTGAGATTTTTTTTACCCCCCCCCCCCCTTTTTTTTACCGATTTGTTGGTTGGGCTGCACCTGCAACATCGCCCTTTACTAGTAAACCATGACTCGGGGCCAGTGACCCTTGCGGTGTAAATATAACTAACATCCACTGCCTATGAACTGGGTATACAATTACAGCTGCCGCCAAGTTCATTCATCACATGGATTCCTGGCCAATTCCAGGAACCCAAACGAGAAACCTCCTCAAAAGATGCAGCAGCAGTTACCGAGACAAGACGTCTGGAAAACAGTAACGATATAACTAGTCAAAAACGGAAAAGTTCTAACCGTGATCCAATTTTTGGTGATTTCGAATTCCGGCAATTTCACCGGCCGCAAAAGATGTTGACGGCACCACCAGTTTGCTGTCGTTCTTCTGGGCTCTCAATCTTTAGTTTAGAGAAGGGATGGGAGATCTGAGCAGGAGGATTTCAAATAACACCTAATATGATCAGAAGGATTTGAAATTTTATTAGTTTTAGCTTTGGAAATCCATCGATTCTCATGAATTTTAATTCCAATCACCTCAACGTGATCAAAACAACCAAGGGGATTTGGAATCCGAATTCAGCCAAAATCTTTTTATCCAAACGCCCTTAAACAATTGCTGTCTACTAACATTGAACACAATCAATCAGTCGTGATTTATGATGTTGCCTATGATGGCTAGAGAAATTTCTAAAATTATGATGATTTTTAAAAAAATTCTACAAAGGGGGCCTTTTTTGTATGGAGTTCCGTCAAGGGGTCTTCGCATTCAGCAAATGCGAGCTCAAGGGAGCTCGCATTCAGCAAATGCGAGGTCTCCCTGAATTTTCCTACCATCCAAATCAAAAAAAAAAAGAAAAGAAAAACAGACATAGAGGTGTTTTTTTTGAAATTTTGTGAACAAAAGATCTTCCCCTTCAAGTGCAGATGATGCAGAAATGAAGAAGTTACTTATACAACCCAAATTCAGATCGGATTTCGCTCATGAAAGCCAGATATCCAACCCTGGCTCGAAATGTTCACCCACATTTTCTGCACATTTTCTCTTTTTTTTTTCTACTGATTTTCTCTCCCTTTTTGGCTCCCCACAGTCTCTCTTCCTCCCTTACTCTCTCTCTGGTTTTCCTTTCCGCTTCAACCGTCACTTCTCCCTCAATCTCCCCTCTCTTTCTCGGTACTTTTTCTTTCTCCTTTGCCCGCTGCTACCTGAAGCTCTTTCTTTGCTTTTTCCTCACTCAGTCCAACCCTGCCATTGTTGTCGAAGAATGAACAGTTGCTTTGCAATTCAATACTACTGCTGCTTGCATTGCTGGTGCTGCCATTGTTAGCACTGATTGCGCAAGCATCCCAGTTCGGGAATGCGGGAGTTTGGTCCTTTTTTTTTTTTTCCAAACTTAGCTCGCATTCGCGGAATGCGAGCTCAGTGACCTCGCATTCCACGAATGCGAAGACCCCATTTCAAGAACAAATGAAAAAAACCGCCCCACTTGTAGAATGATTTTTTTTTTTCATCACAAACCAAGAATTCTCCCAGGATGGCTAAGAGCAAAATAGTTTATACGAAAAAGAAAACTTGAACGAAATAACAGTAGTAACTACTTGTTTATAGGGTACATAGCACAAAAATGGTATGGATTTATTTACAACTTCACTCGAGAGAATCCAGACAAACCATAATCTGATGTGGAACTAAATGGTCCAAAACTTTAGGCCTAATTATATGTATTCATGGATAGGGGTGGCAGTGAGACAAATCAAATTCGAATACATCGAAGAGTAATATTTGAGTTTGAGTACGAGCTCGATGAACTTTCGATTTTGAAGCTCGAGCCCAACTCGTGTAAAAATAGAGTGCTCGAATCGAGTTCAAACTCGCTCGAGAATCAAATTAAGATTAAGTTTGAGTTCGAAGTTGAGGTGAAGCTGAAGCTGCTCGAATTTGAGTGATAAGATGTGTAATTTATTCGGCAAGCTTTGGAGCAGATTAGTTAGATACTCGAATCCGACTTGATAACTAAGCTCAAGTAGCTCAAACACGAGTTGAGATTAAACCGAATTGCTTGGTTCGTTTTGTCAGCCCTATTCATGGATAGAGAACCAAATGATGATCCATCGTCATCAAGCAAAATGTGATTTATAAAATTTTTTTCTTATTTTTGGGACAAGTAGTTTGGTGAAATTTTCCAGACCGAGAAACAGGTAAATTTGTAGGTGGCATTGAATGGGGATTTTGAGATTTTTAGTACGTAGTGGCAAATCGGGCAATTTGGGGGACGATCATTCTTGGCTCTTGGCTTGGATCCTTGGCGCATGGGAGTCCAAAGACGACTTCAAGCTCAAACCCGAAGTTCCCGTTACTGTTGACGACTTGGCATCCATCTTTCCATACACGAAATTCGGCCTCCGACTCTCCCTGTGTTCGTCTTTTTTTCGGTAGGTGGAATGGATAGACAGTTGGATTGGAAATGACATAGTACCATATTTGCCCCGTCCACGTCCATCCCAATTATTGTTACCCTTCTCACAATCGTACTAACTTGTCAATTTGACCGTTGTCATTCTTGCCATCGTTTCCCCCTCTGGCCCTTGCATCACCAACTCTTCTCACCAAGCTATCAACACCATTGCCCCCCCAAAACCGCCCGCGGAGCTGCGTCCTGTCGGCTGTTCCCCAAACCAACAACAACGTAGTAATAATAATAATAATAAAAATAGAATGTTCCTCTTTCAATGGGTTGCGGTATTTCCGTATTCTACCACTCCCAACAACGAGATGCTACGGAGGAACGTCACAAACAAAGAGTGGGTGATCATCGTTGCGGTATAAATATAATAGCCAAGAACACCGTCACCAGCGCCTCCAATTCCTCTTCTCCTCCTCCAACCACTACTACTCTTTCCTCACCGTCCAAGCTGTTCACCCTAGGTTTTCCAACAAAGTCCACGTCGTCATTGATGCATGGCGGTGGTGATCATCAAGATCTACGACCGCACCCGAAACCTAATTACCATCCCACAAATAAATGCGTGCTTCCTCCGCCTCTCCAACACATTTACAACGACGAGGCAACATATGATGATCGTACGCTTGCAGAGGGAGACGGTGGTGTAAATTTAATACTGCTCCATAGGCTTGGGTCAGCAGATGAAGGGGCGGTACTAGTCCCAGATTTGAAGGAGACCAAAAGCACAAGGGACGTCAACCACCATGATGCTGCTATCTCCCCTACCAATCATCATCACCTCGACAATGACAATAATTCCGAGCGTGATGAACTTGAAGAAGTAGGAGCCAAAATTTCTGATTATGATGGCCCCTTATGGATTGCATCCCCAAGCTTTAAGGAGTATTGCATCGCTGGTTCCGATTCAGATGACAGCTCCAAGGGTGGTGGCCCTGCCGCCGGCGGTAATTGAGTTAATGACTCCTGTTTACTTACGGCCATGCACCTTTTACTCTTTTGCGCATTTTCAATCTTCGACACTGCGTATCTTTGAAGTTATTGTAGCAAGTAGATAACAAACGGCCGGAAGACTTTCGGACGATAACGTCTTCAAACCCCAACCCGATAACAACATTCGTTTAGCTGTTACGAATTTGTTTTTCTCTAGACTACTAGATTATGAGTTTAAAAGAGCCGTTAACTGACTTATTAGTTTTGGAACTACTGATATAATTATAAGCGCTTCGGTTCTTGTACCAGATGATTAATCTTTTACTACCTTTTTATGGGGCACCAAAAGAGATTTATGCTAGCAATTTCATTGCCGTGCAGGTAACCATGGCAGAGAGGTGATCGAGAATAAGATGGAGAGGCCCAAGGACAATGTCACACTCACACTTTCAGATGAGGTAGTGCCCTTATGTTTTGCTGATAATCGCTTCAATAGTAGTTTGGCTTTTGAGTTTCCTCTCACCTTTAGATCTCTTCTCTTACAAGTTACAACTAGAGCGCGAAGAATTGTGATACCGTGAATTCCCAACACCTTTTGCCTGTTGAGTTTCTAATTTTGGACTTGATCACCAAATACGTGTAAATTTAATTGCATTCATTGATGGCTTGGTCATTGTTCTATCCGTTTCCGGCAACCTTTTTCTTAATCTCATACTGTAAATAGGCATCATTTAAGTCAGGCTGTTACTAGCTAGTACATTAGGAAAACATGGTGTAAATTTAATTAAATTTAATTTTTTTAAAACGTTTTTTGTATCACTTTTAAAACTATCGATCAGGTGAAGTTTGTTTCATTCTAAGCAGGGAAAAGAGCATAATAAATACGACATTATTGTTGCTCGGATTTTGCAGGATTCCGGTATAATCCACCAGGCATCTGGTACTCGACGGCCGAAGAAAACAAGATTAACAGTTCGGAAAGTGCTTGGGATGCACAGGCCAAAGCATGCAGTTGTTAAAAACTTCTTCAGCAAGTCGTCCGCCTGGTCTTCCTCGAAGGCAAAGATGTTTCTCGCCTGATCAAGTCTCTCGCATGCATGTTTCTACGTATGCATAGAGATGGAGGAAGACTCTTTTGTTTTTTTTTAATTTTTTTTCTCCTTTTCATTTACATTGCAGCTCCTTCTTTGATGAATACTTTCTTCTTTTGCATGCACATCTAGAAAAATATTGCCTACTTGATATAGATGAAATTGAGGGTCTGGCTTGATTAACCAACAAAACTATACCCCATTCCTATGTGTTAAGTATAAAATTGAAACCTACGTACAACATGCACTAGATGTTTTTTTATCGTCCTTTTATTTTCCATATCAGGTTACCATTGAAAATACGTTTCTACGTATGAAGGGACTTTGATAGGGAGGATTCAAGAAGAGGGATCATGTCCTACATTACGTTGGCTAATGCTGATAAATAGCCAATGGATTGGACTGGGTTAGAAATATTGTACAGTACCTGTTGTATCCTTTCACCTTTCCAGGCTTTACCATGCATGTGGTGTGGGATAATATATATATATATATATATATATATATATATATATATATATATATATTCCTAAAAGGAGACTAAACCACAGAATAACTTAGTAGCTAGAGTGAGTTCAATCGCAAGAAACAACAACTCGACGGAAACAAATTAAATTCCTTCACAATCATTCTAGCGAAAGGTTCTACGGGAGATGGGCGGGCAGCTGCCAAAAAACAGAGACCAAAAGAGAGGTTTCCATTGGTTTTGCATATCCATCCGCCCATTGATTTGCTTCATGGTAAATGTGCACTCCTGGAAGCTCTTCATCGAATTCCTACTACAGTACTCAAGTATCTACTAAAAGGGTGTGTGAATTTCCAGTGAGTTCTGTGCAATATGGAACCTGACCCTTTTCCTAGAAGAAGATGAGAACAAGTGTTGATTGACGGCAACGCACCGTCCCTCAGGCCCTATAATTTTGCCACAAAGTTGGAAGTTTGTGGCTGTTCCTAAATAATGAAACCCCTTTGTAACTTATGCTGCATACGATAGAATGGCAGACAAGCCAGGCAGGGCAGGGCATGAAGAAGTAAAGCGGCACATTTGCCCAACCACCTTTAAAGATGGATGATTGGCTAAAAAATTGCGTAGCATCTCTCAATTGCGCTCCTCCTCCTCCTAACCATCCAATCCATTTCTTTTCTCTTAAAAAATTGATTTTTTTTTTCTATTATTCGTCGTAAATGAAGCAAATGAATGCTTAAACTTCAAATTCCGAAAATCTACTAACATTTTAAATATCAATGTTGGGATAATGGAGAATATTTACTAATGCATAGGACAAGAATTTCGCTTGTCAAAGATAACAAAAAAAAAAAAAAGAAGAGAAAATTCAAGATTTGTGTTAAAATAAAGTAGTTTCTCTACTGCAACTTGATATAATTAGTAGCAGTAATAACAAATTTTGGGTAATAAAAATATATGTGCAGATGTTCCATGTCCTCCTTGAATTGTTATTTTATGGTGCTTTATTATCCTTCCTTTTCTATTTTCTTTTTATCCTCTTTCACAGTTTAAATATTTAATATATGTAATTTATATTACTAAATAATTATGACATCATGGATCAAAAATATTTTTTTTTTATGGTCGGCCCAAGAATTATTTTTGGGTCAATGAACGAGTTAGGTTTCAAACTCTCACTGGGACGGACAGGCGCGGTGACAACTGACGAGGGAGTTTTGATGGTAATTGTGGGGGAGGGGGAAGAAGAAGAAGAAGGAGGAGGTGGTGTAAGTTGTGAGGACTGAAAACGATATGGTTTGACCAGTGAAATGAGAAAAGAGAGAAGAGGAAGCGAGGAGTTGCCCTTTACTTCACACTGCGGCGCGTAAAGGTTTGTGATAAGATTTGTCAACCCGTCCCGTCCTAGTTAGTTTAGTTTAGTTTAGTTTAGCTGCCCCTCAACTCATTTTTGCCCCCCTTGGATCGTCTGGTCTGCAACCCCCGGCCCGGCCCTCACCCGTCTTATTTTGGTTTTCCCCCAATTCCTAGTTTCAATTAGAGTACGTCTTTTTAAGTTGGGAATTAAATTTTTAAGTTGGGAATTAGGAGTGGTAGATTTGGATGAATATCTTCTTTCTTCTTTCTTCTATAGGCTACTGCTGCCGCTGCTGCTGCTGCTGGGCTGGGGATCCGCTGCTGCAACGATACCAAAGTCGAGAATAATTCAAGATTACTGCACTACTGCTTTCATACAGGAATAGAATTCTCTCTCTCTCTCTCTCTGATTGGACTGACTGATATTATTATTGCTTTTATTAGAACAGGCAAAATAATAAGAATCCGGGGAGGGAGAGTGATTGTTGATTATTAGCAGTAGGAAGTTAGGGAGGGAGAGGATAATTAGCAGCAATGAAGTCATCGTTGGGGAAGCAGCTCAAAAGATTTACACTGCAAAAGACCCACCATGCCAAGGATAACAAGGATCACCAATCCCTGGCGCATTCCGATGCGCTCGCCCAGGCTTCTCAGGTCCATTTCCTTTCTATATTTCTACTTCTCTCTCTCTCTCTCTCTCTCTCTAGTCCTCTTTTATCTCATATATTCATTAGCCATTGTTAGGGCTCCTCCGATTTTAATTCCTACTTTCGTATAACTTTAATTTTTTTTTTAAACTCCTAAACACTATGGTCATATCATCCTTACCTTTTTTTTTTTTTTCAAGGTCTTCGACTATCATATCATCTGTCTCCGCCACCACTTTTGCTGACTTTCCTAGTATTGTTTTTGAAATTTCTTCCCTCGGCGAAGGATTATGATATAAATATCCTCCTTGAGACTTTTAGGCTTTAGGTTAGGACTTCGGGAAATATTTCAAGTTCGATGCTCCTCTTTTGCTTATATTTTCCCCTTCCTCTGTGAGTGTTTTTGTGTTTGGGGGGCGAGGGGGGGTTGGAATTTCTAATCCCGTTGCCCAGATTTCAAGATTTTCTTTTTTTTTTCCCTGGTAAATATCAATATTACTGCATCCGTATCCAGCTGGGGCTTTTTGAGATTACTCCGGGATTTAATAAAAAAAAAAAAGAAAGAGGCATCCGAAAATAGTCCACGTTACTTGCTAATACACCTGGACTTGATGCATAGTCATAAAAAGCTCTCCAATAACCAAGCCTTTTTTTTTTTTGGGTTATAGTAGTTAAATTCCCATTACAAGTTCTGTATGTGCATATGTGCATGAAGATGTGAAAGAGCAAGTGAAGATGAGACATTTATTAGTGAGGTCTGGAATACATAAAATACGTCGTTACAATCTCATGTAAAGTACTATCAGTGTGTTTTTATGCCGTTGGTTTCTTTATTGAGACTTGGCGATTAGAATGAATGGTACCTTAGAAGACAGTGTTGTGTTATATTTCTTTGAAGGAAACAGCAAGGAGAAAAGCTTTCTAAAATGAGCTTTAGAATTGGAACAAGCAAAAGATTTAGTGCTTCAAGAAGTTGGAGCCCTAGGTTTCCAATTTTACACAAGAACTATATATAGTCTCCCTTCCTATTCACGTGGATTTTGAACTTCAACTCTGTAACATTTTGTCTAAGTTCAGTAACATTTTGGATGCATGATGTCAAATAAATTAACTCTTGCGTAATTAGCTAAAGCTGTGTGAACTGGCTAGGCCAATGCATTTACAATATGAGATCCTAGAACCTATCTTCAGTATGAGACATTCTAGTCTTCCTATCCGTCAACATTCATTCTCTTGCATCAATATGGTTATTTGTTTATTTTCTCTTTTTGCAGGATATGAAAGACATGAGGGATTGCTGTGATAGTTTTCTTTCTGCAGCTGCTGCAACCACAAATAGTGCTTATGGTACTTGCTTTATCTAGTCTCTGGATAGAATTATTTGTTTCTCTCCAAGTTACCTTTGGGAGGAACAAGAGAACTTTATCTCCTATCAACATGATTTATCAATTTCCATTAAGGATGCCTCGTACGTTTGTTATCACTGGGAAGTAGGAATTAACAAATAGTGCTTCCTTTGTCCAATTTTAAGAAAATCCACGTTTGAAGGATACACATCAGTTAGCTAAATTTTCTTTCCATGATTGCCTTCAATTTACTGTTATTTTTGTTTCTCCAATGATCTTGCTTTATCTTTTTCTTGCATTTTAACTAGCTCCACCTATTTTTCTTTGTTCCTTCTAGTGACACTCAGATGAAGTCTTATTTTCTGTGGTTCATACAACATGGTGCACTGGGCTTTGCATGTCTTTCTTCTTATTGAAAGGAAAAAGCTAAACTCTTACGTGTAATAATTCAAGTAAATGACAATTTCCTCTTCATTTAGCTCATGTTACATCTTTGACATTAAAAGTTTTTATGATACAACATGAGTTGGATGAGTGATTACTGCAATTTGAGTCTTCTATCAATTAGTTACATTCCACATGAAAGCGCTTACCAATATAAAACCTGTCCACTTGCAGAATTTTCAGAGTCTTTGCTGGAAATGGGTAACTGTCTACTGGAGAGGACTGCATTCAACAGTGACGGAGAATGTGGTAAGGAACTGATTTCAATGTTGTTTGGTAACCACTTTAGTTTATACCAGAAACCAAATGCACCCTGCTGGAAGCATGTTACTTGAATGTTCGGATTTTAGGTAGTTTAATTATGCTGCCTACATTAACGTTGATCCCATTGTTGCACTACATTTTTGTTTCATCTGGTGGTGTAAGTGCTTTTGTTGCTTGATTTATTTGCTTGCCCCTCGTATACAGATGGAAGAGATGGAATGCCCTGAGAATCAGTTTTGGGTTTTTTATGTGTCTACATTTCCTTCAAATGTGCAGTTAGTTAGTTAATGAAAAACTTGCAAGTTGTGAACTGCTCATGATGTAGCTGGTGGTACTTCTAAACAGCTTACATGTGAAACTAGAAAGGTGATACTTCTGATTTTAATGGTTTTTCTGGGAATATGCTGTCAAACAACAATGGTAGTGTAATCTTCTTTCTTGTTTTTTGTTGGGTTGGTGGGAATTGCAAAATACTAACCATTGGCACTGCATGTTACGTTGAAGAAATCTTCCAGAATATTTGTAGCCATCTTTGCATGTGTTGGGGAGTTTTTTGATTCGGTTTTTTTATATTCAATCATTGCAATCACTTTTTATCTCTACCACTAGTTGCACAGTTCTTTCAGAGATTGCTGATTATCATCTGCTGCTCTTCTCAAAAATATATTTAGAACTTCATCAACCATCTTAATGTCATTTTGATGTGTTAAATTGTTCAGGATGTTTGTATGTCTTGCAGAGGCTGAAGCATTTTCTGTTTCTTTTCTTGACTTTCATCTGCTCCCCTTTTCTTGACCTTTTTTCTCTGGTCAATTGTTATCCATTTGCATGTACTTATTTGTTCAATGCCATTGCCTTACCAGCTAAAAGAAATTTATGGGTGGTACTGAAAAATGTGAAAGCAAGATTTTCAACCATGGCTGATTTTCTAGTTGATGCAGGCAGAGCATTGTCAATACTGGGAAAAGTACAGCTGGAACTCCAGAAACTTGTTGATGGCTATGTAAGTTCCTTTTTTTCTTTTTTTTTGCACTTGTGGGGGTGGGGTCTCAGGGTCTCACTCTGTATTATCTACTTTAACCCGTTTGTAACACTGTTCTCTGCTATTCAGCGTTCTCACGTAATCCTGACTATCACGAACCCATCAGAGTCTCTTCTTTCTGAGCTGCGGAAAGTGGAGGTTTGTGTGTAGATCTCTATAATTGATTGCAGCCTGCTTCATTTTGGTTATTTTGCAGTTTTTTTCCTTTGATTTCAAGACAGTTTAGTGGTGGTTGTTTGCAATTTCATCTAACATGGTTCTCGTCAAAATGTTGAATCTCAGCAGTTCTTGTCCTGCAAATTTAGTCGTATATGAGTTTGGAGAAAGGATTTATGCCTGCCTATTATTCTCATTTTATTTTGATATTTTTTCTGGTGCAGGAGATGAAACAGCAGTGTGATGAAAAAAGGTAAAGCTTTTAAATGGATTTACCTTCTGATATTTATCTTACTTCTTTGAGCATTATCTTATTCTTTTCCATGCTTAATGATCAGGAGCATATATGAACACATGGTGGCACGACATAGTGAAAAAGGAAAGTCTAAAGGTGGAAAAGGAGAAAGTTTTACGTCAGAGCAAGTACAAGCAGCTCGTGAAGATTATGATGAAGTGGCAAGGCTATGTGTTTTTCGTGTAGAATCCTTGAAGCAAGGTCAGTGCCGCAGTCTTTTAACGCAAGCTGCTCGTCACCATGCAGCACAGGTAACCTTCTAGTTTCATGATTCTGCTTAAGCTTCTTCTTCTTCCTTTTTTTTTTTTTGACTTTAAGTTCATTAATTAGCTGCTTGTCCCTTTTTCTTTGTACCGTCCATAAATTTTTTGGAAACAGTTGATTTTTTTCCGTAGAGGACTTAAATCTCTTGCCGCAGTTGAGCCCTACATGAGAAATGTTGCTCAAAAGCAACACATTGATTACCAACTGAGTGAGTTAGAGGATGCAGAATATCGGGAGGATGGAGTTAACAGTGATGATACTAATTGTGATGGAGAATTGAGTTTTGACAACTTAGAGTTTAAGCAAGAACAGGAAAATCCTAGCACATCAAGGAACTCAATGGAGGTAAGTTTGGAGCATTAAGGATTTCTAGTGGGCATTTTTCCGATTTGACTGCTGTTAGGAATTTTACTAGGCAGTTTATTAGCTTATACAATCTGCAGGTCTTTTCATGCTTGGAAACATATTTGGTGTGAAAAAACATATTAGGTAGCAAGGTGTTTAGACGTCCATTATGTTTCATGTTGTATTTCTTTCCATTTTGTTTTACTCGGTAAAATTTGTCTGCAAGGAATAGATGAAGCAAAACAAACAACGAGTTAAGTACTGGCCATTTTTTTATGCTAAATAATGAAGTAATTCAGAACAGTAATTTGTTGGTTTGCCTGTTTTGCAACTTGTGTACATTCTGAATGTGACAACGCCTCAACTTACTTTTTCATTTTTCATTGAAAGCCACTAAATTAATTCTTGGTATCTGAAGAAGAGAGAAAATCATAGCATTTTGTTTATAAATAGATAATTATCTTGCTACTGCACATGTTTCATTTCCTAATTTGTTAACTTCTTGAGAGTAAATTGCCTCTGCAAGTAATCTCTAAGCAGGGGTTGGACATTCTTCTGGAAGTTTAGTACTTCCAAGCTACATTTTCACATGAATGTTCGATGATCATTGTCATTAGTGTTGTTTGTCAGATGCTGCCCTCTGACAGTCATTCTGTTTCTTGCTGAGGACCTTATCAATGTAATTGATCACCACTTCTGATTTCCTCTTTTTGGCATTTCTGTTGATTTTACAGGTGGAAGTAGTCCAGGCAGATGCTCCAATTGCACAGGTTTCAGAATTTGATGATCTAGAGGTACAAAGATCTACTTCTGTAGAACAGATCTCGCCATCAAGAAAAAACTAAGGAAATTCTGATAAAGACACCATCTTTTGGTATTAACTTTAGCTCTGCATGGTTGAGTTAATGAAATGTAATACATCTCTTGCAAATATCTGATCAACATGGTAGAAGTTTCTGATTTAATGCTTTCTTTTTTGTGTCACTTGCTAAATCATTAATTTTTCTTTAAGGGTTACTGTTGGTGAGGTCTGTTATTAATTTCTGGCTTTGTTCAACTTATAATATGTTCTATATACAGATCAATTTTCGGAGAAAGAAAGGGGAGCAGGGTTTTAGCAGGAAGCCTCGAATAAGCAGTTTTTCCGCTCCAATATATGCTGGGAAGTTTGATCCATCTGAAAAGTTTAAAGAAATGCAGACACCAGTCCAGAAATTTCATGCATATGCGCTACCAACTCCTTCAGATGCAAGGAGTTTAAATTCAAGGACAAGCAGTTACGCTGTCCATTCAAGTACTGCTAGTGTTAGTGGAAGCGCCAACAATGTGTGGCATTCATCACCACTTGATGCTGAGAAGCACAGGAAATTAATGGTAGATAACTTGGCAATGCGCACAGCCTCCAAAACACAGGCTGCCATAAAAGAGAGTGACCAAAATAGTCCCTCCATTCCACTCCCGTCCCCTTTAGCAGAAGGAGCTTCACTCCCACAATCTGATACAAACTATGATGCCAAAAAAATTGAACGACAGGCTCTCTCTGGTCCATTGCTGAGTAAGCCATCATCTAGCAAACCTTTGTTATCTAGCAGTGGGCCCATTGGCCCTAGTGAACTGCCACAAGCAGTATCTGGACTGGTTTCTAGAGTTTCAACCTCCCAGCCGCCTTCAGCTATAAATGTGCCTCAGAGTGTTTCACCTCCTCATGTGTCTTCACCTAAAATAAGTGAGCTTCACGAGCTGCCTCGTCCTCCTGGTTCTTTAGCCAGCAAACCAGCAAGTTCTTCTGGTGTTATTGGGCACTCTGCCCCTCTAATTAACAGAAATCGGGAAGTCTCGCCGACAAATCGGAGTTTTGTGCTGGCATCTAATGCAGGATCTCCACTTCCCCCTCCTCCTCTGACTGTTCCTCGAAGTTTCTCCATACCATCAAGCGATCATAGAGTAGCTGTATTTCATGTTTCCAAGTTGATGGAATCCCCTGAGATGAAAGAAAAGGCTGGAGTGCCTTCTCCTCCATTAACACCACTTTCCTTATCTAATGTGAAGTCAACGGCTGTTGTATCTGAACTAGCCTCCAATCCAGGCAGATAAGAGGTAATTTAATGAAATGAATGTTATTAGATGATGTTGAATCGGCCATGGTATTTCCTGAATCAATGGATTCTTGACCTGTGGATTGAGGGAGTGTGGAGAGAGATAGAGAGGGGAGATGATTGTGGGTAGTTGGGCTATAACCTATGGTAGCGATCGATCTTATTATATGAAGGGAAATCTTCTAGTAATCAACTCTGGTCTTGAACCAGCTACAGTATCTTTAGGGGTTTCAGATGGATAAGCTACACGATGGAAAGCAGTGACTCGGTGTTAAGCGATATTGGATCAAATGTAACTTTGATTTGAGGCTCTAGAATGTTGGAAATAGTGCCTGCCAAACACCTGGTTATGGCGTGCAAAATTTGGAAATAAAATCTAATTCCTAATTTGTTTTTTTTTTGGGGTTAGGGTTGTAGGATTCTGATTTGGTTATTGTTGTTGAATATGGCAGGCGTCCTCGTTAAAACGAAATTGAAAATCCTAACTGTGAACTTCAATATTTGCAGGAATCAGCTGATGCCCGACGTCCACTTTGGATTTCATTGGGCGGACTCTGCATCTTACTTGCTGCGCCTGGCCGAGGGGGTGTAAATATGCAGATTGACTACTGTAGTTTATATCTGATTTTTCTCCAATTCTTTCAAAGTCTAAACTAGAGAACTCGTCTATCGAAATTTTGACTTGTAGTGTTGTATCATATGTTCTAGTCGAAGATGGGAAGAAATATGGATGTCATGAATGGAGTTTTTCAAAAAAAAAAAAAAAGAAAAAAAGAAAGAAAGGAGGATTTATTTTTGGCAAGTGAAAGCATACCATTACCATGGATGTGTTTTTGATGATGAGGAAAAGAAAACTAAAGTAAAGTGTGGTTGTACTCTTCCGATCGTCGAGCATGTGAATGGAGAATGAATCCAACAAGCCAACTTTCTCATTCTGTGATTGATTGTAAGTTGTAACGAGGAGGAGGAGGAGGAGCATGGTTTATACTAATAGAAATTTAGTAAGACAAGCGTAGAATGGTTATTGTGTTTAAACGTACTTTATTGAACCTCTCACATTTTGTACCCTTCAACTATGCTATACTACATTTTGAATTCCTGTTTTAATTAGTAGTATTAAACTTCAAAACTAGAATATTCGAGTCCTTTGAAGCACTATAAATTTGTTCCGCTCACGTGAAATCTATTTCATTTTAGTCCCCAAAATATAATACTAGTCCCATTTAAATATAAAACTTGTCTCGCTTTAGTCCTTGAAGTGTTTAAAAAGTTGAAAAAAAAGATTTTATTTTAGTCCCCAAAATATAATACCAGTCCCATTTAAATATAAAACATGTCTCGCTTTAGCCCTTCAAGTATTTAAAAAGTTGAAAAAAAAACGTGTTCATAAATATTTATTAGAAAAAGGAAAAAAAAAAAACTCAGCATTCCAAAGAAAAGAAGGGGATAATGGTAAGAAGTGGGAGTATATTTTACGGTAAAAGTGGTGGAGTGAGAGTGTGTTATATTGAAGTTTGAGGATATGACGATGAAGAATATGATGACGGAGATAACACAGGCGGGAGGGAGCTGGGGCACAACGAATTATTTGGTTCGACCCCGAGCGCAGCCGCCTGCTTTGGAATCTCACTCCCCTTTTGGCTTTGGCTTTGGCTATGATGGAGGCCTCTCATCGCCATTTACTACTACTACTACTTATCAGTTCAACAACAGGAATTGTCGGCTTCAAAGACCGTCCGCTCTTCCCACTTCAATCTTGTCGTCTGTAGCTAAAGAGCCCCTCACCCTTTCCCGAGCCCTCCTGGATGATACTACTTCTTCTTCTGGTATTGTCTGAAATCCATTACAAACTGCTCGCTGTCTTTTGATACTGTGCTACCAACGTTAATTTCTTTTTGATTCTGTTTACTCAGTCCTTAATAAACAAACATAATTTCTGATTCTTAGTAATTAAATGTTAACTGTGAAGATGCGGAGGAGCTTAAGAGTGTTGCTGAGGCTGATCCTTCACTAACACTTAAGGTGGGTGAGAGGTGAAAACTCTTTTCCCTTCCTTCCCTTTTGGTGGTCAATTTTGAACTTAAATGCCTCTATTTCTGTCGTTTGTCCGCTGCAAGATACGGTTCCATGTTGTGTGGTTATTTATTATTATCTGTGTTTTCCTTCGCCCCTTTTTGTTACAGATTGTGATCTGCTCCAGCGAATGCTTGTGTACTAATAATATTTCCCCTCTCCATTAACTTCAGTTTTGCTATTTTGACTCTTCCATGTTGAATGCAGAAGAGGGCAGCTGAGATATCTCCCGATTTGAAAGGAACTTCTGTATTTCTTGTAGGTGAGGTTACTAATTAGTGCTGACCTTTAGCTCGCGATCAAGATTATGAACCTTTTATGTCTCATTTTGTTCTCCTTCGCCTCCCTCCTCCTTAAATTTTTATATTGAATTATTCGTTGGCATTGACAATAGGGATAAACTGTTCCATCAAATCCAACTTGGGGAAACTTCTTGCTGAGGCACTGCGATACTATTACTTTGACAGGTGATATCCTTTATAAATTTTGCCGCTCCTCTTTTTCCGATCAATTGGGTTTAGTAAAAGTTCCATATGCTGCATCTCCTGATGCTATAAGGAGCCCCATTGCTGACATGCTGTTCCTCTGCTTCCACTTCTATTGTAGTGATGATTTGATTGAAGCGGCTGCCGGTGGAAAATCTGCTGCTAGATTAGTTTTCCAGCGGGATGAGAAGGGTTTCCGTGAATCTGAGGTTGGTCACTCCTGCATTCTGCTCTCTTGATCAGGCTGCCTATACAGTTTACCTAGCTTAGCTTCCGCTATTTTACATTCTTTTCCCCCCCTGTTGAGTTTTGTTGCTTGGAGGCCCAAAGTAACACTTTGACCAAAAACTCTTTGGCTGCAACGGCAGACAGAGGTACTGAAGCAGCTGTCCTCCATGGGCCGTCTTGTGGTTTCTGCTGGAAATGGCACTGTTCAGTGTGCAGCCAATCTGTACGAAACTCATTTTGCAGTTAAGTTTCTTCTCAAATAACATCCTATTTGCAACTTTTCCTGATATCATCCTCTTTCAAATGATCGTGTAGGGCACACTTGAGACATGGAATTTCAATATGGATTGATGTCCCTCTAGACATGGTAGCCAGGGAGGTCATGGAAAATGATATTCAACTTCCTGCATCTGACCTCACAGTTTCTGGATCTTATTCTGAGGTCCATCACTTCCACTTCAGTGCTAAAATAAACTCAGGCTCACAGTATATGCTGCGAATAAGGACAGATGTTACAGTTAACTAACGAAATAAATCTCTTTTCAACCTCCTATATTGTAGCTAATGGTACTTGTGAATTTGGCAGATTTTGACTCAGCTGACTGAACTGTATGAAAGAAGCCGGAGTGGATATACTGCAGCTGATTCAACTGTTTCGCTCCCAAGTAATTCACGATCCAAGTATTTCCTGCTCATTTATTCTAGAGGTCCACTCTCTCATGCTTCTAAAAGCGCTTTTTTTCCTGCAGAAGTAGCATCTAATTTCGGTTACAAGGACCTGGTTGAAGTAACAGTTGAAGATATGGCTTTAGAGGTATGTTCTTTCTAATTCCTGTTGATTGACACTGATGACCAACGTGGAGGTGCTGGGTTCAGTCAACTCGCATCCTGATGGGGTAATCTGTTGAACAGACAATGATTGCATTGGTTTAATACATATTTTACTGAGCTATGTCATAATTTAGGTTCTCAAGGAGCTCCAAAAACTAATGAGACTTAAAAAGATGATGGAAGCAGCCGCTAGACCATTTTAATCTCCAAGACCTTTTGTCACTGCCATTAACTTTGGGTTAGTCCATATGTATTTTTGTTCCTTATTGTTTTACCTTGCTAATTATTATACCACTTCTTACTGCTTTTCATCGTACACACTTTGCTATATGCAGAAGTTTTTCTCAGTATGTCCCTGTTAAATTTTAAAAGGTCTGTTTGAGTGGAAAATATGGTGACCGTGCTCTTTATGACGAATCATCTATCAATTGACTGTCTTTGCATGCATAGAAGTATTGATAAATAAAATATGCAAACAAAAGTAGATACTTATTGCAGAGCCTTTTTTAACAGAGTAGCAAGAAGTGACTTGCGTCCAAGTAAGTAACTGCACCACAGTGTCCTGGAGTTCTGAGTTGATCTAAGAAGTCATTTCAGTTTCAGCCTATATTTGTCTGGAGCCCATTTCTGTGAAACCTTATAGGTTAAAACTTAAAAGTGTCATACTTTGATAACACTCAAAACTCGTTAATGAAGTACCCCTTTATTCAGGTGTAAGGAACTGTTTGCAGATGTTGCAGCCGCTACCTGCCAAAATATCTCAAAGAAAGCTATTTACTCTACAGACTTGAGAAGCTTGTTATACGTTTGTTTTTTTGATGGAATTAGACGTCATCATCGCAGCAGGTTGATGCATGGAATTGTGACGGAGATATTGGTTTGTAACTGCCTCAGGCTGGGGAAAAGGAGTTCCCAGATCTTGATTTCCACCTTAGGCAGTGAGGCTGCATTCGCCTGCCACAAATGGAGAAGTTGGAGACCTGCGATGACCTATTTCATGGGTTGATTGATAATTGTGACGAGGATGTTCTTACTAGTTCATAGTACGCAGTAATGGTGTTCAGCTTTTGAGTTGTGTTATGGAAATGTTACGAATCTATTGTGATTCTTGATCCTAAATTAGTTCAGAGCTAAGTAAATGGAATGTTAAGATGAACTTTTGAGCTCTTGTCAAAGTATTAGGCCTGTATCAAGAGGGGGAGGGGGAGGGGGAGAGAAGGGAGGGCGGGTCCTAAACTCTCCCTTTAGTCGTCCTTGTAAAGAAAACGGAGGGAAGGAGATGCAACTGGCGCAAGCTACAATTTGATAAATCTGTCTAGGGCGAGTTTCTAAAATAGAAGAAGAACCTGAAGTAATAGTAGTGTACTCTTGACAGTAGCAATTATTTATTTCTGCAGGTGGAACAATTGAAATAAAAAACAAAGAGGAGGCTATAAAGTAATTTCCATGGCTACATGTCAGGGCCGTGCCTCATAAGATGAAGTAACGTAATGTGGTTGGTTGCTTTCATTCGATCCTTCGAAGTCTGCTAACGTCTCATTTGATCCATCAAACTGTAAGGTGTCTCATTTTGATTTTGATCCTCTCAAGTAGCAAAATGCCTCAATTTGTTCCTTGAATGTGAGGAAAGTTTTATTTGATAATTCAATTTAACACTTAAACTTAATGGAGTCAAATTTTAACATGGTCAGATGCGTTTGATGATAAAAAAATTGAACATCTAAATTAATATGGTACTGAATTTTCTCGATAAAAGTTGTTGTAAAAAATAAATGATAAAATATTTACTTATCACTTAATGTGATGTATATGTAAATGTATTCAATTTAGTACTTAACAATTCAATAATTTAATTCATTCAGATTTTGGATTTTAAATTTCAAATTTCAAATATCAGGCTTCAATTTTATCAAACGCATCTGAAGTCTTGTTTTGGTCTTCCAAAATAGCGCAAAATCATAATTTGTTTTCTCAAATACAAAATAAAAAAAAGTCCTAATCTTGTGCTATTAATTATAAAAGTTGTTCTAGCTTGGTCCTCCAAGCCTATATTTTAGTAGTTCAATAACAATGAAAGAATCAAACGGCCAAAATGATAGACTAGGCAAAGTTTGTCTTGTCATTCTGGTAGAAGTTTTTTTTGGCTTAAATGATTTGGGAGAAAAAAGTAACATCCTTTGCGAAACCAATTTAGTGCTTTCTTTTTATTATTATTAAATCCCTAAATTACTTGATATTGAAACATTGTGTAACTCGTAAAGTACGGCACTTTATTGATGAAAAAAATAAAGTGCAAATAGTTCTTGGAGAGCAACTAAAATGACTTTGTTTTGTTTTCCTCCATTTGTAGTTAGATCCTTGTATAATCAACCAAAATTAACTAACTTTAATACATAAATTTGGACTGCATCTTTAATACGTAGATTTGGAGGATCAATTTGGAACAACTTTCTCAGTTTAACTGACTAAAATTTGAGTTCTTTTTCTTTTTTTCTTAAAGGACTACATTGAGATTTTCTGCTATTTTTGGGGGACTAAATGAAATTATATCAATTTGAAGGATCGAATTGAGATATCTAACTATTATATACAGTGCACGAGACCTCCCTGTCCCTGGTAATAGGAATTGGGTCATTTAATATTATTCCTAATATGCCCATTACATATTAAGGCGTTGTACCAGTATGTACATGATTAAGCACATTGGTGTACTCGTGAAAGTTTGTGCAAACGAGAGCAAGGGTATTTAAAAAAAAAAAAAAATTTTGGGGTACTTTCAAAATTTTTCTTATTTTAGTTTTCACTCCGCCCCTATCTCAACCCTCCCAGCCAGCCTCTCCGCCCATCTCCACCACCTCTGCCACGTTTCCCCAATCCCATCACCATTGCGCTGCCCGCCTCCCTACACCAAAGTACCAAACCCACCATCCTCTCCACTCCCCTTCCCCAGCAGGATGGGTATCATGAAAAGCTGAGAAATTCAGCACCCCTCCACATCCCTTTCCCCAGCCATAAATTATCAATATTGAAGAAGAAGGAAAGATTGAAAATCAACCCTTGCTAACTGTAAGACATCAAATTGGGTGACAAGTGTTAATCGGCATACTGGAGCCTTTGCAACCGACTAGGAGACAACGAGATCCAAGAGACATGTTGATGGTAAAATCGAAAAAAGATAGGGGTTTGAATACCATACGCAACTATAAATTGCATGCCATTCACTTGTATACTTTTAAGTGGAATTTGACTTCATTCATTGGGGTGCATCGAGTCTTCTGAATCTCAACACATATTTGTCCCTTGGTTCGGGTTTGGGTGGCATCTACGCTACTGCGAGCTACCTTACTAGTAGTCTAATTCATATGTACAATTTCTATATAAAAAATAAATATCAGTAATGTTTTCTGCTGCTAGTGGGGGAGGGGGGGGGGGAAGGAGGGAGAGAGGAGAGGGACAGCGGGATGGTGGTAAGAGAGCAGGGAGCGTGGTGGGTTTGGTGTAAGGAGGGGCATCACGATGGCGTTGGGCGGGGATGGGGAGAGAGGTAGCGGAGATGGAGGAGGGAGCTAGGGACAAGTGTTGAAAAATTTGAACAGTGTCCCGAAATGTTTAAAACGGTAGTATAGTATCCCAAAAGAAAAACACATAATTTATTTATTTGGAATTTGTTATAGTCCCATACCGGAATTTCCAAAATATCCTCCAGTGGATTTTAATTAAATGGTGGTCAGGTGTTGCTGCCGCCGTAGAAGGATTCAATTGGACCCCAGGAAATTTATGTTTAAGGATCACATTAATTGGTTAAAATCAAAGTTTGGGATTAAATGGAATGAATTTGGTTGGCCATTTTTCCTTAAAAAAAAGCAAATGCACAAGGAAGGAAAGAGAGAGAAACGGGAATAAAGAAAAAAAAAAAAAAAAAAAGAGGGAAAGTAAAATGGAGCATGGGCTTTTGGGTTTTTGGGTACTGCCATATTGGGCATTGGGTTTGGACTTCAGAAGAAGAAGAAGAGGAAGAAGAAGCGCAGCAAACACAGCCCTTCCATTTCTCACAAGACGCAAGAGCAGATAAACTTTCCCTACATTTTCTCGATTAATTAGTCATTATTCTCATTTTTTGTTGCTTTTTAAAAAAAAAAAAAAAAAATTACCGCTAAATTTCGACAAAACACAATAAAAAATTTTTTGAGTTGAATTAGGATGGAATAGTAGCAGTAGATAGTGGTAAAAATAGGAATTAAGAAAGATGAATAAGGAGGAGAGGTTGATGGTGTGGAGATGGAATTAGAATGTTTTGTTTTGTGAGCAAAACCAAATCCAAACAATACATATAAGTAGATCCTACTACTATCCTTCTCCTTCCCTGTCCCTGTCTATTTGCGCCGGGCCGGCGTTCACATTTTGATCTCGGTGCGTTTCTGACCTTGATCGCTTTTTCATTTTTTTGGTTTTGTAACTCTTTTGGTCTCTGAATGCTGCTATCTATCGACTTCCATTTGAGCTCTGCAACTGCTCATCTCATCAGTTTTATACGGTTCTGGATTAATAATTGTTGAATCATCAAACTTAGTAGTACTTTAATTGTTGAATCATCAAACTTATTTTTTTTATCATCAGTATATATATTCATTTTGGCTTTGTGTGGTGATTGGTGAATGTGTGCCGTACAAGTAAAGTTGTTGCTATTAGTTGTGTGCGTCGTCGTGCTGTTGTTGTTCACTTTTCCGTCCCTCCGTCGGTCCGCCGCCAATCGTTCCCAAAATTGCGTCTCGGCAATGTCTTCTGAGTTGTGATGCTCTGTCCTTCCTTGGAGTGCTATACTATTCTGTCCCCGTATTAGATTCAACATTTTTTTTTGATGGTTTGATATCATCTTATCCTTCGAAAACAAAACGCACAAAGCAATAGAATTGTGAGCAGGACAAGAGCTCAGACATGGTAGTGGCGCTTTTCTATGAAATAATCAAAATCATTTGTAGGCATTATGGATTGGATTTTTGAATACAAGGCCTTCCTTCTCCACTCCTTCCTCCTGACTACCCGCTTGCCTCTGCTAAGTTTCTTTACTCTCCCAGATTTTTTTTTTCCTCTAATCACTGTGGGCATTTTGTTATTGCCCTTTCATTAATTGTATATATCTTCTGTCAAAATTCTATGGTTATATTCTTGCTGCTGCATCAAACGATAGTCTCACTAATTCTTTTAATGCATATCTCCATTATGTTTTAGCATGTGCTTTTGGACTTGGTTTCAGGTTTATGAGTTGATCTCCCTATTCCTTGCGCTTTCTGGAGGAGAAAGTGGACCTCTTCTCTGTTGCATGCAGTCACTAGAATATCTCTTTGGCTAGATTTTTGCAAACTCTAAATCCAACAGTGATTGGCCTAGATTTGGATGCCTATCCTAGATTTAGGATTGAAGCTGCTCTGTAGCTTAACTGTTGCTTTTGGCTTTCTTCAGCAGGCTGAAATTCGTGTTCCCATTTCTTATTGTGTACAAGACCAGATAATCTGGTTTTGCATTTAATTCTTCTGCAGTGTATCACAATATCCTCACTCCCCGTATCCAAACTTGGCTGTAACTTTCAGAGGAGTCAGCCAGCAGAAAAGTTACTTCTTATGGTTTGGTATGTGAGCAAGAAGCATTCAGTCTTGAAGAATACCTAGTAATGGGTTTGCTGCAAGTTTCATCGTCCTGTGAAATTTCTGAGGATGTCACAGCATCCTCAAGTATATTTCTGCCAAGCCCACCACAAATGCCTGGTGTGAGCGCCTGTGACTTGGATGGAATGCATGTTGGTGTTATAACCCCACCGTTTGGGGGAAATTCGATATGTTCTTCATTAGGAGACTTTAACCGCAAATCCTCATTGGAGGCCTCAAACTTTTCTCATAATTCATTTCAGCAGGATTCTGTAGATGCGGTAGCTCATTGTCACGTGTCAAGAACTCATTTTGGTGACAAAATTGACTCGTTATCTCCATGTGCCAAGAGGGATATGTACACTCCTGCTTCTCGAATTGTTGGTTTTGAAGCTTTCCAAAAGGATATCCTCCCTGGTGGAATGAATGGAGTTTCAGCCAACAATGCCGATCATATTGTGGTTGGCACTAACTCTGATGAAACTGAATCTAGTGGATCTTTTGTCAGGAAGCGGTTGTTGTCACCACTGAATAATATGCTTTTCCCTGAGCAATTTAGTGGTGATTCTATGGACATTGGTAGGAGCACTTTTCATTCCAGTTCTCATGGCAGTCGTTCTCTTTATATTGCCCAAGATTATAAAAAAGCAAACATTGGAAGAAAAAAACATATCAGGGCACCTATTTGGCCTATATCGAAGTTCTCGGAGCAGAAAGGGATGCGTAATTACCATGAAACTACCTCTTTGTGTTTTACTGATGGGCCTTTACTGGAGGAGAATGAAGTAATCCCATTTAATTGCCTGCCTTCATCTGAAGTTAATTGTTTAGGAGGATTGAATAAAGTGAGGCCATCATCTTCGGCAACACCAGCATTGACCAAGGATGATAATGCAGCTCCACTATCTTCATCACCTCTTCGTCCTAGATTTTCTGAAAAATTAACAGTTCCATGCAGAGGAAAAATTATCAAAAGTGAGAGAGACATTTTTGAGAATATGGGACATTTATATAAGGAGAATGTCTCCAGCTTTTTAGGTTCTTGTAGAGAAGAGGATTTTGGGATAGCAAGCACATCATTTGAAGATTGTCGGTGTCTCAAAAAAGGTATTCAGTCTTCATCACCAGAAAGTAACACTGGAAGGAGTTGGCCTATCTATCAAGATCTTGGCACTACAGCCAGTTGCATGAAGTTGTCCAGAAGTTTGAGGGGGCTTCCTATTAGAAGATCATTGGTTGGCTCATTTGAGGAATCGCTATTTTCTGGTCGGCTTGCTATGGGAAGACACAGTCAGGTGTTAATTTCATTCTGATGAAATAAAATGTGCAATCTAGCTAGCTTTTTTTGGTTTAGTTATCTTATCCTAGATTTTTATGATGAAGAAACCTGGCTCTGTGCAAAGAAGTACTCCCTCCGTCCCACTTTGATAGTCCTATTTCTTTTTTCACACAGTTTAAGAAAAAGTAGTTAACTTTGTTGGAAAAGTAAATTTAGATTGCTATTTTCCTAAAATACCCTCACATTAAATATGGTACAATTTTATGGGAACTTGAATTGATGGTAAAAAAAGGATCAACTCTCATTAAATGGGGTAGGTTTATAGTAACAACTACTTACATTGAATAAGGGTATTTTAGGAAAATTAAAATACAACTACATTCTTCAATTGGAAAGTGGACTACAATTTGGGACAGATGAAAAAGGAATACAGGACTATCAAAGTGGGACGGAGGGAGTGCTAATTTTCTTAAATCGTGTGAAAATCTGCAGAGAATAGACGGATTTCTTGCTGTCATTAGCGTAAGTGGAGGCAATTTTTCTCCTAAAGTCCAGAAACTTCCATTTGGAGTTGTCAGTGTTGATGGAGATAATTACTTACTATACTATGCATCCATTAACCTTGCTGGAAATTCACCATCAAACGGTTGCAGAGGCCAAAATTTCAAAAGAGGTTTTGCTAGTGATGATCCTCAAAATAGCAAGAGTCGCCTGCGCATTCCAGTGAAGGGGCGGATACAGTTGGTATTATATTCTCTTCCTTATAGTTGATGGGGGCTTTTTAAATCCGAACAAGTGTATGCTCTGCATCATTGCCCTTGCACATAATCTGCTCTATTGCTCTTTTTATGTAATTTGTCTATGTTTACTTGCTATTTTTGGTCCGATTTTGTGAGTTTTGCAAGCCAATAACCATGGTGGATGAAAGGTTTTTCTTTTTTTTTTCTTGGTTGCAGTTTTGAGCCTACTAATATTGTAACCCACAGTTAAAAAATGCTCAGAATGTGATGGTGAAAATTAAAAAATAATTGAGTACATGATCAGAATTTTGTCATATCATGGGGCATTTGAAAAAAAAAAAAAACTTGTCCTCTAGCGTACACTATACATTAGTTTTGAAATTTTGAAAAATCAGATTTGTGTTTATGGGTTCTATTTTTTTTCGTACTTCTCACTTTAACTTGTTCATGTTTTGTGTCTAAACATGAATAATACTGGCTTCATATGTGTTGTGTAAATTTAATAGCTCTTTTCTAATGCTTTGTACATTTAGATTTCTCTTTCATTCTCTGTCATGCTACTGCTTTGGGGGTTACACTTTCTGTTTGTTTCTTGCTTTCCTTTCTAGCCATTTATGGTCTCATTTTGTGCCTTGGCATCCATATTTGATTAAGTGTGGTTCAGTACTTTTGAAATGCAGAAGCTGCAATGCTCATACAGACCCATTGCCGCAATGATATGCTAGCTTTTAATGGGATAGCATTATTAAAAGTACATTTACTATGAAGCTGGATTGGTTTTCACAGGTCTTAAGCAACCCAGAAAAGACACCTATTCACACTTTCTTCTGCAACTATGATTTGGGTGATATGCCAGCTGGTTCCAAGGTGAGAGTTAGAGAATATACTTCTTCTTGTGATTAAATAATGCATGCACAATTGTATAAGAAATTGGGGAAGAAAGGACAGAGGAAAGAATTCGTGATGTTTTGTGATGGAATCTGCGTAGTTACTCTCCATTACGTCCTCTTCCCCACCCCCCCCCCCCCTGCCCCCCTTCTCTCCCCCAATGCTCTTTTTTTCTCTTCGCCCGGGGGAGGATGTTGGAAGTTCAGGACTTCCATATAAAGATATATATATGCCTATTCTTTTACTTTTTATATCAACCATCTGTGCATATAGTTCTCTTTCTTGGTGCTAATCAGCCATTTGTTTGGTCTGAATAAAATTGCTTTCTTAGTACTCCTATGTTTTAATAATTGATCACATTGGAAACCTCTCTTTGTACAAGTCAGACATTCCTGCGTCAGAAGATGACCCTGGACTCTGTTGGATCAAATATTACATGTCAGAAAGAAGGGCAGCACAATACCGAGGTGAAGTTGGAGAGAAAGGGTACTTCAGCTTTAGAAACAAGTCGCCTTGGTGAAACAGTGGATGGAAAGGAAATTGCATGTGAGAGTTGTAAAGAGAAATGCAACGGTGGAGATGCATGTCATGAAACTGATAGGAAGTCTCAACATTCTTGTTCCAAAGTCAATAGGAGTACGAGTAATGCTGGTTCCCTACGCTATGCACTTCATCTACATTTTCTGTGTCCTTCGCCTATAAAAGGCTCAAAATCAGTTCAGACTAGCAAATCAGATCCCCTATCTATTGCTCATGGTACTAGAGACAAGAAGGACGAACGGAGATTTTATCTGTACAATGATTTAAAGGTGGTGTTTCCTCAGCGACATTTAGATGCTGACGAGGGCAAGGTATGTTGTTTGAACTATTTAGCTGTAAAAACAGGGGAATATGCCTACTTGTTGATGCATAAGTTTTGATTCTTTTAATCTGTTCGTGAGCTAGCATTCATTAAACAAAACCAATTTTCTGCTTTGGGATATGATCCAGTAAACTTACTGTTGTAATAGGTGGCCGTTGTAAACATTATCACGACTATATGTGATTGCACTGACCTCCTTGAAGTGTTGCATGTATGTGTAAAGTGCATCACTTCGTACCTATGGATGTTAGAAGTATTGGACTGTTTGAAGTCTGATAGGACTGTGCTAGAAATAATTCCGGGTCCTCAAATTCTGAGAATTTTGGGAAGTTTTAAAACCTGTTTGGCATATATTTCTTTTCAAATTTTTTCTAGCTTTGAACTGGTACTGTTGGATTTGGGAGTGCCCTTCCTGTTGCTCAAATATAACGGTTGAGAACAACATAATGTCTCGTGCATAGTACACACCTGATTATTTTTCTCTGTCCTAAGAAGGATAAATTGGGTGACATACAAACATGTTCATTTCAATTGGTCTAAGGCTAGATAAGCAGGGTGATGTAGCAACCTGAAGTTCATATCTTGAATGTCTATGATGCACAAAGCTGTTAATCGAACCGGGTAGCTCGCGAGCCGAGCTCGACCCGGCTCGATAAGGGCTGGACTCTGCTCGTTTACTGAGAGAAACGAGCCGAGCTCGAATTCAACTTTAGGCTCGTTTAATAGACGAGCCGAGCTATGCTCGACTCGTTTAAGCTCGACAGCCTCGAATAATAGGGTCATTAGCGTCATTTCATTGTGTATTTGATACTTTTACTTAATTCATTCTCCCATTTCTAGCCCTAATTTTTTCTTTCCTCTTTCGATCTTGCCCTAATGTTCATTTCCCAAACGAGCTCGAAGAGCTCGGCTTGATTTTGAATTCGAGTTTGAGCTCGAGCTCGAGTTTTCGACCGTGTACACCGAGTCGATCTCGAACAGCTTGTGAAGCTCGAGATAGCTCGATTAGAGGTTCGAGTCGAGCTCGATTATCATGTGCTCGAGCTCGACTCAGCTCGATTAACAGCTCTACATATCTTCTTTACTTGATGAGGAAATATATTCCTAAGTCCCCTTTCTACCCGTATATTTGTACCTTCTGTAATAGAGCTGTTGTTACATAGATACAAGAACCAGCTAGATACTTTTTTTTTTAATGTACTTATCTAATCTGAGTTTTCTTGATTTGTCATGGCAGTTGAACATTGAGTATCATTTTCCAGAAGATCCAAAATACTTTGACATCATCAGCTGAAACGAGTAGATTGGCGTCTCGATTTATTCACATGTTTTTGTGTGTGTGTGTGTATATACACATATATATTGCCTTATCTTAGTGCCCTTTCCGTGCAGATAGCCTGTAACACACTTTCCCCTGTAAAAACTGAAAAAAGAAAGGATATAGTGGAAACGAAAAGAAATTCTATCAAGTGGGTTGCTCCTATATTTACAGTGATATCTGTACTGACTGGTTGGAAAACTTGAGGAATTAGGACGTTTGGTCGGTTAATCACTCAGGTTACTCTATTCCAGACAGATAAAAAGGCCCTTGAAGCCAGTTCTATTTTCCTTCTGGCGGGTATATATCCGAGTCCTATTTTGAAAAGAAGAAAATGGTGCAACGATGAGAAGTCATTGATCTTTGAAAGTAAGTATAAGAAAGATTGGTTAGGTTGTGCCGACTGATATAAAGCTTTGAGGTCAGCAGAGAATGTCAGACACAAGGCTGAAGTTCGTCATGGTGGGTTTATATTTGATTAATTGTTCTCCAGTGATATTGGTAGTTTCCACATAATCGTAATGACTGAACTTTATTGTTAGAGTCGAAAAGTTTTCGAGTTCTTTTGGAATTACAGTTCAAATGACCTTTGTTTATGCTGTTGGGATATGCATATGCTTGTGTTTTTTCTGGGATTGTTTGTCTTCTCGCTCTCTCACTAAAACGACCAGAATTACTGGCTGCATCTGCTTGTGTTCAAACGTGAGAGTGAATTTTTGATGCGTGACGAGGTACTCATGCCACCTAAAGAAGTCCAGCCTGCATCTGCGTGGATTGATTGCAATTGTGGGTTGCGACGTGCGAGTAACTGGCTGGCCAATCAGATCCCTCCGTTCACTCACTCTCTCTCTCTCTCTCTCTGTTTCTGTGTTGGTCTCTTCTGACAGCACGAGTGTACCAGGAAGTACAACTTCAAAAGGGAGGAGGATGATGTGTTTAGCCTGGTGTTACAACCTCAAAAGGGATGATGGTGCTTTTAAGCCATCAAACGGGAGAGCCAGGAGCTATATGATATGCTGCTAGTCTGCTGCTTCTGCATACATACATGCATGTTCCCTAGCTAGTACAGTGTCCCATTATAGGAAACAACAAACATGCTAACCAAGCATCCATTAGAACCGAGTTGGCCATCAGAAATCCCTCCCTGGGTGCAGGTTAGGCTGGCTGTGTTCCTCTCCAGAATTTCGTGGAACTTGGTTGACATTTTATCCCTCTAAACTTCAAATATGTACGCTTTATCCTTTAAGGTTAGTTACATCATTGTTAACACGGTTAAGATAAAACTATATTTTACAAGACCAAAATACCCCTGGCTAATTGTTGAATGCATATAATAATTGTAATCTCTAATAAATGACTATTTTTTCAACAATTAGTAAATCGATTTAAATACAAGGCCTAGAAAATATACAAAAGTGCTCTATATTCCGGTTTAAAAAGGGTAGTATTATCCAACACCCACTCTGCACGGGTAGTAACGTCTTTTTATCAAAATTTGGGATGGAAAGTATTATTATGTTACTATTGATATTTGAGTAACCAATATAAGAGGAAAATAAGTGTATATATTTGAAGTTCAGGAGGAGGAGTGCAAGGCAAACCATGCTTTTCCTATGCTTGCTTGCAATTTGCAAACACGAACCCCTTTGGCAAAATGAGGAGCAATACCGCATGCGTTTGGTCATGTGATGATGGATGATATGGATGAGAAGATGGGAGAGATGAGTGCGCAAGACACAAATTCATTTCATTTCCGGTTCGGAGGAGTTGGACATAACTGCCACTCCGCCCAATAAAGGATCGAATGTTACCACTTGCTGTCCTTTCCATTTTTATGCTTTTGTACGTACGTCCTTTTTTTTTATAATTTGATGATTCCCCTCCAAGTGTAAGTGTTAAGAGTAAGTGTAATGTTTTTTTTTTTTTTTTTAGACTCCTCCTGCCTCTCTCTCTTTTCGCCTTTTTCTTGATTTGCTTCTTTAATCATCAACAAGTCAAGTCTCTCTTTACCTTGTTTTTTTGGCTAGGGGAAATGGTAAAAGAAATTGAGAGAGCTGGTCGGGACTCAGGTGTGGAAATGGCGATGATGATGATGCTGCATGGAATTGAGAAGCGTATGATTACATGCCAGGTGGAGCGGAGTAGTGAAGGGCATGGAAGGGAGTTAGCACTTAGCAGAAGTAGTAGACAGACACGAGGACTAGCCGTACTTTGGCTGCATCTCCAGAGCCACCACCTCACCTCATCTCCCCTCCGTCGTGAATGGAGGATCCATTAGCGTCCACAGAACAGACAAGCAAACAAACAAACAAATTACTCTTCTTAACAAACAGACAAAACAAATGGAGGAGTACTGTAGTAGTTGCAGGCTGGCCGAGTGCCAGAGACTTAACATAATAACAGTAGGAGCAGGGAGTATGTATAACAAACTATATATATATCCTCCATCTGCTGCTGATGCACTGCACGTACTAACAGATTAATCCACACAACAATCGAATGCCGTTGCTGTTGTTGTTGTTAAAGAGCATTGTACTATAGACCAGTAGTAGTGGCTCTACGTCCCACATATATATTTATATATATATATTGTATCTACACACACACACACACAGAGATTCATGTATACATAGGAATGTAGATACATATAATAAGAAGTGAGTGCAGTCATCATCGGCGCCATCCTCATTCATGTATACTCTGTGCGTATAATGGCGGAGCCACCTCCTCATCACCTCCATCATCATCATCATCCACACTTTCCCACTACTCCCAACATCATCTACGACTTCATCACGCAACCTGCTGCAGAACCCAACCCCCATCATCCCCCTCCAAAACCAAAACCAAAACCAAAACCCTACCCGCTCTCTTCATCCTCCTCCACTCCTCCTCGAATGTTCTCCTGTCTCTACTGTTCCCGCAACTTCTGCACTTCTCAAGCTTTGGGAGGCCACCAAAACGCCCACAAGCGTGAAAGAGCTGCCGCCCGCAGGACTTCCTTCGCCGCCTCCTCCTTTTCTTCCCGCAACCCTCCCCAAATATCGCCCAATCCGCCTCCCCTCCCCTCCTCCTTGGACCTAAACCCCCCTTCTTCTAACTCGTCTTACGGCTGCTGCCGCCAACTCCACCGACACCCGCTTGATCATGCCTCTCCGCCACCATTCCCTTCCTTCCCCGGGTTCGCCGCTCCTCCTCCGCCCCCTCTTGCTGCACCTGAACTTCATCACATTATTCCTGCCGGCTCATCCGCGTCGTGGACTACGATAGTCGATCTGGAGTGCTCCAACACTACTTCTTGTACTACTACTACTGCTACTAGTAACTTGGACCTTACCCTCCATTTATGAATTGCCTGTCAACGGATACCAGTTATGATTGCAGATTTTTGAGAATCCAGTCCACTTTTGCATGGATATGCAGCATCACCCCACCCACTCAACGCCTCCTTCTCCCCCCAAAAAAAACCACTCCTCCCGCTCTCTCTGTCTTTTTGTTTTTGGTAGATTCATTCAACTTTGTTAAGTTTGATCAACTATAGCCTAGGCTGCGTACGTGTACTAGCAATCGAGGGGAGGATTGATTGCACGAATTTAATTCATTAAGCCTTCTACTTTTGAATCTTTCTTCTTCTTCTTTTTTCGTTCGATATTCGCTCGCTTGATTTAGAATTACTACTATATACTTTAATCGAAGGAGACGTTGATGCATGTTTGATGTTACATGAGTTGTTTAACAGGAGTTATGATCTCGCTTTCTCTGTGAATTGTGATCAAAACAACAATGCAATGCAATGCAATGCGCTTTCACTCACATGATTTGTTTATTTTTGGCACCAGTACAGTACAGTACAGTGCCCCCAGCGGGCACTTTCATTTCACGTACGTTTGAACATTTTAACGTGATTTGAATAGTTTTTTTTTTTTTTATTGTCGACGCAGGGGTGTTCGGGACCATTAGGCCCGACTAATTCTCTGCAGCTGTGAGAGCCCTGCCCCAAGGTTCACAGCGCGTTAGCTCCCCGGGGGTCGATCCAGTGACCTGCCCCTTATGAGGGGACTACGGAAACCAATCGATCTGCCTGGGCGAGGGCTGATTTGAATAGATTCTTGTTTTCCTAATTTCTTGATCAGATCAGAGACATGTGAATTCTAACTTGAATTTTGTAAGGACTAATTAAGGAGTGAGTTCCACTAAACTTTGTAGTAAATCCTTTTTTAAGTAAGTTTCAATTTTTCTCAATTAATTAACCAACCAGCACTAATTCAATTCATTGATTGATTTGTGCCTAGCCTTTTAAATTTGTTAGTAGTAGTACGCAGTACATTTTAGAAGAAAGAATGAAAGGGATGGGATGGAGCCGGCTTTTGAGATTTCTTCTGGGATTAGATTTATGTATCTAACTTTCGTCAAAAAAAAGCCATTTCTTAGGAATAGGTCAAGAGGCAAATTCCTGCAAGGGTAGTTATACTGGGTTTCGTGGGGGGTCGTCACTTCTTAGTAGCAGCGGGCCTACTGGCTTGCCCTTGTGGGATTGCCATCCCACATCGGTTCTTGGGGGGTTTGGGGTTGGGTTTATAAGTCCCTGGGAGGACCTCAAAAATTGCCGGCTTTTGAGGTTTCTTCTGAGATTAGATTTATGTATCTAACTTTCGTAAAAAAAAAAAAAGGATGGGGCTGCAGTATTCAAGACTGATGATGGAAGATGCTTTGCAACACGTACGTACAAATTACGACTACTATGTACTCACCAACTTTGCATCTATCCGCGGTTAGCAGAGGCTAGGTAGCTTAGCTAGTACGTAGGTAGCAGAATATCCTGACGTTTGATCATGCATGCAGTAGTACATGGTACTGCTACTGTATTATTCCCTATTCACCTAAACTCTTTTATCTACGGACTACTAACTAATTTCAACTCCTTTGTTTGTGGTATCTACATTACCAGTTAGCTGATGCTATTGATTGATTGATGCAAGTAAGTTCCCCCCCCCCCCACCCCCTCTGGTTAATTGTGCATATCTCAAAGATTATATATATATGCAAATTTTTTTTTTACGTATGAAAAGGTCAAATCCCACTTCTTTAATGACAAAAAATAAATATGGATTGAATCCAATCTCTTCTTTTTGTTGTTTTTTTGAAAAAAATGTATATAGTTTGAATCAAATCCCACTTTTTTTTGGGATAAAAATGAATATGCGTCGAATCAATTTTTTTTTTAACTATAAATGAGATCTAACATTTTTACTGTTGAACAAAAAAAAAAAAACTATGTGTGAGTCACATGATCAATTCAGGTAAAAAGTGGTCGAAAACTTACTTTGGAATCAAATTTTACTGATCTAATTTTATAAGAAACGTAAAGTCACTATTATTTTTAAAAGTAAAGCATGACCAGATGAAATTTGACGAAATGTGAATGATAATATCCGAAACATTTGGGAGGGTGCTAAGATTGAATGAGTGTGTGCTAGTTTACGTGATTCCGTATTAGTATATTATATAATCCATCTCCATCTGCCACCCCATCCATGAATTCAACTCCTCATCCTCGTGTTTGACACAATTATCCACTCTAACATCATCCATTAATCCACAAGTCGTGATTTACGTGCACATTCCATCTTTCACATCTGCATGCTCCATGAACGAACTCCAGTCCTGACTGATTCACCGCACTAAGCCCACCTAATTTGTGTTATTGCGCAGCTGCTGCATTTTTGCTATGGGTTTCAACGTGTACAATATGTATTCCGTACGTCTCAACCCATTACAAACTAAACATTTACACTCCCGGAGCAGACACCAGAAAAAAAAAAAAAAAGAAACTCAAAACGTTTTGCCCCGTGCAACCAACAATCTTGATTAATGTTTTAGTAGTACTACCATTTGTTTTGTTTACAAGTAGTACGTACGTAGTTGAATTAGCGCGAGGAAAGGGATACCACGGTACATTAGGACTATTAATAGAGCTAGACCAACTTGAACTCAACTCGTTCGGTCCAAAATGGTCCGATCAATCTAACCTTTCATTGAATTGGGCAGAGGTGGGAACTAAAATTTAGACTCGAATTCAATATGAGCCAAATTTGAATCTTGCTAGACTCAACTCGTTGAATTAGCATGAGACAAGGGATACCACGGTACATTAGGACTATTAATAGAGCTAGACCAACTTGAACTCAACTCGTTCGGTTTAAAAAGGTCCGATCAATTTAACCTTTGATTGAATTGGGCAGAGGTGGGAACTAAAATTTAGACTCGAATTAAATATGAGCCAAATTTGAATCTTGTTAGACTCAACTCGTTGAATTAGCATGAGAAAAGGGATACCACGGTACATTAGGACTATTAATAGAGCTAGATCAACTTGAACTCAACTCATTCGGTCTAAAAAGGTCCGATCAATCTAACCTTTCATTGAATTGGGCAGAGGTGGGAACTAAAATTTAGACTCGAATTCAATATGAGCCAAATTTGAATCTTGCTAGACTCAACTCGTTGAATTAGCGCGAGGAAAGGGATACCACGGTACATTAGGACTATTAACAGAGCTAGACCAACTTGAACTCAACTCGTTCGGTTTAAAAAGGTCCGATCAATTTAACCTTTCATTGAATTGGGCAGAGGTGGGAACTAAAATTTAGACTCGAATTCAATATGAGCCAAATTTGAATCTTGCTAGACTCATCTCGATTAAGGTCCAATCCGTTAATTTGTGTGTGTATATATATATATATATATATATAATTACTAATACTGTGTCTAAATGTCAAAATATATCAAAATCTAGCGAAATTTCTATAAGAGCAAAGGAATTCAATTTTGCATATGGATAATTTAGGCACACCTTCCCCTTGCAAGCGCTTAATTCATTCTTTGTTCTGTGGTCTCTATTTAAAATGATAGAATCAAATATAATAGATTGTAGTTCGATTGGTTGTCGTTTTTGGTTAAAAATTATAATAGTTCAAGATATGGTGCCAATTTCCCTTCAGATGATAGGGCATGTGTGTAGCTTGTGAATCTAGAGTTAAAAACTTTAGGATCAGAATCTAATAGACTTCTCAGTTTGAAGTTGTCCGACGCTTGGATGAGCATACAGGGTTTGACCTCTTACGAAAGATTGTGGAATTCTGGATTTTCTTATTCCTCCATTGCTAAAGATTAGTTGGACTTATGCTAGTTCACAATAAAATGGCAGCTTTCTTATTCCTCTCGGGTCATTCACTGCCAACAAATGAAGTGGATAAACTAATTAGTAGGAACAAATTGAGAAGGCTACGGAGAAATTTCAACTCATTTGAGAATATATTAACTGCTGATCATGTTTTATTACTATTTTTCATGCATTTTGAATCAATTAGATATAACTATTGTTGAAAAATTCTTGATTTGTATACTTTTTAAATGTTGTGGATGTTAAATTGACTTTACAACTTAATAGTTATACTCATTAATAATTAAAATGATTAAGGAGTAATAAGTGAGTTGGACTAAATCCGAATTAGACTCAAAGTCGTAATGTTTTGGGAGTTCGAGTGTGAGTTTCACATTTCTCAATTCGAAACTCATAATTCAAAGTCTAAAAGTGTTACTAACTAACTACATACATGAGCTGAGCCGAACCTTATAAACTAATTAAAAGCCGACTCAGATGGATGATTGGATTGATAGGTCTACGGTACATGTAGTAACTGTGCCTGATATTACCATAATAAATTGACTGCGGAATATTCCCTTTTGCCCTAGTCGCTTGGCTTGGACTTTGCCCCAAAAACTTTTCATCAAAGCTCAAAAGTAGGAACCTCAGCATCGAAGCCATTCACAGCCTGATAAGTCAATCGAGCCAATACATTCCGATACGGATCGTTCTCTCTTTTCTCCTTCAAGTATGCAATGCAACTCTCGACCTCAGATTTTACCTGAATATATACTTGCTGGGCTTCGTCTCTTCTTTTCAAATCCTGCTTCCTGCCTGCAATTAAACAACAACAAACACACTCTTTGGCACCTTCAAAACACGCTCTAATTTAAACAAACATTTAAAAAGAACAAAATAGCTAGGTTTCAACAGCTAAGACGGAT
This sequence comes from Coffea arabica, assembly GCF_036785885.1. Classification (NCBI taxonomy): domain Eukaryota; kingdom Viridiplantae; phylum Streptophyta; class Magnoliopsida; order Gentianales; family Rubiaceae; genus Coffea; species Coffea arabica. Next base: position 1,661,162 of record NC_092323.1, on the reverse strand, counting down.
CTTTATCAGCAACCATGACTGATCCGACTACCTTACACCTCTCTAAACTTTAAGGTGAATTCATATTCATATTGGTGTAATTCTGCCAATGTTAATGGGCACTCTCTCTGAATTAAGTCCAGTCCAGTAACACTACTTTTTTCTACATTGTTCGGCATGTCAAATGCTTGCACAAAGCGTCTGTAACTGTGTTGTTCCCTCTAAATATATCTCTGCAGCCCCGGCCCAGAAGAGAGAACTGTAAATAAATAAAAGAGGGTACTTCACCTTCTGTTTCAATTGGCTTCCCAAAGAGGAAATATAACCTCCCAGGAACCTTGGGTAGAATGACAGGGAGATGTATATCTTGGTTAGCAATCTCTCCTTCACGTTCACTCCTAGATTTGCATAATAGAGAAACCATATCAAACAAAAAGGCAAGCAACTTCAAGACAAAAAAACAATGACGAATCACAAGGTTAGGATCAGGAAAGAAACTGATAATAGAACACAGGTAACTGGTAGTTGCACATTGGGTTGACTAGAATAGTAAAGTGATTCAGCCACCGTCATTTAGCTACTCAAGGGCACTTGAATGATGCTATAACGATCACTTCTTTTGTCACAAAGCCAGATCATGAAATGACTCTTTTACTTAGTCTCTCAATTTCACAAGCCAGATGAAATGAACAACATGACCATGTATCAACAATACAACAAGCACAGATGTACAGCAAGTTTCTTTAGCAAAAGTTCTGAAAGGATTTTCTTTCGTTCCCCAAGAGAAAAAGGAAAATCTCAGGGTCAAGGCATAATGTAGCAAATTATGACACCTTAAATTCACTGCTTCATCAGTTAGCTCCCGTGTAAATGCCTCAAAATATGGGATCTTCATGAGGTCGTCGTAATCAAAAAGCAGCTGAGAAGGAACAGAAAAAGACACGCTATATTAGGGCCCATCCAGTGATAGAAAGTTGAAGGTATCAAAACAGCTAGTAGTGATATGAGGTTCTCTTGCATAGAAGTGGAAGTTCTACGTAGCATTGTCAATAAACAGGAGTTGAAAAGTGAAATGAGACTCAAATTACGTCCACTTAATCTTCTTCAAAAGCAAATATATAGAGCAAAGCTCTTGATAAGAAATTCCACATAAAATTCTAGGCTTAATAAAGACTCCAATGGAAAAGCTCTGTGAATTGACACCAAGACTCTTTGAGTGTTGGAATGTCATGAACATGGTCCGAGTAATACTGAACAAAAAAAAAAGCTGAATTTTTCTGGAGTAAACAAAAAATTAATGCAGCAATTGTATTCTACCAACTAAGTGATAGGATAAGAAGTGGAAACTATCAGACGAACTTGGCCAAAATCATCTTCTCCAACTGCTCCGAAAGGAATTATTTTTGCACCAAATCTAGCTGCCATTCTGACAAACTCAGACTGTTCGGGCCAAATTAATTTGTGCTCCTCACCCTGAAAAAGAAATACACAAGTAGAAAAATGCGGAATTTCAGTTCTATGCTACGGAAATTACTTGGTTTTATTCGTTTATCCTTCTCAAAGGAAAACAACCAACAGATTACTCTCTTTCGAGAAAGGGCAAGTTCTCTACCAAAAGCTGGTGAAAAGAAGGAGAGTCAGAAGATTATTTAAGCTACGCTGTGACAAAGCACAACACCACAATTCAGGACCAGTCAAATATACAATACCTGGCATAATGTAGTCATTACGGTTAATAACCCAAGGGGATCTTAATGGAATTATCTATTACCTTTCGATGAAGAGCCTCCCTCATGCCCCCTGGATACAATAGGACATGGGATTTTGTAGAAAAAAGCTTATAAAAAGTAGTTGCTGATGCTGGAACTGCACCCATAAATCGAAATGCATCGTATGTTGACAAATCAGGTAGTTTTCCATCTTTCAACCTTTTAAATGCCATTGGATGTGCAATGCCTCTCAAAACAATGTTTCTTTCCATCCAAAAGCGTGCTACTAGAGGGATCAACTCAAAACCTAGCATCATGTGATAACCAACATATAAAACTGGTCCCTGACAAGGAATCCCTTTAAGGCCCTGAACAATCTTTCCATTCTCCAATGTCGAAAGCATCACCGGATTGCATGCCACCTCGGTCCATCTGGAGCAGAGAAACCTTGGAGTATAAACTATCTAAACGGATTCAACATTTCAGAAAATATTATCTTACACTGTATTATCTATTTCCAAAAAGAAGTATCATATCGGTGTATTGACAATTGACGACTATCTTCACGCAAACACCTCTGTTAAACTGTCACTTGGTCATCCAGAAGACAGAGAAAAACCTACCATAGTAATGGCATGACAAAAAATGTAGAACATACTACAGATTCCTGATTCAAATATCCTTTTCGTGGAACTGAAATGTCGGTAATTTAAAAAGAAGCATCCAAAAAAAAAAGCTTGTTCCCCATGATCGGTCGAAACAGTGTCATGAAACTTCGCATAATAAAGAATTTCTTAAGGACAGGCTTCTTTAGAACCCTTATAATTGACTATACTGAAATTATAAAAGAAGATATCAAGATTTTCAGGTTGCTCCCTCAGTACCCATCATACCTGTGTGGTTCATATATTTGTTCGAATTCAGGAGGTTTGGGCGGCAAGTAATCCAAAACATAATCAACGCATCTTCCACGTTGATAAAAGCTTGCACACTTAATGATTGTCACCAGATCGAAACCATCTTCCTGTATATACCATTCAAATTAGCGCCCAAAAAGATCAATTGTTAAGCAAAGATAGAGACAGAGGAGGGGTGTTAGAAGATTTGTTGTTTGTCTTCTTTCTTTCGAGGGTTAAGGAAGATCACTAAGTCAAGAGTGTATCATACCAAGAAAGGAACATGACCTCTGTCGCTAAATGTTCGGATTTGACAATCTGGCAACAAGCGACGAAGCCTTTCTCCTTCTTCTTCACTTGGTAACATTGAATCTCTTCCACTACATTGATATATAATCCAACCCCATCAACAGAGTTGAAAGGTAAGCAATAGTTTAGCAATTTGCAGAAAACCAGCAACTCTGTGCATTCTTGAATTTTGTAATTGAGCAATAGACTCACCACGATGGTAATTCTATGAAAATAAAAGGTTATTAATGGAATCGTTGGAAACAGAAAGGAAACTTCATATAAATTACTTTTAGTAAGTGAAATTAGATGTGAAAGCCTAAAAGGCTGAGAGGGAGACCTGGAAAGGATTAGAGTCCGAGCTTTGATAGCATGAAGACGTGAATTTGAAAATGCTTCAGCTGATTTGAGCATCTTCAGTTTCCAATTGAGGGTTTCTACACCTAAAAGATCAGCCAGAACCTGGGACCCTCATTATTAAATGAAGTTGATGTAGTATAAAATAAAATTCCGGCAGCATCATGATGAATAACACCAACAGAAGTAAGAAACTATATTAGCCGTCTCTGACTTGTTACTATCTAGTCTATTGCATGGTTGGCAAAAAAGAAAACCACGTTCTGGTTTGTCAAAAGCTAGATAACTACAGAGAGGAAACTTCAAGATGCCCATGGTGGCATTATTGATTAAAGAACAACATGAGGAAAAAGAAAAAAGAAAAGAAAAAAAATCATCTGTCTAGGAGAAAACAGTAGATTATTCTCTAGCATTCTTGACAAGAGAACCAGTTAAATAAATGCTTAGAAGTCCATGGATAGAAAAGATGTGACTCACAGAAATATAGGATGATACCGCTCTGGCAGCCTGAGACAACTCTCCAACTGTTTGTTCGAGGGGGAGGCTTTTCTGCAGAGCACCCATGGCCATTCTTGAAGGGATACCTAAGTACGGCAAAGTAGTCTTATTGGATAATACGACAGAGCATGTCACTTTGTTGCTTGTCTTTAAAGGGATATGTGTCAATCTATCGGTAATAGTAGAGATGAGTGCAAAGCGAAGTAAGTCATCAAAACGTAGCACATAATGAAATGACAACTTGGTAATTGGAATGAATGCTGAGTGATCAAAAAGAGGCAAGAGCACCTACCTGATGATAGACATAGCATATAAAGCAAGCTCGGATTCATCTCCTTGGGCATGAGATGTGAGAAAGGTAGCAGAGGGAGCAGCTGGGATTTACTGAAACACGTAGCTGCCAGGCACCAAAGTGGAGCAGAAATTCAAGTTATTATGCCATGAATTGTACAAGCAATACAAGAAAAAGAAACAGGATGTTTTAAGGCAAGAGAAGAAAAATATAGTTCCAAAACCTGGGTTGGCCAAAACTAAGACGAGATCAATGTCGGGATTTCGGGAAGCAATAGCCAGGGCAAGGCATCCCCCAAAAGATTCTCCAACAAGATATACAGGTGTGTGGGGTCTGCGGGAGTTCTCTGACCTGACCGTTTCCTCAACCAGCTTCACCAGGTCTAGAAATGCAACGGTACATAGCGGTGACAAAATTGGAGATAATAACACTAGACTGTCTAAGAAAACGTAGCACTACTAGCAGTTGCTTACTTCTCTTACTACCAAAACCAAAATTATAAAGAACTAAACCCCAAGCTCTTGTGTTACCATTTTTCCCCGACTTTTCACTTACTGTGATAGACTCGTAAATGTTGAGACTTGAGAGAGAGAAGAAAGGACCTGAAAAGGATGAACGATCCGAGAGGGGGATGTGCAAGCACCATACGTTAAAAATCCTTTCACATTGAGGAACGAAAACAGAAAAAGCATCAGCTACACTGTCCTTCTCCATATTTTAATCACTAAGATAAAAAGTACTAGCAGCTAATATGGTAGTAGTACGCATCAAAACTGCTTAATAGCTTTGATAAGATGGCAAAAAAGGACTTACTCGCCTAGTTTTTTGCATTGCAACAGAAGTCCGGATCCAACACCGTCCACCCCTGCATTACTAACCTTCTTCATGTATTTTCTGAAACTCGACAAATATAAAAGTACCACTTTGTCTTCTTTTTTTCTCCACCAACAAAGACTCTGTTGATAGGTTATCTTTCTTTCAATAAATAAATCAAAAATTGAAGACTAGGTTGCCAGCTGAAGATTCATCGCCAATATTACACCATTGTTTTAATACTTTTGAGGGCGGAGAAATTACAACTAATTTTCATGCTAAAATGATTGCCTACAAATTCGCGCAAGTTCTGTTACTTATTTTTGACAGACAGCCAAAAGAGGAACTATTTATTTTTAAAAAAAAAAAAAAAACTATTTATTTGTGGGCAAAAGTGCTGTACTTTTTGTGGGTTAAAGTATAAAAGAAATCTCTTCTGGTATTAGTTGCTCAAAACGTTTTGGATGGATGTCCTAGGCACAAACCAAAACGTTTTGACCAGCATTACTCATTAGTAAACATGGCTAATGGTGCACACTGGATGGCTACTAGTAGTAGTAGGCAGTGACCGCTGACCTGGTAAGTAAAGCAAGAGAGGATTGTGGTTTTTGGAAGAAGAGGCAGAGTGAGAGGAGGAGCAGTGGCAGTCCAAGAGACAAAACCAGCGCGGAGGCCCACCGTCAGCCTCGGATCGGAGGACCAAATCCTCCGATACTTGAAAGTAGTCTATTAAACCAGGACTCATCACAACCCCTCCTGCTGCCGCTGCTGCTTCTTGCTTGGTAGTAGTAGTAGTAGTAGTAGAGAGATGGGGCTGCCGCCTGCTGCTGTTGCTGTTGCTGTCGCTGTCGATGTCGCTGTCGGGGGGGAGGAGTACCGAACTTTGTCCTGGTGGTGGTGGTGGTTCAGCTGAGACAATCGGTTGCCTGCAATTCAGCGATGAAGCACCCGCTTTAGAACCGTTGGAGTATCGCGGTAATAATCTTCTTCTGCCACATATTCTTGTTCTTGGGTAACTGGAGGACATTTTGTGGTGACCGTAGATATCATCTGTACAGGGCCAAAAGCAGGAAGCTGGTGCAACTGCAACCACCCCACTTCCCATGAGCGCCATGGATCCTAGACACCGGTGACAGCAGTAGTAGAGACTCGAGATCCCGTCTCCACCGGGCTAGGCCTCCTAATTAATTAAGTAATGAGTACAATTTAAATGTGGATTTAGGACAAACAAGATAGGCTGTTAAAGTAGGAGCAGGGACCAATCATTTTGTTTTGATTGCGCCTCTGTGTCGTTAGTTTGACTGCCCTTATATTGCTACAACACAACACAACACAACACAACACCACTAGTGTCTTTATTACCAATAGGAATGGGAGCCTACCACAACACAACAAGTGTCTTATCAGGATCATCTCATTTTACTGTACTACCACAACTAACTAGTGTATTATTTATATGCCACCCACTCCCTCCAGGCTCCATCCAACTCCCAGCCCACAGGCGAACAACGGTCATCAGACGACTCTCTCTCCCTCTCTGGACTCTTTGGTTTTCTTCCTATTTCCTGTCTTTTCCGCATGTTTTGGGATCATATGGCATTCCCAGCCTCCAAAACAGAACTCTTCAAGTCAAGATTTGCATTTCCGCTCTCTTTGTTCTGGCAGTCTATTATTTGCACACGCACACACACACACACAAAGAAAAGAAAAAGGTCACAATGGGCGGCGTACCGTCCAATATTTCCATCCATAAAAATAATCCGATTGATTGAAAGTAGGATATATATGCGCTGGACAGCTTGGGACGATATCAAAGGAAAATATGGAGGCGTAGGGTTGAATTGTAAGACAATAATAAAAAATATGTGATGGAGCGATGATGCGTGCATCAGTCTATAGATTATTTTTCTCGGAGTTTATTAGTCTAAAAGTTCTATCCACCATTCATTATTGATTTCTAACTTGTTCCAGTACATTGTCTTACAAAAATAAGCATGTTTTTGAAAATAAATCTAATTCCCACAATAACTTAAAAAGTCGGTGCAGAGGCCCCATTCTGGGACCGTGCACGTGGCAGCCCAGGGTCGACCCGAGTTGGGCTTGCACCCCGGGCCCATAGGGGAACAGCCCAGACCGCACGATGGCTAGGGCTCCCCCGGGGGCCCGAGAGCTACCCCGCAGAGGGCGGGAAGAATCCCCCGCAGCGCGGGGCTGGGGGCTATCCACGGCAAGTCCCGAAACGTACGGAGGTCGGACTCTTCAGCAGGTATAAATGGTAACACATACTTACTGTACAAGGTACGCTCACTATTGGCAATTGACCCCCGTCTGCTTTACTGCTAGTACTCCCCCTACTCCCCGGAGAACTAACTTGACCGTCGGAGTGCCCTCGGGGACCACCTCGGGGCCCCCTTCGTTAGCTCACCCTCGTTCGTTTAGCAGGCTTGGAACCAGCTCTCCCATCAACACCCCGAGCTCATCAAGCCAGCTCGGTCCGGGGAAGTTTCGTGCTTCTTCAGTTGGCGCCGTCTGTGGGAACCCGAAGGTACGAGTATTTGAGTTGATGGCGAGAACGCGTTCCAAGCGAACCATGGACAACACTGATCCCGGGGGCGGCGAGGGATCCCGGCGGCTGGAGACCGAGGCGGCCCGGGACGCCAGGGGCTCGACCCTTTCGGGGGAACGGAAACAGCAGATATACCAATTTGTAACCGAAAACCTCCCCATGCTGGAAGACATAATCCGGCAAGCGAAGGAGGGGGGTGAGGCCGGCGGTGCGCAGACCTCTAAGGCGAAGGGAAAGGAGAAGGAATCGCTCCCCATCCCCTCAGAGGACGAGTCACGGGACCAGCCCCCCAGGAGGAAGCGACCGCGGACTCCTCCCAGGCCGCGAGCCTCGGTGGTAGGGGACAGCAAGAGGTATTCTCGTGACCGATCCGCCGGGGGCCGCTTGAGGAACCCCTCTTCGTGGAAGTTCGCGGGGAACGGACCGGAGCGATCCCCCGCCCGGTCCATTCAGAGCCGACCGCGGGATCCTCCTCAGCGGCAACCCGTCCGGGACGAACTCGAGCAGATCCTGTGGCCACAACAGTATGAGGATAACTACGCAGCCTTGCCCTTCACCCGAGAGGTAGAGGACTACCCGCTACCTCGGAGGTTCAAAATTCCGAACATCGAGCTGTACGATGGTTCGACGGACCCGGAAGACCACCTCTCGGTCTTCATGACGCACATGCGTCTGCAGACCGCTGCGGATGCACTCCGTTGCAAGACCTTCCCCATGTTCCTGAAGGGTAAGGCCCGGCTCTGGTTCTAGGGCCTAGCGCCGGGGTCTATCCGGAATTTCACCGAGCTGGCCAGGCAGTTCACTGCCCAGTTCGTCTCCTCGAAGACTTACTCGAAAAACGCGGCTCACTTGATGGCCGTCAAGTAGAAGCCGGATGAGTCCCTGAAGAATTTCATGACGCGCTTCAACACGGAAAGCCTGCAGATCAGGGACAAAGATGAGAAGGTGGTCATGGCTGCCTTCATGAACGGGCTAAGGGTAGAGGAGCTCTACTACAAGCTCGTCGAGCAGCCCCCTAAGAATCTGGGAGAGCTCCTGAACCGGGCTCACGCTGTTGCTAACGCAGAGGAGGCCGGCCGCCTGAAACGGGAATCAGATCGGGAGTTCGGGGACAGGAAAGGACGAGCAAACCCCCCTGAAACTAAGGACGGCCAAGTCAGGAAGAACGTCTTCGATCGCCTCTCCAAGGACAGGGCCCCCGCTCAACCGTCGCTCCCTGAAAAAGGGTACACACCCCTAACCCGGCCAAGGGCGCAAATCCTGGCTGTCATGGAGACGGAGGGCCTGGGAGACCGGCCGCCTAAAATGGGCACACCTCGGAATAAGAGAAACCAGGACCGGTACTGTGCCTTCCACAGGGACGTCGGGCACGATACTGAGGGGTGCTGGGCCCTCAAGAAGGAGATCGAGGACCTTGTTCAGCGAGGCTTCTTGGGTCTATTTGTACGTCAAGGCCGTCCCGGCCAAGAGTTGGGACGCACCTACCGTGGAGAGAAAGACGAGGGTCAGCACCGGGACCGACCTGATCGGCGTGGCGCACCCCGTGGCTATTCACCCGACCAGGATGCCAGAACTTGGCCGGGGTGATCAACACCATTGCTGGCGGTCCCACAGGGGGAGACAGCCATACAGCTCGAAAAAATAAGCGACCTCCTCCTGCGGGAGACGACTCCCTAAAACGCCTGCGCATGGACGAAGAGATCACCTTCGGACCGAGGGATGCGGTCCCCTTGGCATCTGGCAATCATGAGGCCATCGTGATAGACGTCGTCACCAATAACGTTCGGGTGAAGAAGGTGTACGTCGACCAAGGGAGTGCGGTCGACATTATGTTCTATCGGGTGTTCAAGGAGCTCGGCCTGGAGGATGGACAGCTGACCCCTGTGCGGACACCTCAGGTAGGCTTTACGGGTCCACCCATCAGCCCGGAGGGAATGATCCCCCTGATGGTCACAGTTGGTCAGGCACCCAGATGCCGGACCATCCTTGTCAACTTTGTGGTGGTCAAGCAGCCGTCCCCGTACAACATATTTCTAGGCCGGCCTACATTGAATGCCCTTCGAGCTATTCCTTCAACACTCCACCTCAGCGTCAAATTCCCCACCCCTGGGGGAATTGCCGAGGTGCATGGGGATCCAGAAGTGGCCCGAACCTGTTACCTAGCCATGCTCAGGGGGCCTGAGAAGGTGGTCGCTCAGACAACCAGCTTGGAGCCCTACATCCCGGGAGAGGAGGAGCGGCAACTGGATACACCGGATGTGATCGAGGACTTTCCGTTGAAAGATGGGAGGCCTGACCAGACAGTCCGTATTGGTGCGTCACTGCCGCCCAGAGAGAAGGACGACCTGAAGGCCCTCTTGAGGGAATACGCCCAGGTTTTTGTTTGGACGGTAGAGGACATGCCCGGGATTCCGACCGACCTGGCCGTCCACCACCTTAACATAGATTCTCGCTTCAAACCGGTGAAGCAGAAAAAGAGAAACTTCGCCCCCGAGAGGAATGAGGTGATCAGGAAGGAGGTTGGAAAGTTGCTGGAATTCAAAATCATCATGGAAGTCTACTACCCGACCTGGTTGGCCAACCCGGTTCTGGTAAAGAAGGAGGACCAGTCCTGGAGGATGTGCGTCGACTTTACGGACCTCAATAGAGCTTATCCGAAGGATTGCTTCCCCTTGCCAAGGATAGACAGGTTAGTAGATGCCACTGTTGGTTTTGATGTTTTGTGTTTCCTAGATGCCTTCAAGGGATACCACCAGATAAAGATGGCCGAGGAGGATCGAGAAAAAACATCCTTCATCACCGAGGAAGGGACCTACTGCTACCGAACGATGCCGTTCGGACTGAAGAACGCTGGGGCTACCTACCAGCGTTTGGTCAACAAACTGTTTCAGAACCAGATCGGTAGGAACATGGAGGTTTACGTGGACGACATGATCGTCAAGAGCCGGGCAGGACCCCAGCTCGTCCCCGACCTGAGGGAGATCCTGAACATCCTCCGGGAAAGTCGGATGCGGTTGAACCCGAAGAAGTGCACCTTCGGAGTTAGGTCGGGCCGATTCCTCGGTTTCTTGGTCTCCCGAGAAGGGATCCGGGCCAACCCCGAGAAACTCCAGGCCATCATGGACATGGCCTCTCCGCGGAATGTGAAGGAGGTCCAGCGACTCACGGGAAGGATGGCCGCCCTGAATAGATTCCTCTCTCGGTCCGCAGTGAGGGGGCTTCCCTTCTTCCGGATCCTTAAGTCACCCAAAGACTTTCAGTGGACCGAGAAGTGCGAGAAGGCCTTCGCCGACCTCAAGGCGTATCTGGTCGAGCTACCCACCCTGACCGCCCCAGAACAGGGGGACACCTTGTTCCTGTACTTGTCCGCCTGCAACGAGACCGTTAGCGCGGTTCTGGTGCGGGAAGACAGGGGGGCTCAGAGGCCGATATACTATGTCAGCCGAGCCCTACAGGGGCCGGAGACCCGATACACGCCGGCCGAAAAACTAGTCCTGGCTTTGGTGCACGCCGCCCGGAAACTCCGGACTTATTTCCAGGCCCACAGCATCGTCGTTATGACCGACCAGCCTCTTCGACAGATACTCACAAAACCCAAGGTCTCAGGCAGGATGACTAAGTGGGCCGTCGAGTTAGCCGAGCACGATATCGGCTACCGACCCCGCACGGCCATCAAAGCCCAGGCCCTGGCCGACTTTCTCGCGGAAGGCGCCAGTCTGTCCACGACCGAGCCGAGCACTCTGCTGGAGGAGGTCGGGCCAGTAGAGCCTTGGGTGTTGTTCGTGGACGGAGCCTCGAGCAGGGAGGGGAGCGGAGCCGGCCTGCTACTCACCTCGCCAACGGAGGAAGAGCTGACTTATGCTCTCCGGTTTGACTTCCCGACATCCAACAACGAGGCTGAGTACGAAGCCCTGCTGAAAGGATTGAGGATAGCCCACCAGATGGGTGTGACCGCGATCAGGGTCCGGAGCGACTCGCAGCTCGTAGTCTACCAAGTCCGCGGGGAGTACGAGGCCAAGGAGGACGTCATGAAAAAGTACTTGGCTAAGGTGCAGGATGCGATAAAGCTTTTCAGCCTCTTTGAGATTGAGCGGGTGCCACGGTCGCAGAACAAGCGGGCGGACGCCCTGTCGAAACTGGCGTCCTCCTCGTTTGCTCACCTGAGCAAGGAAGTCCTGGTAGAGGTGGTGAAGCAGAAAAGTATTGACCAGATCCAGGTCCTAACTCTAGACAGCTCGGCCACCTGGATGACCCCTCTCATACAGTTCCTCAGCTCGGGCGCCCTGCCTGAGAACAAAACCGAGGCTCGTAGAATCCAGTTCAGGGCTGCTAAGTACGCCTACGCCGGGGGAGCCCTCTATAGGAGGTCGTACTTATCCCCCTGACTAAAGTGTGTGACCCCTGAGGAGGGCGATTATGTCCTCCGCGAGATCCACGAAGGGATATGCGCGGCACACGTCGGCTCCCGGGTACTGGCCAAGAAGTGCCTTCTCCTGGGCTACTATTGGCCTACGGTCTTCCGAGATGCCGCAGAACTGGTTCAGAAATGCCGAGTTTGCCAGGTACATGCCCCACTGCGCCACCAGCCCACTCAGGAGATGGTCCTCATCCACAGTCCTTGGCCCTTCGCCCAGTGGGGGATAGACCTCCTGGGTCCCTTCCCCCGAGCTCCTGGCAGGTACAAACACCTAGTGGTGGCCATCGACTATTTCACAAAGTGGATGGAAGCCGAACCATTGGCCAGTATCTCGGGAAAAGCAATACAGAAGTTCTTCTGGAAGAACATAGTCTGCCGCTTTGGAATACCGCATGTCCTGATATCCGACAACGGGCGACAGTTTGCTGAAAACCCCTTCAAAAGCTGGTGCGCAGAGCTAGGGATTAACCAGCACTTTACCTCGGTCGGGCACCCTCAGGCCAACGGTCAGGTGGAAAACGTTAATCGAACAATCCTGCAGGGGCTGAAGACCAGATTGGAGCTAGCCCAGTATAACTGGTTGGATGAACTCCCTAGTGTCCTCTGGGCTTACCGCACTACGCCCAGGGCGGCAACCCACGAGACCCCGTTCTCTCTGACATACGGGGTGGAGGCTGTGGTACCAGCGGAGATTGGCCTCCCCTCGCCCCGGACACAGAACTTCGTTGCGACCGCCAACGAGGAAGAGTTGAGGTACGACTTAGACACATTGGAGGCCAAGCGAGAGGAGGCGGCAGTACGAATGGCTAAGTACAAAAGTCAGATCTCCCGCTATCACAACGCCAGGGTTAGGTCCGTAAAATACCGGCCGGGCGACCTTGTCCTGAGGAAAAACTCGGTCAGCCGAGCTCATGCCTCCAACAAGCTCGATCCAAATTGGGAAGGGCCATACAAGGTCTCGGAGGCAAGCCGAGCTGGGTATTGCAAACTCGCAAGGATGGACGGATCCGAGGTACCCCGCACTTGGCACTTCTCCAATCTGCGACTGTTTGTAGCGTAGGTTAGACCAGGCTTTTCAATTGTCCGATTCTTGGGAATTTCAATTTTATCATTCAATAAAGGCTCGACTTTCGAGTTTCAGTTTCGTTTGTACTTGTCTGTCTTTTGAGTTTTTTTTTTAAACACTAGCACACTTAGCGCTCCTTCACTAAATGTCCTAGTGGGGGGCTAGGGAGGAAGATGCGGTAGTGTTCGACCCAGGAGGTCGGTGCGATTGAAAGGCCTTTCAAGGGTTCTGAAAGTGTAACGCTCGACCCAGGAGTCCGAAGCTCGACCCAGGAGGTCGGCGGGACTATCCTGAAAGTTTCGAGTGAACTATTGAGGGTTCGTTGGAATTCGGGAGTCCGGGAGTTCGGCGTTCGACCCAGGAGGCCGGCAGGGCTATCCTGGAGGTTTGGTGCTCAGTCGGCACTGATACCATAAAATCTTAACGTGTTCGACCCAGGAGGTCGGCACGATGGGGATACTTGGAAGGTTTGGTGGTAATAGGTGTTTTGTGTTCTTGGAAGGTTTGGTGTTCGACCCGAGAGGTCGGCACAATCTTAACGTGTTCGACCCAGGAGGTCGGCACCGATACCATAAGCTCTTAACGCTAGTAATTGACGCGGGAGTGTTCGACTTGAGAGGTCGGCTCCAGTTAAAACTCCTAGGTTAGCGTCTGACCCAGGAGGTCGGCATCTGGCTTTCGTTATCGCAAGTAAGGCACGGGAAAGAATTGTAAGAAAGTATCCTCCGAATTTCATATATACATTCAGGGCCTATCTATTACAGAACTTCCAGCCTATCTATTACAGAACTTCCAGCCTGTCTATTACAGGGCGAGAGGCCTAGCCACGCTTTTCTTCTGGCCGGCGACTTGCTGGAGGCAGGAGCTGAAGGTACACCTCAAACATGTTGAGAGGTAGGAGCTGAAGGTGCACCTTAAGCATATTGGAGGTCGGGTGGAGAAAGCTGTTAAAAAGGGAGATGGACCCTCAAGAGCATTTTTAACTGGAGCATGGTCACATCCTTATAAGGCTCTCCGTCTCAGATGGACCCTCAAGGGCATTTTCAACTGGAGCATGGTCACATCCTTATAAGGCTCTCCGTCTCAGATGGACCCTCAAGGGCATTTTCAACTGGAGCATGGTCACATCCTTATAGGGAGACGGAAAGGGTTTCTGGAGTGGCCAGCCTTAGGCCACGGGCTCCTTCCCAGAAGCCCTGCCAGGCGTCTCCTTCTCCTCCAGGGGGAGCTCCGCCAGCTCGGCTCCCACATCACTCCTCCCCACCAGATCCCTCAGGGCATACCCCTTGCGGTACCCATCGAAGAGCCAATCCAGCTTCTCCTCGGCCGTGGGATTGTAGTCCTTGAAATCTGCCAAGTTGAAGCCAGGTAGGTTGAGGCCCTTCACCTTGTCCAGGGTCCGCGTGGCGCCCATCTGGAAGATGGGCTGATTGAGGCAGGCCACGTCATCGGCGAACTGGTCGGAGCAGAGGAAGTCCCGAACAGCCTTCTTGCGCTCCCGGCTTAGGGCGCCAGAGAGCTCAAAGGCGTGCTCCTCCCTCAGTTTCTCCACGCCCCTCTTCTCCTGGTCTAGCTCAGACCGGGTGGAGGCGAGTTGGACCTGGGAGTCCTCCAGCCCCTTCTCAGCCTTGCCCAACTTGGCCTTAAGGGAGTCTACCTCCTTAAGGGCCTGGGCGAGCTTCTGCTCGGTTTCCCGATTCTTCTTCTGCATCTTCTCCAAGTCGGGAGACAACTCGGAGAAGCGGGTCAGCAGTGCGGCGTCGGCAGCATGGGCCTAGGAGGAGGAGAGTAGACGTTAGCATTTCATCAAAGGAAGGGACGAAGTTCCAAGGGGCGTAGGTAGAAAAGGGGGCTTACTTGGGCCTGGGCGGTGCAGTACGCGTCCTGGAGTTCGGACGGGCTGGCCAGCTCCATCCACTTCCTGTCTCGGGGAAGGACGGACCCCGTAACCCACTCGCGAGCCACCTCGGGGAATTGGGCTCGGTCATTGATGGAGAGCTCCCAAGACGGGCAGAAGCGCCGGGGATCATGCATCGTGGGGGCCTGCCCCGGCTTTGTGGGAGCCACGTGGCGGAAGTACCACAAGCTCGGGGGGCGCTCTCCTGGGCGTGCTCCTCCGCGGAGCCTACCCCCAGGTGGACAGGACCCCCAGATGTCAGCAGGAGGGGGCGCTGGGTTGGGCCCTGCGCAGATTTCTTCCCAGGCTGGGAAGGCTCGTCTTGTCGCCCCCTCTTCTGCCCCGTTGCCTTCTTCTTTCCGGGGGCTGGCTTGGAGGGGGACTGAGCTTTGGAGGCCTCCTTCTGGGGGGCCAAACTGCCCCCAGGAGTCGCCGAGGCCTCCGGGGCCTTCTTCGCCGCCTCAGGCTGTTCAGTGGAGGCCGTCTCCTCAGTCGGCGCGCCCAGTAGCCTTGAGAGCCTCTTCACTGCAAAAAAAAAAAAAAAAAAAAACAGAACCAGGTTAGTGCTACAAGCCGAGGAAATGTAAGGGGCAAGGATACAAATAACAGAAGAGCAGATCACGAGGGACCAGGAGCAGTATTATAGGTGCCTTGGTCGGCAGTGGAGAACTCCACCCTCCGGGGGACCCGGACAGCTTCCCCAGCAGCCCGGCTGCGGAGATCTGCTCAGTGGAGAATTTGGCTGCGTACAGCTTCACCGCCGAGCCCAACAGCTGGCCAAAGGTCTCAGGGTCCAGGTCCTCCGGATAGGGGTCGTCTCCGACCCCCCAACCTTCCACGCATGGCGGGGGAATCGCGTGTTTTTAACAAAAAAGAATCCCCCTTCCAGTTTTTCACGGAAGAAGGGACCCCATACAGCAGATCCTGGGCACCCTTCCCGTCGCGATTGCTGGGAGAGCGGCGGCAGAAGTAGTACCACCCAGGGAGAGAAGCCTTGAGGGCATAGTGGGAACGGAAGAGGGAGAGAGAATAGGGGATGGAGCAGATCTGGCAGTAGATCAGGAATCCGACGATGATCCTGATCGAGTTGGGGTGGACCTGGGTTATCCTGAGCCCCCAGTAGCTCAGGATCTCGGCCAGGGCTGGAGGAATGGGGAGTCGAAACCCCGCGACCAATTGCTCCTTGTAGATGGCCACAAAGCCTGGGGGAGGTCGGCAGGCCCGGTCGGTAGGTCCGGCAGCTCGGGGCTCGAAAGCCGAAGGAATAGAGAAGGATGCGGCCAGATCGGCCACCGCCCCGGGCGAGAGGGTGGTCTCCTCCCGGTCGGGGTGACCGTAGTTAAATTCAGAGTCATCCCCCTGCTCGGCGGTAGGGGTCCCCTCTGAGGAGTCCCTGTCCTCCCCAGCTCCTTCCTGGGCCCCTCCGGGGGAGTTGTGTGGTGACCTGGGGGAGGGGACGGAAGCGGCTCGCTGCTCGATGAGGGCATCGAGCTCGGCCACCTCCTCCAGGAGCCGGGCGGAAGGGGAATGAGTGGATGGAGAACTCATGACGTCAATGGGCTCAAGTAAATCAGGAATGGGAAAGTTGGGGTTGGAAGCAGAGCAGGAAGAGGGAGAAGGAGAGGGAGACGATGAAGATGAAGATGAAGATGAAGAGGAAATGAAGATTCTGGTGGCTCTACGACGGACTGGAGTCTGAGAGGCGGTGGAAGTAACGTCGGAGAGGCCCGACATAAAATGCAAAGGATAGCAAAAGGAAGAAAGAAAATGCGAGAAAAGGGGGTGAAAGGACTTACTGATGGTCGGAGTGAAGAAAGGGGTGGAGAAGTCGCCGGAATCTGGGCGCTGTTGGCCGGAAGTGCACTACTGGAGTTGGAAACGCACGAGAAAATGAGAAAATGGCAAATAGAGTTAACCGGATTTTGGGCAGCCACTATTTATAGGGGGCAGAATGGGGGGAAAGCGGTTACTTGAATTTGAACCGTCCCATGTGAACACATTTAATGGGGGTACAGAGACCGAAGGGACGCGACAACTGAAAGGACGCGGGCGCCACTTCCCAATGTCAGCACTGCACCGGGGGTGACCGCGGCAGAGCAGTGTAATGATGGGATTCCACGTGGCTAAGTGGTAGATCAGGTCTGCCTGGGAGCCCGACCTAACCTAGGGGGCTAGTGCAGAGGCCCCATCCTGGGACCGTGCACGTGGCAGCCCAGGGTCTACCCGAGCTGGGCTTGCACCCCGGGCCCATAGGGGAACAGCCCAGACCGCACGATGGCTAGGGCTCCCCCGGGGGCCCGAGAGCTACCCCGCAGAGGGCGGGAAGAATCCCCCGCAGCGCGGGGCTGGGGGCTATCCACGGCAAGTCCCGGAACGTACGGAGGTCGGACTCTTCAGCAGGTATAAATGGTAACACATACTTACTGTACAAGGTACGCTCACTATTGGCAATTGACCCCCGTCTGCTTTACTGCTAGTACTCCCCCTACTCCCCGGAGAACTAACTTGACCGTCGGAGTGCCCTCGGGGACCACCTCGGGGCCCCCTTCGTTAGCTCACCCTCGTTCGTTTAGCAGGCTTGGAACCAGCTCTCCCATCAACACCCCGAGCTCATCAAGCCAGCTCGGTCCGGGGAAGTTCCGTGCTTCTTCAGTCGGTAACTTTTGAAGTCCTGCGAGGGACTTATCTACCCCATTGTTCCATTATTGATTTCTACTAGTTGGCATTTTTCTTTGTTTTTGGCAGTAATTCAGCTCGGGATTGATTTGAGACATTAATTATTATTATTATTGATTTGAGCCAAATCCCTTTCAATTGTGGAGCCCTGGATCCGAATGAAAGCGACTGCCAAGCCACGCTTTGTCCTGTAGGGCCAACGCCAAATCTCTGCCTGCCAATGGGCTCCACGCGACTTCTTTTTTCTTTTTTTTTTTTTTTGAAGGAACGCGGCTGTTCAAATCAATCAAGTTTTCTTTTTCTTTTTCTTTTTTTTTGGGTTGGCGATTGCGTGAGATTAAAGGCCAAGATGAGAGAAACCCGAAAATGAATTGTAAGTTAAGTGTATATAGGACGAAGGACAAGTAACCTCTCTCGTCTCGGCTGCTGGTTATCCGCGTGGCTTAAAAGTCCAACGGTACATGCTGCTCCACCATTTACGGTGAAATTTTTCAGTAATTAATTTAGCAATAATCATTTAAAATATCCCTCGTATTTTATCAGATAAAATTTATGCCTCTTACAAAATCAAGTCAATAAAATTTAATTTCAATATTGATTTTTGACCCTTTTTTTTTTTACTCTAAAGCTACCGCGTGACTCACGCATGATCACTTTTATATGGATAAAAACAGTTACAACCTGCTTTGTAATTAAATAAATGACCCAATTTATATCCATGTTTTTCCCTAAAAAAGTAAGATCTAAAAAAACCATATTCATTTTTCTCTTTAAAAAGAGCAAAATGACGCAATCCATATTTATTTTTTGCTACTAAAAAAGTGAGATATGATGTTTTTGTATATAAAAAAAATGATTGCGCGTAGTGATTTTAGACTAAAATTAGTTGAAAACTTAAATTGAGATCAAAATTTGCTAATTTGGATTTATAAGGATCGTAAAATTAACATTTTAAAAATGAAAGATGGAAGAAAATTCATTTGAATAATTTTTCCAATAATTTACCATAATGGTTCTCCGAGTTATTTTGAATTCCTTCCTCGCCACACCTTCTTCTACCTCCCTCCTACACTGTGGTTTAAGTACCAAGTAAATGTGAACATGAATTAGGGTCTGTTTAGGAGTGCAGTACTTTTTTTAAAAAATAAAAATAAAAATACTTTTGAGGTGTTTGGTGAACATCAAACTATAAATATAAAAGTTAGAGTTTCGAATGTTAAAAGCACTTTTGTCTTTCAACGGTAAATAATAAACACACACACACACACTTAGAATCTAAAGCTTTGCTTGGATTGTTATTTTCCGTAGAATAAGATAATTTCACGGGTTTACCCAGAAGGCAATTGCTGTTAAAAGCATTTTTGAAAAAAATTCAAATTTGGTGTTTTTTAGAATAACTTTTTTGTATTTTAAAAATAAACACGAAATTTAATTATTTTACCCTTATATTACGAATTCAGTAGAACAGACAAATCAATTTAAAAAATTTAAACATGATGATTGATGGAGCAAAGACGTGGATCATGGCTTTAAGTGCAAGGGTTCGGTGTGCTAAATCTAAATGACGATTACCCCTTTCAGACGAAACCAGTTCAACGTGATTTTTTGTTTTTTTTTGGTTTTAAGGAAAAAAATGTTGGGTCACACTCCAGGGACAACGGATTCATTGACCAAAAGGTGGGATTTAATGCTTTACTTTTGAGGAAATATGTTACTACAAACCACCGATAGATAACTACTAAATCATCAAAGAGTTTTGTACACTACTGTAAAAAAAAAATTATTGTACTTAAATTCTAAAAATGACCCGGCCGCTTGTCATTCTCATCTTTTCCAAGTTTGGGTGCTTTTGTGGCAGCGTCCAGAGAATGGTGGTTTTGTCAAGTAATTTAAACAAGAAGGAGATTTTGTTGTATTGTTAATATCATTATTATTATTAATAATATTATAATGATAGGTAGAGTAAGTACATGAATTGAATATATAGATGCAGATGCAGATGCAGATGGTCGTACGCTACACTTGATTGATTTTGTCTGTCATAGAGAAATGGTACAGTGCAGGTAGGCAGCTACGGTATTCATAAATGCGGGTTCACAGATACGGACGCAACAATAATAATATAACAATTAGGGACTGATGATACTAATAAGCTAACGTACGTTTTCTTTGAAGCAGTAGTAACTAATAGTTTGTGAAATAATTTATAAGGTTCTTCTTCTCTTCTCACGTAAATAAATGTCTACATACAAATCATGATTAGCGGTCGAGAGACGAGAGACGAGAGGGAGTCGTTTCCTTAATTAATTTCTAAAACTAGTTTTTTTTTTTTGTTTTTTGGAGGGGGGAGGAGGGAGAGGTTTATTGATTTATTCATCAATTAAAAGGTTTCTGGTTTTGTCTCCGGGTTCATTCTAGTCTAGCGGATATAGGTCTATAAATTGTTTGTCACGATGTAAGGAGGAGTAATAGATGCAGCAGCATTGACAAAAAACACGCAGCAGCAGCAGCAGCAGCAGCAGCAGTAGCAGTAGTACTATTAGGGCTGTCAGCAAGCAATGGAGTTGCAGATGACAAGAGAAAACGCAGACTATACAGTTAGGGCGGCATCTTCACCACAACCGAAAATGGGCGGCGGAGAGGGAGCCGTAGATGATCATGAAGGACAGTCTCTGAGCAGCAGGAGGAGGAGGTGGCGGACGAAAGCCCTGGTCATCACTCAACTCACCCTTCGAGCTTTAGTGGTGGCCTTCTCCTTGGCCGCAATCATCATCACGATCACTGCTAAGCAGACAGTGAATGTTGGCATACTTACTTTTACAGCCCGATACAACTACTCATCTGCCATGAGGTGCTTCTATTTTTATTTATTTATTTATTTAATTTTACTCCTCCTAATGATCTCTTAATATTCGTTGCCTCGTGTTTTCTCCATCATGTGTGAGTGTGTGTTGTTAAATAAATCCGCAGGTTCCAATTGGGAGCAAACTCTGTTGTATGCGCTCTCTCTTTTCTGTCGATGCTCCTCTTCGTCCTCCCTCTCCGCTCCGCTCATCCTCAATCAGAACCCCCCGGAAACTACTTCTATTTGCTTTTGCACGATATGGTACTTGATGATCACTACTACTCTGCTTCCCCCAGAATATTAGTACTGTAGTATGCTGCTGCTGCTGCTAGTTCTTTTCTTTTCTTTCAGTAGACAGTAGTAGTATGAATGTGTTTTTGAAAAAGCCAGGCAGCGCATGTTTTAATCGTCGTTCCGGCTGACAGGTGTTGACGATGTTGGTGATATCGGGATGTGCAGCGGGTTCTACTGTTGGCTATTTGGCCAAATATGGACAGGAGCAGGGCAGCTGGATTGCCTTCTGCACGTACCTCCACCGGTTCTGTAATCAACTGCAGGCGGCTCTTGCATTCGCTTACTTGGCTTTCTTTTGCATGTTTGTGCTCACCATCGTGGCTGCTTCCAAGCTCAAGTCTCATGTTAGATAGAACTTACAAGAAGAGTACTCAACTCTGTGTGGTTTGTATTTTGTGTAATTTGTAAGCTTTTGCTGGAGGACAATTTGTGAGCACGGAATCAAATTAATTAATACTACTATTCCTAGCCGTCATTGACGCCACGAGTGATTAAAATCTCTATTCTAGTAACCACGACTTCAACTTCCTACTTGTGGTAAATGTCGCCCAGACAATCAACAAGGAGGCAGATATACAAAAAATAAAAAATTTTAACAGTCCATTTCAGGGACAGGGAGGACTTGGGAAAGAGAAATCCATCCGTCCGTCCGCCCAATTCCATCCTCCCGATTCCTTATCATCAGATGATACTTGCTATCATCATCCATTAACGACGAGGAGGAGGAGGAGGAGAGATACTAGTAGTAGTAGCATCGAGGTGGGCGACTGGATTTGGTGCTGTGGCTGGCTGGCTGGCTGGTGGTGGCCGGTGGGTGGTCTATACTCTTTTCTACTAACTAATAAATTTTAGTTTTAATTCAATGTGGAGAAATGGAATTTACCTATATATATATATTTTTTTTTTGATGAAAACGGAAATGCTAAATTATTAAGTATTATTATTAGTAGCAGTAGCAGACTAGTAGTAGTAGTGTGGTAGGGATTTTCTCCCCAACCCAGCGTTGGACTCGGCTATCTTCTTCTTGTACGACTTCCCCATTATTTACTGGGTAATAAAAAATTACCACTTTTATTTCTAATAATAATAAAACTCCTACTACGAATAGATTTGATTTGAGCAGTGCTAATTGACTTTTTGTTTCTCTTTTTTCCAATCACAACTGACTGGGTGTACGTATCGGACGATGGTGATGCAGAGGAGGATGGCGAATCCGGGATTGATCTGGTGGCATTTGGCTGCCTTCTTCGTTTTTCTGGTATCAGTATCGCCGGCTAACGGCGACGACGGACCTTTCATCCTGGCCCACAAGAAGCCCACCCTCACCAGGCTCAAGTCCGGCGCCGAACGTATCTCTGTCTCTATCGACGTCTACAACCAAGGATCTGCGTACGTTTCAACTCCCAACTTCCTTGTCCCCCGCTCCCCCCCCCCCCCCCTCTTTTCTCTCCAAAAAAAAAAAAAAACAAGCCCTTATCATCTACCGTATCAGATCTGATCTGTTTTTCCACATACGGTAGTACCCATTCTCTTGCCTGCTTTGCTCTTCTATACTCGTCCTAGTACTTGTTTCTTTTATGTGATCCGTGCGACGCTCTGTTTTGTTTTGGTTGCCGAATTCCAACAATTACTTTCTTATGTTTTGTATTTATTGCCTTTTTTTTTTCTTACTATGTTTCTATTTTTCACCTCCAATTGTTGAATCGTCACGTGTTTTTCCACCTCGTCTCATATCTACTTAGCTGGATTTCCTTGTCCAAACACCCCTCCTTCCCGGTTCTCCCCCCACCGCCTGCGCCCCCCGGGGGGTGGGGGTGGTGGTGTTGGTGGGGGATCTGCCAATTCCTGCCCTGATTCTTCGGTGCAACTTCAATCTTGACTGTTTTCCTTTGTTTTTAATTTGATGAGTTTGCAAACTAATACTGGGACTATGCTATCTCCCCTTGTCTTGGTTCTGCCTACTCAATCATGCATTTCAAAACTAGGACAATTTCTTAAACTAAGATTTCCAGTGTGACAAACTTTAGAACTAGAAATTTTGATTAATTTGGAGGAGGACGTAAACCTAGATTTTGATTCTTCTATTCTAATTCATCGATTGCGTTTCTAAAGATTTAGGAGTAATTATTTCCCTCCGTGTTTAAAGTTTCTGCATTTTGCCATTACCTAAGAGTTTAATATAGTTCAGTGTATCCTACATATTATCTTATTCTCTTCATGATTCCAAAGTGAAAATCAATGTCGAACATTGGAATGAACTTGTCAATCACTTCAAGTTGTTGCTTTCAATTGACTTTCACCGGCTGTTATGCTGTCCGCTGAGCTTTCTCCATATGCTCCAAAGCATCATCTCCATTTAACACTTTTTCTCTTGTTTTCCCCCTCTCTCTGGTTTTCAATATCCTCGGAGCTTCTTGTGACAGTATATGAAACTCTATGCAGGACGGCCTATGATGTGACTCTCAATGACGATAGCTGGTCCCGAGATGTATTTGACATTGTCGGTGGTAACACCTCAATGTCATGGGAAAGGCTTGATGCGTGAGTTCCGGACTTCCCTCCTGCTAAATGATATTGTGAAACCTTATTCACCTTTAATTACTGGTTGCTTTGCCCTCTATCTGTTTGCAGTGGGGCTTTTCTAGCACATTCCTTTGAGTTAGAAGCCAAAGTTAAAACACTGTTTTATGGTGCACCTGCTGTTATCACTTTCCGTGTCCCCACAAAGGCAGCCCTCCAGGTTTGGCTGTTTCACAAATTATCTGTTCCCTTAGCATCCTTTGTCTAAAACATTTATAATATATACGATCTTCAATGTTTTGCTGGTTGCCATTGTAGGAAGCATACTCAACGCCAATCCTACCCCTTGACATTCTAGCTGATAGGCCTCCTGAGAAAAAGTTTGACTGGGTAAGCGTCATGCCAGCTGGATGCCTATAACCTTCTTATGCATTCTTAATGTTCGAAGACTAACTAAGTGTGTGATTCTTTGCATGGAATTTCCTTCTTGCTGGTCGCTTGATGTTTTCAGGCTAAGGTATGATTCGCTGTACTTATTCTTTGGAATTTAGAGTTCCCAAGATCAAAATTCTATCGTTGTTGCTTTACGCTTTAATTCTGCACTCTTTGGACGGAGAGAGTAGGATTGCAAGAGGACCAAGAAGGGACCTAGAGATATCAAAGAGAGAGTGTGTGTCTGTGCATGTACAAAAATTGTGTAGTAGAGAGTTTTTGGTTAGCAATGTATCGTAGGTTGTGATAATGGACCTGTTTGATTTCTTTTCTCTTTACCCACCCACCCCCCCCAACAGAAAAAAAACAAAAACAAAAAAAAAAAAGAGAAGAAGTTTGTAGTAGTACTGGCATATGTAGGTTCAGTGTTTGTTTACATTCTATTTGAATTGGTTTGTTGCTTCTAATGAAGTCTCTCTTGGATATGCCACTGATGTGCAATAATCTTCAAATCTTCTAGCCCTTTTTTTGGTAAATTATCTTTTTGTATAAGCTCTCTGTCTCCTTTTTTGCAGAGGTTGTTGGCAAAATATGGGTCCTTAATCTCAGTTGTCTCCATTGTAACTTTATTCATTTACTTGGTTGCAACCCCGTCCAAATCCGGTGCTGCAAAGACTAGCAAGAAAAAGCGCTGATTGTCGAGGAGCCGAAGGGCTGAGATTGTCGAGGAGCTGAAGCTCATCTTCCACTCGCTGCCTTGCCACTTGATTTATGTTGTAGGCAGGAACTTGGCTTTCTCGCTCCCCATTCTGCTATGTTGTCACTAGTCGAATAGTTGTTCTCTATCATCAATTTAGTTGTACTTTTTATGATCTTAGAACAGTTTTGGCAATTTATGGAAAGCTAGTCATGAAATGGGAACAATTTTTGACAATTTGGATAGCGAATTTTGAAGCTAGTTTGCAATTGGTATGGAGCAGATTACCACTACAGGATCTTTTCTCATCTGCCTATAACTAGCTGATTTTAATATATATATATATATATATGAGATAAAAAAAATAGAAAATGACTTTATAGTAATTTTTATGATATGATATATGTGAGATAAAAATGTGGATAAAAAATGATTTTTATTTTTGTGATATTTATTTATAGTAAATTTTGTGATGTGATACATGTAAGATAAAAGGTTCAGTTTTTGTGAAATTTATTAATTGTAAATTTTGTGATGTGATATATATGAGATAGAAAGCTTTACGTAAAACTTGCTTATGAGGCGAGGGAAAAAAATTCACCAAGGCAAGGGGTGTTTTCTTTTTATTTTTTATTTTTTGCCTCTTCGCTCCCGTCCCTCCTACTAGTCTCTATGGCAGGTTTTTTAATCTTTCTTTTTTGGTAGAGTGCAAGGTATTTGTGTGTGCGTGGGTTTTTTTTAAAAAAAAAAAAAAAAAAAATAACCTCTATACCTAGCGAGACAGTGGGCAGAGGAATATACCCTGAGTTGTGCTTAGAGCATTCACAATGCTATTACACCTTGTGGAGTGTAATCCACATGCCACATCAGCATTCCACTTTCTCCTCTTTTATTACACTTTCACTCACAATGGATTACACTCCATAAGGTGTAATAGCATGGATCCACAATTAAATCAAATATTTATTTTAATAATGCATAACTCATATCCCATAAATATATAAAGTAATTTTGTTATTTTTAAAAAATAAAGTACTAACTTTCATTAAATTTTTTACATTTTGAATTTTTTATTTTCTAAAAATGATATTATTAATTTTTAAGTTTTGAATAATATATCTTTTTCTATCTTTCAAAAATAATATATTGTTTTTTTTTCAAAAATAATTATGCAGGAAATTAAACAAATATTTGATACTATAAATGCGAAGATATCATAATAATTCATACTTAATTAATAATTCGACATGTAATTAGTTGAACTCCATAACATAATGGGATTACATTTAATCATGGTCCCACCTTCTAATGGGATTACACGCATCATATCCATGATGCGTGTAATCTCCATGACACGGCTCCAATGGGAGACCGTGTCATGGAGTGGTGTAATGGCCCTCCATTACACCCGTGCTGCTGTTGCTCTTAAAGCAAGTTAAGAAGGGGTTTGAAGCTGCTTCCAGTTTTGTATAGGCTATAATGCTATATGTGAGCAAGCACTCTGTTGGCATTCTTGTACGAGGCAAAAAGATCTTATTCTGTGCTTCAATTGTTCTAAAAGTATCGTGTGATTGTGAAGCGTGTAGGGTATCCAGGCCGTCAAACAGATTTTACTCTACTCGCTATTATTTGGTGCAGAGATTGGGGGTAAACTTGGGACAGGGCTGCAAACGAATCGAGCCGAATCGAGTTTTGAGCTAATCGAATCGAGTCTCGACTGAATTTTATCCAGTTTGAACTCGACGAATCGGCGATTTTCAAGCTCGAGCTCGACTCGAATCAAGTCGAGCCGAGCTCAAGCTCGAGCTCGAAAAAAATAAAAAATAATAAATTTATTTTTTAAAAAATAAATAAAATAATATTTTTTTAAATAAATAATAAAATATTAAGAATATATACGTAATTTTATTATGAAAATAAAAAATATATATATAATATACGTAATTTTATTATAAAAATAAAAAATAAAAAATAAAAATAAAAAATAAAAAATAAAATATACGTAATTTTATTATTAAATAAAAATAATAAATAATAAATAAATAAATATATATATATATATATAGTCAAGCTCGCGAGCTAACGAGCTTAATATTCTGAATTCGAATTCGAGCTCGAGTATGACTCGAACCGGCTCGAGCTCGACTCGAGCGGCTCGATTCGTTTGCATCCATATTTGGGACTACCGATCGATCATGGATTGGTATAGAGGGAGTTGTCTCCTTGATCATGGAGTGGTTAGCCGTATCTTGTATGTAGCATGGTGGTGGTAGATTGCCAAATGCTAAGATGAAATTAACGGTGGTGGTGATATCGGTCTCCGGCGGCCCATAAGGCGGCCTTTGGCTTTGTGGTCGTTAGGATGGCCTTTTATCCGCAATCTCACCATTAATTAATCACACCGTTATAATTATGCTTGGACTGATCAGGATCCGGACCGCAGTGCTGGAATCGAAAATGTACGAGAGAGACGACCAATGATGGTGGGCGTTGGCAATTGGCATTGATGGTGGTGGGTGAAGATTATGATGATGAAAGAGGGGTCTCCTTGCCCTTGGGCAGGTGATGAGGAGGAGGTGCTTTGAGATTCTATGCAAGTGATTATGAATAATGTATTTCAATTCTCAACGCGAATAATTTAATGATTTTCTGTACACTTTTATCCTCGTTCACTAGTGGCCAAATTTGATAAAAAGCCCTTAAACGTGACACACTCTATTATTATTACAGTAGTATTACTGAGGGATTTATTTACAATAATATATTATTAAGGGGCCAAAAGTGTGAAATGGAAATAGTTTCGGGGTCGGTCGGACGATTTATTTCCTGTTTCGCGGACCCCACCCCCCCCCCCCAACAAGTAGATCCCAGCTGTATGGAAATGGAATAGCATACATATATGTATATTCCAATGGACGTGGCACCTTGTGATTGGGGGTGATGCCTGCCAAATTTCCAGGAAGAAAAGCCTATCTTCTCTCCCCAGCATTTCATAAAGGGCAAAGAAAGTGGACTAAATTATTTCCTCGGTAAATTGGAGGGGAAAGGGGGAAGGGTAACCAAATCGCTCCGATCACATCTTCCCGCTTTACCAGATACCTCAGAAATTCACTACTACCAGTGATGAGTTACCAAAAAGCATCGCCTTATCCCCCTCCAGGTACCCCGCCCACTGCCAGCAACTCCCTCTCTACCACCAAGATTTCCTTATTTTCGTTGATCAACTAGTAGTCTTTGTTTTTATCTTCTTTTCTTTTTTTTTTCCTTTTCTTCCTTTTGATGGTTTGTTTTGACCTGTAATTTATGTCAAAATCAGGGACTGCGTATGCTGCTCCACCGCCACCGGGCTACCCATCAGCACCACCCCCACCCTCCTATGGAGGATACCCTCCACCAGGACCACCACCACCACCACCACCCTCAGGCTACCCTTATCCGCCACCCCCACGTCCTGAGGGTTACCAGCAGTATTTCAACCACGGCTATCCTCCTCCGCCTCCGCCTCCACCCCAACCTTATGGGGCCTACCATTCCGAGCATCACCACAACGATCACGATGACCATTCTGGTTGTTCCTCTTTCCTCCGTGGCTGGTACCTCCAACTCTACTCACTGTCTCTTATTTATTGCCATTTTGCTTTATCCGGATGTCTTCTTATGCTTCTCTTTCTTTTTCTTTTTCAATTTTTTTTTTGGGGTTAGAATTTCTTAAAATGGTGATTTTGATCAAGTCAAACTGGTTTCGTATCCCCAGAGCCTTTTACCATCGGAGAATTGTTTTGAGCTGGGCTTATATGAAGTCTTTTTTTTACCGGATTCTCTATGCTTTCTTCCAACTCCTTTTTTTTTTTTCCTTTTAAATTTAAATCTACCTCTCTGTCTTTACGATCCCGACCGAATCAAACGTGGATTATGATCCGATCAGTCACTTAATGGTTAAATGAATTTGTTTTCAACAACGACCTGGTCTCATGCTTCCTATGTTTCTCTGAATTGCTTATATTTTAGCCATGCATTATACAGTTTTAAATGAGTCTACTACCCTTCTAATGCTTCCTAACACACTGAATTGCTTCCTCCGCCGCACCCTGCACCCTTCCTTTCATCATTCTTTTCTAGCTATTCATCCAGAAAGAACCGCCTTATGGTATTTAAGACACAAGTCTGTTGGTTGTTGACAAAATCATATAGTAACTAGTTTTAGGTGTGAGCGCCATATGTGGTGTGATACATCTGTTTCCTTTTTTGGCTGACCTGCCCCGATCATGAAGCAAATCATACTTTTCCATGTCATTTGCTTGCAGATATTTTCTTGCCTTTCTCTACCGTGTCATCTTACTGCTTCTGCAAGACTGCTTCTTGTTGTTTATTATCCTGCTGGCTTCTTGCTTAAACAGAACAGTATTCTTTGTAGTCATCATTGTCCAATATCTCAATTTAACACAGTTGCCTTTTTTAACCATTCTGTTTCCTGATTTAACTAGCTAGGTAGAAACACCTCAAATGGTTTAGATATCTTGGACCTTCTCTTGTTTATTCTTGTACGTGATGATAGATAATGGATTAAAATGCTGTTGTTCCTCACCTTACAACATCTTTCAGAAGTATTGTCTCAAAGTGGGTCACATTCTAGATGTAAAGTACTTATGTTGACTGAAGGAGCAGGAGGTTGGATATTAAGTGTGACTTTTAGTTAATATATTGAGACTCGTGGAGCATCTTTAAATTCCTGTTTTCCTCTGTTTTCTTTGCATATTTAGTCATCGTCTTCGATTAGATATCTGTGCTTATGTCAGAATCCTACATTTGATATGCAAATGCACACTGCTTGGACTTTCGCCTGCTCCAAGAACCGCACCAATATCCATAAAGCACCTTAATTCATTCATAGTCAAGCAGTTTTTTAAACTCATTTGTTCTTGCCTAGTTGTTTTGAATTTTATGGATTTGTGTACTGTAGATCTCTAGGCTCTAGACACTGCTCAGGCTGACTGAAGGTATGATGTCTTTCAAGCAAATTCTCATAAAGATATTACTACTACACGGTGGTTGGTGCTATATCGTGCTAGCTTCTGTAAGGATTCATTATTAGCAATCGGCTGTGTTTAATTAATGTTCACAAACTTGATTTAGAAGTAAAAAATAATAAAGGAAAGTATAGGAGTAATAAATATCATTATCTTGTGAGCAACTGAGCCTTGTGCAAAGGTACGGTTGCTTTGCTTGCTTGTGATTCCAACTTGGTACACCTTGTCTTTTGTATATGGTATCTTACTCTGTTCTTTGAAGTCTTTCCCACCCTGGACCCCGACCTCCCTACACGTTAGACACGGTATGGACTTAGCATGGTAAATCTGATAACGTTTCTTGTGCAAATGCAGTTTGGCTGCCCTCTGTTGCTGTTGTCTGTTGGAGGAATGCTGCTTCTGAGGCCCTGAGTCAGGTTCTTAAATTCATTAGGTACCTGTATTCATCTTGTTGGTTTACAGCGAGTGTTGTTCATCCGTGTATTCATAATCAGTACTGTCATGCGATATTAAGAGATTTTATTTAAGGACCCTTTTGGATTGCTCTCATGAGTGATCATATTGTGTTGTATAAAATGTAAGATACTCTCTGTTATTTTCGAAGTGAATGTGTATTTGCACCGCCTATTTATTTTGCACGCCATACACATTTGCTGATTTATGCTAAATGCTCATTCAGACACGAAAACAAACATGAAATTTGGAAGTTGTCCGCATCATTATCCTTGTGAAGAAATTAGGAAGTTGATTCTAGTTGGTGCACTTTTTAGTTTTTTATACTACCCAGTTTGGGAAGTACAATTTGATAATAAAAAATCTATCCTATTTCAATTATGGTGAAGGAGTAAATTGGATTGAAAAAAGAAAAAAAAAAAAGGGTTAGAGGGTGTAACGTCTCTACCTGTTTTTAATCAATATGAACTGAGGGCCTTTCAAAAAAAAAAGATCTCTCTTCAAGTTTCACGGATACGAGTTTTCGCAGTTTAATAAAGAAAAAAGAAAGTGTGCATTTCCCATCTCAAACCTGTGCCTGTTTGATGCCAAACTAAGTGAAACTGGGAGTTTGAAAATTAAGGCATCATCATCAACTTTTACAGCAAATGATTGGATTAGTTTCGGGACGACTTGATGAGGGAAGAGTTGGTGTATCGTGTAACTAACTGAAATTCTTTCCTTTAGTTACGAGGATGAGGATGCAGGGAGGCTGGTGCTGCACTGTCAAATGCTAAATGTTGCCGGATAAATCATCATTGTGGTTAGACCAATATCAAAACGATAATTGTGGTTGATCCTGTGATTAGGGGAGAGACTCTTAGAATTCTCCTTATTTATATTGTAAGGTTAGGTTCAGAAATCAAATTTTGGGCCTATTAGTTGGAGGAGGTGGGGAGGGATGGAATTTAGTTGGAGTGGGAGATTTAAAAAAAAAAAAGCAAGAGACAGTACCAAATGCTATTGCTTTCGCCCCAGGAATGGGCAGCCTGATGACTTCCAAACCTTAATTAAGTGCCTTTTCTTGAATTTCTTCCCGGATTGGCTGCTCACGGCGAGCAACTGACTTATCCGATTTCACACTTCAAAATTTTGAAATTCACAAATAAAAGAGCGAGGAGAGTGGCAACAGATCCTAGTCAAGTACTTGGCTGGCATCCTATCTAGGCCTGTCAACGGGTCGGGTCTAGACCCGGATCCGGACCGGATCCGTGAAATTATTGCGGGTATGGGTAGGGATTTAATTCCGTTTCCTGGATCCGGATCCGGATCCGTTTTGTCAAACAAAAAAACGGGTCGGATACGGAATATAGTATTCCGACCCGTATTAGACCCGGATCCGGATATAAATGAATTAATAATTTAAAAAATATATATTTATCAATATAATTTGATTAGGGTGATGTATTTTAATAAAATTAATTTGATTTCTTTTCTTATTTGGTTTTTTCTTTGCATTAGTTAGAAATTAGTTTATAAATATATTTTTTTCTCATTTTTATTAGAAATTATAAAATTTGGTAAATTTGTTCGGGTAGACCCGGATCCGGATCCGGGACCCGCCGGATCCGGATCCGAAACATAGAATAAAAGACCCGTCAGGTAAACGGGTCGGGTCCGGATCCGGGATAGTAATTCGGGTCCGGGTCCGGGTCCGGAATAATGAATTCCGGCCCGGACCCGGCCCGTTGACAGCCCTAATCCTATCTTCCACTCCTCTTTCCCTAGACCAATTGTTGAGTTGCCAGCCTAGCTGCCCTGCATCAACTTTGGGGAAATTTGCACCAGTCGTCCCTCATAAATTATAAATAGAGATCGAGAAAACTGGAGGTAAAGAGGAAACAAAAGCTGATTATGGACCGGTATGGGATCCACAATGGATGGGATGGTTGGTTGGAGATTGATGATATTTGCTCACAAAGCAGATTCGACAAGATTGCCATTGCAAGATGGGTTGCGCTGGCCACAAGTCTCCGTGCTCCAAACATCTCATTTCGTAAGTGAATGAACAAACACAAGCCCCTTCATTTAAAAACAAAAGTAACGAAACTAAAAAAATACTTGTACAATCACTTGAAGAATCTACAACTACAGCCGAAGATAAAAGACTGGACGATTTAAAAGGGCCAATCTGGTAACCGAATGTTTCAATGATTAAATTGGAAGCACAATCCTCCTGGTACTTCACCTAAACTGCGTGATGGTACAAAAGCTGATAACTGAAGAGTTTCAACCTCCTACAACGTCCACACAAAGGCTGGAGCGTCTTTCCGCGGCCCGACTAACGTTCGATACAAGTACATCTTCTCTACCTTCTGTTTGTCATCAGTGCTAGCCTCCATCTGCTCATTTTCATTAATGATCTCCACATTCAGCCTCGGCATCTTCATTGCAAGCTTCTTGCATGCTTCAAGGGTCACTTCACAGGACGACATCCAAAGGGATCGCATTGTTTCATACTTTCCCATGTCCGCTAGAAGTGCCACATCACCAAAAGGGCTGTCCCTGATCTCAAGCTTTTTAAGCTTCTTGCACCCATTCAGCACATAGAGCATTCCCTTGTCACTCTCCCCAGCAAATGCTATTGAGAGCATTTCTAGCTGCTCAGCATACATTCCTATATAAAGGAAAACCTGGTCAGTTAGAAGGCCAGAGACTGACAATCGCTTGAGACCCTTGCATGATTGAACAATTGCCCCAAAGCCTTCATCAAGTGGCAGCTGTGTGACTGCATCTGGTACAGTTGGGTTAAGAGTGCACAATCTGAATCTAATGAAATTGGGGCAATTTTTTGCTACAGTTATCAGTGCAGCATTGGTCATCTGCTGGCAAAAATAGAGAATTGAATTCAGCTTGGGGCAGCCGGCAGATACAGCCACCAAGCCCTCTTCAGTCACAGCTGTATACCCAACTCCATGGGGATCAAATGGAAAAACCCTCAATTCTTGCAATTCTTTACATGTGGAAGCCACAACACCAAGCCCTTTATCCCCAATGGTGTCCAGAATCTGCAAGATCAACATTCGAATTAGTTACTGTAGTTTTAACATAAGAAAACAGTAAAATAATAAGTATATCAAAAAGGGCTAAAAGGTCAAACCCATAGGCGTTCCAGTTTCTTGCAGTGACGAATTAGGTTCACGAGTTCATTACTGTAGATTCCTGGTGCATAGCTCAAATTCAGTGAAGTCAAACTCGAGCATAAGGGGTATATTGAAGGCAAGCAGCGAGAAGCAACTTCTAGAAACCCTGACAAGCTCCTAATTGACGTACAATTCTGGATAGCATTCTTCAATTTATGATAGGTCTCAGAATCAGGATCATGGACAAAAGATCCTGTTCCTAAGTCAACCAAATGAGGTGCTTGCGCCAAGATCCTTTGCAGGGCATCAAGCGGCACAGCATGGTTCAACCTGAGACTTCTCAGGTTTGGGCATCTTGCAACAAGCCTCTCTAGAGCTGCCAAATTGACTTCTCCCTTGAGGCATGCAAAATTTAAAGAGACAAGGGACGTACAGCTGTCTGGAAAGCAGCTAAGCCACTGCCCTCTTCGATCCTCCACCTCGTTCTCTTGCAAGTCCAACTCCCTCAGAGACCTGACATTAGCAAGTCAGAAACGAAGGAAACAGAAATACTGGTCGGCAGAATCCCCATAAATATGTCAGAAAATCCACCCACCCTACATCCCTGACTCCACTTCACTAGAGACTAAATAACAGGCGGTGCCACTTTTTGGTTGAGGTGCACAGAGCACTTGATTATGGATACATAAGTCAATAATCCAGTAATGAAGGGAACCATTACGAATGCAACAAATTGAAGAAACTTTTCTTCTATCACACAGCATTAGTAGAAGCCGAACCTAAACATATGTTTTCAAGCAAAAGTAAAGTTAGTTGGCAAGGTAAATTGGAATCCAAGGACATAACACCAAGTGCTAAGCCACCCAGCAGAGAAGAATTGTGAAGAATTTAATTGAGATGACCATGGGTTAACTTGATAAAACAATTTGGCAGTTCTCCTGAATTGCTTTGCCAGGTGCATAAAAGCTCTTACCAACCATGGCAAATAATACAAGTATTCAGTTGGTATTTGGCCAAACGAGAACACATCAGCACATCAGTTGGTTAATTTCTTTGACACAATTGTGGAGCATAGCATGGAACAGTGAGTGTAAATCAGAGCTAATAGTGGAAGTACATTCCACGGAAGCCACTCGAAGAAAGAAAGTAAAAAAGAAGCAGAAGCAGCATTAGTAGCAGGAATAAAGAGGAGGGAAGGCAGCTAGTAAGTAGATACGGGGATGTGCGGCAGTACCTGCAATTGGCAGCGATGGCAGCAAGGCCGTCGGTGGTGAAGCCTTCACAGCTAACTAAGACCAAAGACTTGAAAGAGGGAAAAGAATGGGCGAGAAGGTCGAGTGTGTCGTCGGAAAGGACCATCCTTTTCAACCTGAGCTCCTCGAGATTGGCACGGGCCTTGACCATGGCATCAATCCAGGGGTGGAGGTAGCCGCCCCAATCAGGGGGGACTAAATTGAAGTCGGCGAAATGGGGTTTGCCTTTGAGGGTCAAGGACCTAACCCGAGGGAACGTAGAGAGTAGCCTCTCCGGGCTCACCGCATAGCAGTTCCCGACGAAAACTTTCTCCCTGCTGAACCTCTCCACTCGGCACCAGGATTTGCACACCAGCGACACCGCATTCCGGTCCCGGTGCGACGACAAGAAATCGAACACGTGCTCCAAAACTTCCTCCGGAAAGTAATTAATCGTGCTCTGAAAAACGCACATCCTTATGGATCCAGAGGCTACCTAGTGTCCACCACTCGGGCTTTTCCTAGTAAACCCGACCCGATCCAAGCACAAGAGGGACTTGATGCAGACCAAGAAGCTCTCTTTCTCCAACGGATTAAATATTTTCAACATCCATCATCCCAAACTAGTATTGGATTTACTTGCTTGCTTACTACTAGTAGTATGAACAGCCACCACTACTACTACTACTTCTTTTTTTTCCCAAAAAAAAAAAAAAAAAACTTTTCCTGACCAGATCTGGATGAGTAAACCAACCTAGCTACAGTAGATCTGAACAACAATTTATGAGGCCAAAACTGAAGCTAGAGAAAGGAATGATTGTACTCCTTGTACCCTTTCACCTCTCAGATCAGATCCGATCTGATCTGAAAAAAAAAACAAAAAACAAAAGGAAAAAGAAAGAAAGAAACGACGAGCGGAGATTTGTTTTGGGGGGCGGAAAAATAAGAACAAGAAAAAAGAGAGAGACTTATTAGTGCTGCAACTCCGTTTATACGGATGGTTGAGAAATGCAACGAAAAGAAAATAAAACAAAAATACAGCCCCAAGTACTGAAAGGGAATGCAGCAAGCAAGCCCAGGAATTCACTGGTTTGTTATTTTGGTTGTGGATTAAAGGATTAGGAGGGGAAAAAAAATGGGGAGGGGAGGGATATTTAGTAGTGATTACTGACCAGCTATCAGGTTATCACAATCATCATCATCTCATCTAATATCAACAAAAATTAAAAAAGAGGAACCGAAAAAAAAAAGTAAAAATACAGTATCACAGAGACCAAAAAAACCCTCTTAAGATTTATGATGAATAATTGTCCAGATCTGGGCAAACAACACAACTTCCCCAGCCCAATACAAGAAAAAACAAATTTTTTTTTTTTGGAAGGGGGAGGGTGCGGATGAGCTGTGGTGGTGGCTGTTGCTGGGGGAGGGAAGTGGTGTTAAAATGTATATGATATTCTTTTGGTTTTCCCTTTTTTTTTTGGGCAATCAAGTCAGAGTCAGTAGTGTCAAAGAAGACTAGGATTGTAGGGCTAAGTAGAATGGATAGAGGAAGGAGAGGGAAGGGGGGAGAGAGAGAGTTGAGTGGAGAAAGAAAGGGTGAATGAGCGAATGAATGGGAATTATAGCAACTCCAATCATCAATCATCCGTCCATCAGATGAAGAGATGATGAATCATCATGAACGTGAGGGAGGGAGAGTGTCCGTGGTGTGGTGTGGTTCGTCTCCTCTCCGTGTGTGTAAAATGAGACAGTACTAGTACAGTAGTACTCCTTCCCTATCTATCATCCCTGGCTCAGTCTTCTTGGTTTCCTCAAAAAATATATTTATCTAAGAAATACGATACGTTTTCTCCATTTATACCCTACCCACACCACACCACACCACACCATACCATTTGTTAGGCTTTTTTTCAATTTATTTGTGGTCCGCTGTCTCCTACACACAAAAAGGATCAAATTTTTATATTTAATTTTTTTAAAGAAAAATGCTTACCTTAAAAGGGGACTATTTACAAAGTGATCCCTGTCGTGATATTCACAAAATGAGCTTGTTGCCCTGCTTCTTATCCACTGTGTAACCCACACATAGTCATATTTTTAGATGAAAAATGATCATATTCTACCTTTTCTAAGGGCAAAAATAGTTGTGGGTCCGGTAAAATTTGTTTAGTTGCAAATCTTTTTTAGAGACAAAAATGAATTTGGATCAGCTTATTTATTTAACTATAAATGGAATCAAATATTTTTACACCCAGTTACATAGTGTATTCATACTAAAACGTGGTCAGAAACCTAAATTGGGACCAAATTTAGTTGACTTGATTTCGTAAGAAACGTAAAATCAGCATTTTTAAAGTAAAAGGCAAAAAAAATTCATTTGACAAAATATAAAGGACATTTTAAACAATTTTCCTTAGTATTTAATTTGTCAGCACAAATACGTGCCAAATATCAAGTCCTCTGTGGTTTTCAGGTCAATTCATTAAACTTTTCTCCCTTGGCTGTTAAAGTTAAAATTTGGCGCAATTTACAGAGCGTAACATTTTGGTTGTTAAAGTTACCTTTAAAAGAGAGAGAGAGGAATATATGCAAAACAGACCGGATTGTAACAACTTTCTTTCACGCTCCATCTTGTGTTTGGTTAGTAGCCCGAAGACAAATAGCCGATTCAAAGACCTATAGAGCTTGATGCAATCGGCCCAAATATGGGTCCAGAATCTAAAAATATAATGGAGACGAAGAGCTAACAAATTTTAATAATCAGATTTCTACGGTTTTAGATACCAACTGTTTTTTCCCCCCCAAAATCGAATATTTCAATCTATCTCTCTTCGAAAACAAATGATAAAATTCCAATTACACTGGATGCATATAAGTGAATCCTTCATATGAGAAAATTGTTCCCTGTTATTCTCTACATTTTCTATAATTTTGTTTGTTTTGTTATTTTACGTATATCACATCGCATTGAAGCGTTATCTCAAATAAGAAAAAAAAAATTTAGATAATATGGCAGTAATTAATATTTTGTATTTTGTGGATTGAGACGAAGTGTTGTGTCTGTTCTTTGTGGGCTTTGAGAAATCTAGCATAAGCTTTTGACATTGTTTTCCGCCGTACTACATTAATTTTGGACCCAACATCCTAAGGTCAAGTATCGAAACAAATAAGATTGTTAAAAGTAATTCTCCAGACACGAGTCGACTGGTCTAGTCAACATTAGCCACCCCCTCCTTTCTTCCCCTCTTTCTTTTTTTTTTCTCATTTTTGGTCGCAGTGATTATTTCTTGAAGTTTATCTTTGACAAAAGACCACAAGAGGGTGATACCCAAAAAAAAAAATCGCAATCACAGGATGATATGTAAGGATAACAAATAATAATAATAATAACAACAAGAAGTTGTGATCAATTAGGCATGCAATCTAAGTAGAAAATATAATATATATATATATATTGTGTGTGTGTTTTTTTTGGGATTTTTTTGTATATGTGCATATTTTTATGGGATATTTTCACAAACCTTCCTTGAAGTATCTGACAGTTGCCGAGCTCCCCTCAAGTTTTAGAAATTACACATAGTTTCCTTATTTTTACTATTTAGATAACAAGATAGACCCATCAAGTTATATTTTTTTCAAATATCCTAAATTACCCTTGTTCTATAAAAAATAAAAGAAAACTAGTTTCCTCAACACTTTCTTCCAAGTTTGTAACAACACCACCACCAAGCAAACATTTCAAACTCCAATGCCAAATCTAATTATTTCCAAACGTATGACAAACCTACTAAACAAGTAGTTTGAATAGTTCAAGAATTTTAGCAGCTCAAAAAATCTCAACATCTGTCTTGTAATATCATCGCAGTTTAAATGTTTTTGAAAAATCAATTCTCCTTTGACAACCAACAACCAAACTTACACTCTAAATTTCAATTCAATACTTAACATTACCGCAAAACAAATAATAATCTAACCTACCATCACCAGTAGAACAGTATTACGACCTCCATAGAAATATATATTAACGTTGTAAAACAGAGTAAAGCCATCCATAACAAAACCAAAACCAACAATATTAATCAAGTAAAGAAAATCAAATGCATTTATTAACATCCTATACAAGTCTTCAGGATAATAATTAACCCAACAATTTTTCCACTAATCCCTCCTTCCAATGTTTCTTAGATATCAATTGCATTATTTATTTCTTCGTCATCAATACAAGTATATTCATTTCTCTTTAGTTGACAATGAAATCTGCTCCTGCAAGTAAAATAGTGCTATATTCAGCAAGTAAATAGCGATGGTTATGGTATGATAGGCCATCACTAAGATAAACAGAGATGTGGATATAGATAAAAAGGAAAAGGAAAGGAAAGGTAAAGGAACAATGAGAGAAAGGAAAAAAGAATCGTTGTTTACAAGAGTGAGAAAAAAAAAAAGAAAGAAGAAATAACTATTGGTAGACAATAGAAAAGGTAGGGTTTCTTTTTATTGGTTCTATTTAACCCTTGCATCATATTATGAAATATCTATTAAGTGAATGACATTATAGTCATATTATTACAATAAGGGAGGTTAGTATAATCTTTTAAATCTGAAGGGAGCCGAGTGAAATTGTCAAAAACCTCAGGAGAAGTTTGTGAAATTATCCCTATTTTTATAATTATATAAAGAGAGGAGAATTGAGCATTGTTATAAGTAGGAGGTGTGAGTGGCTACTTTGGCATACTAACGAGGGAAATGAAGGAACTAGTGCTTAGACGGAAGGATGATGTGAGTATAAAGCCCTGAGACACGTTAACTCGCCTAGCTTCCCTCTCTGATTTTACTTGTTGGCGGTAAGACTATAAGAATTAACCAAATAACTTATCTTGGCAATTAGTACGAAAGAAGCTAAGAAACAATTATTAACACGCCTAGCTTCCCTCTTTTTTTTTTTTTTTTTTTCTCTTTATTATTGTTATTATTATTTTTTTATACCTATGCATGTCACGTTTATCAACTTTTGGCACAGGGCTTAAGGAAATAGCTAAGTAGGCATTTGTATATAACTAGACATGACTTATGAATGTGTGTTTTTTGCAGACTTGAAATTTGTAGTGGCAGAAGAAGCTTGTATTCATTTTCGAATAGAAATATCAGCTTTTTCAGTTAATTAAGGAAAGAAAAAAAAGCTTTTTTCTTTTCGGTTGAACTATGTGTTATTTTAAAGACCGATGAGGGACACGAAAGAAGCAGACACGCGCACGCTTACGTATTTTACGATTTGTATTGACGTTTGATTACGCAGTTGAAGCTGTTAACAGGCGGAGGAGGAGCACCGACCACCGAGCCACCGACTCATTCGCGGACCAATGAGACAATGAAACAATAAATTGAGGATTCATCACCATTCCACTAGTCAGTATCCGGCGGAGCAGTGAATATTAATGCAAAACTGAAACAGGGCCCGTAGCCGTAGGTAAAGCAGGATCGGGAGACTAGTCCTGAGATTTCAGTCGTGTGCGTATTAGCATCTAGGCAATTCATAACAATGGCATCCACTAACGCACTCTGTATCAAATCGATATTGCACAAAACATGAAAAATAATAATAAATTACACGTTGAAAAACCATAGTGGCTAACGTCTTATTAGTCTTGTTTTAATTTCTTTCTTGTATTTGATGGGTAAAAGGTTTGTTTGAATGTATTAAGGGTGCGTTTGATTTACGGATTAGATGAGGCGATTATTTATTCTCCGACTATTCATGTTGGGTTGAGTCATCCTTAGATGAGTAATTTTATCTAGGGTTTGGTTAGTCTTACATTAGATAGGATGCGTTAGGAAATAACATCATTCTGTGTTTGGTTAGAGATAAGATGAGGTGAGATTGCGTAGATATAGACCAAAATACTCTT
The DNA here is from genome assembly GCF_036785885.1 of Coffea arabica. Classification (NCBI taxonomy): domain Eukaryota; kingdom Viridiplantae; phylum Streptophyta; class Magnoliopsida; order Gentianales; family Rubiaceae; genus Coffea; species Coffea arabica. The sequence continues at coordinate 1,621,183 of NC_092323.1, read as the reverse complement.
TTGTCAAACCAACCATTAAGAGTATTAATCGGTCTTGATAAACCCAAATTCGACTTGTAAAAGGTAGAAATTTTGGATTTTGGGTCTCAAGCTAACACTATGAGACCATACTTGAGTTACAAATATGTTGGAGTTTTGAATTTAGTTCAAATTTGACTCAAAGTCACAAGTCTCAATTGACATATCTAACCTTTTATGAACTAAAATTGACCGAGCAAGTATGGTTTTGTTTTTAGTAAAGGTAAATTAGTCAAAATATTAATTTTATTAATAGTAGGGGTAAATTAAATTAGTTCAAAATTTAGTTATTTCATTAACATGGAAAAATTAATCCAAAATATAATTTTTTTATTAGTAGGGACAAATTTGTCCAAAATTTTAATTATTTCATTAATATGGACAGATGAATAAAAAAATTAGTTTTATCCCCCATCTAGGGGATTAATTCAGTTAAGTGGGATGTATCATTCCATGTGAAAAAATCAACAAAAAATAGGATGGCGCGGGATTAATAATTTAATCCCGTGACATCCTGCAAAACAAACAAACCCTAAGAGTATTACTATTACTCATATACTTATTAGGATTTAAAAGGGAAAAGAAAATGATAAAGAAAAAGAAGAAGCTGCTCCTTAACTCTAATTGTTTCGGTAAATAAATAATGAAAGGACTAAAAGGAAAGAGAGATAGTACTACTAGTACTACAAAAGCCCCGTTTGGAATAATAGTGACTTATAAAAAACCACTTCTAACAGAAAAAAGGACTTTTAAGTTATCAAAAGGCGAGTTGCTTAAATTATGAAAAATTAGTTACCAAACGCTATAGAAGTACTTTTAATGTTTAAAATATTTTTTTTTAATAAACGCATTGCAATCCTAAACGGGGTCTAAATAAGGTGCCAATACATGTCAGTTTAATTAGTGAGGAACCAAGGATCAATCGTAACCTTATAAAATAATGTGTGTTTGAATCTTATTATTGATGTGAAACGTTGCGGTGATAGGTGATATGTAAAACTTTTCGTAGATGGCAGGAAGGCATGTAAACAATAAGGGAAATGGAAGACACGAATGATATGAACGAAAGTTGAAATAGGGAGACACACATGATACAGAGTCAATAGGAAAATTGTATTAATAGATAATTTGTAAGAACTTTTAGAAATGATTTATTGTCTCAGAAGCATGTTTCAACTTGCGGTGGGAGACCAAAACTGAAATCATCCAAGTTTTATTCGCATCGAAACAAAAAGGGAAAAAAAAATGAGGAGGAGGACAAAGGGAGACACACATGACATGGGGGAAGCCAAAAAGGGCGACATACATGACATGAAGGAAGGTGAATTTTTTCCTTTGTTTTTAAAAATTAAAAAAGAGGACTTGCGGTGAGCTAAATAGCATTATATGTTGGGATAATTTCAAAAACTTCCCTTGAGGGTTTTCACAATTTCACTGTCCTCTCTCTTGAAATTTATAAAATTACATTTACCTCTCTTGGCAAGATCGTGGGCCCAATTGCTTACATCACATGGGGAAAAATTACTCATATACCCTAAGACATTTATTCGTTATTATAATGATTGAGTAATTAGGTCTAATTAACTATTGGTAACTAATTAATGAAAATAGCGGTTTGGAATTCCTTTAATGATGAACAGTAACTTGCAATTATAAAATAATGCCAATTGATATACCAAATGGCTCAATTTTGTTACTTAAAGAACTTGATAATGACTAGAAATTTGTTGTACACAATGTGAAAAAAGGTGTTGTGATAAAAGAAAGAAAACTCAAGGCAAAAAAAAAAAAGACTGTTTATAAGGAAATTTTCTCTGAAACTCTTAAAACTGTGATGGTTGTAAAAGTGGTTTCGTGGAAGTGAAAAAGAAGGGAGAGAGAAGAACAGCAAAATTCAATACATTTTTTTGGTTCAAAATCACAAAAATCGTAGCAAACCTCGTGTAGAGATAGATAAATGGCATGTTTTGTTGAATCTTGCGATCATTGATATTGTTTTGTAGTTGTTTTTTTTTTGTTGTCTAATGTATTGATTGTAAATTTTTTGAGTAGTGAAATGTGAGCGTTAATTTTTTTCAGCATTTATTTATTTTCATTATTTTTTTGATATAACTTATATACATCCATAAGGGGTATTTATGGAATAAATCTTTCTTCTCTTCCCTTAAAGTGCCTTTTGAATGATATATATATATTTGTTTTATAACTTGGACTGATTTTGTTATCAAAATCTTAATCTCTCTAACTAAGGGGAGGTGAGTGACATTTTGTCCCTTATATGTTTGGTTTATTAGATGAGTGACATAGTAGCAGTAGCAGTAGTACCGTAGTCGTAATACTGCTCCCTTACGGATATGAAACGAGATACCCTCAAACATTTAACGGCCGTGACGTTGGATATAATGTGGGAAAGGGTCCCATTTCACCGCTCCGACGTGGGAATTGTGGGCGGAGTCTCCACGTCCATTCAGATCGACGACGTCACGAAACAAAAGCCAAGCGGTTTCGGTTTTGCTTTCGACCTTCCTTCCTATAGAGTCCTACTACTCCTAGCCTAGCCTTCCATCTACGTACAAGTTATTCGTAATGATTAGCAGTATAACGTAGCACTGTAATCAATTGGTACTAAGCAGTAAGTAGTAAGTACTACTGCTGCTATATCATAAAGTAGTAGTATAAAATATGCGGGGTTTGTAGTGCGTAGTAGATGATGGATGGTCGAGAGAGTATTGGATTGGAGGACGGAAATTCCAACGCGCACCCGAACCCAGAGTAGACTGTACTGTAGAGAGCCAGAGCGAGAGTGTCTTTTTTTTTTTTTTTTTTCTTTGCTTAAAATATATATACACACACACACACTCGTAAGTCGTAACTCGTAAGAAGAAGACAGACAGAAAGAAAGAAGGAAAGAAATTAAGGAGGGGAGGGGAGGGCAGATCTCTAAGATGATGAATGGACGGATGAGCAGGTGGCAGAAAAGAGAGGGGGCAGTCCAACACCTGGCACCTTACCCACACCACCTCACCTCATCTCCCGTCTGCAATGCATCCGCCATACATACCATTCTAAGCAGTCTTCCTTCCTTCTCCTTCTATATACGTACCTTCTGCGTGTAATGGCTTCTGCATTTTGCACCATCAATCCTCTACATTCCCACAATCCCTCTATGCATTAAGCCAATAAAACCTCAGCTTGCCTTGTATATATATATACATATACATATATATATATATATATAACTGCTACTACTTGCTAATTAAGCTAGGCTACCATAGTGGCCTATTGTACTAATGCAGACGAAATCCAACAATATTATGATTAATTAATTCACAGCCACAACGTACTCTCCACTCTTAACTAACTAACTAACCTGTCACTAATTCTTTTAAATTATACTATGTATATATATACATATGTATATAGCTTACCACGCAACGTCATATACTAGTAGTGGAGTGGAGTATATATTATCAATTTATGTACCTCTCCAAAATGACCAGTTAAGCTATAAGCTAAGCTGCACGCCTACTTCAACGCAACAATTACACTACTACTTTCAAGTGCAGGATATGCTACGTACTATCATCTATATACAGTATTCAAGGAAAACTGAGACCACTACTGTTGGTACTAGTACTGGTGCATGCTAGCCGCTGTTGTAATGTTGTATGAGAAGCTATTAATTACTACATTCATCACATAATTAACTTAAGAGTCCTCCCTCCGAATCCAAATTAGTCCAGGAGATGAATTAATTGGTAGCTACATAAATACATATCTAATAATAATCATGTAGAGGTTCCAAACTAGCTATTTGAGGCATGTACGCTACTGGTATCATTATCATATACTACTACTACTACTACTACTACTACTACTACTACTACTACTACTACTACTACTACTACTACTACTACACACTGAGAAGGATGATCAACGAGTAATGCTTAAATCACTCAAAACTGAGAAACGCCACCTTGGATAATGAACGGTACGGTGCAGCACAAATGTCAGTAGGATTTTCTTTTCTTTTTTTTTTTTAAAAAAAAGAAAATCCTTGTAGTCTTCGCTCTTCACGTACATCCTTTTGCCGAGTTCCGGACAAATGCATCCTACTGTTCTTCTTTTTCTTTTTCTTTTTTTCATTCAAAATGAAAAACAAGTCCCCCCATATATTTATCGATCACTTCATCATCAACTTGTTCTTCTCTGTCATTATTAATTAATACAAGTAGAGAGTATCAGTGCATCTCTATCTCCCCAACTTCCCCTCCTCACCATAACTCGCCTCTCTTTTTCCACAACACAACTCTCTCACTCACAAACATCAGAGCCAAGAAGAAAGGCACCAGAAACCCAGGGGGAGCAGGAGGGGGGGGGGGGGGAGTAAAAAATAAAAAATAAAACTACCACCACTACTACTACTACTTATACTGCTAATGCTGCTGAAAAAGAGATACCACTATCCACTAGTAGAAAACTAGAAGAAGAGAGAGAGAGAGGCCAGTCACAAGTCACAAGAATTCACAGCCCTACGGCCCCCTGCCCAGTGGCCGGTTTGCAGGACTAAACACCACAGTTGCAGCTAGCGCAAAGGCTTTTAGACATTTAACATTATCATTTATCATCATCCTATCCTCCAGGATCATCATGGACATGGAGACAACCGAGGCCTATGGAATGGTGTCAAGTGCGACCGAATTGTTGAGCTTCGTAACGAAGCAAGCAGTGGAAAATACCAACAACCCCGGACATTTTGATCATGGGGTCGTGGTCCCTGGCGGCGCGGCGGGAGGATCAGGTGGCCTGGGAAGTAGCAGTGGTGGTAATGTGGGTGGTGGCCCGGGAAGTACAGGTGAGGGCAGCTTGAAGATGAATAGCGGTCAGAAGAAGAAAAGGATTTCCAGAGTGAAGCGGTCTTCAATGAGCACCTTGCGTCTCCCCTTCGACACCACCACTAGTAGCTCCAATGCCTCTCAATTTGTTCCCGCACGTGTAAGCTTTTTTCTTTTCCTTCCTTTTTTATTTTTAACTAAACCTTCCAGCTGGGACCATTTCTTGCTTTCTCTCTTAACACCCTCTCACTCACTCGCCTTCCTACTCTGCTGCTTTTCTTTTCCTTTTTTTTTTTTTTTTTTTTTTTTATAAATTTTAAGAACAAATACTACTAGTTCGTACCCCAACTCCTCCTCCTCCTTTTTTCCTCTGTTTGTTCTTTGTTGTAGTTTCATTTCATATACAGGTTCTTTTTTTCTTTTTTTTTTGGGGGAAGGGGGGTTGGTGGGGGTTAGGGAAAAAATATAATAACTTTCTTGCTCTTTTTTATCTCTCCTTTTTTTTAAAAAATAAAAAATACAAAAATCTCCATCGGGTTTCCTCATGTGGGAGTGGGGGCTCTGATTTTGGTCTGTCTGGTGATTGATGCGTGGAAATTGAGTTGTCCGGAACCCGAATGCTACTGGTACATGGATGATGGATGATGGATGACGGATGACGGCGTCTGATTATTATGAGCAGTATTTATTTTCGGTTTATGTAAACCAAGTTTGGGGTGGTGGTGGCAGGGCTATTGATTGCAAATAGTAGTTTGTGTAATGTAAAAATCTGTATGTATACTCCATTCCATAGGATAGGAGTAGTAACTTACTAAGTAGCAGTAGTAGTAGTAGTGTGTTTTTTACTGAAGAATACTAGTAGTATCATGGGGTAGTAAGTAGGAGGCGGGAGGGCGGGCTGGAAATAATAGGAGACTTGGGCGGGTGGGCGGTGTTTCCTTGTTGGATTGGTAGGGGCGGCGGGTGAAGAAACCACCCGAATAGCGCAACCCATTGAGAGTGAGAGTGTGTGTGTAGTATAGCAGCAGTAGTTAGTAGTTATATTAGTGATAGAAAAGAGTAGCAGCGGTAGCAGCAGCAGTGTGTTTGGTACAATTAAGCAGAGGAAGCAGTGGTAACTTCAGATGCGTGTCATTTTGTGACTGAGTCCCTCTCCAATGTTTGCCTCTTTCTCCCACTATTTTTTTTCCTTCCTAAAAAAAATAAAAAATAAAAAATTTGAAAACAGAAATAAATCTGTCCATTTGTTGTTGTCTTACCAATTTGGACTCAGGTTGTTTGTCGATCTTTGTGGGGAACAGTGCACTGCACTTTCCCTTCGTTAGTTTCTAACTTTCTTTTCTTTTGTTTCCTTTCTCTCTTCCCTATTTGACGAGGCGGTGCTGCTTACGATGATCGGTTTCTTCCTTCTCTTTCTTTCGTTCGTTGTGGGGGTGGGTGAGGGGTTGCTTGGCTTGATACTGTACGTAATTCTTTCTCAGGCTGGAAACGGTGCCTAGATTCTGTGTCTGTGGATTTTTGACGAGGATCCCTTCTTTTAATTAAACTATTCAAAGTAAGAATTTCGTACTGGGGTGGATGCACGCGTCGGTTACCCGCTCCGTACCTCATTTGACTGATCCAACCGACACCTTACGGCTCAGGTATTTTTTAACCCTTATCCACTCCATACCTTTCATTGGGGTTGATCGATTACCCGCTCCGTACATCATTTGACTAACCTAACAGACACACCTTACGGCTCATGCATTTTTTTTTTTAACCCTTATCCGCACATATATTCAATAATCGGGTGTCCGCTGAAATAAGGTTAGATTAACGGATACCTCGTCCCCACTCCGCTCATCATTTAAATTTTTTTAAAAAAATAATTTATATTAATTTAATTTTGTGTATATTACATATTTATCCAAAATTTAATGAAGATTTTTTCTAAAAAAAAAAAAAAAATTTCTACCAAGAAACAAATATGAGAAGAGAATATAAGAAAAAGGAAACAATTCAAAGAATTCAAAATCAATGAAAATTTGAAATAAATAATATCTTTTTTTAAAAATATATATTACACATTGATTAAACTCTTTTTTAAAAAGTATAAGATCGTAACCTTTACAAATGAATCTTGTAAACAAATTATAATCACCGATATTTTTAATATAATTTGTTTAATAAAATTATTTATTTAGCTTCAAAAATATTATTTTGTTGTATGTGTGTGTGTAAATTTTAATCATGTGATTCTAAACCGCACCGTGTCTAAACCAAAGAAAAAATATTAATAAACAACTCTTTTTAACCTACTTGTACTGATGTTCCATATCAAAGACGGGAATGGGGGGAACTTTTCGTTAATACCCAGGAAAGAACAATCCTAATCCATTGACCACCATTAAAAATAAAAATAAAAATAAAAATAAAACTGGACCAAAACCAAATCACCAAATATATATATATATATATATATATATATATATATATATAGGTAGTACGACGCACAGATACAAAGGCGCACACACACAGACACACACACTCTACAGTCTACTCCCATCCCATCATCCCATGTTAGTGAAAGCACTCAGCACAGCCTTGTTTCAGTTTCACACACAGCTTTGAACTCAACGAAGGACACAGGACACACTACTCTGTTTCCCGTTGTATTCATCACGCTACACCAGGAGAATCGAGATTAACGTTAGAAACCGCAAGCAAGAATATTTTGTTTTTCAAGTGTACCACAGTCCATGATACCAGTTTCGCCGCTGAAGCTGCCTTGCTCCTGCCGGTTAAATACACATCAACTCCAATCGGAACGATTCTGGTTGGTCCACGGCAGCCCCCCCCCCCCCCCTCTCCCAGGGGCTTATGAGTTGGTGATAATAATCAGTAAAGTCCAATTCTACCTAGTACCCAATTGATCCTCCTCATTCTAGTATAAGATCCTGTTTCTTCATTACCAGTTTCCTTCATTTTGTTTGTAATTAGTCCTTGTCATTGGATTGTCATTCTACGCGTGTTGCTTGGATTTTATTGCAGCTTACCTGCTTGAATTAAAGCACTGAAATTCTGTTGCGTCTTTCTGTGAAATTCGGCCCTTGGCTGAACCAGTCATACAAGGTACATGGCTAGGTATTATCAGCTGCTGAAACGGAAGGCCGCAGCAAACAGTTTACCGGTTCATCACTTGAAGCACGGATCGCGGCATGCAATGCACTTTTCTTTTTCTTTTCCTTTTTTTTTTTTGTTATTCTTTTAGTGCAACTTAATGGAGCTATTAGCTCCATTATGGTTCTGTCTAACCAGCTGTCAAATCTATTAGGAAATTGTGATCTACAGAATGATATGATATTACTAGTGTGTTCTGTGCTACCACTTCTGTGTTGCTGTCCATATCTGTAGTTGTACTTTTTAAGGTCATCATCTATAGCATAAAAACTTGCAGTTCCTGCAAAACTATCAGTGAAGTGTTGCTACTGTCCTGAGAGCTGGTAATTTGTGGATTACTATTGTATGTCGACAGAAGGCCTACCTTCCTGGCTTCACCCCTTGATTATGGAATCCGCTATTGTGGTACAGTCAGATTGTAACATCAATGAAGAGGATCCAGAAACCCAACATTTATAGCTGTTAATTGTAATATGAGCAAATGTAGAACTGGGGAAGAGGTGGAGGTTTTGCCTAGCACTCACTCATAGGCTATACGATCCACTCGCAGCATTTTTACTTTGCAGAGGGTCGGAGAACATGAATAGATTGGATCCAGAAAACTCAACACTTGCATTTGTGATATGAGGAAATGTAGGACTAAGGCTGAAGTGGAGGTTCTGCTGAATGCTTCCTTAGAATTATTCGCTCATAGGCTACAATAGCATTTTTACTTTGCAGTGGATCCTTTACTCAAGTGCTTTAATCTTCTTGTAAGTGGATTTTTGGCGGCGGTCAAAATTCATATGCCACAGCAGTTAACTCAGACGCCTTCTGTCAGAAACTGCCGCTACAAGTATATTCTGTAACCAGTTTCTGCAACAGTTGAAGATATATAGTGGCGGCCAGGAACGTGCCAGGGAAAAGTTTCCCACTTTGCAAATTCCTATTTGGTCGCACAAAATTGGCTGGCATGTGAGGTTGCTGCTGGAATTATTTAAAAGCACCTTTTTCTGTGTTTAGGAGAATGAAAGACATGCAGCAGAGGTCAGGGATAGGTTGGCAGAATCTTTAGCAGGAGTTACCAATTCTCTAAGTTGCTTCAGTGTTGTGCAACATGTGAAATGGCCCATTGGGTGACTAGTTGATCATATCCGTCATCTTCATTTTGTGTCGTTCTGAAAGTAGTCCTTCTAATGGTTTGTTATGTGCACTTTAAGCGGCGGCCAGGCTAGCGCCACCACTATTTGGAAAATTCTTAATTGATTAACTGCTTTAAGTTAGTGAAATGCTAGTTTAGAATTAAGTGGTCAATAGGTGCCCTGTTTATTTTGGTTGCTCTTTTTTCCAGCAAATTCTGCGCATTAACTGATTCATATCTGTTGCTCTTTATTTCTGGTGAATTTGGTCTTTGTATGTTAAATAATTTAAGGTTGCTCCAAAAAGTAAGTAGTTTTGATTTCATGGCTTTATGCTTTAGGTAATTGATCCAACAAGGCTCAGATTTCTTTTTGAAAAGGAGCTTCAGAGAAGCGATGTTGGCCCTCTTAGGCGGATAGTTCTCCCAAAGGTAGGCATTTGGATTTTCTCCCCTTCGGTTTGGTGTTTTTGTATTGTTACATTAAGTACTTTTCCATGATGCTGTATTTTAATGCAAATGCTGATTCTACTTGTTAATGTGATGGATTCAGAGAGCAGCCGAGGAATATCTTCCTGTACTTGAGTCCAAGGAAGGGATGTTCATTACCATGGATGATATGGATGGTAATCATGTTTGGCGACTCAAGTTTAGGTAAGAACTTTCTGGCTTCTTCATCTTGTATGCTAAGGGGTCATCTTGACTAGCTTTTTGATTTTATTATTTTCACAGGATTCCCATGATCGACCAAGCTTTTTTGTTTGATCATCATATTCTCTTGTAGAAACCATATCATAACTCAGGATGACTGTAACTCAAAATCTAGACACTCAGCTTGTTCCCTACCATTGCTTTGGCTCTAGGTTCAGCGAAACTAAGGCCTTGAAAGGTTTAGGCCTGATAATATTCTCTCATTTGAATTGAATGTCTTTGTTGAATGACTATTATGAGGTGAAGCATTCTTACGTGGAACATTGGTTGATCTTTCTAGAGGTAATAGAGCGGTCATTGTTAAAATGTTCTCCTTCATAATGCAGATTCTGGCCTAACAACAACAGTCGAATGTATCTGTTTGAGAACACAGGTGCCAATTTTAGAGCCTTTTTATGACGTCTTTTATGTGCTATTTGTGGATTTCTTTGGTCAAACTCACTTGAGGACATGTAAAATCTCTTAAAGGGGTATTTGTCAAGACTCATGGCTTACGACATGGAGACTACATTGTTCTGTATCAGGATTTGGTGGGCCGCAACTATGTAAGCAGCAATCACCCTCAATCTTGACCATTCCCCATGAAATCCACTGTTTTACACTAATTTGAGATTTGCGTTAAGGCTGAAACCATTCTCCTGATTTTTGATAGGTCATTCAGGCTAGGAAAGCATCTGATTCGGTTGTACATGATACTTCTGGACATGGAGCTCAAGGCATCCTAAGTGATTATGCAGCAAGTGATGTTGTCCAGGGCCCTGAGTCGGAGATAAATGCATCCGGATATATCCCTGAGATGTTCCCTCCTGTGAATGAGATGGGTGACATGTCCTTCATATACGACACTAGCTTCTCAAATGACTCCCCACTCGATTATCTGGGTGGACCGATGACTGACTTCTCGAGGGTAGGAGGACATGAATCAAACTTTGGATCGATCGACAACTTGTCTCTTGACGATTTCTTCTGACTTTATCCTCTAAAATGGTGCAATAGGAATAAGATGTTGTATGCTGGCACTGGTACTACTTGCTAAGCTACTCTTTCCAATAAAACTCGGAAAAGAAGATGGGGAATGTATGTTGTGAACTTATAGCCCTGCGTATATATATGTTCGCAAATGTATGTTATCAGGAATAAAGTTGTGAAATACTACTACTATTACTCTATTGCTGTGGACTATATTCTGAGTTCCCGGAACTGCAAAATAGCCATTTCAGCTTTTATTATTCCCAAGGCCAGATGAGAGTAATGGCAACTGTAGGATGTAGGACGATCGCAGTCCAGAAAAAATATATATATACACGAATATCTTCCTATTCATAGCTATCTTCATTCATCCATTCGATACAGTTTATTGAATTGATGTTTACCAGGTTGTCTAGGTAATACTTCTGACTGGAGAACAAACATTAAAATGAAGCCAGTTAAGAAAGTAAGGAGATATGCTGGTGCGTCCAAAAGCTATGCCTGTTCTGCACTGCAATCTTCTCATGCATTTGACTTGACTGCTGCTAAAACTCTGTCCTTGTGGCAAATAGCATCCATGAAACGCGGTACGCTTAAATGTCTTGAGAAGAAGATTGCATTCATATCGTACTCGAAAGCTAAATGTCTAACCATGACAATAATATATTATATAGTAGTAGTACTCTACTTAGTACTACATTAGAGAAGGAACAACACGCTGCAGTTATTTACCCATAGCTTGTCGGTATTTTTTTTTTTTTTTTTCAAAAATTTATGAGTAAATTATTTATCTTTCTTTTTGAGATAAATTTGCAAGCAAAATATTATTTATTAATCTCTCAAAAACAATTATTTATCTTTCTTTTTCTTTTTCCCAGGAGAGAGAAAACATTTGACTGAGGCTGTGTGTTTGACACCCGTGAGTCGTGACCAGGGGTTGGGCTGTTATCCCCTCTAAAACACTACACGCGGTGCGGGAAACGGTTTTTTAAGTATCACTCCGGAGAGGCCATCCAAATTTTAAACCTCGTCCGCCGTCAACAAACAAACCAGGTATTGATATCTTGATTCTCATCTGAACATGGAATAATAATACTAGCAACATTTTGCCCCCTGTTCCGAGCTTGTGAAGAATTAAACATAACGTATCTAAAATGACGCCGCCCCAAAAAAACAAAAAAAGCACAATATATTTGATAATCCCCTTTCTCGTAAAAACTCCAAGAAGACTAAATGACAAACAGCAAAATTGAATACACGTAGAACCATTGTAAAAAATGATATGGATACACCAGCTGTATCTTTGCTTCGAGTAGATGGCCAGAAGCCACCGGCACCAGAATTCTGCCCATTATTTCTAAGTCATTCATTGTTGTGACGACAAGTATCACCGACAATCCTGTTTCTATTTCTACAAAACTTTCTGAAGGTCAACAATTTGCGGAGATTCTAAACCTCCAGGAATCCAAAATCATCATCGAAATTCAACAATTATGTCTGAATTCTATAAAGGATCATTAATTAAGTGCATCAGCTACTCAAAAATTATTAATCCCTCCCTTGGCTTAATCTCAATGTCTCCAAACAGCTTAGGAAATGTTCAGCTGAGCCTACACCTTTGCAAGCTCAGTGGCAGGGACAGCTGCTGGTGCAACACCACCGGTCGTCGGCCTGATATAACCATCAACAATTAACCAAGTCAGCTCTTCCAAAGAAATCAAACACGCCTTAAGCTTCACAAGACAAGAGAGTCATCCTCACATAGCAGCAAAATGAATCACCGTCTTAAAACACAATGGGGTACCATGAGGTGCAATCATAATTGACAATGTCCAAAACATTGGTTAAAAAAAAAACTTACAGTCCAACAAAAACTTTGAAAGCATCATAGATTCCCCATTGGGCTCCAGTAAGAGTTCCAATCATGACAATACGCAGAGGAAGTCCCCGAGTGAAAAGACCCCAAACGCCAAGCTTTTTCACGGCCTACAGATTTCAAATAAGAGCATGACAAAAGAATAAATTAATATTTTTTTATAGGAGGGGAGGAAGAAGGGGGAAGTGGGGAGAGAGCAGGTAGCAGCAAGGCTTGTCAACTCACATCACCAACAGTAGCATCCTTGGCATTGTTGAGGAATGAGACAAGATTATCAGCAGGGTGAGATACAATAGCACAGAAGACACCAGCCACATAACCACCAGCAAAGCTCACTCCAAGCTGCAGAGTTTTGCTGCACTCATTCTTAGGTGTAGGGATACCATGCTTGTAGATCATTTCCACAATAGTCTCAAAAGATGCAAACTTCATCATTGTATCTGCAGATAATTTGTGTCAATTCAGCAGTACAGAAGTCACAGTGAATTACCAGTGTAATTTCATTGGGTAAGACTACTAAGGTGAAAGAAAGGAGGATCTACCAAGAAACCAGAAACAAGATTGGAATTTTACATCCCTGAAAAAACCATCAGAGTTCCAGCCACCAGATCCAACTAACCGCAATAGTGCATATTTATTTGAGGTTTTAATCAAGTTATGATCAACCTTATCAAGACACAAGGATATCTTTATGGGAAAGATCACTGATAGCTTCCCCTTAATTGAAGCCTTTCCCATATCTTCTTTATGATGCTTCTTGTGTGGGAAGGGGGTAATTGAGGGAGGAGAGATCAGCAACACTAGGTCCAAAACCATCTTGTAAATGTTTCAAATAAGCTAATTCATTTTTTATAAGAAAAACTAAGAATGAGATGCATACCATATCATATATGTAGAAAGTATCAAGTATAACGTTTCACCATGCAAATATAGCTCTTCACACAACTAATTGGACCTGACCCGCGCTTCCCTCCGGGATACATGAATCATTCTTCTTAATGTTACAGAAGCAGTGTACAATCCATATTAACAGATAAGATATTTTCATCAATGCCAAGACTCGATACTTATGACAAAGGCTGCGTAACATAACAGGACGCTATTTTTGCTTTGCTCTACATTGCCACATAACTCAAAAAAGATCAATAGATATGAAATCTACATCAGCAGCAATTGACCTTTGACATAAAAGGACTGCTAAATAACCCACCATCAGGCATGATTAAAAATCAAGAACCTATCAATGGAGTTAAAAACACTTTTAACTACCACGCTGGTCAGAAAGTACTGACAGATGCACATTTACAACCACCAGGACAAAAAAAAAAAACGCAGCAGCTACATCTATTCATGGTCCAACCCCATAAATGAGTAAATTAACTTGATTGGAGAAAATATCAGAACTTCAGCTGGTTGGGCGTAGAGAAAAAATTCATGGTCAAAGAATAAAAATAAAAATAAAGAAAAACTTGCAAAGGGGGGGGGGGGGGGGGGGGGAGGGGGGAAATGCGTAAAGGAAAAATCCGGTAAACAAGACAAAAAAGAGACAAAGATGAATTTGCAGCAAACATGTAGTACAACTCCTAAAACCGTGGGAAAAAGAAAACCCTAAACAAGAACATGTAAAGAAGCAAAACAAAAGGTTATTTTGCATATGCCTCAACTTACATGGAATTTGACGACCCCAAAGAGGAACCAATCCTTTGTACAACCTGAAAAAGTTGACAAGACATAAAAGCTATTTGCATCTATCAACTTTGAGCCTGAGATCAGTTTAAAAATGACAAACAAGCACATGACATACCCAAGAGCACCTTCAGACTTGACGAACTTGGGAAGTCCATCGGATAATCCTCTAGCAAAACCAGGCTGAGTCTGAACGCGAACCTTTACAGCCTCAAAGGGGCAAAGAGCAATGTCAGCAATGAACTCCGCAGAAGCTGAGCCAGCAAGGTAGATGAGAGTCTTGTATTTGGAGGCATACTCGGGACCAGCAATGTCAGAATAGTACTTCTTGAAGAATTCATAGAATCCAAACTTGCAGGCGCCCTGGGCACTGTAACCAAGCAGGGTCGGGACCCATCCCCTGAAGAATCCCCTGATTCCTTGTTCTCTCAACAAGACTCCGAAACCAGATGAAATGCTCTTGTACTTAGATGGGTCAATCTGACACGTAAAAAAATGTCAGTTAAGTTGACACAGAAGATCACAAGATGTGTACTAAAGAAAGGAGAATCAGTTAATCAGGTGGAACAAAGCTTGCCAGGAAAAGAAAAAGAAACAAGAAAACCAGATCCATTCAAGCGCGCATACCAGAACCCAATTTGAAAGAGAAACTGTAGCGCAAGCAACATATCATTAGAAGAATCAACTGAATAAAAACTGATCCAGATTTGACAAACTTAAGATAACATGGGACGAAGCTTTCAACTAGGAAAGAGGTTAACATAAGCTAATCACAGATCCACAGACCAGTAAAAGAAAAAAAAATAAAACTTGATAACTATGAAAGGAAAATATTGGTTTTTTTTGTGGGGATACAGCAAAAAGGGCAAAAATAGATCTACTGATAATTTAAAAAGAAAAACATAAAATAAAAAAGGAAGAAACAGATAAGTAAAGACATAAGCAGGTCACAAACGAAAGGGAAAAAAACATAGATGCAAGTAAGAGTGTGGTAATATGAAGTAGATCTGAAGACAAATTAGATAGTAAAAAGGGAAGGGGAAGGGGAATAGATCTGGGGTAAAGTGGTTTTTTTTTCTTTTATTGGGAGGAAGGATTGAGAGAGAGAGAGAGACAGACCTGCATATTACATTTGACGAGGTCAAGAGGAGTGACAGCCGTGTGGGTAAGACCGCAGCTCAAGATTCCACCAACGGTACAGGCAGCGTAATATTGCGAGGAATACAACTCGACCTTGCCGGGCTCGGAGGGGGCGGGGATGGCAAAGGCGGTCTTGGGGGAGGAAGATGAGGGAGAGACGACATCTTTGGGAAGGGAGTCAAAACCACCTAGGGTTTTAGAAGTCAAAGGAGAAGAAGAGTAAAGGAAGGTTGGAATGAGAGATTGACGGGGGGAACGATCGGGGAATGGGAGAGCCATGGCGGGTGAATCAGAACAAGAGACAGAGATCTCCGTACGCGAACCAAAAAATTTTGAAGAGATCCCTTCGCCTTCGATATCGATCTCTATCTCTCTGTGTCTCTGTCTCTCTGTCTGTTCAAGGCTCTTCGACGGAAACCAGGAAAATGAAAAGCAGCTGCCCTAAATACCTGCGCCCTCCAAAACATTTGGCCCTCTGCGTCGTTTATGGGCAGGCAAACCCTCTTCCCTCCCTCCTCTTTTCTCGCTCCTCGTTTACCAATTTGGACCCCACCAAATTCTTTTCCTTCTTTTTTTTTTTCTTTCCCCATCTCCGGCCCTGTCTCCAAATTTCCATCCATACCCCTCCACTCTACAGTGATGAGTGATCACACAAGGTATATTCCCTTTTTTTTTCATTTGAGGAAAAAAATATTTTTTTTTGTGCTAGATTTCCTTTTTTTTCTCTCTCTCTCTCTCTTTGTTTTCTTTTGATCTCTTCTTAATTTTGTAGACACTTTTTTTAGTCCCTGTTTTATAAAAAAATATTTTTTTTTAACAGAAAATTCGTTTGCTGTTGATATCGAATCAAATGGTCCTGCCCACCAATAAATAACAAAACTGGCGCACAAAACAGAAGAGAAGAGTTTGCCAATGCAACGGTGGGAGCGTTGGCAGAGTCAGCAGTCAGTCATTGAGGAGTCAACTGCTACTAATAAGTATATATATATATATACTAGGCCGGGAATGGCCGTGCATCGCGCGGGTGTTTGGCGCGTATGATTAAAAAGAATTTTTTAAATGTATGTGGTGAGCAATTAAATAAAGATAAAACTAAGATAACAACACATATTAAGTAATATTAAGGAAATATAGCTTCTGCTGAAACCATTATAAAATGCTGAATGTAAAGGCTGAAAAAATAACACAGGCTTGGAAGTCGAAATGGAGAAAATTGAAAAATGTGAAGGAGGAAAAATTGAAAGAGCCATAACTGAAGCAGTAGACAATAACTCAGCAGTATATCCACCTTATTGGGCGTTTAATTGGGATGTAAATAGTATTTTATTGTTGGTAGAAAAGTTGTTTCAAGGCCGAGCTTATAATTATTAGTGTTGATATAATTATGAATGTTTCAAACAATTGAAATGGAGTTATATTGCAATTACTGAGGTTATAATTACATGGCTCTATTAACATAATAACCCCATTTTGGTAATTGTACAAAAACACAACTTATATGAATTAGACCAAATGCACAAATGATTGTCAAATAAGCCCATATTCCATAAATACCCAGATGTGTCTATAAATACAATATTTAAATGTACAAACATGGGGCTTTAATGTAAAAACAATTAAACACATGCTGCAATCAGTTGCACTAAAAGGTTGAAAAAAGTAACACATTTTTCAAATTCCCAAAATACCTCCACCTATGCAGTTGAAATTGAACTTCCTCTTTTGACCAATACTCAATCTTATATAGTATAAGTATATATATATATATATATATATATATAAGAGGAGGAGACATATTCAGAGTGTTGGGAGGGAGATGTGCATATTTTAGCCATTCTCTGCTTGTTAAGCTGTTTATTATGGTTGAAGCAGAGTTGACATTTTTTTTATCGCAACGATAGGATTCCTATAACCTAAACTAATCTAATCTAAGGGGGAGGGGGAGGGGACTCGATGTGACAATGACCCAAAATCTTGTCAGAGTTGAACTAGCACATGACCCATCAAGAACCCAAAATCTGACCATGACCCAAAACTTGAAGCTGAATCTGAAACCCGAAGCTCTGATATCAGTTTGTTAGGTTTGGTCCCAGGAAATTGACCAACGAGAATAATGTGATTCGATCAAAATGACTTACGTCCACGGGTGAAGGGGTAACGGATTTACTATAACAGAAAGAAAGTACAAAAGAGGAAGTACAAAACCCTAGGAAATAATTCCTTAGTCCAAAAGCCACCTAAAACTGAAAATACAAAAGAAACTAAATAGCACTAAATGCTTAATGATCCAAAGGCCCATGACTTGCTCTTTTGGTTTGATGCCAAACCAAAACTCCTCTCAAATTGGGGTACGAACCCCCTAAAATTCTCTTGGATTGGCGCACATGGCACTAGGGCTGGTGCCCAAGTGCCATGTGCTAGTTTAGGTTATGCTAAACTAGCATAATCATGTACAGAGTTGACATTTTTTTTTGTCGATGTGAATAGAAACTCCGTCGAAAATAATCAACGAAAACCTTCACATATTGTGACAATTTTTGATAGGAGGCAAGGATCGAACTCTTGACCTCCCAACACCACCAAGCCTTAGAAGGCTGGACAATGACCACTGGACGTTGAAGCAGAGTTGATAGTAGACCAGAAATATGCATACATTGATCCACGGCCTAACAAAAAAACACGAAGTGTAAATGGTCAAATTGGATTTGGATCATTAGCGCTGTGCATGCCCCAAAAAAAACTTGGGGTTTAAGAAAACAGGGAGAGAAAGATAACCCTAAATTGGTATGCTGGTAGTAAAAAAAAGAATACTGTCTGATTCCAATCAGAAGCATCATGAAAATAATTTTAACATCCTCACTGGAAAAATGCAACTCCTCCTAAACGCCGCCTTTCCCCCAAAAGAAAAAAATAATAATAATAACTACTACTATATCTCCAAAATTTTGTTTGTCCTCCCAATTACAGTACACCATGACCAAGTAGTACCTGTCTCACTGTGATGACAACACCTTATTGTTTACCCCACAAAAAAAGCTAGTAGTAGTAAAAGAATCACTCCAAGGCCATCCATCCATCCATCATCCCGCCATTCCCCCCCCCTTCCACCAACAATTTGTTTTCTCTGGAGTGTCCAAAGCCTGGAAATAATTTTTAGCCAAGATTACGAGAACCAAATTAAAATCCTTGCTGCTTTCCACCCTGTGCCGACGATCCTCTCTTCTACAAGTACAACAAATACAATTAGCCCCCCCCCCCCCCAAAAAAAAACCAAATGCTACGAGCCAGGGAGGGACCAAACTCCCCTCCTCTTGATGGCAGATTGACATCCAATCCCCCCACAGCGACCATCTTTTAACTAACTAGAGAAGTCTAAGGTGGGCAGTATCGTTCAATCTCTTTATTTGCCAACCCATTTTCCACGAGTGCTGTAAGACCGTAACTGAAGAATCTTCGATCCAGAGTTTATGTGACATCACTGAACCGCATCCGAGGATGCCTGTAAGGAGACACTTTATTGGCACCGAGTGAGTAAAAACACCAACAGATGAAGAGGCACACGATGCGGTGCTCCTGACATTGATGTCTCGAATTAGGTCTTGATTCGTGGGTTGTCGAGGAGACATCTCATCATCAGCCTCGTGATCTCCAGTGGAGGTAACAATCTGTAGCCTGCTCTTACCAGACTTCTTCCGTGGAAACCCCTGTCGATGCCTGTGTACCAAATCCCAGTTAGCTGGATGGAGCGAGAGTCCATCTCTGTCATGAATGGAGTTAGTATATACATGAGAGCTGCGATGTGGAAACCCCTGCGTCTCACACTGATCTGGCGGTGACAAGTCAGATCCGAATTTTTCAGGCAATCGCAAAAGAGTTCCATTTAGGAACTGAACCATTCGAAATTCAACCTGCCTCAGTGATTCTCCAGATGGTGCAGAAAAATCAGGCTGTAACCTTTCTATGAAGCTCAGAGTTTCAGGTGTATATATTTCTGATCGGTGGCAACCCTCCCAATGACCCTGACTCATCTCCATAAGCACATCAGAAGATTGTATCTGTTCCTCCGGAAAATTTAATTCCTGCATCATTTAATGCATCACCCAGTTCAGCAGAAAGCAAGAAGCAATTTGTACGGGTTTTAACTGCCACTACTAGCATATTACACCTAGAGATTTCCAGATTAGCTAGTAATAGTTGTTCATCGCAAGATGTTGCTCAGACCTAAGACAAAAATTAAAGCCAAGACATATAGCTAATTCAACTGACCAAAACCTTGGGTCAAACTTAATCACCTTATTATATCCAATTTTATCAATGAGCACCATCATAAGCCAATCAATGTCCAGTTCTGATATGCCTTTGATTTTGTCTGAGTATATTACAATTTACCTGCCACAACTTCACTGGCAATACGGTCTTCCCACTCTTTGTTATTAGTTCATTTTCCCAGACTCATTTATATATTCAAGAAAGCTATGGATCTATATCCCATCTTATTTACAAGTTACAACACACTGGAAATGCAGAGACCAAGATATCAAGATCACCCAGAACTACAACTAGATGTCATAACCTGATTGAAGAAACTAAGCGCCAGTTGTAGGGCTGTTCAAACCAACCCGACCCGACCTGAAATTTCTTGGTACCCAAACTGCTTTTGAGAGCCGGGCAAGTTAAGGTTCAGGTTAGTAGCTACACGGGTCGGTTTGCAGTTAACCTTTTCTTTTCCTCTCTCTCCTTTCCGTATGGAAAGTTAACTATGTAAATTTATTTATCAAAACCAAAAATCAGGTCTAATCATCTCTCAAAAAAATTTTATGTGAGATGATGTACATTATTATTTCAACAATATACCGTTGTTAACTTTTTATTAAAAGTTAAACTTGTTAATTATATAACTTCTCATTTTTTGTTGCTGTACATCAATGTTATTTTAAAATTTTGGTTAGATGAATATATAAGGGATGATAGCTATGGAATCATTGTTAATTTTAATAATGAACAAATAATGTTGTAGAATTTTGGTTAGTTTTTAATCACTTATTGTTTTAAACATAGACACCGGGTTGGGTACATATGAGTACCCGAACCAGTGGGTGCCTAAACCATTGTGCCAGGTACCTGACGTGGGGGCAGTTACGGTTTGACTTTGTGTTGAACCGTTAGAATCAAGTCCTTCACAATTTTGCTCTGCGGCCCGACCTGTGAACACCCTAGCCAAGCAAGTAGTCATGTTTGAACTCTATCTCAAAGACGCAGTAGATGAATTCCCTAGAGTATCTCTACATAAAGCACAAGGGAAATCTTATCTTCAGAGATATTAAACCAAAATCTCTGATACAGTGTTCTGTCTTAACAAACTTAGCCAAGCAGAGATTACTAGCAAATATGTCTTCTTTTCCACAAGCACATGTAGTACTTGATACAGCAAGCTTTGGCCGGACGCACAACAATTTGTGGCATTTATTTGACAATTCATAGAATGTACAAGAAAAAGTTGCAGGAGAACCCACAATGAACAAGGAAAAAAGGGTAGAGTGTTGGCTGAGAAAAATAGAGAAAAACCTTTTGAAATAAAACTTCTTAGCAATTAAGACAACAAATATTACAGCAATTAAACCATTATTTCAAATTTCAACTAGCTGTTCTCTACACAAACAAATGGTGAGAATTGTTTCTGGATATATACTGTACTTTGAACTGTTGGATATAGTGTTTGTCCAATATAAGAATCTGTCGAGGGCAAAATTTTGCTTCCTCAAAAATTTAAGTTCAAAAACATGCCAAAAAAGGAAGTTTTTAGTCTTTTCCTTTTAAAAAAATAAAAGCAAAGGAAATTTAGTATCTGAAAGTCAGAATACAATCTGACCACAAATTGAAATCATACAAGATTTAGGCCTCTGGATGAAGCTCTAGGTTAGCAGCTCAAGTTAAACAGGATAATTTCCTTTATACCCCTGAAAATTTAAATAATTACTGAAACAAATATGTCCTTATTTGTGAATGCTAATAAGGTTTTGTGAACCTTGCTACAAACCCAGGGCAGATAAGTACATTTTTAAAAAAATCATAATTAGAAACTGGTGTAGAATGCACAAAGTTGGGATGCCCAGCTGAACACTCAATGAATCTTTAATATTTAACACTCAATAATCAAGGAACCTGTCACTGATTCCCTTCCAGTGCACTTTCACGGCTTGCAAAATAAAGAAAAGAATGTAAACACCATTTTACGTCTAGCGCTAATTTAGATATTAAATCAAGCCACTAGCTTTCTCTCAGAAAGAAACATACACAGACACGGAGCAAAAAGAAGAAAAACTGGCTCATCTTGTTTTGCACTGTAGGGGCAAGCGGTTCACATGTTGACTTCAATCATTTTATGCTGTCATTAAGAATACAACTACTTTGGTGGATATGGTCACTATAAGAAAATAAAAATGGCAGTCAACAAAAAGAGCCCATAAGTTAAATCATAAGTCCCTCCTTTCAATGGAGACCTCCACCAACCTTCCTCCATTCCACACCCCAGGCATCCAAAAATAAAAAAGAAATTGTGAGCCCTAGTTAGTTCATGATTTTGTGAAAGTAAAGCTTTTGGTTGAAGAGATATGGGAACAAAAGCAATAGATTATGCAATACATGTTATTTGAGAACTTTGAGAGACTTGTGCCGAGGGAAAGCAAATGAACTTGAGGGATGTTGGAATAAGAAAGATATAGCCTTTAGGCATTTAAAGTGGAAAAATATCCAATGCCAAAAGTAGTTGGATTTCAGATTTCAAAAGCATGTCAGTGACAGAAGCAGGGGGATGGTATCACCAGGACTTATCAAGGTTTCTTAAGTCATCATCTTGTCAGTTTCCTATGACCTGAGACCCAAAAAAAAATCTGAAAAATTTGAAATGACCTGCTTAACTAAGCCTAACATACCACAAAAGTGAGCAGCGTCCTAAACAAACCTATTTCTCTGCAGATGATGACCACAATAAAACCGTGTTTCCAAAAAAGTCGATGATGTGTTTATGAGTAGTTTGTGCATGTACAAATAATAAATAGGTCTGTGAAAGCAATATCTTGTAAATGGCCCTGGAAAGAGACAAAAAAGTAGCAAAGAAAGTCAAGGTGAAAATGAAATAGTTATTTGTCCAGGGAAAGAGGTATTATTTTCCTAGATTCCAATGGTTAGGAAATTTTTTATTCCATCATGAAGACTTAGCCTGCAACATTCACAAATCTAAAATAGTTACCACATTTTCACAATAGGGCTGAACAAGGAAATACAGCTGAGTAAATATCTGATAGTAATGTAGTGTCAGATAGATACTCCTCCTCCTTGCTTAACTTCCATTAAGTCTCCAAATCACCAGCCTTGAAGGTTCCAAAAGTCTTTTACATTTTTTAACAAAAAAAGGGCTTAGATTTTATATCACCACTTGGGCATGCATACGAAGTTGTGAAGCTTTGAGGAGATGTGTGAGAATGACAGAAGGCACTACAACCAAACAATGGTTGCTAACACTGGAGCAACAGCAGACAAACCTTTGGATTATTAGCATTTCATTTGGATGCAACTCGTGAGAAAGCTGGGCTTGCTTCCATTTGGGGAACAAAGGGGTTTCAAGCTGGGTAAGGACTACAAAAGCCAACGAAATGAAGTATTTATTATTTCTACTTGGTTTTTAATGTCTTGCTCCAATACCACCTCCCCACCAAACTAAGGACCATAAGATTAAAGGCCGGAAAGTGCAAATATGCTTCCAAAATGGTCTGGTTAGAAGATCAAGCTGGACGGGAGCACATTTAGGATTGCCCAGATCATAACACGGTAGTAAAACAGCTGAATATGGGGAATAGGAAAAAAGTGGCGTCAGTGAGTAATGAGATACAAAATTACATGATAGGAATAATTTTAGCATATTCGTATTTGGTGAAGCACTCCGAAGAGAAGGGGGAAAAAACACAAACGCAGAAATCTCCTCAGTAACAATATAGGTGCGTATTACTATTTTTTTTCTTTTGTGATTGTGTATATTACTGCAAAGTACGGGTAGTAGAGTAAACTACCTGGCAAACCAAAACTGCGGTAGCTCGGGCGCGATCCAACGGGGAGCCATAAACAGCACTGAATCGAACCCCCTGTGACTTTAAGAACACCGCCAGGGCTCTGGCCTGACGCCTCCCGTTGGGGGTGAGGGCCGCCTCGGGGCACCTTCCGGCGATCAAATCAGGCCTGAGATTCATGTGGCACTCGCCGTGACAGATAAGATAGACCTCGGTGAGGGTGCGATCATCGTCCACCAACGCCACCGCATCGGAAGGGGAGGCCCGGGAGAAATGCGGTGGCAGGGAAGGGGGAGGGGGAGGGGGAGCCAAGACATTATAAGGGTCCCAGACCTTGATGGATGGGCCAAGACGGGGAGTGCCCAAGGAGGAGAGCTGAGGGGATAGAGGGGAGGCGGAGGCGTGACAGGGTAACATTTCAGGCTCTTGTTCGAGAACCTTCTTGGCTAGATTGCTGCCCCCGCCGTCGCCCAATTGCCTAATCTGATTGGGGTTATCCATATTGTGCGTATTGTCGTCGTCGTCTTCTTCATTTGCTTCCTCCTCCTCCTCATCTTCTTCTTCTTCTTCTTCTTCCGAGGGGACTTGGGCAGACTGGGAAGAGCCCATAATGTTCAGATTTATGGACTGTAGTCCAAGAGATGGGAGCTGGGGGAATTCTGAATGGAGAGCTTTGTGTAATTTTGAAGCAGATCTCCGTTTCTTTCTCCGTTACTTTGGTTTTCGATTGAGATTTGATTTTGAGGGTGTCTAATATTTAATCTTCTTCTACTAGTAAATGAGTCAGTAGCATCAGAATACTACGAAATGGTGTCATGATTCAAACGGGATGGATACATCATACATACATACGGCGTATAATCCTGGTGATATATTTTTTTAAATATAATTGAAAAATCTCAAATTCGGATTTTACACTTGTACTCCTTACCCTGGACCACCCCACCCCTTCATCTCCAATCCCGTGTTAAATTAATTATTTGGATTCTAAAATAAGTATTTTTTTCTCTTTAGATATTTTTTGACAATTTGAATAATTTAAAAAATATCAAGGTTTATAAAATGGATGATGGTTCTCTAAATGGGCATGATTTTTTCCTATAAAAAGAATAATTTCTTAGCAATTTTTTTTTTTAAAAAAAAAAAGAGTCCTTTAAGGAACTATAGAATTTTCCCGTAGCTAGATAGACTACTGCTTTTGCCCAAAAAATTTTTTTAAAAAAAAACGACTACTAATGTGTTTCCTCTTTTAAACTAGACTAGAAGTAGCATCATGTTTGATTGGTTTAGCAATAATCACTCGTATCAAGAAATAGTACTACACTAATAAATCAACTTTGTTTTAGGCAAGAGGCAAGTTGACCAGGAAAAGGGATTCAAAATCCTTTTTGGACTACAGATAGGGAGTCAAATATCGCATCCTACAATTCAAATATTCAAAAATGTGCATTTGGATTTTCATTCGGTGTGGATTTAGTAGCATGAAACATGGGTTTTGGAAGTGGATTGTTGCTTGATCCCAATCTAGATCCAAACTCTTATGAATTTAAAAAAGCAAATCCCTGGGTACCTATTGAGCATTCATAGATTTTTTTTTCTCAACATGAAAAACCAAAGTAAAAATATTAAAAATAACATAAATATCATTTAATTTTTGTTCACAAATAATAAAAATCAACTAATTCTATTTATTTCAAAAGCTTCATACATACGATGCATATATATGTGTGTGTGATCCACACACATATACATACATATATATATATATATATATATACACACATATACATACATGTATACATGGATCTAGACAGAATTTGGGTTAAAAAAATTATGTTTGGCCCGTGTAAGATTCAATTCAATCCATTGACATTAGTTTTGATGCCATTTCCTTTAGGTGGTACTGGAAGTAAAGGAATTACAGTTACTACTAGCAATAGTTAGTATATTCTATAGCAAAAATCAAGTTTGATTTGGATTGTGTATTTTTCTAGTGTTTGTCTAAAATTTTATTATAACTCATTCAAAAATTGTTGCCAAAAGCCTTTCTATGTATTTGAAAATATTCAAGGAATAGTTGTAAAACTCCACTACCCCAAGTAACATCTATCCTGGTTACAACACTAACCGGAAACCACCACTACCCTTATCTTATCTAGCGCCCTCTCCTTTATCTTTTCCTTTTTCCACTGCCATCTCAACCTCTATCATACTCACACAACCATCCCACCCTCGTTCTTTCTCCTTGATCCATCCTACCACTCCCTCATCATTTTTTTTGTCACCTACTGTGGCCATATCTTATCTCCCCATATATATATATATATATGTATATATTTATTGCTTTTCTTTCTCCATCTATTCTTTCTTATCTATTTTCTGGCCTAGATTGGACAGGGAAAAGGCAAAAGTCCATGAGAGGGAAAGAGAAGAATGGGGAAAAATGAGGAGAATAAACAGAAATGCACAAGGGAAGAACAAATGAGAGGTAAGTAGGGATGACAGAAGTAGAAAGAGAAGAGAAAAAGGGAAAAAAATGAGAAGAAATGAGAGATGAGAGGAGATGGCAGAAGTAGAGAGGGAGGAAAATAGGAGAATGGGACAATGGAAAATGTGACGATGGTGGATAGGAAGAAGACGACGACAATAATAATGATGGGAAGCACTACAGTAACGGTGGATCGATTGATTTTTTTTTTTTGTTTTTGTATATTTTTCCCTAGAGAATTATTATTTAACACGCTAACGTCTCTAACATAACATATAAATAGTACTCCATATATTATTCAAGACGACACTAATAAAAAGTAATCCACATCAACATCAACATTTTGCAACTTCTTAAGAGGTAATCCACGTCAATATTCCACTACTTAGTATATGTACATGTATAATTTGTTTATTTAACATTCTATAGTAATGCTCGTTACAATTACTCGATAGCAATATGTCAGCAAGTATTGTTATTTAACAGTTAATGGTTCTTAACCTATATGTGCGCGCGCGTATACATACACATACATATATATACACACATAAAACTAACATATAAATAATACTCTATCTACTCCATCTACATGACACTAGTAAGAGGTAATTTATGTTAATATCTTGCTGTTGATTAAGAGGTGATTCATGTCAACATTTCACTGCTTACTAAGAGGTAATCCATGTCAATATTCTGCTGCTTAATACATGTACATGTATATTTTATTTGTTTAATACCCAACAGTAACACCGACTTCGATTACTTGACAGTAATATATTAGGAAATAGTACGTACTATAATTACTTGACAGTGATATATTAGCAAGTGAATAGTCAATCTGTTTGGCTGGTGTATTTTTTTTAGTATTTGTATAAAATTTTACTGTAATTTATTGTAAAATATGTAGAAAAAAACTTTTGCATATTTGAGTGTTTTGGGAAATTGAAAAACTTTTTTGTTCTTTTTATTTCTTCTTATTTTTTCCCCTATTACTTCCTCTCCATCATCACTAATCTTCCCTCTCTCTCTCCACTAATGTCATTGTTAGCCCACTACCATACATTCTATTTTGTTTATTTTGTCTCTCGCTCCCTCTCATCTTCCTTCATTCTCCTCTCATTTCCTCTCTCCCTGCTACTTTGACTCCATTTTCTTCCTCACCCTGCCTTTTTCCAAAGAGTTGTTGGGAGGAGGAGGGGTGAGGGAAAGGGGATAGCAGGGAAGGGAGAACGGGGGACGAGGTAGGAAAAGGAGAGGATGAAGAGGGGAAAAAAAGAAGAGGGGAGGGTGAGGTTGTGGCGGATGTGAGCTAAGGTGGGAGGATGGCAGTAGATTAGGAAAACGGGCATATGTTTTTAAGTGTTTTGAGGTGTTTATTTTAAAAATTTTGTAATTTTTTTTGAAGGAAAATATTATCTACACTCCAAGTTTTGTTATCACATTCTCACTATCATTTTAATTATATATTTTTTATTTATTGAATTATATGATAAAATAAATCATGGGAGTATAAATAACAAAACATGGAGTGCAGATAATTTGTTATTTGAAAAAATGGGGTAGCAGCAAGTAGGCACTTTAGCAGCATGGGATGTATAGTATTAAGTATATAAAGCGTTAAAGCACTGTAGTACACACGGGTACTTGGTACGAGTAGTAAGTACGTATGTAATAAGTTGACGGGTTTTAAGTATTCAGCGGCGCATAGAGGGGCGGATTGAGTTGGGGACGAGACGCCGCCGCGCTCGATGTCTCTGTCTCTCGTTAGACTCACAGCGGTCCGTCCTGGATTCAAAAAACTCTCGATTCCTGTTGGCGTATTACCATTAGAGCATCCCAATTAGGCGGCGGTCAAAAGTGGGGAGCGGACTCTCTTCGACCCACATCCCCCAACCCAGAGATCCTGGCCACATTTTCTTCTCCTCCATTCGCACTTAAGGTATGTAAATCCTCCAACTTCCTAAATTTTATTTCCTTTTCTGCGTCTTTCTTTCATACTATTCCCAGAAACGGCGCCAAATCCGCACATTTCTTGGTAAGGAAGGAGAGAGAATTTCCCATTATCGTTCCATAAAACCAAAGTAATACTCCGTAGTTGATTTGATTTTCTATTTCCTAATTGAATCTTTCGTCTTTCTACGTGTCGAGAGAGCCGAGCCCAGCAATAGTACACATGGTAGCATTACGATGGGTGAGAGAGAGGCTCAGGCTCAACTCCCCCCGACTTTGTTGTCTTCCAAATTCCAAGCTCTCTTGATGAAATCCCATTTCGTCGTCTATGCCTCATCTGCTTCTTCTTCAACCCAACGCCCCCAAATAAATTACTAGTGTACATGTTCCCATTTGAGGAGGACAAAGATTAAGCTACTCCCTAAGGCCTTCATTTTCATTTCATCTTTCTCTTGAACCCACATTCCTATTTTTGTTCCTAAAACTGTAAGCAATTCCAAGTTCGGTAACATTAGCAACCTATTGTTTCCTTCTACTTCAATTTTGATTTCCATTTTCTGTGGTTTCGTTTATTTGGACTAATTGATTGACTATGCATTTTGCAGGTTGTTTGATTAGCTGATCGGAGCCTTTCCAGATTTATATATTTGCAGGGAGAGCTTTGTATTGGCTCTCTCTGCTCTATATCATACCCTAGTCTGCCACTCTATTTGTCGAACTAACTCAATTTTTATTGGCTGGTTTTTTGCTGAGCTTATTAGAAGATAGCTCTTTACTTCATTATCATGGCAACTTCGATGCATTCTGTATGTGGAGTTAAAACTCCTTTCCAGGCGTCCCCCTGGAGATGCTCGCGCTTCCAACCACTTCTTCAGTCCCAGCAACGCTTTGAGTCTTCTGTCTCCTTGCTTTCTTTACCTGGGGGTTTTTCATCCCTCAAGGTATCATATCAGGAACGAGATATTAGAGTCCGATGTCAAGGAGGAAATCTCCACATTCTTGAACGCGGCCAAACTGAGACCCATGATTTTGAAGAATCAGCTAACGAATTGACCTGTGTGATGAAGTTTGGTGGATCTTCAGTTGCCTCTGCTGAGAGGATGAGAGAGGTTGCTGATCTCATATGCAGCTTCCCTGAAGAGAGGCCCATCATTGTTCTCTCTGCCATGGGGAAGACAACTAACAATCTTTTGCAGGTTTTCCCTCTGTTTGTCATTTCTTTAAGCATGCTGGCAGCCTTTTGACAAGTTTGGAACCAAATTTTCTTCCTTCTGCTTTGTACAGTATTGAACATGCTGAATATTGAAATTTCAATTTGAACTGTTCTCTCAGGCGGGAGAAAAGGCTGTAAGTTGTGGTGTTTCAAATGTTAATGAGCTTGAAGAGCTGGACATTATCAAGGAGTTGCATTTGAGGTAAAGCTGGAAGAAAAACTATATGTTTTCTTTTGTATTTGGGGTTTCCTCCCCAATCATATACAGGAATCCTTAGTTGGGCCTCCCTTACATTTCTCACGATCACTTTCCTGCTCAGGACTGTGTGCGAGCTTGGACTTGAAAGCTCTATCATTTCAAGTGAGTTTTTGCAATAAAAGTAGTTTTATATTTTATGGATCCTAGGATTCTTCAGTTGTACGTGCTAGTTTTGATAATAAATCAAATATTTGTAATTCTTTTTTTAGCTTATATAGCTGATTTCAAAATTTCATGTTCTAGCTAATTACTTGAAAAGCCAATTTTATGTTGCCTTAAATTGTGTATCAGTTCATTTATGTTTCTCATCCATGTACTTCAATTTCTCCTCACCTTCATTCCCATCGTCCTATTAACCCCTTACATCAGTTCCCAATAATAATTGATGCATATGCTGCTAGCAACCTGCTGCTTTCGTGTAAATGTTTGTTGTATCTGTAGTTAAATTCTTCTGAATGATTTCTTTGAATTATGTAGACTTTGGTTTTGTGTTCATTATTGTTTATCAGACGGTGAAAGATATTTTGGACACCTTATCCAAACTCGTTCAGATAGGTAGCATTTGTTACTATTTTCATTGGATTTTGCTTGTGTAAAAATGTATGCAGAGCGCCTAGATGAGTTAGAGCAACTCCTGAAGGGTATTGCAATGATGAAAGAGTTGACTCTTCGCACTAGGGACTACTTGGTGTCATTTGGAGAGTGCATGTCCACGAGGATTTTTGCTGCATATCTAAATAGAATTGGTGTGAAAGCTCGCCAAGTACGCCCCATTGTGGTGAATTTTGCTACATTTGCTCCATACTTTCATTGGAGTCTAACTCTTGTGTGCTCTATTCTTGCAGTATGATGCATTTGAGATTGGTTTTATAACTACAGATGATTTTACCAATGCGGATATATTGGAAGCAACTTATCCAGCTGTTGCAAAGAGATTACATGATGACTGGATCAGTGACCCAGCAATTCCTATCGTTACGGGCTTCCTTGGAAAGGTCCTTCCATTTTGAGATTCCATACCATTTTAATTGGGCAGTGATTTGCTTTATTTCGATGACTTTTTTGCTTGAAAAGTAAATCCTTTGGTATTTTGAATTGTAGGGCTGGAGAACTTGTGCAGTCACAACATTCGGCAGGGGCGGTAGTGATTTGACTGCCACAACTATCGGCAAAGCCTTGGGGTTGCGTGAAATTCAGGTCAGTGGAGACCCTTTATGCATGTCCAATGTTATCTTGCTACTTATGCTGCATTTTTGCTAACGGTTTGATTTGTAATATGTCAATCTTTACTCATGCAATGTCCGTATAGGTCTAGAAAGATTTTGTACTTATTGTGCACGTGTTGATTCTGTTATCATCTACAAAGACAATGTGATGTTTTGAAGGTTGGATATACAAGTTTTAATCTTTAATCAATCAATCTCTCAGGTGTGGAAAGATGTTGATGGTGTTTTGACCTGTGATCCTAACATATACTCCCGTGCAGAACCAGTACCCTTTTTAACTTTTGAAGAGGCTGCTGAGCTTGCATATTTTGGTGCACAGGTATGATGAAATTGCAATTAACATAGTGATAGTTTTTCCATTGAGTATCTTTTGTTGTAAGGGTTGGTGGTATAAAGGAGTGGCCTCTTTCAGACCCTAAATCTATCTTGTCTAAGTGCTAGTCTCAAGGTTTAACGCCCGATTGAGTGAAAGAATTGGACACCATCTATATAAATTTCCTGGCTAATTGCTTGATTGGATCCCTGTGCATGACAGTACTTATTTCCTTTGTATGACCAATTAGAATGACATCTGTTGACCTCCGCTACACAATTTCTTTCATGAATGATATCTGTTGACCTCCGCCATGCAACTTCTTTCAGGAATCGCAATTTTTCTAAGCTAGGTGGTGTTTTCCTGAAAAAGTTGCATGTCATCTTTTCTGTTCTTCATGACCCAGATCTTACCAGTTAATTTCTGTCCTTCTGCTTTGGGATCCAAGTAGATGGCACCATTAGGAATGATCAGGACATTTTTATGTATTGATAGGATTTAGTTGCCAATAACAAAAAGACAAAGGTTTAATGCAGCCACGTATTCATTGGATAAAAAATGTGTTTCAATTAATCCTTCTACAGGTCCTCCATCCGCAGTCTATGAGGCCAGCTAGGGAAGCTGACATACCTGTTAGAGTTAAAAACTCGTACAATCCCAAGGCTCCTGGGACCCTGATTACCAGAGCAAGAGACATGAGTGAGGTTTGTTGAGTTCCAGTCATAAGCTTGATACCATTTATGAAATTATCCTAAATCTTATGCAGTTCTTTTGCCATTGGCAGGCTGTACTAACTAGCATTGTCTTGAAACGTAATGTTACCATGTTGGACATTGTTAGCACTCGCATGCTTGGTCAGTTTGGTTTCCTTGCTAAGGTAAAAACAATCATATCATCAAGAGACAATGCTCCCTACTCTGGGCTTATGAGACTACCTTAATCTGATACCAATGTTTCTGTCCTAAATCAGGTTTTCTCTATCTTCGAAGATTTGGGCATATCCGTTGATGTTGTAGCCACTAGTGAAGTTAGTATATCCTTGACATTGGATCCGTCGAAGCTCTGGAGCAGAGAATTAATACAGCAGGTACATGCTATTGTTAATTGGTCATATTATACTTTCATGATGGATTTCTCCAGTTCGGAATATTGGCTCTGTGAAGGATGCTTGAACTCATTCTGCTTTCTGTTTTACACCTTTGCCTTACCTAATCTAGCCATGGGGTATAACCTTTAAATTTAGCAGGAGTTGGATCACGTCGTGGAGGAGCTTGAGAAAGTAGCAGTTGTGAATCTCCTTCAGCGCAGATCAATCATTTCTTTGATTGGGAATGTTCAGAGATCCTCATTAATATTAGAAAAGGTTAGTTACGCATTTGCAATCATTACTCATGATTGCTACTTAGTGTTTTATCATGAGAACTACAGTGCTTTTAGAACATGTTTTCTAAGCAGCTTTTGGTACTCTTGCTGTGTTACTGTAGATCTCTCTCTCTCATAAGTTATCTGCCACCTACAAATTTTGCATCTCTATGCGTTTTAGGATGGAGTAGTGAATTAATTTGCTTTTATAAGAACAAAAGTATTGTCTAATTAAGGATCTATTTTAATGGTTTACCTACTTAGAATTATACTCTTTTGAGTAACTTTTGCCACTTATTATAGGAACATGTGATAGTATAGATGCTAGATATGGCTAATGAAGTTAGCCTTGTGCTTTCTCATACTCTTGACTAACTAAAATGTGATAGTCGTTTGTTGCCTTTGTTGCTATGTCTTTTCTGTTCTTCCAAAAAGAGTCAATTTGCAAACATTCTCTTTTTCCTACAGAAACAGTTAGTAAGATACAAGATGGTAAATAGATTTGTAAGTGGAAGCCTGAAACTACCCAAGTCTATACCTTTTAGAGATGCAATCTCTGGCAATATCTGGTTCAATTCAATGATAAAGCAGCAAAATTCCTCGGACTTTGATCTAAATTATCACTTTTACATCCATGAAACTTTTGCAAACTACCCCATCAACTTGGGAATTGTTCCCGATAGCTGCGGTTTCCTCGGACTTTGATCTAAATTACTACTTTTATATCCATGAAACTGTTACCCTAGGAAATGATAAGAAGAATTTGACAACTCCATTTCCTCCAAACCTCTGTTCTCCTAGGGCGGTGCTTCCTAAATGAGTTGGTTTTGCTAGGTTGGCTTTCCTTAACTGGAAGTGTGAATGATCCTTGGTGTTGTTATGGCAGGCTTTCCACGTTCTTCGGACTAATGGAGTGAATGTTCAGATGATCTCTCAAGGTGCATCTAAGGTATCTATGGCTTACGCTGTTCAGCTCATGGTTATGCTTCATTTGCTCGTGGATGTTCCTAAACAGATATGATAACATAGGCGCAACATATGTGGTTGCTTGGTGAAAGCTCTGGGATGCAGAAAATAGCTTGAAATCTGTAGCTCCTGCACTGTATACCTCTTTTGGTAGACGATCCTAATTGATCTTTTAATTTGGTAATCAGGTGAACATCTCATTGATAGTGAACGACAGTGAAGCAGAACAGTGTGTCAGGGCTCTTCACTCTGCGTTCTTTGAGAGCAATCTTTCAGATCTTTACTGGGGAAGCAGATCAGGAAATGGTTCGGTACCAACAGAGTCGAATGGATATTGACGTATGCTGCTTGTTGGGTGAAATCCTAGTTGGCATACCGGGAATTCACCCCACCCACATTTGTCTTCAGTCCTTTTGTCTGGTTTGTGGTCTGGTATTGTACCGTATATTGAAATATCAATTGAACTATGTAATTTGGTCCGCGCTGCACGGGATGAGATATTATTTATGGTGCACAAGATAAGATAAAGAGAGGCGTATGTTTTTGGGAGGAATCCAGCCCCCCTTGATGAGTTGTGGCAAAGATTTGACAAAAGTGCGTGCGTGCGAAGGAATGGTTGGTTTGTTGTAATGATCATCAGGTCATGAAAAGCAGCCAGCGGCATTGCACTTTTTGATCTCGTGCTGGTCTTTG
This sequence comes from Coffea arabica, assembly GCF_036785885.1. Classification (NCBI taxonomy): domain Eukaryota; kingdom Viridiplantae; phylum Streptophyta; class Magnoliopsida; order Gentianales; family Rubiaceae; genus Coffea; species Coffea arabica. Next base: position 1,587,136 of record NC_092323.1, on the reverse strand, counting down.
GGGAAGTTTGAAATTGTGGGCCGTGGGGAATTGTTTTGCCTTGCGGCTCTTCAAAGCGCTCCATCACGGGCATTTGATCGACATAGATTTGGAGAACTAATCGTGTTGTTGGGTCCAAGGGCGACCCGTTAACGTGTTCAAGCGTCATCTCTACTAGCTGGGCTCTGTAGTCCGTTCCCGAGCAGTAGGAGAGTTATCAGTGCTTGAGGCGCACTCAGTGCATGTGTAACTGTGACTGAATAACGGAAGAAAAATTGATAAAATTATTATTTTTTGTTGGAAATTGAAGTATTATGGGAAAAGTAAATTATAGTACTCCCTTTGACTCATATTGATGGTTCTAGTTTTTTTTTTCACACAGTTTAAGAAAAAATAGTTAAATTTGTTGGAAAAACAAATTTAGATTGCTATTTTTCTAAAATATCCTTACATTAAATAAAATTGGCTTTTCATGTATCAATATGTTTTGGAAAATCTAAATGCATTAAATGGGGTAGGTTATATTCAATATTAACAAAATATATTAAATAAAGTAGTTTATACTTTATAGTAAGAACAACTTACATTAAATAAATAAGGGTATTTGAGAGAAATTAAAAGACAATTACATTTTTCAATTGAAAAGTGGACTACAATTTGGGACAGACGAAAAAGAAAAACATAACTACTATCAAAGTGAGACGGAGGGAGTACTTCAACAAGTAATAATATAATTTCTCTTTGAAGCTATATATGCTGATTTACCAGGCAAATAAATTTGTGACGGCTTATTTAGTGAAAGGATACTAAAGAAATTAGGATTATCTGCGGAAGCATTCTATGCTGCAGGAAAGTAAAAATTTAAAAGAGTTGAACACAACATAAATGATGTAGCTCTCTCTAAAGATGATGAGGGTAAATTTAGCTGTGTAATAGGACAAGTGCCATAATTTGTTTACAATGCCGAGGAGACTTTCGATTGAGGTCAAAATGTAGAGGTTCTGGATTTTAATCTTTCTACTCCCTCTTCACTCCTTAAATTTCATCCTTCTTTTGTTAGGGAAATTTTTTTTTTGTTTTACATCAGAAGCGTACGAAATATGAGACAAGATAATGAAATTTTGTTTTACGTCAAAAGCGTCCGAAGGATGAGACAAGATAATGATGATAAAAATGAAAGAAAGACAGGAAAAAAAAAAAAAAAATATATATATATATATATATATATGAGGTGTGGGGTGAGGAGAGCATGGGCCTGAAACTCAAAAGCCCAGCTGGAAGGGAACAAACGTGTCTCGTGGATTTGATTTGAGAAGAAGCTCTCAATATGTAAAACCCAACACAGCCCAGCCCAGCCCACACCTAAATTAAAATTTTAAATACCAGTACTAGGGTTTCTTTTTGGATGAGCTACTGGTTGGCCGGCCTAGCAAGGGTCTTCTTCTTCCCACTCCCAGGTGTAGTAGCAATATATATACTACTACTCCATTATCATTGGACGGACACACAGAGATAGACGAAGGTCTCGGAGGTAGATTTAAATGGCGTGCCATATCGATTTCAGATGCTTAGACGAAGGTTTCGGAGGCAAAACTCTCAAGCGCAAGAGATCCCTCCACCTCCAGCATCAGAATCATGACCATTCCGCCGCCACGGATGACATGGAGTTGGAGGATTTTGAGGCGGACGAGGATAACACCAACCTTCCGTCCAACAAGAGGCAGGCGGTGACCTCATCGGACAACCCGAACAAGCCGGTGGGTCTGCCCACCAGCTCCGGCAGCCGGAACGTGTCGGGGAGGAATTGGAAGCAGGTGAGGACGCTCAGGGCGTCGGCGAGGAACGCGAGCAGGAAGAGGAGCACGACGGCGGAGGAGCAGCGGAAGAGGGAGAGGGAGATAAAGAAGGCGTATCAGGAGAGGATGAAGGAACTGAAGGAGGAGATAAGGCAGAACAAGGCGGAGAAGAGGAAGAAGAGGGAGGAGAGGGAGAAGAGGAAGCAGGACAACATCCTGAGGTCGGGAACCAAGCTTCAGAAGATCACTAATCCTAAGACTCTCAAGAAGATTTCCAAGTCTGCTAAGCAGCGCAAGTTGCTCAAGCTTCTTCCTGATGCTGATCCTCCTGCCAAGTAGTAGCCCTATCAATCCTTTTGAATCCAATTAGTGGGCGACTTTTCAAAATTTCAATTAGTCGTCATGAGTTTTAAGGCAGCATAGCATGGCTCATGATGTGCAAAGAAGAAGGAGGAGAAGAAGAAGAAAGGAGTGCGCCATCCCCCGCTTATAGATCAGTTTTCGAAGATAATAGTAGAGTAGATCCATGTCATGTGTAGTGTATTCCTCGTTTGTTTGCGCGGACGGCAGCATCACATATAGAGCATCATATTAATTAATCACACTTACCTCTCAAGCAAAGCATCCAGAATTTGTAGTTGCAAGAAAAATAAAAAGTAATATTCACGTTCATTATTCCAGAATGCAAAGCATTTTATTATTTCACAACATCACCACATTGATGGTCTATGATTTACTTTCAGAAATAGAAATAGGAGTAGGTTAATACCACTGCTACAATTAATTATTACAGTAGTATGTGATATAATAACACGCAGGGGCTGAGGCACCGAGGCAGCAAGTGCAAGGGACAAGGAGTTCACTGCTACCTGCATTTTGGTGTTGGTGTGTATATGTTGAACTGGTTCTTGATTGCAAAATTAGATTGGAATTGGATGCTTTGGAGTTGGAACTTCGGACCACATTTGTAGAGCTCGAACGGTACCCGAAAAGGCCACCCCTCCCCTACATACTTTTCCAGGGAGTGGAGGATGGTGGGGTTGTGGATAAACCGTTTTTACTTTTTTCAAAGAAATTTCATAATTGGTGGTCACCCACCCGTCGTCGTTTACGTGCGTAAAAATTGTTACTGCTACCAGAACCAGCAGCATTAGATGCCCTGTCTAAAAGGCCCAAATGTTCAAAACCGTAACCTACTTGGGGCCCCGCTAGCAGTTCAACATTAATCTATTGTTCCTTACAACTGGCAATGCAGATACCAGCTTTCTTAATAAAAGCAGTAATTTTCCGTTCCCTAAATCAAGAACATTGATAAAAAAAAAATTGCCAGAAACAGCCGAGAGGCTGATTTCCGCTCATGCCTTCTCATTCTTACAACTGAAGGTACTGTAGCCTACATACTCGACATGTAGGACACAGTTACATGAAAATCAGTGAGGGCATGCTTTCCTCTCATATCAGTCAAAGCTTTTCACAACAAAAGACAGAACATTCCCAATGCATGAATTCGGGATTACAAATAGCTCATGTCTGGATGTCGTAGTCCTGACCTTTCAGAGGTCTAAAAGAAACCAAATCATATCAAACTTTTTCTTCAAGTCCATGACTCAACATGGATCTTCAGAATCAAAGCCCCCATTAATGCAAGTTGAATAATACCCAGTCAAGCACTCGCACCAAGCACAGGAACAATGGGCAGATAGATAACTGGAGTAGAGTCATTTGTATAAGTACCTGAGCCAATATAAATCATTTGACCAAAAACCAGGATGATCAGGCTTTTCAAACATACAGATGCATGACTCTCAGACAGCCCCGTGTATTTTCTCAATCATCAATCAGAACTCAAAGAATGTCTGACACACACCAAATCTTCCAATTTGTTCCCATCCATTTTGTACAGAGAGACCCCATGCATCTGCATAAAATGATCCCGTGCTTCTTGTCTTAAACTATTGAAAGGCATAACTTCCCATTTGCTGTAATTTGAATTTTTCCTTACACGACTCATGTCTGGAGATCCAGATACAGGGCCCCTGCTGTAGCTACCTGCATCGCCCCATACCTTACAACTGCCAAATTGCCCAAATGCACCTTCTTGGCCAGATAAAATCCTCTTCAAGCGCAATGCTGCCATATGAGCCCTCTGTATTGTTTCTCGGCTTGGAACATCAGACCAGTTTTGCTTTCTTTTTGATCTCATGGGAGAATGGATCCTAATAACCTGAACGGTGAATAGTATTGTATTGGTGAATGTACCCAAAACAATCAATCTCGGAAAATCAAAACAAGCAAGTTATTACTTACACCAAGACACTCTAGGAGTTGATAGTATGCTCTTCCCTGAAGTGGATTATGCCCTTTCTTGGGCTCAGAAAAGTACCTGGTCCTGAAAAATGGTGATTTTTGAGTTATTGGATTTTTTCCTTTTCTCTTTTTTTTTGTTTTTGTTTTGGGGGGGGGGGGGTGTTTAGTGGCTGCATATATTCACAAAATGACCATAAATGTTTTTTCGACCTCTGAAGAATATAAGCAAAGACTGACCATTCCGTGTAGCCAGGATCTACAGTGAAACCATATATGTCGACATCATCACACATCGAAAGTGCCAATTCTATTGATTTCATTCCAGTTCCCTTGGCACCCCGCCGCAGGACAATACCTTGGAAGAGATACACAGGATTTGGGATGCCCTACAACAAAATTGTGAAGGTATAATCCTGGCTCATTTACTTTGCATGTCAACTCCAAAAGAAATTTTTTTTTCTAACAACAAATAGATAGTGTACATACGGTAACTAAATGCTGATTGGAATGCTTAGTAAGTAGTCCCCTGATTTTATCATGATAGCCTTGTCCTCCTTGTAAATAGCGTTTCCATCTTAGTTCGACAAGAATTAAATGTTATCACAGAGGTGACACACTTTTATCCCAAAATAATAATCTCCTAGTGTTCTAATGAGCTCACCAGGGCCATCCAGGTTAATTTCTATATTATTCTTGAATTCAATACTGTGTTCTGAATTTGTAATTTATTCCAAGAAGTCCTTTAGTAGATAATTTCATCATCTTAATCATTGGGACTGAAATCCTATTCTCAAAGCTCATAAATTGCACTTTATCTTTGAAAGGATAAACACAAGGCATTCAACAAAGTACCTTATCATTGCATTGAAATCTCTATGAGTTAGACTTTTGATAATTAGAGCTAGGTCGGCTGCAACAGCGAAGGGAAAAGATAATCACAAGGCATCCTATAATAAAAAGTACCTTTATCATTGCATTGAAATCTCTATGAGTGACACTTTTGATAATGAGTACTTCGTCAACTGCAACAAAGAACCAAGGAAAAAGTTTAAGTGCTGATGACTGATGCTTATCATGACACTGCCAATATTCTGCTTCCTTTTGATCTTGAGAAAACTGAAAGATCAATGCCACACTCTACAGAAACTAATAAAGAAGTTAAAAGGTTTTGAACACATTTTTTTTTTATCAACAAAAATTTAAACAAGTCATTATTGCTTGAGTGATCATCATAAAAGAACTCAGTGCATAGTCTCATTACAATATCAAGAGATCTGAGAAGAAACAATCTAAGAAAATTGACAAATAAAATTGACAAAGAAAGGACAAATTATGCATTCGGCAGAAGGTGAGGAACCAAATGTTTTACATCAAAAACTGTAAGAACTTGAAGCTAGATGCAGCCTAGCCATCACCATGCAGAGACCAGCACAAAGAAAATAATTGTGCCAAGTCAAGGAACTGTACAGGGCACCCAAAAAAAAAAAAAAATTTACCTGATCCATTTAGGATTGTAACCATATTACGAGCAGCACCCCTTACTACCAACCGAAAATCCCTTTTCAGTCCAACATACTTGGCATATTTCTGGAAAAGTATAAAAGGACAAAGTCTGAAAAGAAATCCCAGAAATACACGTACATGATAAGAGTACCTAAAATTATTGGTTAATTCCCTCTATCTATACTGGTCACTTAACCTAATTAAAGCTACCAAACATGCATGACGGCATCTTTGTCTTTTTTTTTAGTAACTCAGTTAAGCATAAGAAAGTTCCCCTCGGCAGCAACCCCTTAGATGAATCTGAACCTTACTTCAATTTTGACAAGAAGCTAAGACATTTCATGATATGTGAAGTTCACTACAGAAGCATGGAAATGCATCTCAGTTTTAACTTTTCTAAGGTCAGCTCCATCAATTGTCATCAGTATTGTTAAAACTATACATTCAAGAATACAAAGACAAACCAGAAAGGCAGTGGATCACCAGGTGAATCATGGTATACGATGATTCACCTCTGCTACACAATCTTATTGCATGTACTCTGATAAGTTAAAAAGGAAAATCTAACAATTTATACCTCTGGCTAACCCCAAAAACAAAAATTATAAGGAAATCTGGAAGTACCTCATTTACAGGTGCCTCATTGTCTCGTATAACAGCATCATGACTATCAATTTCCTCACCAAACTCAGTCTTCAATAGATCTCCCGAATTTCCAACAACGGCACAGGTTGCAAACTGACGAGGGTGAAAGGGAGGCTTTGCTGGTAAAAGTAGATTAAGATGCTCCTCGCAGAGAGTCCTATTGTAGCACTTGTCTGCACCTCTGCGGCAAAAGGCAGTTAACAAAACAAGACCAGGAAAAGGAATATTTAAAGTTTTGAGGTCATCATATACAGAAAGGAAAAAAAGAAACTGCAAATTGTGTTGAAAAGAACATACAGCTGTGCTATTCTTTTAGCTGCATAGTCTAACCAGCCATCAGGACGAGCATCCAGGTATTCTCTTGTTAACACAGTAGTCATATTCCGATACTGCATTTCAGATAGTTAGTTCAGTTTGTGATTGTTGAAGTGGCTAGCCTAAAGAATAAAGAGTGAATAGGTCAGTAGAAACCTGTTCCCACAGAAGAAGGGCTTCACAGGTGTCATAAGTATACTCCAAGGGTTCAAAGATCTTAAATTGTTCATTATACTGCAAAGAAAATGTAATGCAATTGTGATGAAGAATTTCTGTTTTTCATTTTTTTTTGGGTTGGGGGGGGGGGGGGGTGGGGTGTTTCAAGGTTCAGCCAATATTGTAAAAATGTAGATGTGAAGATGTTAGTGAAGAAGAGACACGAACCCAGGTGCTATTAGTTCCTTGAGGGAACTTGAGTACCAGTTTACAGTGATCAATAATGATAGCAGTAAGTCCGAGGCCTCTGTTAGCCTACAAGCAAGTTTCAAAACTAAATCAGGGAAAAGCAGGAATTATGAAAGAATTGAGAGATGAATATTGAGTATATGGCAGAAAGGAAGGGTGACAAGTTTTTGAAACCCACTCAGTGCAATCAGAATGAAAGATGGCAATTAACAAGGGTGATCATTTTCACAACCGACCCTGTACAATCAGAATGACATAAGAAAGAAAGATAGATGCATATCTGGCAGATAGGAAAACCGCCCAATGCAATCAAATAATAAAGCAGATTTCTGCAGTAACTAATAATAAGACGTTAAGAAATAGTATAAAAAACACAAGCACATGGATGTAATAACAGGCCAAAGAAATGGGGTAATTCTGGATTATAATGTTGAAGAACTAAACCACACAAAATGCCAAGCAAGGAGTGGCGAAAGAACAAGTGTTCTTGTGAGTACATAAAGATGCGGACTATTTGATAGGTATCTCATGCTCGCTTCTGATATGATATGATCTCCAAAAAGATATTACCAGGCCCTCTTATCTGAAAGGGAGAAAAAAATAAAAATAAAAACGAACCACACATTGCTGGACACTAGACTGAAAGTCAGATAAAATCCGAAATTCCTCCTCGTTGTTGTGGATATTTACTGCTCTCTGCTTCTGATTGCCTCCTGCCGGAAAAAAAAAAGAGAGATAGAACACGAATGGGATTAGTGCAGAACTACAGGGTATTTAAAGATATGACCGATAAAAGAAGGAAAAAAGAAAAAAGAGATTAGTAAGAATAGGAGGCGTACCGGTGAAGAAAGAGGACTGAATTAGGAAGACGATAAGAGAGAAGACAGCGGCGGCGCAGACCAGATGGAGAAGAGCGGGCCTCCTACTAATTAAGGCCAGGTTATTGGCCGCCGATGTCGATGCTGACGATAACTGCGGCTTCAGATGTCTGGTCATATTTATTATTATCTATCCAAATCAAGGGCTCATAATGTTTTAAGCGAGCGGAGCGGAGAGCTGCCTTCTCAAGAATGAGCAGACCCCGACTGCCAAGTAACCAACCGACCACCTAACATTTAACAAAAGCTCCTCTCCGCCTCCTCGCTCCTCCCTCCTCCGCCTCCTCCTGTTGCTGCTTTGGACCTTCTACTTCAGCTCAACTAGGGCTGCAAACGAGCCGAGCCGAGTCGAGTTTTGGACTTATCGAGCCGAGCTCGATTTAATAAAATGTAGGCTCGAGTTCGAGCTCGAGCTCGACTCGACTAAGAAAAATCCAAGCTCGAGCTTGACTCGATAAGGCTCGCGAGTTGTAGCTCGATTTTTGGCTCGCGAGCAGCTTGAATTGTGAGCTCGAATTTCTGGCTCGTGAGCAGCTCGTTAGCTCGAATTTTTGGCAATTAATCTAACAAAAACAGCATTTTATCAACTTATTCCTAACCAAATTAATAGCCTACAATTCATGGCTACAATTGACCAAAACTTTACACATGATCATAATTGAAAAAGTCTAGAATTTAAATGCCCAGCACTTCACACAAGTTCAACATTCTCAGTCACAAAGTTCAACAACAGAAAATAAGTAAATAACAGCTAAAAGCTGGCCAAGATTTCTCCACGTCTCCTTTCCAGCTTCCAACAAGTGAGCTGTAAAAAAAATAGCCAAACACCAACCAATAGAATAAGTCAAAAAATCAGCCAATGTAGCCAACATAGTAACAAATTTATCAAGTTTAAGGCTGTCAATCTAGCCAAAATCATTGAATTTGCATTTGCCTCCTAATGTTTCATCACAGAAAGTCATAGATAGATAATCACATATACAAAAGCATACTACTTAGCCAAAGGAAAAGAAAACTAGACCACAAATAAATCAAGGTCAATCATAAGTCTTGCTACAAACTAAGTACAATCATTGATTTATGATCACATTTATAATCTCTTAACTCACTATCATGAGCCCATCCTTAAATATAAACAGCCAAAATATAGCATGAAACTGACCCCAAAAAAACTACAAAAAAAATAAGCATTCTCAAGAAGCATTCTAAAATTAAAAGAAATTTTTTTCCCCTGCAGGTTTACCTCTTCATTAATTGCCAATGCCACACAACTTCTCAAATAAGCATTCTCAACCCATCCCTCCCCTTTGTCAAATAAGCATCACAAGTAGTATGAACGGATCCTCAGTTGTACCAAACAGTCTACTGATTGGGATGACAGAGCAATCACAATGCAGACTCATAAAAGGGTACGAGAAAATAATTGCAGAGCCTGCAATAGAGAGTTCTCTCATTTTAGTTCACACGTCCATTCAAGTTTTGGAAGCAAGTAGGCCAGAATGTCAAGTGCACAACCACACCTCTCTGTCTTTCACATGCACAAACTGATGGCCGGAACACATCGGAATATCACTACTATGGAAAGAGTCGTTAATTTACCCTTATTAGATTAGAAGGTGTTTATGCTCATTAAATTACCCTGATTCTGTTGCTGTGGTAAGAATGTTAGAGAATTATTTAATGAAAGTGTCATGTTTATGAGTTTATCGAGGCGGCATAAAATGAAAATCATCATGTTAACAATAATCATAACCCGGAAGATTAAATACTCAAAACAACTTACTATAGTCCGGTCTTCACACACACACACACGCAAAAAAAAAAGGAAAAAGAAGAAAAAAGAAAACTTCCTCTTCTTTTACTATAGGCTGTAGCTGGCACTAATAAATCAGCCTTGCATAAGATTAGACACAAACAGCAGAAATCTGGTTTTGGATTATTTTGCCTCAAACATTTTTCTCTAAAATAAATAAATGGGAAGTGAAACGGACTTACAATGTGGCAAAGAAGAAAAGGATTCTTCTGGGTCAATAGTCCAAGAGGAAGAAGCGAGTGAGAGCTCGATGAAGAAAATTGTGTTGCAGAGATGCCGATGCTGCTTAGCTGCTACTACTTCTAATGTAAAGGAAGCTGACAAACGGGAGAAAGGTTAGGGGCTTAGGGCTATGAAGTGTTGGTCATTCATTGAGGGGTGGCTGTGGCGGTGGCTAGGGTTTGTGTGAGAAATTGTGAAGGAAAGACGGAAAGAGAGATACGGGAGGAAGCAATTAGAAATGGAATGCTGGAAATGAAACTTTTGATGAATTCTAAGTAATTAGTTATAAAAATAGGGATATTTTTGTAATTTCACAAGGCTCGTCTGAGATGGCTCGAATTTGACTCGCTTTATAAACTAGCAAAATATGACCGTGCTTGCGCACGGTGGAAAAATATTTTTGAATATGCCCAGTAAAAGTTAATAATGATAAAATTTGTGCTTAATTAGTTGTTAATTTGTTAAGGAGAATACTTTTTAGTAGTATAATTCAGTAGTTAAAAATAAATTGCATACATGTTCCAGGCGTTAGGAAAGAATGAAGCGGTACTATAATGAAGCATCTTAGCAAAAGACGGATGCAACCTCGAAGCCCACAAATGGGTAAATGGTGGTATAGGTAAACGACTAACAAGAATGAAACTTGTCTTAAGCAAAAAATTCTAAACTTTATTTTTTCTATCTTCATAAGAAAAGCATTTATCCTTAACTTAAATAGTAGCTAACATAACAACTAATTTTACACTGGCAAGCTGATCAGTCTATCCTACTTGCAAGTTGACTACAAACTTTGGAAATTGAGCAAAACTCATGCTTGCTCCGTTACAATTGTTTTTTACCCTCGCTCAACTCTCAGAAAGTTAAAAAACCAAGAAGCTAATCTAAATACATGTGTATCAAATGTAGCAAGAGTGACAAATAATTCCCATCTGAATTAACTTGCCCTGTAACGTTCAATCAATCATTCTACATAAAACAATTGAGCCATTGGATCTGGTATTAAATTGCCCTGTAACGTTCAATGGATCATTCTCCATTAATACAATTGAGCCATTGGTACTGCACACAACTCCACTGTTGCCGTAGTTGCCTCTATTTTCACCAGCTCTAGGCAGGATTTACCTTCAAACCTTTTCGCCATAACCACTATAAGCTTGCCTTAACAATCACATCAATCCCACGTCCCTCCAAGTTAATAAGTGCAGCTCCATCAAAGTTCGCTTTTATCAACACCCAAATTCAGACTGTATTAATTTGCTGAGACCACTGCTGACACATTCCACCAGCTCCACTCGGTTTCCTTAATTCTCAAAGTAAACTAATTCCAAAAGGAAACCGTTGCAAAGGATCCTTAGCTTGACCACCATGAAGCACAACATTCCTAATGGATTTGATTTTCTGTAAAGTTATTGAGTAAAATAGATGCAACTAAAAAGATAGCAACAGGGAAAATAACATAGCTAAATAAAATTTAACAGGCGTGGAGTAAAAAAACAATTTAAGAATTTTAATATTTACAATAATGGATTAAAATCTATATCCAAAACTAATAGGTAGCGCTCGCCCTTTGTAGCAACACAAGAACAAACATAAGTAATTTTCTATTACACTGTATATTGGCTAATATTTACAGCCTTATAACACAATGCAAATCTTTTCAGCCGGAATCCCTCAAATTTAAACAAGAAATTTGATGAACGGTAGACTGCAAAACTTCCAAATAGTTCATGTTTGCATTGTCAACCGAACAGCAAATATAGGACTCCAATAGCAAAGCAACAAGTGAAAACACAACTACACATGCATATGCCACCAATGGCACTTCAGGAGAAACAGGAAGAAACTTAACAAATTTGCTTCATGGTTCAAGCACTGAATTACAATAACAAACTATTGGTACCTAAATTTGATCGTGATGTTAATCTAAAAATGTGAAGCTTATTGCACCAGAAATACCTCATCTTTTTAAGGGGTCCTACAATTTCCTGGATACCCATCTGTATTGATACGACTTGGAGAGAGAGCTCTTTTTGTTATTCAAATGGATTTATGAAGGCTGTGCTATTAGCTACTGGTTTATGTTTTGCTTTCCTCTTACATGGTAAAGAATCGACTCTTCACAGCATTATCAATCCTATTTGTACAGACGAAAATTAGTCCATACCAATGAATACCTTTTATGACTAAGTCTAAACTGCTCAGAATTATTGAAATACTGAAAAAGTAGATCTGATCACCTTGCATCAATACTTGCCTCTTGCAATTTTAGTCCATCTGTTCTCAAATATCTTGTAGGCTTGCATGTCATGTTTAGATTTCAGAAATTTAATAAGATTGGTGAAATTATGCAATCAATCCTAGATCCAATGTCATGTAATGGAAAAATCAATTTAGCATATTTGAAGTCAGGGAAAAAAATGGAAGCAAACATGAATAACATCCTCCAGTTACTCTATCGACTAATTTCATAAAACTGGATGATTCCATAAAGACGAAAAAGTCGCAAAGGCCCTATAATGTGCGAATAGCCAATAGCAGCAAATTAAGGTAAAAAACAGATGATACAAAAACAAGGGTAAAAGCAAGCAATAGCTAGATTCCTAGAAGCAAGTAATAAATGTTTAAGCATTCTAGATAACAAAAAATTATCTAAAAATCAATTACAATGGCCCTCAAGCAAGCCTCGCCCATATCAGAAGTTAGAACATTTATTAATTTTAAATTTAATCCATGCCAACCCAAATAACCATTTCCATTCTATAGAAACAAAAAAAATGAGAGAAACTGTGATAGTAAGCCAGTTATTCAGAGGTTGAGTACTTAAAGTACAACATGAATTTAAGCACCTAAGATTCAAAGTTCTGGTTGCCTTAAGAAAAGACGCACCAAATTCAACCTGAGAGCAAGCTTTGGTGTCGTTCACCCCTTCACTTCCCCTCCCTTTCTCTTCATGGCTTTGGTGTCGTTCAAGATCCCTAGCAAACTTAGACTGCCGGAATATGCCATGGCAGTGAAGTTAGTTCCAAGGATTCTCTGAAGTCAAATTCGGGCGACTTCAGGAAAGCGTTCAGCATGATTGATGGGTTAATTTCTCGTCCCCTTTTTCCGGATTGTCCATTGATTGATTAAGGAAGGGGTGAGTTTTTATCCCGTCAATTTAGAAGACTGAAGTTTAATATGAAGAGAGATGTAACAATTGTCTGGGGTTTTTAGAGAGGAAAAAATGGAGAGGCATGGAGGAGGTTGAGTTGCAAATGGTGTTTTTTGAGAAGTGAGAAAAGAAAGAGAAGATGCAAATGGTAAGAGAGGAAGAAGGTGAATAAAACGAGGCTTTTGCCTCGGGCCCCTTAAAGCTAAAGCATCGTTCCTTTTTTATGCTTTTCATATAGACATACTGATTTCTTTTGGGTTCCAACACATTATTCCCTTTGAGTTCCAAGGCACAAAAGAATTCAACCTAAAAACAAATTCTTACACAATATGCATGTGCACTGCACATGGAGGACGACCATGTTTTGGCAATCTCCATTCTCACTTTATATACATTCTTTAAATTAAACAAACTGTTTGAGTTCGATTCGAATTCGAATTTGACCGAACTCGAGTTGAACTTTGACTCGAGCCGCTTAGCGGCTCGCAAGCGCGTGCAGTCTTAAGCTCAACAAAAACTGCCAACTAAACTCGTGCTTGCTTTGGGTCTCTTCCTGTTTTCATTTTAAATATGACCTAGCAAGCATGACAAATTACGAAAACCTGAAAACGAAACACAAATTAGAAGTTGGAAACCATAGTGAATTCCCTCCAAATGCAAATCGTTTTAAAATTCAGGAACAAATCCATTTTCTTCATACCCTCAACGAGTGATTATGTGGTCATTTGATGCGCGAAATTTTTCTTTTTCTTCTTAATTGTGGTAACTAAGATCTTTGTGGTCAAGTAGCATTTGCAAATTATTGATAATTAATCCATACAATTGATTGATTCTTAGTTACTAAGTACTATTTCTTAGAAGCGAAAATGACTAAAATGGCCCCTCACATTTAAATTTTTTTTTTCAAACGTATGACAAACATTCCAATTTGGTCCCAACTCCCATAATCTATTTCTGACCAAAATTTCGACTTAAAACAATGCACGTCCAAATCGTGTTGTCATACTTTCAAGAGCACAATAATTTTCTTATTAAAACAGAACCCTCCAACTCCTTCGCCCCTCCGCCCAGAAACGGTGGTGCGAAGCCTTTCAAATTTTAACAAAGAAAGCATTCCCATTCCCATATTGTTTCTACAATGTATGTACTGAGAGTATGAGCATAGAATTTGGACGAGCATTTTTAGGCCAAAAGTATGGTCGGAACTCTCCACGCGAGAGGGGCAATTTGGCATATTGTTTTAGAAATGGGGGGACCAAAAAATACTTCTTTCGAAATGTTAGGAACCATATTGGTCATTCTCCCTTCTTTGATTCTGCAATTTATTTGTCCTCCTACAATAGCATAGTTCTTGTCTGGTTCAGATACCCGATATATTCTAAGAGCCCCTCGCTCGTCGCGTACATATTACATATTGACAACCAGAAACAAAGAGGTGTTTGAACTAAGGCCAAAAGAACAAATGTAGAGCGCAGACCACTCCCAGTGTAAAAGCAGATGTTCCAATATTCACAGATGCTAGTGGCTTATATCATTCTCTATCGGATCGGTCTGTCGATCAAGCTTCAATAGCGCCGACTGCCAGCTGTTGAAAGGAGAACACGACTAGGCTTTTTCCCTTTCTTTCCCATCTTGTTCACCTCGGCAACATCAGTCCTTTCAGGAGGTTTTCCTCTGGATGTTATATTGGCGAAAGAGGGTCCGCTGTTGTTCCTTGTCCCTGGAAAATTTTATTGGTCAATAATTAGTACAACAGTCGATCTCCAAAGATATAAAAAATGTCTATTTGCTGGTCATAGACAGCAATCCCAGGTCCAAATGAAAGATGCACCAAAGTGAAATCTCAACCACATCCCACCAAAGAGGACTGACAGTAGTGCTCCTATCTTTTTTCAAAATTACAGCATCGTATGTTACGACATACCAGTTGACACTTCCATTCCTGTGTGAGAACGAGCCTCCTCAATTTTTAGAGCTGGAGAATCATGGGCAGCAGCAAAACCCAGCCTAGCAACATTTGAAAATGACTGCCTTTCTCGAATATTTGGAGGACTTGATGACGTCGTAGTGGAAGTTCCCAAGACTTGGAATTGGCAAGCACAAGCAGATTAAAATAATGAGAAATGCCAATATCAATAGTTGTGGGGAACAGAAAGTGTCAGCTGCACAAGGTAAGACAGTACACAAAAAACTTCCATGTGAAGACAAGAAAATTTCGAGGCAAAGGGATTTTTTTTTTTTTTAATTAACAGATAAAGAAAACATGCACAGCATCAAACTACTGAAAACTCATCTAGTACAAAATCATTAAAAGTCCAATAACTACGGTGCCAATACTTCAGCATTCAAATGTCAAAAGTAGACTGCATCGTTACGGTGCTCAACTGTTAACTACAGTGCCACTAGTTTAGCATTCAAATGTCAAAAGTAAACTGCATCATTACGGTGCTCAACTGTCATGTTACACCATATTCAATCAATTTAACATAGATAGTTTATCACCTTCAAAGTCGTCAATGGAGAAATTAGGCGGTTCGTCATGAGGGGTATGCTCCAAATTAAGCGACATGGCATAATTTGACCCAACAGCTTCAGCCTTGACTTTGTCACGGTGTTCCTAGAAATGTAATCATCAAGTTGAATACAACAGATCCTTTAATTAATATGTGTGTGTGTGTGTATAATGAACGTAACTTAACATTTCATCTAGCTATTTAAAGCAAAAACAAATTCACAATTCTGTATGTAGTGGATATTAAGAAAGAAGGTGATCTTAGCTTCACCTAATTGTGTTAAATAGCCTCAAGAATTAAATCACATAGGCCGCAAACTGAACAGTTGAAAGAAAAAGGAGGAGCAGAAGAAGCAGCAAAGAGTAACAGGCCTATTAAGATTCTACCCTAAGTTACATAAGGTTTCTGACTTTTGGCAGTTAAACAAGCCAATTCACGAAATATGAGAGAAAGAGAGAGAAAGAGAGAGAGAGAGAGTGAGAGAGAATAGAAGTATTATATGATGAAACTACACATACAAAGCCTTTCATTGCAGCAACAGGCAAATCGCGGAATAGTAATTTAAGAAGTAAAGGACAAAATTGTCCAAATTCAAAAGTCAGATACCTTCCTTGCGACTCGCTTCCTTTGCTTTTCCCTGTTCCTGATTTCGTCCAAGAACGGAGAAAGGGAATCAGCAGGCAGTACCTCACTAAGATCAATCTCACAAAACTGTTAATTCAGAAGTAAATAGTAGTGAGAAATCCAGGATTTTACTAAAAGATAAGATTTCAAACAGGGCCACTGCATTCTTTTCCCTTCCACGATTTCTTCTTTGTTTATCCACCTTTTGTGTTCATTTTTCTTTTTTCCCATCATGGTTCTTTCGATTATGAAAGTACCTGAAATGTTGCTGTCAAAGAAAAATGGCCTAGATAGCGATAACGCCTTCTCATTGCCTCTGACTGTGTTACTGATTCCAACTGTAAGATCTTCCCAGTGATTCTGTGATTGACACTTTCAAAAATTATCTCAAAGAGCTTAAAAAACTTTCAAACCACTAATCACTATTACAAATGATCAAGAGTATTTTACTTCAAGTATCTCATTAGAATAAAACACATCCGATTAAAAAAGATGGCTTATATGGAAAACCAGACAAGCAAGCACCATAATCACAGACCTGTTCGGAAGTCTATCATAGCTCCCATAATGATGTAACAGACACTTCATGTTTAAAGGATGAAGGATAAGGTTTTGGCCATCAACCGCCTGAAATAGGCCAGGGAAAAAACCCATAAGCAAAGGGGATTGCAATGACATAACGAAAAGTAGTGCAAGAATCACCATCACCTGGTAAAAATTGTACGAATCGCTGTCCTTTCCACCATTGCACCCATCAAACCTTACTTGTAAACTCTTATTATCCCTCGATGAAGATGAAGAAAATCTGTCACGGTCATCTAATGATTCTCGTAAATCAGAAGTTTCAAGAGAACTTGACGACACATCTGGAGTTGAAGTTTCTACCCATAATGACTTGTCACCAACAGAATTAGACGGAGATCCCCATGGAGATTCGTACACATCTACACCAATATTGGATACTCTTGCAGTAGGAGGAGATCCAGGAAAAGTTGTTAAAGAGGAATTGAGCCTGCTAGTCATATAGCCATTAGAAACCTGGCGCTCATTCCAATATTTCTTTCTCTGCTCCAACTGCTTTATTGCAGCACAGACATACGGAAGTTTCTCCATATCATCTACTAGGCCTGAATCTGCCCTGGCTAACCAACTATCTAGATCTGACATTGCTTCTCTAACTGAAAGGTCCACATCTGAAGTAAATGTAAACTTTGAGAAGGAATCATGAACTTCATCAATTGTATCTATCCCTTCATTATTTTTCAGAGATAACCGAAAAGAATCTTTTTGACGGGTTAAGAGCCAAAATTCTATGACATCACCAATAGAGTACAGCTTAACATTTTCGATATAGATGGTATACAAATCCTTTGAAGATATCATCATGAAACACAAGGGACACTGCTTACTGTATTCAGCTTTACGATCATCTTCACCCAACATTAAATACTGCATAACACAAGGAAAACAAAAGATATGACCACAAGAAGTTATCTGTGGACATAGAGGTTTGTCCAAACATATTGGACAGTGTACTTCAAACGGAGTAAAATACTTGAGACAGATTATGTCTTCCCACAATAGCATCTTATCCGGGTCCATGGATTCAGGTTCATAGTTTCCTGAATCTAAAATAACGAACTTGTAATTTGCCTGAATAAACAAGTCTTTATTGTAAGGCTTTCTCCTCTGCTGTCTTCTGGGAGGTGGGGCCCGAGGCCTAGGATTTTGCCGAGAAATGGGATCATAATGAAAATTGAGCAAGTGGTTACCACTAACCATCAGGGTCTTCCTTCCAGCTGAAGTTGTAGAACTTCCTCTAGGACCTCCTCTCGAAGTAGTGCTCTGACCATTGTTTGGGGAAGCAACTGATTGAGACAATTTTCCTTGATCTTGAATAGATCGAAGTCCATCACCTACTTGATCAGCAACATTTACCATATTCTTTCCAGCACCATGTTTCTCCCAATAGTTTACCTTAGGAAAGGAGAACAAAGCATTTGAGTAGAGAATCAGATTTAGAGCTTACAAGCAACAATTTTAACTTGAACAGTTACTAGCACAGCAGCCAATGCTGATAAGGAATTGAAGTAGGACGCACAAAAAAGCGACTAGATTCAATCACTGGAATAGAAAAGCTGAAGAGCAGCAAATTATACCTTTTCAGAAGGTCCATCAGAATCGTCATGTGCAGCTTGTATGACTGGTCCCAAAATAAGCCAAAACAAAGTAATAAGCAGAAAAAAAAAATTTAAGGGAGTTGAAAGTACTAAAAAAACTGCATTCTTGTGAAAATGCACACTAGAATAAAAAAGAAAGAAATTATGAGAGTAAGTAGGAGTAGGAGTAGGAGTAGGAGAAGGAGAAGGAGAAGGAGAAGGAGTAAATAAGGAAGGGTTCAGGCATCGGTTGTTCAAGGGGGGGAAGACTATCACAGGTAAACAGCAACAGGGAGTGCATAGTAAAGCAAGAAATGAAAAAAGGCATCTGAGATTAGATAAATTTAAGTGAGGGTAGAAACACAAATCAAATTCAAAACCAACAATTAAAGACGTTGACAAGGTAAATTCGATGGGAAGAAGAAGGAACAAGATGAAGCAATTTAAATTAGACAAATAAAATCTGCTACAATTTTTATTTTTATTATTCTTGTTCTTTTTGGTGGGGCTTATGATGAAGGAAACCTAGAATAGAGTAAGTGGTCTAAACCAAAGTTTGAAAATGAATGAGAAATTGATGATGCACATTTGCGTGATAAATAGTTTAGGGTTTGGCAGAAGAAAAGCAACAGTAGTAGCAAAACCTCGTGCACGTATCATAAGAAGTTTTCGTTCAATCGTAAATAAACACTGTTGTTTTTAAGTTGGATTTTGAAGACATCGACTTTGAGTACATGGAATTGAGTTCTAGTTCTTGTCCTACTTGTTCTCTCCCAATTGCAAGAACTCTCTACCGCCGCCGCCCCCGCCTAAACAGGTGTAATCCAATCGCGACTTGAGGCTCTCCGTTCCCTTTTTCTTGTCATCTCTGTCACTGTTGATCCAACCCTTCTCAACAGTTCTCGCCTACCCATAAACTACAAACCCCCCGGAGATGGCTCAGCAAATTACAGCTCAAACTCAATTTTCCAAAGAAGTGGTCGATTTGTCTAATTAGTTATCGAAAGCCATTAGAAATAGAGAAAACAAAAGCAAGGATAATAATAACCCTAGCAGTAAAAACCAGGAAATAAATAAATAACGAGCAAGAGCAGCAGAGGAACTAAATTAGTAACAGTAGACAAATTTTTTTGAAAAAAAAAGTTCGGAAAAACAGGGGGGGTAAAAAAAAAAATAAATTTCACCTGCGGTATCATGGTAAGAAGCAGAGTCAGAGATTCGGACGGATCGGAGGACGGCGGAAGGAGACAAATGCTGCAGCTGCTGTTGTTGTTGGGAAGAAGGAAGAGGTGAGATGAAGCTGCCATGATCAGAATTAGGAGTTTGCGGAGAGACTGTAGACGATGATGAGGACGACGACGACGAAGAAGCAGGTGTGTTGGAGGGCAAGATGGACATCAAACACACTCTTTCTGTTTCCTGCTAAACTCACCGTACCTGCGACACGGCAAACAGACAGAGATAGAGAGAGAGAGAGAGCTCCGGTTTGTTTTGTTAGTTTTTCTTTTTTCTTTTTTGGTTAAAAAGTAAAACTGGAGGAGGAAAAATTTTTAAAAAGAAAAGAAAAAAAAACCTGGTGGGCTTACCTTGTGTGGCGGCCCAACGACCGAGCCCATTAATCCACTTCGAACTGTTCTTCCCAAGCCCAACAATAGTAGCAGGTGAGGCACATACCATCATGTGTTTGAATATTTGGGAAAAAAGCAAATAATAAAAAATATGGAATAAAAAATTAATTTGAGAGTTTTTTGGAAGGTGATACCATATTCATTAGTGAATTAATTAATTGAAGAGTGTAATAATAATTATGTAATGGATTAGTTAATCCGTTAATCGAGGAGTGTAATGATAGTTATATAGTGATAATTAAGTTGAAGTGAAAGATTTTCTAGATAAGATGTGAATAAATAATGATAAATGTTGCGAATGTGTTTTTGAAGAGATAACTCTTTTTTTTTTTTTTTTTGGTTAACACTAAATCCTGCTCCCATTTATATACTCACATGCTTTGGTTATATAATAAGATGGTAAGATACAAGTATGAATGGCCGCGTGTGTTTGTTCAGATTAGATGGAGCATATTATCACATCTCTTTAAAAGTAGTCTAATATGTATTATTAGTTAGTAAATAATAATAGTAACTCAATCCTAGTCAGACTCTCTCTTTTTTATTATCTACGTAAATGCAAATGCAACGACGAGACTAGTCTTTTTTTTTTTTTTTTTGTCAACAAAAATACATTTGTATAACCTATTCTATCCTCTAATCTAAAGGGGAGGGGGAGCCTAAGAAAGCTGTGATAGAAAACTAGTAGGTATACAGACCCAACTAGATCAAGAGAATACTCTGACACAACTCTTAGATTTTTTTCGCTGCAGGTGAGATTTGAATTCACTTAGAGCCCAAGGAGGGACTTAAGCCCCTCCCTGATGGCCACTGGGCCCAGTGGTTACAACGACGAGACTAGTCAATCAGCAACGATTCACCGACCCCCCGGGTCTCCTCCGTCAGCCGCCTGAGTCGATGTGACGGCTTTTGTCAAAGATGATTTGATTCGTCAGAGGAGAGATCAATTCGGCCTGTATTAACAAAAAAAGGGAGAAGCTAGCAGAAACAAATTAAATCGCAGCCCCTCTTCTTCAACTTCCTCTTCTGTTAGTGTTAGCCACACACTCCATGCCATCCAAATTCCAATCGTCTACTATACTACAGTTAATCAAATCTCTTTCCACTGATACAGGCATATGCGTCCAGCCATTATTGTTTTTCTTCCTTTCCTTTACACCAACCAACACAACGAAAAAACAAACTGGCACACACACATGGTCTGGTCCGACATAGAAAACAGATCTACCAAGACGCACTGCTGGGAATAAAAGACCCATACCCACCACCCCTTCTCTCCCTCTCGGAGATTCAAGAGCCAAACATTCTAATATAATCAAATTCAACTTCAAATGTGCGAATCTCCGATGGAGCCAGTTCCACCTCCAGTCTTGTAGGATCAAAGGCTCCTCCTCTTAAACCCCTGCGTTCTTCAGAAGCCCCTTCTACTCGCCACTCTAGTCTCTTCTTCTCCATCTCACTTCTTTCTTGATTAGCAGACAAATTCATCTCTGTCACCTTGCTAATCTGCAAAACATATCGACACCATCAATTTGATTGCTTTGTGACACCCACCCGGGAAAAAAAAAAAACCATGCTCATAACTAGATAGATAAATGTTAAAAAAAAGTAGCATTTCTATTGCCTTCTTTCCCGGGAAAAGCTTCTTCAGTTCCACTTTTTCCATGACCGAGTAGTCTCTGTCTTCACCAGTCTTTCCATGCATCAAATACACCCGACATGGAGAAGAAGAAAAACAAATTAGCCTCAACAGTATAATCACTAGATATTGGGCACCAAATGTACAGCTAACGAGTCTGACATTTGACACTGAAAACATCCACAGCTAATGCAAAGGTGGTAATAAAAACAGGACGACAAGCACTAGTCTGAAAAGAAAAGCACTTGATATCATTGCCATTATTTTTCCACCTCTCTCTCTCTCTCTCTCTTCCCCTCTCCCTCTCTAATTATTACTATTATTAAATCATTGTAGTTCAAACACACTGGAACATGTCCTTAAAGGGTGTATACAAGTTATTACAGTTTTCTTAAGCCAGATTCAATCACAAAACAACAGCAAAATGCAGCTTTTCTAATAGCTTAAAGACGACGGAAGCAAGTCAAAAGTCAAATACCTCATATAGGTGAGCCAACCGTAGTAGTACTTTGCCATTCTCCAGTTCCTGCAATTGAACAGCAAAAAAATTGAATTTGCTGGACTGATGTATGAAAGGTTCTAATTAGCATATCAAGTGGGTAAATTTTTTCAAGTTGAAGCAGAAAGAAGTATTCCAAATTGAAGCATGCACACATTCACTTGCTCTTACTAGTATTGCATCCACATTCATGCATAAGTTTGTACACACGAGTCCAAAGAAAGTTCAGAAGGCTTCTAGCCAAACGTGCCTGAAGCGTAATAATTGCAATATTCTCGGGTAAGCTATAGGCAGGATCAATAGCAGAAAATGCAGCTACGTGAGTCCCCATCCAGTTGTTCCCATCCTGCAGAAGAAAAAGTTAAATCACCTAGATTTGGTGATCATTTGATAAAAGCAACTTTAAATGCACCTACCTGTTCAGCAAATGCTAGGAGCAGTGGAGAATAAATCTCCTGGCCAAACGCACGACGCCACTTTGCCCCCTCTCCCCGGGGATCAATTCTGAGATAGAATTTCCCTTGAATCTGCATGAAGGGGGAACAGGTGACCCAACTAACAATGAAGACGAGAAAAAAAAATTTAAGGGAATTTGGTTGCTGATAGAGATTATCAAGTTATTGAGATTTGTCAGCCAATGATGTACAACAGTAAAGCCCAACTGTACTTAGCAGATAATAAACACATTTCTTTCTTTATAATTGTTATGGTTGATTAAAATGGAGAATATCCCTACCATCAAACCTTTGCAAGTGTTGTGAACACAAACTTCTTCATTCAGTGCCTCACCAACACCTCTAGCATCATCATTAAGCAACCTCCTATGGAGCAAGATGCAATAATGTGCATCACAAACCATATATGATTGATTAAAAAGCAATTAAAATAGAATAAATGTTCGTTTTCAGAGGTATAATTAACTAACTAACAACCATAACTCTGGCAAACCAGACCTGTGAAGCATAACTTCTATTTGACCATCCACCAGACTTGTTGCACCAACTGCTCGGTCCACCAGAACTGAAAGTTCAATATCTTCATCCTCCAAATATATACCCAAATTTATCTAATGATAAAGAAAGAGGAAAAACGTATAAGCACATTAATCAACAGGCACAACACGCATTCATGATGCATAGGATGGTAAATCTTGCAAGTTATATTTTAATCATAGAGCAACAATAACAAATCAAAGATTCAGTCAGGATAGCAACAATAATGACATACAGGATAGTAGTTTCCAGCTATTGGTTGGTGTACTTGCAAATCCCAATCAGATCTGTAGTCTCGCACCTGGAGGACATCAAACTTAAATGCACTAAAAAGGAGAATAGTAACAAATCTTGAAACGTCAAGTTAGCAACTCTTCTTTATCCTTTTATATAGGGGGTTCAAAAGGTGGAGGAAAGAACTAACAAGCTCCAAAAATATATATTTATGCACAAGGGCACGCTACCAGACAAAGACCCTTGGCTTCTCTCTTCTTGTGAATATCAACAGAAACTAAAATTAGGTTCATATAGTTATGTAAATTGGTGATCAAGCATATACGTACTCTTTTGATGAAATCTCTCCCATTAGAATCTGTATAGAAAGTTCTATTGCTCCTCAAGGAGGTGGCAATTCTAGCTATTACTTCCTTACCAACACCATCATCCACAGGTATAGGACCAATCTGATAATAGACATGTGAAAGTTAGAACATCAAGCGACCATAAGAGCCTATGAGAATAATAAAGGTGAACTTACAGTAAACTCAACTTCAGCGTGTTCCTTCTCCTTGTATACCCTTGTGACCTGTCTAAATTCAACTTTCATCAGTCAACGTTAAAAATCCTTGCATTAGCAAGCCAATCGATAAGTTTCAACCGGATCTCTCAGATACTACATCTCAACGGAAACTGCTGTTGTTATGGATTTTATTGACTTTTGGTAGCTAAGCGATCCAAGTGCTTAACAAGATTTATGCCCAATCTGATTTGGTATCTTTACTCATTATATTGTACAACCTTTAAAATAACTTACTCAAGCGATACAAAAAAGTACAATTTCTATAATTCCTATAAATATCAAAAGACATGAAATAATACAATGATTTTAGTGTAATTAATATACTTGCCAATGATGTAGATAACAGTTTTTTACAAAGAACACAAAGAAATCAAACTAATTAAAAGGGATGAAGCTGCTAGAAGAAACAGAGACAAACTAAGAAATAAATAAATCTGAGTTCAGGCTAGCAAGTAGAATTTGTAAATCTGATTGGTGGATCACAAAACTCTCTTCAGTTAGGCGTGCACCCTAAGAGAGAGAAATGTAGTGATTTCATATTCTGCTTTCACTGTGGTAGCATCTCTTATTGTGCCATTATCCGCTAAGTACATCAAACATGACCTTTCTCAGTATATGGTGCCAACAATTGAAATTTGCGCCTACCCAGAACTTGTTCTGCATATCATCCATTTGGTATTCGCAGATCTTTCTAGCATTTTTCTCCATTCTATCATGTACATTGGTACTAATTGCACTCATATTCACATTAGACACATTAACATGACTTCAAAAGTTAGGACTAAGTTAATCTAACTAGTTCTATTTAGAATAGTTTCAGCTTCTGAAAGCACACAAAACTAGGTTCGACGATAGCTCGTTGCAATTGAAACTAGGATAGCAATTGTATAAGCTGTTACGTATTTTCCAAATGTAGGCCACCTGATGTAGCCATGAACTCAGCTGTTGATGTATTTCATCCAATAACGGACCCCGCACAACTGTCAAGGGAACCTAATTGAGGAGGACGGATCAAAATCAATTGTTTCCCATAATCTGCATTGCACATGACTACAAGCTAAATACTAAAGCTGAAAAGCCATAAAGAACAGAATACCTGGCTATCAGATTTTACAGGGAATGTACCATTTGGACGGAAGATATATGCCCCAGATGCCTTCCAAAATAAGGAGAATCCGTAAGTTAAAAACCAAATAAAGAATTCAATTCAGTAAATTAACGAACGTTGTTGCATGCTTAAATAAAAAGAAGACGTACAAAAAAATGCAAAGAATAGGGAATTCATTAAAAAGATGAAAATACCTGATTAACTCTGTCAGTACCATTATAACCAGAATAATAGCCATATGATTGTCCAGCAAATGCTGTGACCTTTATAATGAAACAAACAACAATCGATATCAGAATTATCTTTTCCTGTAACCTCATTCCATAAGCTTTTCAGAAGTCCCTATTTTAAGCAGATTCAAGAAACCTTGTTAGGTTGATTGTAACCATTGTCTTTGTCAATGATCACACTACTGTTTCCAAGTTAAATGACAAAACACTAACATTGGATAAAGGAAAAAAGAGAGTGGATGGCAGTAGATGCTACTATTAATTTGGGAGAAACCAAAAGAAAACATTATAAGATGAAAAATCTGGGAAAAAAACATGCATACCTGATTCCTGCTATTAATGTAACTGGTAAGCTTTCCTTCATCTGCAGTGTAAAGCAGTTTCAAATTTCCTTGACCAACTTCAATCGTATTATTACTATCTCTTTCTGACAGAGACCATTTGGAGATGACAGACCTAGAACCTGCTCCCAAAAATTTAGAAAGGGAATAAAAATTAGAGAAAACCAAGAACATCAACAAAAACAAATCTGTTTTCATAGTAACCAATTCAGGTTCTACATTCTTATATAGAACCACAACAACGTGAGACACGTTGTGATAAGTTGACCTGTTTTTCTTGAGCTTGAGACTATGTAAGTACTGAAACCAAGGGGTGGTACAGATGCTGAGAAGGCGAGCCAATATTTATCCGAGTCAGTAGCAGATCCACCCAAATTTCCCTTTAGATGATAGTTTCTGGTTGACAAAGAGGCACTGGAAATAGGAATTAGCTGAGACTCAATCTCTCTTCCATCAGAATCCTGAACGATTAACCCCTGGGAAGAAACCTGCAAATTCCAAAATGTTCACCATTTTTATATCCAGAAACTTGAAAAGGGCATTTTCCATTAGGGTGTTCGCCACTGTCTATGCTCTTAGGATATCCTCTCTTATGGACCACAAAAGGGCCTTGGGACAGGTCTCAAGTTCAAATATACTGCCACTAGGGGTTACCCGATAGGTTTTGAAGTAAAGACTTCACCCCAAAACTTAAACTGAATATTCCTAGTTTGTTTCTCATACATAGATTGTACTTCAAGAAGATATGTTTTCTCACATCTTTTTCAATAACTTTGCATAGTTTATTGCATGCAGCTTACAAGTCTTAGATAATGCACTACAATATACTTCATGATTCAACAAGGTTTCCTGCTTCATGATTGTACTATATTGTGATATAGTATATCATCATTTTTACTACTTACTTTACATATGTTTTACCAGCACAAACCATTTCCTTACTACTGGATCAATGGCTGAATAATTTTCTTAGGATTCTGCATAATTTCCTTTCTACTTCTTCCTTTTAGACTAAGTGTCTTACCTCTATTTTTTTTTTATTGTTGAAATTAACTGCAATGAATATGATAAAACTTTTCTGGTGGTAATTGGATTTTCAGCTCATCAAAGTTGGAGCTGTGGGCATTCTTTCTGTCCCTGAAGGCGAAGCAGAAGGAACCAACCCAAATGGGTGTGCGAGCACTTCCTCAAGTTTGTGCACACATTTTTCTTAAATAGAAATCAGTACCTGGTACCTACAATGCTTTTCTGGGTAAGGTTGGTGCGCAATTTACAAACCTCACAGGATTTAGGGGAAGTTTGGAAAAATTTTCTAATCTCAGTCCTTTATGCAGGTAGACCTCAACATCAGCATACCTACCTGTACCATCCTTTTAACATAATCCCCTTGAAAAAATATGAAACTCAGATCAAATTGTGTGCAACATAATGGCATTTGAGAAAAAGTCAATAATTGATGCAAGTAACATTCAGTTTCCCAATGATAATTTGACAATTTAAAACATGTTAAAACACAAAAAATCACACATTAGCCCAAGTTTAAAACATGGTATATTTGCCAAGCATTCCCCCAAACAATTTAATCAAAAAGAACAGGGAAATTTGCCAAATTGGTCCCTAACATTACAAAAAAAACTTTTTTAGTCCCTAACATTTAAAATCAACCAGAATTGTCCCTAACATTTAAATTATGATCCATTTTGGTCCTAATGCTTGTATTTGCTCATTTCTCCAACTAAAAATAGCACGCCTCTCTCACATGGGCATATTTTCAAGGGCAAAACTGGAAAAACACTTCATTTCCAGTTGAAAGCAAAAGTACACGGGACCCCATTACTCTCTCTCACCCTCACCCTGCCTTGTTAGCCTTGAGTTCCACTCTGCTATTTCCTCTTCAATTCACTTCACTCTTTCTCTCTATCTCTCTTTCTTTCTTTTTCTCTCTCCTTTCCAGCTTTATATATTTGTAGCAACAATAGCTAGTAGTATTAGTGGTACAACAGAAAGTGAGGGTAATGGAGGAATAGTTTAAAGGGTTTTAGTGGGTTTTGGCTGTTTTTTGTTTGTCTCTTCCTCTTTTCCGGTTTTCTTCTTCTTCTTCTAAATCCCTTCAACTGGGATTTTTTTGAAACTTGTGCCGAGGCGAATTTTATTCGACTTCTCCAGTTTTCTGCTATTGTTACTAAGGAGTAGGGAAGTCATTTAGGTAGGAGAATTTTTGGGGCCTTCCATTCAGCTTTGATTCTGCATTTTCTGTAATTCTTTTTCTACTTATGGCACATAAAGGGCTAAAACTGTTTCCTTTTATGAAAATTTACCCTATGAAAATCGATTTGCCTGGGTTGTTTTTGAGAATTCGGGAGATGCATACCAAGGGGAAGAGTACGAACATGTAAAGTTTGAGTTTTTATAGTTATTACTTTTCTTTTTGGTTTTGAGAGCCAAAATTACCAAAGTTTCAAAATGAAGTATGTTTTCTGGTTTTACCCTTGAAAATATGTCCACGTGAAAGAGGCGTGCTATTTCTAGTCAAAGAAATGAGCAAATACAATCATTAGGACCAAAATGGATCATAATTTAAATGTTAGGGACAATTATGGCTGATTTTAAATATTAGGGACTAAAAAAGTTTTTTTGAAAAATGTTAGGGACCAATTTGGCAAATTTCCCAAAAGAAAAAGCTACGAACACAAGACATTTACATTTTTTCAGTTCATTAGTTACTGGTGCTGAGTATCGCTTAACAACCCATGTCATTAGAAGAATCCATTCCAAAGGTGAAAGCTAGATCACATCTACTGGCTAATCGCAAATTCTCCACCAAAAAAGCAGAGACTTTTCAACAAACATTGAAAAAACAACAAAAAAGTTGAGGGAAACACTTACAGGAATTCGAATGATTTCAACTCTTTTCCATCCTATAGGATTATAGGCAACCACAACCTAACAAAGGTGACAATAAAAAAAACAAAAAATAAGGACAACAGACAGAACCCACACATCAAGGTGACAAAAGAATGAACAGGAAAGAACAAAGGAATGGTATATACATACCAAACTTTTCCCGTTTAATAAATTGGCTTCCGTAGGAGGACAGTAACTGATATTGAGTAGAGGGCACTAAAAACAGACATAAATAAGGATCAGGCCATATCTTTAATCATGTACAAACAGAAAGAGAGAGGGCAGTTATGAACAGACAGAAACATTATAAATGCAACAGCCAACAGAACAAGAATTGATTGTTGGAGTAACTATCATGGTTCATCACACTCCACGTAAATGACACCACTTAAGCAATTATAATGTCTCGCATTGTCTATTTTTTTACGACGACTTGTGTAGTAAAAGGTTTACAGAAACTCGTCTAATCGAATTTGAGCACTCATAGTGATAATTCATCAGATAAGCATCTTTAGATGGTAAACATTTTATAGCATAATAGTTGTTTATCACTGTCGAGGGGTGCAGATACCTACTTGTTTATTATATGAAAATGATCTAGAAATATCCATAAAAAAAATTAATGCTGTCTACCAAAGTCAGGATGTATGGAAAACTAGAATCACATAACTCCTTTTCCACAAGTAGCAAGCGAATAAGCTGAAGAATTCTAGGATCTACATAAGTGTGATATGTATATAGGTATTGCCTGCTCAAATTTAGTGACTGGATTGTTGTGTCTAGTGCTTAATTTTGACTCTGCTAAAAACGCCAGAGAAGCTGCCACCACTTTCTCAGCCTGCAAAAGTCAATATTCAGAACAGCTAAGAGATTTAGTTCTATAGCTGCAATAAAACAAGTAAGAGGCCAGAGAGCTGATAGGACCAAAAAATGAGAGTGAGATGACTATCCATTGCGCATAAATATTTGATCTGATCGATGAGCACCTCTGTATAGCCAATTGAAAGTCTCATCGCATAATCAGCAGCCACGTGCTCTCTTTCCGTTCCAGTGATGGCATCATGGTGTTGCGCAATTGCAAGAGCATCAGCCAGTGCATCTGTGTTTGGTCCCAAATTACTCCGGCCTTTAAAAAATTCCAATTGTCTGGCTGCCTAATATGGTTCCGAGGAAAATATTACATTTCAATAAGTGCAACACGCCACAAGCATAAAAATGACTTCATCACACTTTTCAGATCAGGTAATGGGGGACAAAGAGCCTACCAAAAGATAACCACTCATCATTCTGACATAACCTTTCAAGGCTGGCCTACTGGTAAAGTAACCAGTCCAATATGCATTTTCCCGATCAGCATACCTAGATCACATATTTGTTAAAAAATCTGGAAAAGTGATTGAAGAGAAAGCTCACTATATCCCGTGCATTCAATATATATTACTCACGGGAAGAAGTCACCAGTTTTGAGCGGCCATTTCTCATTGGCAGTATGTTTTGCTTCTGTATAAATGGATGGTGTAGAATACAGAGCATTTACACGCCCATCCTAAGTATTTCTCAAGAGGTTTCAATATGTTAATAAAAGTAAAACTAGATGCTATAAGGGGGAAAATATGCATAAATAAGCTTGTATCTGCTTCATTGGTCAACTCTAGTAGAAAATGTGTACCATGTTCACATAATGAATAAATTTATCCATCTGCCTGAACCATGAAAGCGCATATTGATACCGAAAGTCTTCCCCCATAGTCCACATTATATGGTTTGTTCTGGTCACATTTGCCTGGAAAAGGACAAAAGAATGATGAAGCTACAAACAAATGACAATGAGCACATACTAATTCAAAACTTTTTCACGAGCTGAGGATTTCTGAAAATGCTCTCAAGAACTTCCAAATTTCAAAATTTTTACACATTATTCCATGCAAGGCACTCTAATCCCCTTTTTCATAAAGAATTTTTCTACCAAATGGCAAGGAAAAATCTATCAAGGGCTATGCCACCAAAAGTATAATGCACGTATTGAGATTGAGGAGGCTACCTAGAGCAGCACATTGAATATCCAACAAAACCACAAACAAAACTTGAGAGCATATGGTGCAATCAGCAAATTATACCTGTGCCAGAGCAGCTATGACAAAATCATCGACTCGCTCTTTAACATTGTAGTCAAAAAGGGTGAGATCATCCTGCATCCAGGTCCATGGATCTAAGGCCACCATGCAATATCAAATGCAACATTTTGAAAAAGATATTGCAGAAATGAAAAACCTGAATTGGAGCGGACACGTCATTTACTTCAAACGTGAAACCATCAGGAGGACTATAGTGCACGGGGAATATCCCAGTGAATATCTGATTTACAGGGTTAGAAGATTAGTCTGATTGTTGACACATCTAAGTTGAAGATTTTTATTATATTTCTGACTGAAACATGGTTAGAAGTTCAGTATCCCACGCCATGCATCCAGTAGTAGCTAGCACATGCCAAGAGTCAGACAACATGGAAAGCAAAGAAGGCAGGTTGAGTTCCAGGAGTTTCCAAGTCAAAGACCTGTGACGAAGAGCCAAGTGACTGAGATCCCTGCCAAACAACCTCCAGTGACTTGTCAGTCTTGCGCTTAGCCCTATCTTGGTAATCAATACGTGCAAAAAATAGGGAGTCAAATCCCAGCTGCAATAAGATCAGTAGCGACGTGAATCAGAATGTTGATAGGTGGTGCAGTTGGAAGACAATCTTTCACTGTACAAATATAGACCAGGAGGCACAAGAATTTAGTAGAATAGGAAAGTCAAGATAGTATCTTATTGCACCTCAGCACCGAGCAGATAAGCCTGAACAGCAGAATGCCCAAAAGGATCAATCTGCCAACCAACTCTTGGTTTCTGATTGAATTCGTGTTTTATAAAACGATGTCCCAGAGTTGTCTGATCAATCATGTCAATGTAATGCGGAGTTGCCTCATCATGCATGCACATGCCCCCATTTCTAACCAACCAGAAAGAAAGATTGACGAGCCAAATGAATTGTGTGGACTGAAAAATTGATGCGAGGGAGAGTTCAAAGGACACGGTGAAAGATAAGTTAGTAAATACATAAATTCAAGGCGACCAGAATTGACAAGGTCCCTGACTTCGGCCTTGAGAGTGTCACTCTGCTGCCTCCACCAGCGCTGGAAGAATGCCTGAGAGCATTGTCCTGGGTTAGAACAAACCTTAAAAACAGACAAATAAAATAAGAAAAGAAAAGGAGTAGTCCGTCCTAGCTGAAAATGAAATTCAGTGCGTTGTAAAATATGCGAAGGAACATGCCATTTCGACATAAATGAACCTCCGATTGGGGTCATCGAGAAGGGCTGAGATGACAGAATCCAAGACGTTTTGCACACAAGCTCCCTGCACATAGTGGGTGGGGTTGATTAATTAGTCGGCGGTAAAATAAGGGGTAGCTATCCTCCTCCCGCATACCAAGTCCACCAGCAGTTAAGAATGAGAGTAACCGTAATAGGGGAGAGAGAGAGGAGTCATAGAAGAGAAAGAAAATGAAGGGGTGAGGAGGGTGGGGGGCGCAGAATTTTGGGGAAATGGGAAGAGAACAACAAGCTAAGATGATAGTAGCAGTAGTAGTAGTAGTTTTTTTATTAAAAAAAAAAAAAAAGGGAGTAGGGAGAGGGGAGAGGGGAGAGGGGAGAGGAGGAGAGGCGGACCCGAATGGAATTGTTAGCACCGGCATAGTACTGATCAATGGTCTTCAACCAACCGACGTCGTCGTGAGAGTGGGGAACTAAGTGGACGTTGATTTTGTGAGGGTCGATGGCCATGGTAGTGTTGTAGAACATGTACTTGGCCTGAGTCGCCGGGAGCAGGCA
Source organism: Coffea arabica (assembly GCF_036785885.1). NCBI lineage: Eukaryota > Viridiplantae > Streptophyta > Magnoliopsida > Gentianales > Rubiaceae > Coffea > Coffea arabica. The sequence continues at coordinate 1,554,817 of NC_092323.1, read as the reverse complement.
GATGATGATGATGATGGTGGTGGTGATCGTAGCCATAGAGAAGCAGCCGCATTCAAACAACGAGAAGATGAAGAAGTTGTTCTTGTTGATGATGATGTTCTTCTTCATCAGCTAATTAATTAATTTAACTAGTAGTAGCAGTCGTCTACCGCCAATACAAGATTGTAGGGCACCGGCCTGCCTTAGAGGAGAGGGAGAGGGAGAGGCTTCACGCCTTCACCCAAGAGGAAGAAGAAGAAAGAAAGAAATACACCACGGACTTAGCACTAGTGATGATTAAGAAGAAGCAGAAATGAAATGATGGAGTAGTAGCAGACTCCTCCAAAATGGGCCCCCGAGGAGCACAGTAATTGGAGCGTGAGGGGGGGCGTGGGCTGGGTTTTTGAGGGCAAATGTTAGTGGGATTGGGCCGTTTGGGCTGTTTAAATAATGAGCAAGTGAACTGATGGATGGGGGACTGCAGGGGAGACTGGGCCGTTTGGCCTATTGATACATGAACAGTGCAACGGACGATGCTGGATCATACATTTCCATCATCATCAGTCGTCGGATCGGGTCTCATATCAACTGGAACCACCGCCATCATCAGATGTATATACACTACTGACTGCCGTGTAGCTATCTGCTCTTTTTCACAATAATCAATTTGCTAGCTACTGCTCTACTGCTAAGGTATTATTTATATATTCAATATTAGTCCTAGTAGGGAGGGGAGGTGTTCTCCTGGACTTCGGGTGAGGAAGACGATGGAAGACAGTTTCCGGGTTCGGGTGGACAGGGTTTTTGGGTCGCTCGTCTCTTCTTCTCCTTCCAATAATCGCAATAGTAACCATACGCCGCCGTCGTCGTCGTCTTTGACTTCTCTTTGGAGCCTCTCCGACCAAGAGATTGAGAGAAAGGAATGGAAGAGAGACTCCCCCGACTGCCCTCCTCGTTCCCCTTCCCCGCCTTCCAACCTTCACCACCCTCTCCTCTCCTCCTCCTCCTCCTTCTCGCCTTCCACTGCCGCCCTATCTCTTCCTCCACCTCACCGACAGCACCTCTATCCCGACCGCGGTAACTACGACCACCAGGACCACATCAGGAATAACGAGGAGCAGGAGGAGGACAATCCGGCGGGCAAAGGCCACCAAGATCACGAGGACGGACAAGATTGGGATATTCGATCCTCCATTGGCCTCGACTGCACTCTTGACTTTGAGGTATCCCACCCCCCAATTCTCCTCTTCCTTTCTTTCTTTTTGGGATGTAGGTAGCTATGTATGTGTGTGTGTATATTATCATGCGGAATTAAACCCCCCAAAAAATAATAATAATAATAGCACTACTCTGGCAGTGTTCTTCATTGATACCCTGCGCTCAGCTCTCATTCTTGCTTATCACCTGGCTGGAAACGTTTAAAAAAATAATTAAAAAAACAACAACTACTACTACAACTACAACAACAGCAACCAAAGAGAGAAACAAAACTGAACACTGACTCCCTACAACATTGCCACAAGAAGAAGGAGATGGTAGGCTTGTTGACTCTGATTGGGGCTGTTGCTTCTCGTCATTTACTACTTGTCTTTCTCCATGGTTGTCTATCTTTTGTTAATACTACTATCTCGCTATTATTTGCATTTGCAACAAAGGAACAATTTTATTCCCAGGGGTCACCAACCAGTTTTACTGTTTATAACCTGCCTAGTGTATCTATTCTTACAGGATGAGGAAGATGAATATGACAAAGTGGCTGTAGGCAGGGAAAAAGCTGGTGATATCCTATGCATGGGCGATGTTGTCGACTATGGAATCGAAGTAAATGCCCACAATGAACTTCCCAGCTCATTTAAGGATGCTCCCAGAGACCCCCGTGCAAATCACATGGCTGCTAAACTCAGGCTCAGGGAAGATGCAGAAGCTGCTGGAGATTTTGATACCTCCAAACTTTCTGAGATGTGCATGTCGTCTCTAACGAATAGACAGGGTCAACAAAAAGTAGAGGATCTTGTCACTCCGAAACCAATTCTGAGGAAGAGGGAAAACCCCATCCACAAGAAGTCACCGAAACGTGTCCGCTTCCATGAGCAGCAGCAGCCTAATTTAGGACCCAATGATTCGGCTCTCGGTACTTGTTCGCCAGAAGAAATTTCCTCCTCAGAAGAAGCACTTGATTTGCCTGGCAATCAATCTTTAGTGGTAGAAGCTAAAGCATCAGATGTTGAATCTAGTGTCCCCCTGAAATCCTCCTCCAGTGGAGAATCTGCTTTGCTGGAGGATGCGTCTACTGTGCCTCGAGTTTCTAACTATATTCCGGACTATTTAAGGAACCCCACAAGGTATACACGCTATGATCTCGCTTCATCCTATGATACAGATGAAGAATCCAATCGGAAGGCCTACATGGAGTTTCTGAATCAGGTGAACCCTGCAGAAACGCACCCCGACGAGGCATCTCTCACTTTTCAACATCCGTTGACCTTTACTCCAAAAAAGAAGGAGCATGACTTGTCGATGGTGAAGGAGAATGGGGTTAAGCAAAACCAGGTTGAAGTTTCAAAGGACAAACCCATTGCTGTTGGCATTGCAGCTGGTGATGCCTATGCCCAGGACAATGAAGTCTGTGCTATGGAGGAAGATGGGTTTGAAACTGTGGTTTGTAAAAACTCACAGAAACCAGGTCGCAGGTACCGGAGTAGGACTAGGACGGGTATGGATTCTGATGATCATGTAACTTGAGTGCAACTTCTTCAGCATATTGCTGCTGATGGAATGGGATCCTCCGGTAACTGGTTATCACTCTGAAAGAAAACTTGACATCTACTTTCTTGATGCTTAATAGTTGCTTTACAAAATGTTGAGTTGGTAGGCGATGTAATCTCTGAAAGACCTTGCAGCTTTCTACTACACGTTTGGAGTATATGCCATTCTGTGGAGTTGACCATGATCAGTTTTTTTTATTTTAAACACCATGAGTAAGTTGTTCAGGAAGCCATGTGCAGTATTTTCTCTGGAGTTAATTGTTCAGTCGAGGATGGTTGTGTGTTGTGTTGTCCTTGGCTGACCAGAACGTCAAGGATGTCGCTTTTGATATTTCTGCACGGTCAATACCTGTCATGGTTCTCGTTGCAGAATTGCGCACTCTCAAACGAGTAATGACAGAATTTAGCAAAGACCCTCTCACCGCTTTCATTATTGTTTCAGTGCTCTATATTATTACTAGGAGGATGCGCGGTGTAATTTTCAATCTTGACCATAAATGCCCAATTATTCAAATTCAGATATTAAATATGAAAAAGATTATTAGATGCTTCTCCTCTTATCGCATGGACGAATACCCTGCAACCAGATTATTAGATGAAAAAGATTCAGGCTTCAATATGAATGTAGAAATTATGCAAATAAAATCTGAATCTTGAGTAATATATTCACCTCTACCAAATATCCTCTAGTCTTTCATAAACAAGAAAAAAAAGGAAAATGGAAAATTCACTGGATTTAAGTGGAAGTAGTCATAATATTTTAGTTCTAAAAGAAATATTCAAGAGTTCCAAATAATTCCCTTGAACTGGATAAAGCATTTGAGCTTAGTAATTAAATCAAAGGTTCCTTTCTACCCGACTTGAAACCAAGAAAATCAGAATGCTATCCACAGCCACAAGAATGTTCACGTTTAAAATCAAAAGTGCACACATAACCTTCAAAGGACCTACCAAATGCTCTTGACAAAGTTCTAATGCAACAATAGGAGGACAATTAAGGCTTGAAATTGCAGCATGCCGACTATTTCCTGCATTTGCCAACATGAGTGGCAAGATATCCGTCCTGTCTGTATGCCATCACCACCAAATACCCCAACAACAGTTTGCATAGTCCTGTAGTGTAAGAATAAATCATCATAACCAAAAGCATACAGTCAAGGTGCCAAAGCATGCCTTTTCATATCAGGTTAGAGCTTGTGGAGCAACTATTCAGTTGAATGTATAACAGTTAACTTTAGTCTCTTTGAATCAGGGGACAGAAGGTATTGACAGCAATTACCCTATAAAACGTCATCCCATTGTACTTGAAAATGTGTGCTCAACCATATGGGAATGGCATTGACAGATCACAACTTAATGCTCAAAAAAAGAAAGGACCAAAGAGATAGTCATTGATCTATAATTTAGAGGTACTATCAGGTTTTGAGGCTAGCTGCAGCCTAATTCTGCTGGAGTTTCTTTCTTCATACAAGAAATTCAGTTTACTAGTTCAAGAAATGAAAATATGTATGTTTAAGCAATTGGATAAGCAAACCCAACATTGACTGCAAAAATGCCAGAATAGAAGAGTTTGAGGAGTCATTCTTTCCAAAAATGATAGCTTATGGTAGTTAATACACGAAAAGTTAAGAGAATTGGTACCTTAGCAATGGAGATGTGACAACTAATTCAATCCTGTTCAAAAGCCCACTTGTATGTACATGCTTGCGCAAATTATCAACCTGATACAGGAGCTAAAGATTGTCATACCCTATAGTTACCATTAAGGACTTTGTTCTAGATTGAAAAACAAAATAGAGGTAAGAGATTCAACTGTGCATCACAGGAAGTCAGCTATTTCCCACCTGTTGCCAGCCAAGTGGAGTAAGGTGTGCGTCGAAATATTCTGGAGACGTATATGCTTTATAGTTCTTATCCCCTTCCACATTATGGAATCCTTGAGCATGCCTCACCTAAGTTATTTCACAAAATAAAAACTTAAAAGAGTAGCTCCCAAAATGCTATACAGCATAAAAACTCTTGGCAACATTGTGCAGGCAACACAGATACATGTAAAAACTAGAGCTCCAACACTGGGAAGTCAACACATTTTTGTCTCTAGCTTTCCTGCTATACATTGATCATCCCAGAACAGAATGAGAAACTGCATTTTACAATCTAATAGGCATCAACTCATGAGCTTATCTTGGTGTAATTCTGTCTGGATGCATATAACCCATGCCCTCTATCAAATTAACAACATGCAGCAGTAAACGCATTGGGAAGTAATGTGGTGATAAAGAAAGCAAATCTCAGGGTTTATTGAAAACAAAATTCCTTAAATGCCTAAACTTCTAACATCTTACAACTTCATGAGGGAAACTTCTCCATCAAAACTTGGTAACAATCCAAAAAGAACTTGATGCTCAGAGAGTTGAGAAGCCATTCCCTTAGTAATCCGAACACGACGGCACCAATTCACCCTCAATGCATGACAGAGTAACATAGTCATTGACCAGCATAGTGAGTTTGTAATCTCTCCTCTCAAACTCAAGCTAGCAAAAACACAGAAGATCAAAAAGTCAGTAATGAGGTGAGATGACACTATGCATTTCACTTAACAGAGTTCAACTTTTAGAAGCATCCCAGTTGACAGTCTCACCACTTTCTGCACTCGCTCATTAGCAGTTGGAGTTCCTCCAAGGACGGACTCAGGAAGATATGGGCTACTAACGCGCACTTCATTCATCACAACTATAGTAGTCTTGTCCCAGTGCACTGGAAGCCTGTATACATGATGAAATTAGTAATATGAATCATAATCCTTTGTTTCATCTTTATTTGGGGTTATGCATAAGATAAATTTAAAGGTCGAACAAATACTAAATGAAAAGTAGCCACTAACAGTAAATAACACCATAAAAATCACTAAAACAACTCTTCTTAAACGATAACATACAAATGGTCATCCAGATAGTTCTTTTCTGGATGACATAAGGTAGCTGAATGTATTAAATATTCAAATGTGATGGTCTAATCAGGATATGTGTGTGTATGTGTGCACGCTCGCACGAGAGAGGGAGAGAGAGAGAAATTTGGAGAAGCATTCTTTTTCTTTTTTGTTTTTGGGAGGGGGGTGGGGGAATCACCACAGTGTAGCACCTCTATTAGCTTTGCCCAAAAATGTCAGCATGCTATGCATATAATGGATTCAGGATGCCAGAAATGCTGTAGAGTTTCACTAAAGTACTAGAGCCAACTGCTTGCACTCATGTCCATGAGTCAGTTAACTGCATTTTTAAGAAGCTCAGGGGGCTTATTCTTCTGTTCTCCTGAGAAATTTCTGATGAAGACCATAGACATTAAACAATTTCAGGCTCGGTTAATCAGATGATTCTAACCAGATTCCTATATGAAGAAATGAAAACTAAATACCAAAGTTGAAAGCAGAGGACTGCCATTTAGAAGGATTGACATGTTTCCTTGAAGACGTCTCCCTTGGTGGTGTTGGCAAGAAGAAATATATTAGTCTTCTCATGAATTTAGACAACATGGATGGATTTGTTTTGCGTACAACATTCATATGGTGCACAATGACATTCGAAGAATTAAAAAGGAGATTCTGCACAGGAATAAGATTTTTCAGCAGTTTTGCTCTCTAATTCTGCATCTAACACAACTTCTAAAATGGAGTTGTTTTATGCATCTGACCCTCAAGGCTAAGCTATTCGAATAGCCCAATGAACTTTATGAAATTAACAATCTCAAACCTGATAGAACCTTTAAATGGAAGCCATACTATCTAGTCAACATCTATGATCTTTCACTGGAAACAATTATTTTGATTAGTAAAGATTTCTTTATGACGATAGACCCTTGGAGTTGTATAACCACAATTAATTCTTGAAATAACATGCCATTTAGTTCATGCAAAAATCTGTTTTTTGCCAACAATTGGATGTCATAACAACACTAGCATTACCAGAACGTATTTATCACAAAATTGAAATAACAAGTCAAGACTGCAAAGAACCAATATTTTCAACTAGTACAAGAGGAAAGAAAAATCTTCATAAAATATACTGAAAAATCATATTGAGAAAGTCAAACCGGTAATAGAAGATCAAGAAACAACAATAAAGAAATGACAAACACAAAAACTTACGTTTTGGACAGAGCATAAAAAATGCTCTGAGCTTCAGCTGTAACACCAATCCCAAATCTTTCAGCCACCAACTCACCTTGCCTAATGAAAAATGCCACTTATAAAATCAACCACAATAATCACAAAATAGTCCAAATCCACAACTTCGTCAGAAATTTTTAAAAAATAATTCGAAATACCTAATAGCAGAGTCTTCTCTGGCTTGACGATTATTAATATCAATAAAACATTTCTTGAGATCAAGAGGGTCTTCACCTTGACCCAAAAAAGTAAACTCCTTTAGTTTCTATCGTCGTTGCCCCCTCAAATACACATCTCAGCTAGCCTTGCCTCTAAAGCCTCTAATCCTGCATACAATTATGTTTTGGGATGAAAAAAAGCAACTCTACTCACTTAAAGATGAGTGAAAAGCCAAAAGCAGAAAGGAAAAACTTCTGGTATATAGAATTTCGACAAAATGTCTAAACTCAGCGTTGCTCATCTAAAATGAACCCGATATGAGCAAAAGGGACAGTAATATTCCAATTTTATATTTAAATTAAAGGAAAAAAATGCAACGACAAATTGGGAAGAAGAAAAGGTTGAGCTTATTTGGGCGAGGAAATAACCCATTTTTTAGAAACTTACCATATAGAGACGACCTTCAAAAGAGAAAACAGAACTTAGAAAATCCCATGAGGGTGGTGGAGGGAATTTTCAAAATCTGTACCTGCAACATTACAACATCATAAAAGAAAAAAATTAGACAACAAAACTCGTAAATAATTGGGGGGAAAAGAACCAGAAGGCTGAAGAGGCTTTGGAAGAAAGAAGAGAAGAAGCAAGAAGAGGTTTTTTTTTTTTAAGAAAAGAACCGAAACAAAGCAGGGCTCATTATCACAAGCACCTAATCCTCGGGATAGAACAGAAAGAAACAGTGGGCGAAATGTACGGCTGCTGAGCACAAAGTCACTTCGCCCACCTTCTCCAACACCGCATTACCAATACAACCTCCAGAAAATAGCAGAACAAAAAAATTCAATAAAAGGGCAACTGTAAAAAAGAGAAGCGAAGTGTTAAAATGGTAAATATCAACGGGGCTAGGAGCCCAACGACTGCATTAGCAAATGACTGCTTCACCGGTTCAGGAGCAGCCACAAGGAGAAAATAGCCTGTGCAAAAATTGTACGACAAATACACAACCACATGAAAGTCAAATGGCAAGGAAGAAGGAGAAAGAAGAAGTAAAGAAAAGTCACAATCTCTCATCAGAGGTATTGTACGGTAAAGTTAGAGGTGGCAAAATGGGCGGGATGGGCGGGATTTGCTTGGGTTTGTGATGGAACCGAGTCATATGAGTTTGGGCCCAACCTTACCCGTATGTGTTTTGGGACTAACTTGGGCGGGATCACTTTGGGATGGGTTTAGATTGATCCCGCCCAATACCCAAATCTATTTTCTACATATTTTTTTTCCTTTAATTCATTTTTATTTTTTATATAATTTTAATATTTTTGATTTATTAAATTTTTTTTAGTTTTATTAAATAAACATGCAAGTGCTTTATACTCAAGATTCCCATCAAAAATTGGATTAACAAATAAAAGAAAAAATAGATATACAGTCATATTCCAACATATATCAAGATGGCCAAGGTACTTAAGGTGTTGAATATTTATTCTCATCATTGTCCAAAGATGACAGGTCTAAATTGACTGAAATGTTGAAAATTCTTGTGGACAATGACTAGGAAAACTACTAGATTATATTCTCTAGTATGACTATAAAAATTGTTAAAGATAATTTTTGAATCTAAGACTCCGTTTGGATTGGCTATTTTTTCAAAAAATAAGTTTTTCAAATATAATGTTACAGTAATATACAATAACTCAAAAAACATCCCATCCATATTAGTATATCAAATATTTCAAAAAAATTTTATAGTAAAAATTTTTCATATACACTGTTATAATAAAATATTTCAAAAATACCCCCCAAAAATAGCTAAACCAAACAGAGCCCTTGTTATTTGAGCCCAATGGGTACCCAAGTATTTCCCAAGTATTCCCATCAATTAATGGGTACAATTGGGATTTGTCCCATTTTAAACCCAATATCAAAATCCAATACCCATCCCGCCCAAAGTCCCCATGGGCATGGGTAATCCATTGGGACTTGGGACAAATTGCCACCTCTAGGTACAGTACAGAAACAGAGCTCCGATAGGAAGGTGAAGAAAGAAGAAGCTCTCTACCAAAGCCAGCCAACAACCGACTACCAAACAACTACTCCGCTGTTTTTTGACCAAAAAAAAAATCGGACAGCATGAGGAAGGTGAGTATTATTATCACCACTATGACTCTGTTTGTCAGTTCCATACAGGCAAGCAAAACACACCCCATCTACGTTGAGCAGGTGCACGACTGCAACTTTTCCACCCATCACAAAGCGACACATCAGCAAACCACACACCTTTGACAACTTTCCTAAGCACTTAGTCTACTTTAGGTTGATATGATGATTGATATTTATCACCACTATCGGTCCATTGCTCGGTTCCATGCAAGCGGCTAAATTTTCCTAAGCACTCAAAACATTTCCATTCATTCAAAACACACCCAACACCGCAAAGCAAGCATTGAGCACGTGGAGTAGGACGACAACATTTCCACCCATCACAAAGCGACACATCAGCACCACACAGAAGACGATTTGGCAACTTTCCTAAGCACTTAGACTATATATGGTTGAGGAATGGCAATGGGGCGGGTCCCCCGCCCCAACCCCGCCCGTTGCCATCCCTATATATTATTATTATATTTCAAATTGAAGGATCGCACCTGGATTGTTTACATCCGCCTTTCCATTGGCTTAATACCCATGGGTAAATGCCGAAATGGGATAAGGAGCCAGGACATGTCATTGGATGAGGCCTTTATTGAACCATTCTTTTTCCTCGCAGCATAATATCCTGAAATTTTAATCGGAATGGTATCGGTAGGGCAATGGATGTAGGAGGAAATTTAAGATAAAGACCATTCCAAGTCTTGTATATTGCAGCTGCCCCACAAAGGCGGACGTAAAAGAACCCAGAAATGGGTGACCCCCTTATTCTTTTTTCTTTTTTCCGGGCAAACATTATTGGATATCCACGGTGTTTAACGGAACTAAGGTCGGAATAATTGACCGGAATAGAATTAAAAATCCCAGGATGCTTCCCTAAAAGATGACAATTCATGGACTGACTCTTTAATTGGGGCACCCACCTACTTCTGAGCAAATGGGAATTATCATGCCAGCATGCAGCAGAGAATTTTCCAGAAGTCTCGATTGGATATGAACAATTAAAGATGGAATGAATGAATAGAGTCATGCAACATTTCCGAAAAGTTTGAAGAGCAATCATCATAGTCCCAAGTGAAGTGCAGCACGAGACGTAAAATCACTTTTTCTCCCTTACCAATACACACTTTTCTATTAAAGCATTAAAATCACTTTTTCCTTTGAGCAAGGCATCAATATAGGGGATCTAATTCATCCCCATTTTGCAGATTCTCAGTCGTAAAGGGGCGAGTCAAGAGCAAGAATTACAGTTTAAATATAAACATTACCCCAATAATTGGCAAGCAAAAGTTTAAGAGAAACTGCATTTCAGTAACTCCCCCAACCCTGCCTGCCACCACCCCTCGGGAATGGGGCTTAACAAGAACAAAAAGGTACAAGCAAACACAAACGCGGGGAGCCAAGACCATCCAACTAGAACAAGCGTTTCCTACAATCAGCTGCACCGCAGTAGCAAGGCATCTGCTTAATAATGCCATCAGGGCCTGCAACACTATCAAGGGCGTACCCGTAGTCGTATGTAAGCTCCTTTAGAAAGACACAAGAAGACAATGAGATACTACTTGATCTACTGCTAACAAAGATTTAAATTAATAATATGGAGAAAGCATTCTTTCAATCAAAGACACAGAATAGCTAAGATCATTATCAAAAAGAAACAAGAATGGAAAATAACTAGATTCCAAATAAAATATATCAGTTATTACTCTGAAAGGAAGTCCTTATCACACTGCAATTCAATGAAACTTCTAGGGTCAATCTCATTGACTTTGCAGAAAAACCATCCAATTGACATTTGAAAAACCTGAAAACCTAAGGTTTTATGTTCAATGCGATGTCCTGATTGTGCACTCGTCCACAAGGCTTAAGCAAAAAGTACTTGAAGCACGGGAGTATACAGATCAGCTTAAGATATTATATCAAGTAGTTGGCCAAGATAATCAATTTTCAGCATAACTTCATGAAAACCAGAAGACTGAAAAGCGTAGGAACATCCAGTTGCTTAATGGTTTGTAGAAAGAAGTAGAGACGTTCTTTTTTCAGTTACTGGTTGAAGTAAGGTTTTGAGCTTACATAAGACATACAAAAGCTATCATTTATTGCTGATAAGCAACTGCTACAACTGCACGTACTAATTGTGTTTGCTAAATGTCAAAGTACATAAAGGTGTCAAAGCCCTGAGAGAAAAAACAAGCGAAGAAAGAACCTTTAGTGGGGGTATATTATCTGCAGCAATGAGCACCACCCTTGCAAGTTTGATATCATGGTGGGTGCTCAAAATACACTGGACAAAGAGGTTAGGCTGACAACTGTGGTTGATGAACCTTGCAACATTGCCTGCAGAGCCAGCATCAATGCAGAACTCTGGGACACTTTCAGACATCTTATCATCATCATTCTCCAGATTTACAGGTAATGATACATCTCGCAATCGTCTCTGCAGAGAAAGCCTCTGGAATTAAGAGCAACAAAAGGGGAAAACTTGCAACAGAGGAAAGTGGGAGGGGAGAAAGGGTGGTTTTTTGGTTGGTGTGGGGGGAAGAGCGCAACAAGTGCATTTTGTGTCCATGAAAAAAAAAACTACTGAAAAGATCAATTTCGTCATCTTGGGTGTAAGATTTTTTACACCAGGTATTGTTGGGATGTTACATCTGTACACAAAATATAAATGGTACAAGTTACAAAGCTTACTAACGTCTCAAGCTTCCCTGAAAGGAACAAAATACTTAGTCCTGACAAGTTTAGTCCTTGGGTACTAAAATTTATCCTAACTTCATGAGCATCTTGAAACACCTCACTAGATTTGGCCATGGTCTTTTATCTGCCACATCAATCTTGCGAGAGGTTGAGCACCCTCTTCACCCAGGAGTTAGAAGAGACGGAAGCAATAATATCAGGAAACAAGGGAGATAAGAAAAAAACTCCTTACGAGGGAGACAGACAGAACAGCATGATTACCGCATCGCAAAGATGATTTCACAATGATTACAAAATCTGTGTATCAAGCTTTCTAAGGGTACTTTCTGCTATGGGCCTCAGGAAAACAAGTGTGCACTAATTATAGAAAATATTTTCAAAGGGCACAAGCAAAATAAAATGCAACCATACAGCTTTAATTTGAAACTTGTCAGGGCAAGCCGGCAAGTGTGATTGCATAGGGTCAAAAAGAATTTACATACCTCTCGTCCATCCAGCCCCTTCATTGTCTGCAAACAATCTATGTCAAATATGTAACTGTTTCCAGCAGCAGAGTCGATATCATCTGTCTTTGTTAGACGCCCTATATATTCACAAATGGGTGCACCAGAAGGTATATAATCCCAACATCTGACACCCCAACCCCTATTTGGAGTACGAAAAACCTGTTATTGTGATATACAAATTGTTAAGACATTAAAGGGATTAATAGCAAGTAATAGAATGCACAGCACTTGAATGGTTAAGTCAGAAAACCTCTAAACGATACTTCAGTCCTCTTTGAGAGATCCGATTTACACAACCAGGTCCACAACCACAATTTGGATTGCACTCAAATACAACAGCCTTGGGTTCAATCAACCTATGAAGACAGATGGTAAGAAAAGCACCAAGTGGTCACAACTAATATATCTGTTTTTGAGCGTCCTAGTTATATAACTACTCCAATCTTCTCTAATTAAATTTTTGTTTTACCCAATGGGTCTCTGCCCAAACTAAGTCAATAGAAGTGGGATAAGTCAATACATGAGAACAAATAAACAACCCAGAACAATTCTTCAACACATTACAGCATTGTTAGGATGATCAACTAAGAGGATCAAACAGTTAGTATACTCTGTCTTATTAAGAGTGAGGAAAGGATATCTGAACCCACTCCCCCCCCCCCCCAAAAAAAAGAAAAAAAGGTTGCACTTTTATTTGGCATGCAACAGTCACTGTAGACATTTTGAGTAGCAGGAAAATTTAGTTGACCTCAACCATGGGAGAAAAGGATTTGAAGAACTGGATTTACCTCTCTTCCATCATGAGAAGGTCGAAGTGCTAAAATATGATGTTAGATTTGCCCAGTGATTAATGGGAAATGACTAGAGAAGCAAAGTTATTGACTAGTTGGAGCCTGAGATTCAGAAGATAAGGAGATAGAATTGCCTAGATTCTGGCATCCGCAGATCTCATTTAGTCAATATGGAGAGAGAGGGTGGAAGAGCTTCTCAAAAGTTGGAAAACTCAACATGGACTCTGACACGCAATATTATCTCTTTTACTTGCATATTGTATAATAGCTGCTTACCTTCTTGTGTAGCCTAATTTATGGATTTCGTCAACAAAATTTAAAGATGGTCAGTACACTGCTGTATTTCCTTTTCTCCAAGTCAATAAAAAAAAATTACTTACCAGAAAGAAGAATTTTTTTGGCAAAATCTAACAAAAGCCCTAAAGATTAGGGAACTAATAATGTCTTACCTGCCACCATCACGGAAAACATACGGAAAGTCTGAACCATTTAACTTAGCACAGGCACAAACTCCAGGATCGGTGCATGTGCCCCTACAACTACATCCAGAAGCATTCAAAGGAAGCTTAACATTTTTAGCAAATTTCATGTCCTTATGGTAGGTGAAGCCTGAATATCAACATAAGGGGGGAAAATGGAAAATAGTTCAGTGCAAGTACCCAGCAGAGCTAGTAAAACCAAGACGAAGACATGAACAAGACATATTGCTTTCTAGAATTGAACAAGATTACGAACAGAACATCTGGATTGGCAAAATAATGGATAATGACAAGCTCCAAAAATGATGTACTCAAAGAATGCAAGACAAATATTCGCCTGAACATCAAAGTTCAAACTACAACCTCATATTCAATATCCCAAAATATATCCATCCAAAGGATATTGACTCATGTTGACTCCTAATTACTTATATTTGCATACTAACCATTTTTTGGTTTATCAGCGAGGCATACAATGAAGTAAGACATTCGACAGGGAAGCTGCAGAAAATTCTACTTGACATTAGGAAGCCAACAGAAACAGAAGTACGGCCTGTCAACAACTGAAAAAATGCCCTTTGTCTCTACTCCCTAATTCTATTCTCCAACCATGACAACCCAAAATCCCACTATTTTCGTATGCCAATTCTTTGTTTTCCTCCCTTTCCTATAAAAGTGGAAGCACCACAATTGCAACAATAAAATAATCAAGATACATAGAAAAACTTTTCAAAAACTTGGTAATCTTCCATGAAATTTAACATTTTCAGCAGAGCGAGAGTCAGATATTCAAGTAAAAACAGCAGCATTTTTTTCCACATCACATGTTTAACTGAAGGGCTCAGGGAAATGAAAATGTTGCTACAAACATTGCTTCAGACAAGAGTGGACTTCTCCATGGAAAAACCAGGAAAATATATATATATACAACAATCCACATCATGGGCCAGAGTTGCTTGCATGAAAAGCTGCAGCAATAGATGGAAAAAGTATGCACAATCAAGTCCTTAAAACCAAATCTGGCTTTGTGTTAATGCTTTAAATTTATAAAGTTAACAGTGATCATTACACATATTCCATTTCATTGTCCTTAAAATTAAGGCCAAGACGAGTTTAAAACATCCCTGACCAGGAACAGACCTTGCCTCTATAAATTTGTATAAAATTAAAATCAATCTCCAAATGTAAGGTTGCTTTTAGACAGAAATATTGCATGACATGCCGAGACACCATCTAGCTAGTACATTTTTCATTGTAAAACATGAGGGAACAACATCAATTCCTCTACCATATTTAATCAAGTTCATAACAAGTTTTTTCTTCATGGGGAAAACACACATTTCAGTACTCACGTTACGAAGGGAGACCAAATGCAATCTAAAGCAGAATTTGACACAGGAAGGAAGCATAAAGTAAAGTAACAGAAACCAAATACTGCCATTCAATCAATGTCAAAGATCAAAATTTCAGTTAATATGTTCAACTCAACATACCTGTAGGTGGAACTGGAGGATCATCAACCAAATTGGTTGCTGGAATTGGAATATCCTCCTGCCCTCCAGTAATGTCCTTGCAAACCAACCTTTTTACATAATTACAATAAGATTCTACCTTTCCAATGTAGATAAAAAGGTAAAAAGAGATGTTTATGCAACTAGGAAAGGCTTTCATCATACCCACGTATTTCAGCAATGGAGTCAGGCACACGACTTCGAGTATAATGCACCTGAATTCAAAGGAAAAAGTTTAATGACACCATCAATTGAAAATGCTTTAGCTCATGTGATTATAGTATAACTTGTGTTGTGTCAGCTAAAAACTTATTTGAATTGCCTGACAAAATCCAAAGTGCTCAAGCTAGAAAGTCTAAAATGGGCTAAGCTTTGGCTTTCAGTACAACAACCGAGACACGTAAATACAGAATAAAGAAACTAAACTCATCCTTCATGTGTAAAAGAAATAGTGCTATTCCACTGAACCGTCATCAATTTTCTTCTCTCAGCTCATTTAACAATTAGTTCATCAGACTTCTAAAGGGTGATCTTCAATTTTGGTGGTATTCTACACAATTCATATTGAGAAGATTTCAAACTCAACTAATTCCCCCGAGTATTCTTGTTTGGCTGCTAGAGGAATCGAAAAGCCAAGACAAAATTAAGGTTCAAACTATTGCAGCAACACATACTTTTCAAAGAGGCTAAGCTCAAACTTGGAATTCAGATCAAGAATGAGCTAGAAACTGCAAAAAACAGCCAGGCCCAAACAAAAGTTAGGAACATCCCCTCAATAAGCCTACATTAAGTAACTAATTTGGCTAAACAAAAGCAGCCATCAAGTTGACATGTACAAAATCATGAGTTACTAAGAAGACATCTACCTAGAAGAATGCATACAATTCCAGGTAAAAAATTACAGCTTCTTAGCTTTTAATAACCATTATTAGTTTAACAAAAAGATGCACAATCCATGTATGGGCAACAGTAGAACTTCCGGTACAGATACCAAAAGACAATGTGCAAGCATCCAAAAAGACACCCAGAGGCTGATAAACCAAAACCAGCCCAACTAGATCAAAGAGCTTTGGTATGGCTTGATGGATGGATTAAAAATTGGGAACGACCACCAACTTAGGAAATAAAATAAAAGCACTTAGGAAACCACCACCAACTTATCTACAAGTAAAAAAATTAAAATAAAATAAAATAAAACCTGACTAGTGGTCAAAGGAGGTTGACCCTCCAGCCGCTTTAGTCGAAACTTATATACAGTGAATCCGGAAACACCTTTCTCTGCCCAGTAATTAACAACCTGCAGAATGGAGATCCATGTAAACTCATGAACAAACAAAACAAGAATAGGGGGAAAAAGCATTAAATTGGACAGGTACTAGTTTCATAAGCTTACAGATGATATCAAGTCAAATATTCAATGTATATCATAGACCTCAAAAAAAACATGATACAGAAATTTGTTAGCCTTGAAGTTTTCTCTAATCCATAATTCCATTTCGTACTTCTGATAGACTTCCTAACTAAACAAAAACTTTTTGGTTTCAACTCTGATGCATCTTCTTACAAGACTTTACTTAATCAAGTACATCTTGATCAATATTTAAGTTATTCTATTAAACCTTTTCAAACCAAGAAGAGCCCAAATCCAAAAATCTGTGGTCAACTAAAGTGAAGCACAATTATGAAATTCAAATGGACAAAGTTGCCACATCCTTTAGCAGATCAGTGCATCCAATGAATGAGAGTCTACGATTCAAAAATCAGATATAGATTGTCAAAGACAGATCAACAATGTGGGGTGTAATTTACGATTCAAGGGGGAAAAAAGAAGGGGAAGGGAGAATGCAAATAGTAACAGTTCATGGAAGATAAATACATATAGACAGATATCCAAAACCATGCACATGGTAGTGGGTGTTTTTTAATTTGTTCAACAGCAGGGAATGCAGGGTATCTGCGCGTTTGTCTATGTCCCATACAAGCAAGGAACAGGTGCTATGAAAGTGGTAAAGCATCTTATACCCATGGCATTATAAACCACTTTCTTTCATCCAATGACAATCTGAAACTGTTATTGGACAAATACATATGTCAAATGTCTGTTCATTTCACAACATTTCTGTCATGTATGATCATGATATATACACCTCCTGAAGGTAAAATTTAGTGGCTGCAATAATCACAAAATGGGCAATAAGTGTATGATCTACTTGTACTGTGTCCAATGAGGGTGCAAAACTGTAAACTTCAGATTTTATTTATTTGTTATCTAATATAACCTGGACAAAAAAAATGAAGTCAATTTCCATCTTAACAAAAATCACCCAAACATGCATGTTTTCTCAATCTACAAAGATAATCATGCAAACAATGCTCAAACAACAAGCAAAATCCATGATATGCCTACCAATATAGCAGCAAAATCCCTGCCATTTTGCATTACACAAGCAATCCTGAGAAATGCATCTAATCCCCCAAATAACACTCTTAAACCTATCAGTTACAAGGGATAGATGGCAACCGTTTCACTGAAGAAAATGTTCAAAGTAAGTACCTTATACAAACCATCATATGTGTAGACTTTCCCAACATAACTATTTGTACATTTATGCCCACGCACAACTCGAACTGGCACTGAATGCTCGATGCAGTTCTGCATTAAAAATATATTAAAAAAAAAGGAACTTAGTCACACTAACTTAATCAAAAATTTCCTCCCATAATGCACAAAAAGGTTTCAAGACACATCCATCTAGAGGAAATACACATATATTCTGATTTATCATCCAAACTAATTGACAGGAACTCAATATCATTCTATCACTAATTGTTTTGACCAACTTTGTTCAAAGATACTCAATCTCTATCTGTAACTTCCACTACGACATTCTCTGCTCAAGTTTATGAGGAATGAAAACTTCACTACATCTGAAAAACAAGGCAGGCGCCTCAATCATCCATGCATAAGAAAAGAAATTTGAAAAGGGAATCAAGAACAATGAACATAATGTACCTTGAGCCCCAAGTTACCAAGTCTCATTACTTGATCCTTGATCTGACGCTTGTCACCAAGCAAGTTATTACCACCTTGACCAGTGTACACTATTTCCTCAAAATTATCCAGATCATCCTCATACTGGCCAGATAAAACAATTGATACTGCAAGTGGTAACTTGTAGTCACCCAGGTCCTGCAACATTCAAGAGTCAAATCTTTTCAACATATACCATAGTATAAAGAAGCATGGCACTTGGTTCAAGCTGCTATTAGCACTTAAAATTAGTTTAAACAAGTTCCCCAAAACCCATGTACTCTCTAAATGAAAAAGAAAAGAAAAAATGAGGAAAACCACTCCAATTTACTGTACGCCAATCATATCGTACTAAATATTTTAAACTACAATCAATCTTTTCAGCACAACCTTAGAGCAAATGAAGAATGCCTAAACCAATAAAGGAACATTAAAAAAAATTGACAAAGAACAAATGCTCCAAAATTGAAAAGTGATAAATGGCAGCAGCCAAAACAAAATTTGATCTAGGATTCAAGCAACCATTTTCTATGTTCAGACTATATTCCCTCATCTATAACATATGCAGAAGAAACTAGTGAATGGATGGACAAGTCATGAGATAAACAATAACGACTGGACACCACACCAAAGTCAATTTCCATAGGTAAGTGGAAAGACCAATATGGCAAGGGAATATGAATAATAGAAAAATCACAAGTTACCTGCATTACACATCAGATCAGCATTAATTGGACAGATAGATCCCAGAACACCATTGCTCTCGGACTTTATTCTGATATCCCACCAGCATCAAAAAAAAAAAAACATTCGACACAAGTTCCTAAATTTTCCTTCGAAGTCAACCCAAAAGCTTTAAAAGCCATTCAGCTACCATACAAACTAATGCAAGTAACCACACATGAATAAACACACTCAGACAAAGTTAAGTGATCCTTACTTCAACAAATTACAAGAAAATTGTGATCAAAAGATTAGAGAGACAAGCACATAAAACAGTTCGCTAAAATATAAAAAACCAGCCGATTCAACTTTTAGTATCTAAGTGTCCCACACCATACCGATCTTCTTGCTTGCCCTATGTAGTCAATTCCATTAAGCCAATGGCTATGAAAACCCAGCACAACCATCTCCGCACGTGAAAAGAATTGATGACCGACGTCAATCCCTGAAATAAAAACTGCAGATTATGAACCACTGAATAGTACTTATTTTTAGAATTGATTTTTCCCACTTAATAGTACTTATTTCTAGATTTGATTTCTCAAATGCACATCACTGGCAGCTAATAACTCACAAGGTTCTATAAACTTGAGAAAAACTCAACACAGACCATGTTAGATCTTTAGCAAAGTAAAGACGTTTGTAAAGAAAGAGTAAAGCTAGCTTATCAAGAAATGCAGAGATGAGATACAAAACAAACTTAGTCCAAACTTTTTTCTTTAAATTAAAAAGAAAAAGAACAAAGCATGAGATAACATGAAATTTGAATGTATCAAAAACAAACATACTTCAACATAATGCACCATGATATGTAACTAGGACAAATGTATCACCACCAAGTAAGCACGGTATAGGAATAACAAGTAAGCACAAAAAGTGAAGGCGGTGTGGTAAAGAGTCCAAAATCCTTTTAAAGGCCACTATGAAGTAAAGAAGCTCATATAGTGGAAAACAATGAAGCTTTTAAGATCCCTAGAAATCAATATTCAATAAATGCAAAAATTACTTGAAGGGAAAGGCAAAACCACTAACCTGGAATGGAGCCTATCATTTTTGTTGGGTTTAAAACAGAGCATGTCTCCTTCATCTGGAAAAACATTAGTAAACCACTTCTCAAAAGATGAAATATTGAAATATTTAACAAATTATTGTTATGTTAAATATTGCTCTTTCACCACATCTAAAATGCGATCAGAAAGTCTAAAAGAGAAACATTAAACAAGAATCTTACTACACGAGAAAAAAAGGGAGATAGAATAGCCACATGACTTAAATAGGTATGCTTACAGATGCACACCCAATGACCACGTGAGAGCAATAAAATTTGGAGGCAAGACACATTACAAGCATCTAAGAAAATACAACAGATAAAGTATGATGAGCAGCATAATATGGCCAGAACGTGGTAATGAAAGTCTTAATGTGTACAAGTAAAAAAAAAATTAACTGGGGAATTGTAAATTCCAAACGCTTCAGCAAGAAAACTGGTTGTTTATCATATAATGCTGCCAGTTTCATCACAAAGATGGACCATCCAGTCACAGAAAGACCCAAGATATGACAAGTAAAACTGCTTCTTTATCATAAGCAATGCTTTCACGAATGTAATCCATGTTATGTTCAGACATCATGTTTGTTAGATCTAAGAAATAGCAACTATAAACAATTTTCTTTGCATGAAAATTACTGTCTCTTTGCATCTTGATGCACCAAGTGTCCATTTAATCCCCCATATGGTCAGACTACATTTGAATGCAAATTGGCAGTCATCGAGTATATTCCAAGCAAAACTGGAAAGATCTCCATGAACATAAATTTGAAGGCAGAGCACCAACAAATCACAGATTTACCCCATCCAAAAGAGTGACATGCCTTAGTTATGGCCTTCAGATCGGGTCGCTTGGAACCCCTTTTAGTATCATCTTCAGCTATGTTCTCCTTCTGCATGTGTTTGAACACAAACAATAGTGAAAATGTATCAGTTAGTATGATATAATAACTCCTTAAAAGGAATGTCACTTTTTCTCTGGTAAATTAAAAACACGATTACAGGACAAGAAGCCTTGTTTTTTTGCCGATCGTCCAGCTTGCCACATCTTTTCTCCTCTTCCTAGCCACAATCAGAACCACAGTAAAGGCAAGATTCAGAAGCAACATATGTTACACAGTTTTACCTCCGCAGCCCAATCGCATGCGTACGAGTTGCTGATTTAGTAAGCTAAAAAGAAGAAGGGGCAGAGAAGACGAAAGATGAAATAGCTAAGAATAGGTAGAGGCAGTGATAGGAGGAATGTGGGGGGTTTAGCAGGGAAATGAACAGATACCTGAACAAAATGGAGGTAGCATTTGTTAAACTGCCTAAGTGTTTCCGTAACACTGGCAGAGGCGCTCCTCTCAGTTGGAACCGGGTTGCCGTGGGCGTCAGCGTCGGCGTCGGCATGGGCATCTTGTGTCTGGTGGAAGTCGTGATCAAGATGGCGGTGGTGAGGTCCAGGGGTAGCAGTAGGACCAGGGGGATGGGCATCCTCGTCACCAAGCTTCCGTTTTTTGTGGTTAGGGGTGGAAGGAGTTTGGGAAACCTTGTTGACTTTGAGGTTGTGACATGGTGGTGGCGAGAGGGTCCTTTTCTTTTGCGGTTGTTGGTGGGACTTCTTCTCCTGGAGCAGCTTGAGTCTGGCGCTACTCCTCCTCGCACCCCGGCTGCTGCAGTCGTCGTGGGAGGGAACAACATCCTCGTGGTTGCATTTGGCGTCGGCAGCCATGTCAGAGATCTCGAGGCTGTCGTTAGTTACTTTGAGGGTGCATTGCACCACCATCTAACTGGGTGAGGTATCAAATGGCAGAGTGATTCGGTGTGTGTGTGTGTGTGAGAGAGAGAGGAGGGAAAGCGGACTGACTGAGGCGAGTGAGGAGGGTTGGGGGGAAGGTGACGAGGTGGTATTTAATTTGAATTTTTAGGGCAAATTCGTTGATATCACATGAATTCTAAACCCACCAGACCCCTTTTCCCTGGGTTTGCCCTTGGCAGCTTTGTTTGGATTGCTTTTTTTTTATATATTGTTTAATTATTTTTTTATCTCAACTACACTGCGCTGATTATTTTTAAAAATTCTTCAGAAAATGCAATCCAAATAACCTCTTAATTTGGGAGAGATTAGGAAAAAAGAGAAAAGAAAATGAGAGTGTTTAACTAGGAATTATAATATTTGCTTACATCATAAACACGTTTTTCAATCAATTTTTTTTATCTTTTCACCCACTTTTTTATCTCGTATACATCACATCATAAAAAATATTACAGTAAATATCCAAGTAATGTTTTAAATAATTTTCTATCCAAACACATTCATATTTTTCTAGATAATGGTCAATACAAACACACAAAAAATTGAAAATACTCATAAAACAAAAAAAAAATTGAATATGATTACAAATTTATAAAGGCCAAAAATGTAATCTAAAGCTAACAAGATGTGGTGGTGGCGTTAATGTGTTGAAATTGCTTAAATGGAGTAGAGGTGAGAAAAATGGAAAAATAATCATATTTTATGTATGAAAATAATATAGAGTTGCATTAGCATTTCGTATTGTCATATTTTTCGTGAGAAAAACGAAAAATGTGATGCTCTTTTTTTCAATGTTGTTTAGTCATTCAAATCGTTGCAATGTGAATCACTTGTTTTGATTTATCTACTTAATGAATAGTAAAGAGGTGAATTCTTCGTGAATGAATCGAGATCATCAAAAAACGAACTCACCTGCAAAATTTCAAGTAGCCGAGACTTTGTTCTCCAATCTCAATCCGATATTAAAGTCAGAGATAGTCCGGAAGTTGAATGCACATGTTAGATTGCCTACCTCATGTGGGAATGGTAAATGGATATTTATAGTAGATGAATCTATAGATGGAATTATGAGGTCTACCCACTGTCAGCCATCATGAGGCGGTCTAACGCAGTGATGTCTAGTGTAGGTCTGAACAGTAGAATGGGTGGCAGTCACATTACTCTATCAGTCACAAATCACCCAGAAAGTTAAGATGTCAGTTGTTTTGGACAAAAAGTAGGCGAGGTGAAACTTCTTTTTAGAGTGATTTCAATAATCACTTCGTCGAAAAGATACCTAAGACGAGATGTCTCTTGTAAAAAGGAAATGGACAGGGTTGACAAGCTCGGGCAGGTTGAGGTGTCCACATAAGCCCCATAATTTCGAATGAAATGAACATAGCCGACGGTTCATCCAAGGCTATGTCCAGATATTCTAAAGGGATACATGTCAAAACACGTGTGACGAGGAGATGAAATGTTGCTTGAAGATGATTGACATGTTCTGTTGAGCGGGTGTTAGTTACTCCGTCATACATTTAATGTAGAGAGAAAGAGAGGAAAAGAGACGGACGTTTTAAAATTTGAAAAATTCGCCTTTTTGCCTTCCTTCTCCACTATAAATAGGGGAGAATTTACAGTTCATTTTCACCATGAGTTAAAAATTATTAATCCATTCGAGGTGATAATTCAACGAGTTTGTATCGAGTAAATATCTACCAAACTTTCTTTTGTGAAGAAATAGTAAATTCCTTTCTTCTTAGTTTTAAGTTATGATTATGGTAGCACGAACTCATAAGGAAACTGTAAGGTCGAATTTCGAGAAAGCAGAAAAGCCCGACCTATCTAAAGAAAAGACCACCAGTTTAGAAAAGACGACCAGCTAAACAGAGATAGTTCAACATAGGGGATACATTCTCACAGTCATTGTCAAGGTGATCATACCTTCAGGGAAGATGATATGTCCCCCAAACAAGTGGTCATACCTTCAAGTTTGAACTAGGGCCAATTGGTCGTCTTTCAAATCCAATTTTTCGAAGATTCGTTAGTATAAAACATCGATCAAGTTTTTAGGATCAACATATGCCTTTTTTATGATAAAATTGTTGATGCTCACATCAATGACGAGTGTCTCATGATTACTTAATACTGTTGGTATCGGATTATTTGGGTCATAAGCAACCACTTGGATTAGGCGAGAACTCGGCGACATGGTATCTAAGCTGACCTGCTGATATGTTATTTTTCTGAAATTTTAGCTATCACCTCCAGTGGATCCATCGAAAATGGTGTTGATCACCCCAACTATATTAGGTCTATAATCAGGGAATTTATCTCAAGGAGGTCGGTTCGACTCTCTAGAATTTCTCGGGGGTTTGTCATGTCCCTTTGAGTCACGTCTATCATCTCGCCTATTGTCACGGTGATCTTCTCGGCGTTCTGCTCTTCGATCATTCTTGATGTATTGTTTGAAATAGCCTTATTTCAAAAGGTTTTTAATTTTTTTCAAGTCATTACAATTCTCAATTTCATGTCTAATATCTCTATGATAGGAACAAAAGATATTTGTATTTCTCTTTCCTTTCTTCCCAGTCATCTTAAGCGGTGTCCTACGTAAATTATGTCGTTCCATGATAGTAAAGATATATGATCGAATTGTAGTGAGGGGTGTTAGTTTAGTGTTAGCAATTGGAGACTTACCATTAGCTATTCTATCGAATACATTCCGTCGATCTCGAAAAGAGTCTTGCAAGGGAGTTCCTGATGTACCGAGTTCGGCTCTTCCCTGATTTTTTCTTCTTCGGTTAGGGGTTGTCCGGGATTCTTGGGGTTCTCTCTTCATACGATTAACATCTTATTCTTGGATGTCTCGATCAATCTTTTGTCAGAATTCACGTAATGTTCGATGATAATCTTGGTGTACCTCGGTGTTGAAAGTACCAACTTTCGACCCATTGATGAAAGTCACAATGGTTACTCACTTATCTGGGATTGCAATTTGCATGTTTTTCTCATTGAACCTTTGGAGATATGAGCATAAAGATTCAGCAAGTGTCTGGTGTATATTCATTCGGTACGCTAACGTCTTTGTCATTGAATGAGATGAGACGAATCTATACATGAATTTATCCACCAATTATTTTAAAGATATATGGTCCTGGGTTTCAAATTTCAGTACAATTTTCAGACAATCCCCTGAAGAAAAAAAAAACTCGACATATAATTGAATCAGGTGCAGAGTATAAACGGACGATCGAGATAAAAGCCTGAATATGATCTTCATGGTCATCTTGTCCATCATAAGATTGTAAGACTGGGGTTCCGTTTGATAAAACTGAATATGAATTCTGAATTTTGAATATTGAAACAATTAATTTGCTCAATATTAAGCACTGAAAAGAAATATATGAATATCTGAATCTTAATACTGAGCATATTTATACTGTTTGATAAACATTTATAACTTAATACTTAATAAGCTAAATTGTACAATTTTGCCCTTCTATCTTTTAATCCAAAAAGGAAATAGAACATATGATTTAATTAGCTTAAAATTGTTAGGTATGAAAATGACAATATTTATTTTTAAATCAAAATAATATAAAAGAAGAAATATATTATGGAAAAATCCAAATATCGGTGCAAATATATTTTAAAATCAGAGTTTGATAAGAAAAGTCCAAATATAAGCAAAAGGAAGTTGCAATAAACAAGTTTTAAATTCACACCAAATTATATAAAAATTTAATTACTTCAATGGAAAAATGTTGACGCTACCTTGGAAATAGTGAATTTGAGATCGGTGAGTACGGTAGCAATAAAAAAAATTGGGAGGAAAGAAATGACAAAATTATGAAAGAATAAAAAGATGGAAAAAGACAAGGAGTAGACAGATGTGAGTAGTATGGAGAAATTGTAAAAAAATCATTAAATAGGGAGAAAATAGAAGTAGAAAGCCATTAGACAGAGAATGCCAAGTTGTTTAATTAGATAAGGATTTTGGACAGAGAATATTAAGTTGTTTAATTAGATAAGGATTTTGAATGTAATTAACAAACAAGAATATATTTGGTAGATAAGATAAAGCAGTTGAAATAAATCTCTTGATTCTTATCAAATTAAGCATTCAGTTACGATTCTTGTGCTGAAAAAAATACATACAAATTCAGCACCACTTAATAAGTTCAGCAGAAAAATTTTTATTTATCAAACACCAAAAACATCTGAATGTCTGAATGAATTCAGTTTCAGCACTTTTTTATGTTATCAAACAGACACTGGGTGTTTAAAATTCAAAGGAACCAAATCGTCATTTGTTTCATTAGTAAAATGTGGGGTTTTCATGTAGTTTGTAGCAAATCCGGTAAGGCACTTAGGTCCGTCATTCATTCGCCTTTCAAGTAGACCATGAGAGGAGATTTGGAGATAGAGGCTAGTTTAGAAGTAGACTTTGTGGAGGTTCGCCTGAAATAACTCCGCCTCGAATGACAATCATCCGATTCCTCCTCAGAGAGAATATCTGGAGAAGTGGCGGGCGTCGCTTTGATGACTCGGGTTTTTTCTTCCTCTTCCTCTTCCTCTTAAAAAATCTCCCTAACTCTTCAAATATATCAGAGTTTTCGATCACGAATTTGGCCATCTTAGTAAGGATCTTTTCGTTCGTGGGTTGAGAATTTTGTCTAGATTCCTCTGCATCCAAAGTGGTCTCGTGTTTGTTATCAGCATCAGTCTCGAGTTTAGCCCGAGAAGTTTTTCGACATTTTGATTGTGTAGATATTATGGTAAACGAACTATCGTTCCCACAGATGACATCAATTGAATAAATGAATTCTTGATGAATAATGCGATGTCACCAAAGACCAGCTCGCCTGTAAAATTTCAAATGGTTGTGGCTTTGCCCCCAATCTCATTCTGATGCTAAAGTCATAAATAGTTTGAAAGTTGAATGTATGGGTTAGATTGCATACCTTGCGTGGAAGTGTTAGATAAGTATTTATAGTAGATGAGTTTGTAGATAAAATGATGAGATCTACCCATTATCAGCCATCATGAGATAGTTTAGAGTGACAGTGTCAGGTGTAGGTCTGAACAGTAAGGTGGTTGTGCGGTTACATCACTCCATCAGTTACAAATCATCCAAATAACCAAAATATCGGTTGTCTTGGGTAAAGGAGTACGCGATGTGAAGCGACTTTTCAGGGTGATTTCGATAATCATCTCGTCAAATATGCCCAAGACGAGATGTCTCCTGTAAAAAATGAATGAACAGGATTGACAAGTCTGGGCAGGACGAGATGTCCATGAGTAGCATATTATTTGTATTTACTACTATTTAATAGGCAGTCATACATGGGAAATAAATAAACACAAAGCAATTTTAATTTTAGAAAAGGATAATTAAAAAGTAGAGAAAAACAATCGAAATGGGTCACACAAGAACTTAAAACCTATGCAAGAAAGAAAATGGGCCACAACACAACTAGAGGTAACTAGAACCATGAATAGTCCCTAATGAGGTAAAAAGGTAGTACAACTATCATATGAAATTACTGCAATAGTCAAGACGGAGATGGACTAAAGGAACTTCAACTTAAGCAGAAGAAAGTGGAAAATAGAAGGTTTTGTTTGGGAGTTGAGGATTTGGATAGAAAAGAAAGAAAAAGGAGAGAATGTTTAGTTTTTCTTTGTTTTTTAGTTTTTAGTAAGAAAGAAAAGAAAGGAAATGGGAAGATTCAAAATGATGAATAGTAGGTAAAACTTTTTCTCCTAAATTGGACCAAAATGGAGAGAAATTTTGAGGAAGCTTGTCAAATTTTTTTAAAATGCCTATTTTTTCTTAAAAATGTTTTGAATAAATATTTAATGATTTTCATATCTAAAATCATTTCACTAATTCTCAAAACTGCCAAATAATATAAATAATCGCTTATCTTTTCTTCTATTCTCTCATAATTTAAGTTTCCCTTATTTTTTTTTATTTTCTATCTAAGCTTCCAAAGTAAAACCTTGTTTAATAATTCAATTCAACACTTAAATTTAATGGATTCAAATTTTAACATATTTAGACTATTTGATAACAAAAAATTGAATATCTAAATTAATTAGAGCGAATTGCGCGAAATGTCACTAAACTATTTCAAAGTGCCGGTTCTGGTCACTAAACTTTTTTATTAGCGCGAAATGTCACTGAACTAGTAAATCTGTACCGTTTTGGTCACTCCGTGTATTTGTGCTGTCAGGAGAGACGGAAATCAACTTTTTGAGGGGCAAATTCGTCTGCACAGTCTCTTCTGTTGGTTATTTAATATAGTGAGAAAATTTAAATTCTTTTTTCCCAATTTATGATTTGGGTGCAATTCTCTTTGTTTTCCTTACTCTTGATATATTTTAACCATCCAGCTTGAAGATCTTGGCCTTAGTAGCAGCTTTTTTCCTTTTATAGTTGCTGAAAAGGATGTTTGCTCTGAGATCCGTATGCTTGAAAGTGAAATGGAATTACCTGAGACAGATTGTCTTGGTGTGAAAACCGAAAGTAGAAAATTGGCCATGGATTTTATACATGAATTTGGTTGGCTTCTCCATAGAAGTCAGTTGAAGTCTAAACTAGGGCACTGAGATCAAAATTCTCATCCATTTGCTTTCACACGATTCAAGTGGATTATACAGTTCTCAGCAGACCATGGTTGGTGTGCTGTCGTGAAGAAACTCCTAGATCTTCTTCTTGATGGTAATATAGGTGCAAGAGAGCAGCATTTGTTAAGGTCTGCAATGTTTGAGATGGGTCTCCTTCACAGAACAGTGAGAAGAAATTCCAGGCCTTTGGTGGAGCTACTATCAAGATATGTCCCAGAGAGAATAGCAAATGAACTGAGTTTGGAATACGCTTCTCTGGTTGGTAGTGAAGGAAGCCCGTTGTTTAGACCTGATGCAGTGGGTCCAGCAGGATCCTGAGTCAAACGAAACCTTGACGCTTTTAGCCCGATTTTTGTCCAAAGCCAAGTCCAAAAGCACAATCCCAGTTCCGCCAAGAACAAACATGAACCCAGAGGAGAGCCCTTCGATAATATACTGCCCATTGACCCGACCCGGGAGGAAAACAACAGGTCTAACTGATCCGGTACGAGGATCCTGAGTAGATCCGATGCCCGGAGGTTCAACGATGACATCGTAGACGAGCCCTGACACGACGAGGAAGTAGGTGAGGAGGATCAAGGCGTAGATGGTCATGGCGGATGGAAGAGTGAAGGATGGGAGCTTTAGACGTAGACGAGGAGGGCGGAGGAAGAAGTAGGGAAGGATTTTGAGGACGTGGAAGAATGGGTCGATGGCGGATGCAATAGGATCCTGCCGGGTTCAAGCACTCACCTATCTGTTTCCCAAATTTTCTTACGAAAGTAAGAAATATTATGAGCGCTACTTGGCAGCGTCAATTAAAGAAATATTACACTGATTGAACTTTGGTTTTTATTTAATATTATGCGTGATGTAAAGGTGGCAGTTGAAGCATGGAAAAATGCTCGTGACAACAATGGTTTTTGACTGTGCAGACGAATTTGCCCCTCAAAAAGTTGATTTCCGTCTCTCCTGACGGCACAAATACACGGAGTGACCAAAACGGTACAGATTTACTAGTTCAGTGACATTTCGCGCTAATAAAAAAGTTTAGTGACCAGAACCGGCACTTTGAAATAGTTTAGTGACATTTTGCGCAATTCGCTCAATTAATTAAGTGGCACTATATTTTCTAGATAAAACTTGCTCCTAAAATTAAGTAATAAACTATTCACTTATCACTGAATATGATATGCATCCAAATATATTAAATTTTATAATTAATAATTCAATAATTTAATGAATTTAAATTTCGAATTTTGTATTTTAATTTTTAGGTTTCAATTTTATCAAACACGCCCTAAGCCAAAATGTCCGAACAAATTGAAAGGATGAAATGGTAATTACGGGACCACACCAGACGAGCCGTGCTGCTGAGACACGGACGACCCCACTCCTTTTATTTATTTATTTATTTTTTCCCTCTTTGGCGTATCAAAAGAAAAATTCCATCTAGGAGTGGCGGTAATGGCCGACGGCGGCGGATGGCGGAGGTGGACAACTGCCTGCTGATTACCGAGTTGGTGAGGTGAGAATTCCATTTCAAAAGCCACCCCTGCTGCCCACCATCTTTATTTTTTATTTTGTACTTTTTCCCTTCTTTCACGAGACTGCAAAAGTGAAGCATGTTTTTCCCATTATTAGTTGAGGAGTACCAATTAGTGTAGTAGTAGAATAGTATTAGCAAGTTTCTGCATCATCATTTAAGTTCACTGCTACAAGAATAGCAGCAATAGCTACAGTCATCAGTCTTCGAACTCAGCATTATATAAGTATGATATTGTGAAATTCACGTTTATCTGGAAAGACTTGGAAGACATCGATCATTTTTCTTATTACATTCAAGTTAATTATCGGGTTAGGGTTGAGTTAATTTATGAGCCATAGGCCTCACTCCATCCATTACAAGCAGATCAGAATAGTGCTCCTGTGGTGGTGTGGTAGAGAAGTTACAATAAAATAAAAGAAAGGAAACACGAGACTTGTAACCACCGGAGTCAAATAGCTAGTTAAACTTATTGTGCAGTTTGTGTTTATATATATATATATGTGTGTGTGTGTGTGTGTATTTATTTGTTCGTCTTTCCATTTTAATGAATCTCAGCATACAACTGGCTTTGCTGCAACTTTCTTCCTGCATGCTGTTAATGCCTGCGTGTGATTTATGAGCTTTGTATGTGCTTCCGTTCCAAGACAGATGCTGTGACCACATCTTACTTTCCCATTCAGATCTCGTTCTATTAGCTCAGGATGCTAATTGTTGTCTGTACCAAAAATTTGCTAGTCAGTGGATCCTTTCAATTCGAAGTCACGGTGTAAAAAATTTTCAGCTTCTGCATGCAGGCAAAATATGTCGCCTCATCTTTCTTGTTTCTCTCAGCATTGATGGACTAATGCTTAAAATATATGCCTTTATCCTGGCAATGCTTTGCAGTTTTTGTCCAATAAACAATTTTGCCCCTCTCTTCTGAATTCTCCCACTTTAGATTTTGCGTTTAACTCTCACAGAAATGGAGGAACTATATCTGGGGGTTTGATCTGATACTCTTTTATACGAGGGAGTAAGCCAGCAGGGGTAGCTTCAATAGCCCTCCTAGCCTTTAAACCTTTCTTCTACTCTGTTGGCAAATGATGGTTCAGAAAGCATGTGAAGTTCCATTTACTAAGGATGCTTGTTTCCTCCAAGGCCGAAACCTTGGTTGTTAACTCCTTTTGAATTCTGATACTAGTTTCCCAATCATTACTT
The DNA here is from genome assembly GCF_036785885.1 of Coffea arabica. Lineage (NCBI taxonomy): Eukaryota > Viridiplantae > Streptophyta > Magnoliopsida > Gentianales > Rubiaceae > Coffea > Coffea arabica. Next base: position 1,523,686 of record NC_092323.1, on the reverse strand, counting down.
CTACGTCTGCATGCTCCCACAGCTACTGTTGTGCAAATACGTGTTGTCCGCAAAGGTTTTACCCAATGTTGGAACTTATGGTATAAAAGAATCCTGGAAGCTTGTCATCTACTGTTCCAGTGGGCTAGAAAATGTTGATAAGCTACATACACTGCATGACAAGTTGGGATGGGAAGAAGGTTAGCCTTTTATGGTTTAGTTCTTGTCTAAACTCTTGGTTTCTGATTTAAAGTGTATAGTCTTCTTCCTTTCAGGCCCATTTTAATTGCTTTATGAGTCTTGTACTTGCAATGAGCTCTTCCAGGAACTTTGCTGCTTCTAGATCTGCTTCTCTGTTATATTGTTTTTCATAATCGTTGAGAGCTAATTTCTTATTCATTTCACAACAGTACATGAAATGGCAAATGATTGAAGCAAAAGAGGTTCAGTCAACTAATCTAGTTACTAACTAGAAGCTCTGGCTTCCCAGGAAGTATATTGCATTGGATATTTCCAAAACGACACATATTTCTCAGCGCTGGTCAAACTTCTGCTTATGCTCATCTGCTTGTGGTGCCATGGCCTCCCCCTTTACAAATGTTGCTTTTGCTCCATCTTCTGATGGAGTAGAAAATTTTGCTTGCAAGGATAAACTTTCAGGCTATATATTCATGTGCAATGGAAAAACAAAAGCTGATTGCTACAGGTATAGAGTTTTCGGGCTTCCTGCAGCTAGATTGAATGTTGTTAAGAAAATCAGACCCTGCATGACGTTGTTCTTGTTTGACTTTGAGTTGAAACTTCTTTATGGTGTTTACTGTGCAACTTCTAATGGAGGACTTGGAATTGAGCCAACTGCTTTCCAAGGGAAATTTTTAGCACAGGTACAAATTTATCGTTTTCTTTCTTTCTATTCCTTTTGCTTCACAGGCTAGATCCATTCAAATGTTGAAACTTAAGAGATTGTAGAACTACTTGTCCTAAGACTGCAGCTTTTACCTGTCGTCTTAGTCTGCTGATATTTTTTAACAAGGACTTCAATGGGAGCACCTACATTTTTTTTTGGTAATCTCCCACCCCTCCCCACACCCTTTGCACCCCCCAATTGCTAGGCCCAGGATTCAAACCCTGAACCTAACAGTGGGTAGAACTCTAAGAGCCCTCCCCTGGTCACTGGACCAACGCCTGTGGTTCAATGGAAGCACCTACTAGTTGTTCTCTTTCCCATGATCTTTATTTATTGTATTAACCAGGTGTTGAACGTTTCAAGTTGAACCTTTTCAGGATTAGTTCATCTAAAATCTAGCCGCCTTTCAAGGCAGTTTTGTTTGGTTTATGCTTTCATTTCTAATCAAGTTTGTGTAGGCCTCTTAATCCATGGACTTATCTACTTGTTTTGTTTTTCAATAGGTAAGGTTTGAGATATTCAAGGATTGCTTGCCTTTGCCTGAGAGTGCCTTTAAGCATGTTATTAAAGATAACTACAATGCAGGTTCCAAATTCAAACAAGAGCTGAGTAATGAACAGGTGGTGTTGTATTTACATTGTTTATTTCCTTTATTTTTTAGGGCATTTGTTTCCACTGCTCGCTTATCAATTAATGCTTTGCAGGTGACTAATCTGATGTCATTGTTTCGTCCAATACTGACAATTCCAGTACCATTTTCAAATATATTGCCTGAAGCTGAAGTTTCTGCTTCATATGATCGATATGTAGTAAAACGGATACTTAATCGTTCAGGACAGCCAAGCAATTATCATTGTAGTCAGCCTGCTCACCACCCATGTAGCGAAAATGACATTTCTGTGATTGCGAACGATACATATGCTTTCCCGTTTGATGCTATTTCAGCTACTGACGCTTCAGTACCAGCATATGCTCAAGTTCCGTCACATGTTTCTGGACCTTCATATGGAAATGCTTATGCATCATCATCATCAGGAGCTGCTGCTTACTGGACAACTGAGGCTTCTCAAAGCCTTTATCAGGTAAATTCAGCTGCTAATCAGATGTGGTAGTGGATATGCTTGTCAAGCTGCTTCTGTCACTAAAGAAATGTTAAAAGCCTATGGTCAAGTGTCTTACCAGGTACCAGCATCACTGTACGAGGCAGTATATCGTCCTACTTCAAATGAAACCTTAGCTTCTTGGATGGCAACTACAGCAGCACCTAACAAACTAAATTAAGTCCTTGCTTATTCTTCTTACATGTTGTGTAGTTGAGCAATTATATACATGCTTTTGGTGTTGTTTTTAATGCCGTGCAAGCACTCACTACAGGCCAAGTAGGTGAACTGGAGCAGAATTTACAGTCTATAGGTGTTGCAAGTCGTATGTGCCTGCCCAATACTTTAAAGATTCAAGTTTGAGCTACATAGAAACACAAGTGATTGAATCTGTTTACACTAGTGGGGCCATTTGGTTACCATAATTTGCAATATATATATATATATATATATATATATATATATATATATATATATATATATATATATATATATATTCAGCTTGAATCATGTACATATTTTTAACTATCTTTTTATTTCACTTATATCCATCACATAAAGTGCTACAGTGTTATTCCAAATAATCCCCTATCCAAACTGTTTTTTATATAGTGCATCTTTCTTTGTTTCTTTTCTTGTTGGCTTTTAAGCCTTGGCACTATTTTGGTAGATTTTTGGCACTCCCGCCAATGGCTTGGGGCAAGACCTTACAGATGAAGAGCGTGAGTTTAAATTGTGCATTAGGTGAAAATGATGACTCTGGAGCAGAGAAGAATTTAAGTGGCCCGACAGAATTAAGCGGAGCATAACGAAGTCGGGGACCTCTTTCAGTTTAACCAGGAAATCGCGATGGAAGAATGTGCTTGATTCGTAGGACAGGATATTATTTAACCATTATGAGAGTTTTTTTACCTTATTTTGTAGTTCAGGGAAGATCCCAAATCTTATTATGGCAAAAGAGAAAAGTGAGAGCTTTGGAATCGCTAGAGATGTCATTGAGCATGTAATCACCTGATTAATGTCTCCATTGAGTATGTTGTCTTGACTCTCTTGTTGACCGGACAACTTAATTCGTCATTGCTTAAGATGGATTTTGTAGTAGGATAAACTGATTGGGATCAAGCATAATAACAGTAATTGAGTATGTAGTATTTACAGATAAAAGTTTTTAGTCATTAGGGAAAAATCAACATACTCAATGGAATATCCAGTTACTTGAAAAAAGGGTCTCAATGGAATATGGTTGTGAATGAACATGGGAAAAATTTCAAATTTTGGTTCAAGATGAAGAGCACTAAAAGGAAGATGGGTTTTTGTGGCATAGTACTATTTTTTAAATAGTCATATAAAACATCTCTAATATCTTAACTAAAGCAATCATGGATCTTTGCTGGTTTCTGACTTGCGAGGCCTCTCCTTTTTCCCTTTTGCTGCACAATCTCCTTTGAACCCAAAACAGCCATATATACAAGTCTTTGCAGCATATAAAGAAGCTAAAAGCTTTTACTTTAAAAAAAAATGAAGAAGAAGAAGAAGCTAAAAGAGCCTTGTACCATTTGGTCGAGCGTTTCTAGACCATCCGTCCACACATCACACCAATGATCGAATAGGTGATTGCTTGTCAAGGAAGTTCATTCAATCTAAGTTTAGATGAGGGGACATAGTCCGAATTGTATGATACTCTGGACACTTTACAGCGTAATAAGGGACCATTTACAACCATGAATCTGGTCATTTGATTACAGTACGCAAAGACAAAAACAGCCAAATACAATCCTATAATTATATATTCCAGAGATCTATCAATTGACTTGCTTGCAGTATAAAAATAGTGGAAGGTCATAAAGACAAAGAAACTGAAAAAGGTTCACTAGTTATCATTCAGCAGAGGTTTCCTCGTTTTGTTGATCGCTACCCAGTTCGTAGGTCCCAAATCCCAGTTTCATAATTGACTGATGCTGGTGTGCCTCTGGCCGGGGAAACAACAGCTTGAGCCGGAAAGCATCAACTCCGTTCAAATAATACCGGAAAAGCCTCTTTGCCCTGATGAAACCAAGACGGCCATATAGAGCCAGTGCTCCTTTATTTGTAACTTCTGCTTCCAAGGTCACCTTCAAAAGATTGCGAGCAAGTATGAGCCACAAATGCAATGCCACATCCATTCATGTAAAAAATACTAGGTTATCAATCAGGGGAAAAAAATGTGTTTCTGGGAATCATCAAAATAAATCAACCACTACGCCCAAAAAATTTTTTTTTTAGGTTTTTAGGAAGAGGAGGGGGGGGGGGGGGTGGGGAAGAAAAAATTTACAAAAGATGTAAAAGCCCTAGGCTCTAATTAGAAACATACAACAATGATTAAGCCATTAGGAGTTTCCTCTAAAACTAAATACTTCCTGTGAAATGGAAGTTCTTCACCCCTTACCCTAGCCCAGCCAAAAGAAAAACAGACATAAAGGAACACTAGAATCACTCTGTCCAGTACTCTAAAAAATTTCTAGCCACAAAAAAAAAAAAAAAAAAAAAAAAAAAACCTCTCTTCCACTTTTCACCCAAAATGCTAATGGTCATTTTCTGCCAAAATCAACAACCAAAATGCAAACAGATATTTCATTGATATCAGATCAGCTGCTAATCTAAACGGGTGCATGACATCTGTTCAAGATATATCCAATGCTTGACTTGTCCTAAACCAAGTCAACAAAGCAAAGAAACCTCCTAGTCAACAAAGAAAAGGAACCTGTCAAAGATGCTTTGCATATCCAATAGTGTTGACAACCATGTCTAGATGACCAATTAGTCCGTTTAAAAACAGAAAAAGGAAAATTATATCAGGAAACCAATGACAGTTCTCCCTCTCTCTCTCTCTCTCTCTCTATTTGGGATAAGCTCAACAATTGAATAAATAAGACAACTTCCTCGTGCCATCCAAAGCTAGTAGTTGCCAAAAGCTATCAGAACTACTGGTGTAATGTGTGTGTGTATATATATGTGCGTACGTGAGGGAAAGCATGCAGTAACGAAAGAAGGGTATATTAATCAAAGACAGAGTCGAGTATGGTTATGATTCTTTAATTGCAGTATAAAAGGTTACCATGAGCCCCAACTAATCTAGCCTCAGTCAAATACTAGAGGTTTGATAAGTGGCATGATTAACAAGCACCATGCAGCTAAAAATCACCCCCTTTCCCTCCCAAGACGCCAAAAGGTGGATCGCTAGATTAATACATTCCTGGTACCATAAGCTTTGTACTTGCTGGGGAGAATTTACTGAGAATCCCCAGACTGAAGCTGAAAGTTTTCCACTACTAAAGTGATCTCCCAGTTATATTCCCTACAGTTCCCTTTTGTTTTTATTTTCCAACAATACAATTTCCTTTGCGCTGCAAAGAAGAGTAGAAAGCCATAATGCATTAGCGAAGGCAAAAAAAGAAAAAGAAAAAAAAAGCAAATTCCAAATGCAGCAGGACCAGTGACATACCTCTTCGCACCCTGAATCCATCATTACTCTAATGGATCGAGTAACAAGCTCTGTAGCTGCAATATGAAAGTATCTTTAGTTTTGCAGGCAAGTAAAAGGTGCTGTTCCAAGTGATATTGAAGTAGCAGAATAAAAACACTGATTCACATGTGCAACCAATCACATCACTAAGCAACTTTTAAGCAGATAATAGTGATGTGCCATACTATTTCTATCGTTGACTAAAAATGGTCAGGAGTAGGGAGTTGAGATATGCTTGTGACAGCTCAATGAAATGTAAGGTGCAACTAAATCAAGTTCAGTTCATCCCAGATTTAGGGACCTGCAAAGGGGGTTTGGCGGGAAGGGAATGGTAAGGAGAGTAAGTAAAACTGAAGGCTGGAAAAGTTGGGGTTCATGAAGTTGTACGTGTTCATGATTAGCAGCTCTGAACTCTTAAGTGCTTTAGTCATTTATTAGACGAACGGCCAAACTGCTGACAAGCAACTTAACAAAGTAAGAGATGCAAACGGTTAAGAGAATCAACCAAAGACTCTAGATCATGCCAAATAATGCGTTTCCAGCAAGAGAGGGAAACATAGAATTGCAGGTGGTGAGCAGAGAAGATGAAGTAAAGAAAAAGAAAAAGGGGGGGGGGCGCTTACCGATGCCTCTGCCCCTGTAAGGCTTAAGTACAACAAGCATAGCAATGTAGCCTCTCAAAGTATTCCGGTGCTCTCCCATTTTGCACACCACAGTCCCCACACATTTACCATCATGGAAGGCCTACTAACCAATTATAAGCACCCAATTACCAGGTTTGTGCTGCCGGCTCTTTGATAATTACGGGTAACAATATCCATATTGATTAACATAAGGAAACGGTAGAGAGATGAAGGGAAAACATTATATATTTCAGAGAAAAATAAATAAAAGGGAGAGAGAGAACGATACGAACTAGAAAGGAGAGTTGGGGCCAGAGATAGACGAAGTAGCGATAAGTGAAGATGGAGTAGGGTTCACTGAGTTCTTGGTCAACAAGATTCATGATAAGCGGCAGGTGATGTTCTCCGCCGTAGCTCACATATTCTATTTCCGAACCCTCCTGCAGCCCCTCCGCCTCTTCTTTTTTGTCTTCTTGATTTGTATTTTTCTTGTTGGACTCCATTCAATGACCGGGTGTCCGAATACAACAGCTCAGGACAAAGGAATAACAACACAGATGCAAATATACACCCAAATGAAGGACCTAATCATAAAACAAAACTAGCACAAGTAGGATATGATTCCAAGAAAACAGGCAATGAAAGGATTCAAGAAGGTGCTTTGATTCTTGAACCTGTGGCTGTGGTGGGAAAGGAGAACTGAGCTGCAGTTGCCGATCCCTCTTTTATTTTTGAAGATCAAATTCTCCTATTCCACTCCACTTCACTCCAGTCACCACTTCTTCTTCTTCCCAAGCACAAGAGGGTTTAGGGTTGTGGGGGGATTCCTAGGAATTGAGAGGAGAAACCGGGATTGGTAAGGGACCACAGGGATTTGTGTATTAAAAAAAAAATTGAAAGACGATTTATTACTGCCCAGTAAACACAAAATTGAACACGTCGCAAAAAAGGTTTGGCTGGACCACCCACTGGTTTTTTTTTTTTTTTTTTTTGTCTGCAACAGTAGATGCACTGTAACCTAAACTAGCCTACTCTAGGGGAAAGGGGCAAGGGAGATGATCAACTAAGACCAGCCACATATTGTGACAAATTTGAGGAAGGTAGGGTCGCAAAAAAGGTTTGGCTGGACCACCCACTGGTTTTTTTTTTTTTTTTTTTGTCTGCAACAATAGATGCACTATAACCTAAACTAGCCTACTCTAGGGGAAAGGGGCAAGGGAGATGGTCAACTAAAACCAGCCACATATTGTGACAAATTTGAGGAAGACAGGGTTTGAACCCCGGGAGATGGTCAACTAAGACCAGCCACATATTATAACAAATTTGAGGGAGGCAGGGTTTGAACCCCTGATCTCCAGCACCACCAAAGAGGGTGATGACCACTAGATCAAATGGACCACCCACTGGTTACTCCTACCAAAAAGAAAGAGGAGGAAAAAGTAGTAAATCTACGTATAAGGGGTATGATGAAATTATAATCTCCTACCATGGAAAACTGGAAAAGGTGTGAAATTGTGAGAAAGGTTGTTGGAAAAAAAATATTTTGTATATATGTCCCATTGAATTGCTACTTTCTCAAATTTTTATTAAAAAAATATACTTTAGCGATTTGATATATATAAAGTAAAAAATTAATTGAGAAATATACTCACGTAAAAATTTTTTTGTCGAATATTATAAGAAAAAATCGTTCAAAATGTTCATCAAATAAATTTTTTGTCCTTCATTTTTAAAATAATAACATTACATTCCTAACAAAATCAAGTCAGTAAAACTTAATTCCAATCCAAGTTTTCCACCATTTTTCCTTAAATCTATTATATGATCCGTACATAATCATTTTTATAGAAGTAAACAAGTTAGATCCCACGTACAATTAAACAGATGATGCGCTATACCTTCATTTTTATCCTTAAAAATATAGGATCTAATATGAATTATATTCATTTTCCCCCAAAAAATATGAGATATGACCCAATCCACATTCATTTGCCAGTGGGAAAAGTGTTGTCTGACCTTTTTATACATTATGAAACAATTGTAAGTACGAGAGTCACGTGGTGATTTTGGACTAAAAAATGGACAAGTAGGATTGTTCGGATAATGATTTTCCCAAAAAAAAAATTTATATTTTTCGTTGGCACATTTTCTAATCAAATTTTTACCTCACATACATCAAATATATTTTACTACAAAAATTTCTAAAAATAGCAATTCAAACAAAGTTACATGGTGATTTTGGACTGAAAAATGGTCGAGTAACCTTGTTCGGATAATGATTTTTCCCAAAAAAAATTTTATATTTTTCGTGGGCACATTTTCTAATCAATTTTTTACCTTACATACATCAAATATATTTTTCTACAAAAATTTCTAAAAATAGCAATTCAAACAATTAGAATTGAGACTAAATTTTATTAATTTAAATTTATAAGAAATGTAAAATTAATATACTATTTTAAAAACAAATGACAAAAAAAAATCATCTACTATTCCACTGAATAAAGGTCGAGTAGTCGTCCGTAAATTTATGAGGTGTAGGCAGAAGCAGAAAGATGGTGTAGGCCAGGCCAGCGTTGCGTTTGTGAATTATGAAGAATGTTCCAATTTATTTGGCAGCGGTGAGCGGAAGACTAGCCCAGCCGGTAGTAGTACTATTATTATATTAGTAGTAGTAAGAAGAAAGGGTCACTATTTATTTTTTTTTTAAATTCACAATATAATTGTCGGTGCTGATTACTGCCACAGAAAGGTACTCTGCTGCATCAAACAACAACCAATAACGATTATTAACAACCCACGAGTCGACATGCTGCGAATTGGGAGTCGGAGGTTGTCGTCGTCGTCGTCCTCCTCCTCCTCCTCCTGGTTATGGAGGCCAACCCAAGCGGCCGCCCATCCCCTACCTTCCTCCACCAAGGACAACAACCGCCCAGCAGTCCCCCTTCCAGACCACTTTACCTCCAAGTCCAATCCCTTTTTCTCTGCTCCTACTTTCACTCTTCATCCCCGTTTTCACCTTCCACCACCAGCAAGAGGTACCTTTCTCTCTTTTACCTCGCCCTCCCCTTCGCCCCCCCCGCTCCCGGGGGGGCTGTTTTTTGTTCACTTCTATTTCTTGTGCAATTTTGGATTTGTCCATCCGATTCATTTTTTTTTTCTTTTCCTCCTATGCTCAATGCCTCCCTTCCTAGCTTTAATTTAATTATCTGCATCTTTATTGTTCTTTCACTTCCTCATCTTTGATTGCAAGAATTCCTTCTTCTTCTTGTTCTTTTAAACATGTGTTCATTTATTTATTTTCTCTACTTCTGGCTGCTGTAAGTAGCAAGTGGCTGCTGTAGTAGGAAATCCTTAATCCTGCTTTTATTCTTCTTCTACTTTTTCTTTGGTGTCTTTGCTGGTGCATTTTCGTCTGATTCCTCCTCAGGTTTGATGCCTTCTTGCTTATTTTCTTCTCCCCTTCCGTGTTTCTGTTGTCGTCACTACCTTTTGAGTGAAACTTAAAATGAGTTTGCCAAAAGGGAAATGATTTGAGATGACATGAATGAAAATACATACAATTTGCTCCAAGTGGTTCAAAATTTAGTCCACTAACCAAACACAAAACGAGGAAGGTGATGTTTACATTTGATTTGCTACAAAACATCAGCTGAAATATCTCCGAGGTTCTTGTACTATTCACTGTCTCCCACTTCATGGGGACACATTTATCTCCTTGTTAAAGGATGATCTTGGCAACGTAATCATCATAAGCTAGAAACATACTCTTGTCACAACACTTCTATGCACTTAAGCACAGTGGAGGTGCCAACATCCATTCTTAATTTGCATGCTTCTCCCTTCTAGAGCTTGAGACTTTGTTTCTTCTTCTTCTTCTTGTTTTCAATCGAAATACAAGTGATTACTGAATAAAAGTCCGGAGGAGGTTCATGCCCAGGTTTATTTGCACCGTGACCAGGAATTTTGATATCTTCAAATTTTCGAGTAGGTGTTTCAGAGCAGCAAGTTTTCACTTTTCGTAGTCTGATTAGAATTAGATGGTGTTCTTGGTCTTAGTTTTGGTCTGGAAGCAACTTTTTGCAAGTTTATTAAGCGGACTTATCATTTACAGTCAATCTGCTTTATTGTAACTCCAGGAATGGATCATCAAAGTGATTTCTAATTGTCCATTATGATATGTTGTGTATCTAATTGGCAAATGGTGACCGTTGTAGGCTTCGCTTCCGAGTCCCTCACCCCTAAGAGTGAAAAAAACCTGATGCCTGAAGTTCCAGCAACAGTGGCTGCTATCAAGAATCCATCACCAAAGATAGTTTATGATGAGTACAATCATGAGCGCTACACCCCAGGTGACCCCAGCAAACGGGCCTTTGCCTATTTTGTCTTAACTGGTGGTAGATTTGTATATGCCTCCCTCATCCGCCTCCTTATTCTCAAGTTTGTCCTCAGCATGTCAGCCACTAAGGATGTTCTTGCACTGGCTTCCCTTGAGGTTGATCTCTCTAGCATTGAGCCTGGCACCACTGTTACTGTGAAGTGGCGTGGAAAACCAGTATTTATCAGGCGCAGAACTGAGGAGGATATCAAACTGGCTAATAGTGTTGACGTGCAATCCCTTCGTGACCCGCAGGAAGACTCTGAGAGGACTAAAGATCCAGAATGGCTTGTTGTCATTGGCGTCTGCACTCATCTGGGTTGTATCCCTCTACCAAATGCCGGTGATTTCGGTGGCTGGTTTTGCCCTTGTCATGGTTCCCACTATGACATCTCTGGTAGGATTAGGAAAGGCCCAGCTCCCTACAACCTGGAAGTACCTACTTATACCTTTTTGGATGAGAAAAATTTATTGATTGGTTGAGAACTCGGAAAAAGAGTGATATTTCAGGTATCAAAGATACAAATCCACATCAAGTTTCTGTGATGGGTGTTGCTGATAGTTTATGTTTTCAACCCTCTTCTCTTGGGCATGTTTAGGATTTTTTTTTTGGTATTTTTGATCCTTTTTTATGTTGGACCTGCTCAGCTTCAATAAGCCGTGTTTCCTAATACTCCTGCGTCATGTAACGCGCCAGTTAGTGTGAGATGATTGAAAAGTCGGAGTTTGTTCCTGTTTGCTGTCAAGTTCGCATTCCTGTTTTTTCTTATACAAGATGTTTAATCCGGTTGCATTCGTGCAATTTCTTAATTGCGGCACAGATTTTGACTAATTGGTCTGTTATTAAACTGTCCAAACACATGAACAAGCGTCTCTTTCCAGTATGAAAAATGTTTTTTTTTTAGTTCTGCAGAATGGAGCTTGCGGACGTCATATTTATGTGAAAATCGGGATCCCATCTTTGCCTTATGTGTCAACGGCATTTTTTTGTGACACAATGAAGCTCTCATGGGGAACATGTTGAAACTTGTGGGTGTATAATGAGCTTTCATGGGGGAGTAAATCGAAGTAGGAATGTTGTTCAAATTGCCTTGACCAGTTTGTGAACAAAAGAAGACCATGTTTTGGAGATTTTTATTCACCAAGCTAATCTCATCTCTCAAAGATACCTTTGACATAAATCATTCCCTTCTCCGTCAGCTGAAGCTCCCTTCTCATTCGGTCTACTTGTTGGTCGTCACCTTGAACAATGATCTCTGAAAGGCTTCCATTCTCTGCTACTATCATTTTGACTTTTATCTGTTCCTTCCTGGATGCCCTTGTCCAGTAGTATGCGCCTCTGTTTAATTACGAGTTTATTAGATGCTCAAAGTTTGAATACAGAGTTTAAGAATGCAAAGATTACACTTTGGGGGAAGAAAGATGTGGTGAAATAGCAGGAAGGCTGCAATAGAATGCTTACGCTAGGGGGCTTAATGTGGTCAGCCAGAACCAGTTATTGCCTGCGTCTGGAACAGTTATGGTAAGAACGAGGGCAACACTGGCCAGACTTATGCAGGTGCAGAAAGTGAGTAGTGCTGCCTGGCTTCGACTTGGAACCATCATCCCTTCAAACCTTCACCAGTGATAGGAAGAAGAGTTGGAACCTCAAAAATGCACATGTAGAAACTAGTTGAGACAGCTTGAAAGCAGGAAGGACAAGAAGCAATTAACCAAGATGATTTCTAGCCAAGATATTGTCACTGGCTTTTGCTTGCTAACTTACGTAATAGTCTCTCCTCTCTCCAACACCACGAAATTGTTGCGAGCAAAGAAGGACAGAATTGCTCCAGCCACCTGATTGGGCATCAGATTCCCCTCCCCATCTGACACTGCAGTAAATGTCTTCTGAACGATCTAAATTGACCAAAGAGAAAGAACAATCACGCCATCAGCTAGCTAGCTACGCACTCTTAACTGCGACCAAATTGTAGTCAAACACTTACCAGGAAACTGGCTCCTATAACATTTATTCACGAAATGCTAGTAGTACTAAAAATCAACGAAGGGAGCAGGGAGAAAGGTGAGAAACAAAACCAAACAGTGCTGGTGGAAGTATCCATGCTCAGCCAAAGGTGAACCCTGTCGACTGTATCCCTTTTCTCCTCCTCCCAATCCATATATTATACATGTATGTAGTATGTTACTTTGCTGTTTTTAACAACTTTAGCATTAACCAATTAGTTAATACGATATGTAAACAACTCAGACACATAGGTGAAGGTGAGGCTATATGAAGATGGGTCAATGAGGAGTAGTTGCTCCTACCAATCTAAGTACTGTGAAATTACGGTATTCAAAGTTAGCTAGCTAGTTCATGTGCAGCTGCAGCTGCAATTAGGGGAGGAGAATACGTACACAGTAGTATATACTGTATGTGTATGTATTAGAACTTAGAAGAAGAGAACACTAGGTAGAAGGTCAGTCTAAAAAACAGAGGCAGTATTCATTATTTACCTTGGATTTGACAGAGCGCTTGATAAGGGACCAAAGGCCGGGAACGGAGATGACAAACAGTCCCAGGGAAGTGTAGTAGCTGGCTTGTGAATAGCCGCCGCCCACGAAGCTGTCGGCGAGGAAGAAGTGTATCGTCATCAGGGGAGGAGAATTCGGATGCTGGAGTCCAAGATGATACGCTGCTAAAGCTACAGGTACTACTGAAGACGATAGAGTTTCGTGAAGCGATGACCGTACTGGAAGAAGAGCTCTGCAGGCAGGGGGATGTGGGTGAAGAAGCCACAGTCGTCGTCTCCCATGAGAACGACGACAAAATCGTCTGGTATTGGGGCGGTAATATTCTTGTATGGCACTTGCTGCTGATGAGTGTAATCTTCGGCCTGCAACAACTATGTCTGCGGCTGCGCTGGTGGTTTTGATTAACCGATTATTATTAGTATTGCGAGGGCGAGAGAGACAAGGAGGAGAGAGCAGCAGAAGCTTCGCTGCCATTTTTTGGCTTCTGTGGTGACTGGTGACGCCAGGACACCCAACACCGCATCACATCCATCCATCTACTCTCCTAGTCCTGGCTGGTGCTCTAGTTTTCACCTTAATTTAGGCAAATTTGCCCGATCACATCTTTTATTCCCACCTGCGGCGCCAAAATTTATCCCATTCTCTGTTTTCTACCCACGTACTTTCATCATTTCATGCGCCTCCAAACCAAACTTCCTTTTTTTTAATTTTTTTAAACATGCCTCGTGACATTTTTCCCTTTGGTTGTTAATTGATCACCATTGATTTACAAGCTTATACAATTGCCTCCGGGTTTTTTTTTTTTTTGGGGGGGGAGGCGAGGGTGGGAGGTCTATCTCTATACCATAATTGCGTGATGAGATGATTAATTATCGAAAAAGCAATTATTTAAGGTATGATTGATATCCGATCACGATTATGTAATTTTTTTTTATAGAACTTTGAATTTTTTTTCCCAATTTCACTTCCCAATCTTAATTCCTCTTTTGTGTATAATTTTTCATTTAAATTATTTTGTGTATTTGTAAATTAAACTCTCGCCAATACCTATAAAGGTCAATACAAAATCCAATTCGATGCTTTCTATTTTCTAATTCTTTAATTTAAGGAAAACATTACTTGAACAACATAAAAATCAAAAAATTAATTTTAATATTTCAAATAAAATTTTTAAATAAATTTTCAAACAAAGCTATTAATCAATTTTGAATAATGGTAGTGTGACGGGACCTCTAATGCCCCAAAAACTAATATATTAGTGTGTTTTCATCACCAAAAATACTTAATTTTTAGGGTTAATTGCATCCACCTCCCTAGTGTTTTAACCAAGTTATCGCTAGATCCCTGAGGTTTAGAATATTACATTCCGCCCTTTTACCTAACAAATTTCAAATGGTGTTAAATATTTACCTGTAATTACTAGGGTACCCTGTGTCAATCTAGATTAAAGTAGAAAATGAAACAAAGGAGTAGTCAAAAATAGAAATGAAACAAATGAGTGTGAGTGATACTGGCTACCTACTATTACTTTTACCGCAACCAACAGCAAATATTTGTTGCTGGCAAAATTACTTAGAGCTAGGAGAGACGAAAAGGAACAAAAAATAATTGATGATTATTTTTTCAAAGAATTGGAAGCGCACTTGCGAGACTCTTAACTTTACAGAATCTCCTAAACTGGCTCGCTGACCATTTCAACCATCCAAGCCTCTCCCCAATTGCTTCCCACAGTAACAATAACAAGGAAAAAAACTAATCTACCTGCTTAAGAAACCTGCATTTAACTGTATACTGAACTATCCAATATGGAAAATGAATTGCCTTACACCCCATTAGCGATTAGGCTCCGCATTTGATAGCACTATTAATTTCTATGTATTTGCAAATTTGAGTAAGTTGGGCTTCTTATGCTTTTATATTGATTGAAAGAGCCTTACATGTCACATGTTTTCATGAAGATTTAACAAGAAGTGCCATTGTGATTAAGGAAAACTTTGAGAGAATAAGGGAAGAAAAAGTGAATGAGTTGGTTATGGAATTAGTGGATTTGAACTATTAGTCTACATGGTTTTGGCCTATTTGGATGGAAATTGTGAAATCAAATCTAGATGCATGGTTGTGATTAATGGCAGTGTGGATAAAGAATGGTGTGGTTGTGAGAAGATTGGCTTTGAGGTGTTTAGAACTTGAATGGTGTTATTGGTAGAGGTGGCGGAGCATCTAGGGTTTCAAAAAATGATGGTGGTGGCCAAAAGTTATGAAGAGCATGTTTTAGTTTTTCAAATTTTTCCCTTAAATTTTTATCACATTTTTTTCTACTTAATAATTTTTAAAAGCTTAAAATATAATAGTTTCTTGGGGTAACTTTGTGTAAGCCCCGATGCAACCAAATACAACCAAAATACTCAACCAGACAAGTAGTCAAGTAAATACAATGACAAAGAATATAAGCAATTTTAAAGCACAAAAATAGAGTAACAATAAAGTAAAAGAAATTCAAACCAATCAAACTCCCAAACTTCTTCCAAACTTGGAGTTGAATCCACCAAATAACTTCTTCAATTGATGGTAGTGCTAACCAACTTGTACAAGTGAAGGCTCACTCCTTCCTCACCCCAAACATACTTTGGTTGAGCAAAGGAATTTTACTACTCTCCAAGTAAACCCTCAACTAGCTACAATTGAAAGCTTACCCACTCAATTAAGAATTACTTTATACAAGTGAGGCAACCTTTATCAAGGTTTTATCACTCCAAGTGATAGGTTCACCTTCACCAAGGTTTTACTCCTCCCAGAGAGTAACCTTCACTTGAGCAACCTCACAACCCAACTTTCCCAACCCCTTATACAACCAACAAATAATATTTCTACTCAAAGATCTCACTTGTAAGTTTGTATTTAGTGTTGGCCAAAAGTCTGTGTCTTCTTGTGTTTTGGGGTATTTATAGAAGGTGAGAAATGACTCCAAAAGGCTCTCCAACGGTCAAATATTAAATGCTGTCGAAACTAGCCGTTGGCCTGTCGGACGTCCGAACCATTTGTACTGTGTCCGAACCCTGCGTCCGATAGAAGTCAGAATGTTCAACTTTCATTCTTTTTGTGTCGGACGGCCGAAGCAATGAATGAGCGTCCGATCCAAGCGTCCGAAGAGTATCGTCGTCTGTCGGACGTCCGATCCTCTATCGAGCGTCCGATTCTCTACGTCCGAACCTTCATATTTCTTAACTTCTCTTTGATTCAAATTTTTTCGATTCTCTTTTAGATCAATGACCTGTTCTAACAAATTTCTCACATAAAAACATTAGTCCAAATCTACATTTTGGTTTGTTAATCATCAAAACCAAGGACTGATCAACCAAGGTCAACACTTTGGGTTATCACTCAATTTGCTAGCTTAATGATGGCAACAGACATTAGTTTTGTAACGTCAAGGGGCTTTTTGCTGTGATTATCAAGTTTAAGGGTATTGACTATAATATTTCAAACTTAATGGGGGCCAGCAGTAGTCTGGCTGAAACACTAGGGAGGTGGATGTAATTAACCCTAATTTTTAAAACAAGCTCTATATACGGATATGTTTAAAAAATGGCAATTTACAAATTCCTTTTAAGTTTTAGGAAAAGGTCTGGGTAACCTCTATTATCGACTTGAGTCACCGCCAATCCCGCTTCAACTTATCGTCATTTCACGCAACAAACATGGAACCGTCCATCAATTTATCTACTTTTGTGCCTTCACTGTTCTCACTTGCCAGTTTATTCCTTTTCTCAATAGCAAATATTTTCACTTAACCTAAATTAGACACGATAAAAGAAAAAATCCCTCTACTTTTTTCTTTTCATATGTAAAATGATGGCTAATTAATTTTGATTTTTATTCGTTTTTAAAAGAAGGGTTTTTTTCATGCACGTATTATCAAATGTTGCTCCAAAGATGATTTTTTTTCCACGATAATTTTCGATAGATCAACTTCGAGGAAATATGACATATGCGAAATCTATACACCTTTATCCATCGTTTCTGGAAAAAAGAAAAAGAAAAAGAAAGTAATCTGGACACCTAAATTATTGCATTTCGAAGGTCCTTCGCATGCACTGCAGGCTTAGAAAAGGGGAAAAAAAAGGTCCTCCAACGAAATTTGTCCTTCAACTAAATAAGCAACAAGAACAGAAGGATTTTGGCTTCAAAAGTTGAGATGTATATGTCCAATTCAAACCAATTCGTATATTTTTTACTGTAATTCATGTACATTTTTAGTCTAATAGTGAATTTTACACCAATTAATTATTTAAGTAAATTCGAGTTTACATAAAAAATTGTAATAATTACATCAATCGATTTAATTAAAGAGGCCCTGTATTGGGGATAGAGATGGCATAATAGATTGTTCACCTTAAAATATTAATTACGAATTAGTATAATTATGATTATTTGAGTAGGGCTCAGGTACAGCTTTTAACGAATCGAACTGCTCATGAATATATTCATATTTGACTCGTTTGAGTTCGAAAAAAATAACTCGATCGTTTAATAAACATGTTCGCGTTTACCTCGTTCAAGTTCCCAAAATAGGAAAAAAAAGTGATTGTTTTAATAAACGAATCATATTTGAACACAATATTAGACTCGTTTAACAATCAAGCTAAACATGAACTCGTTTGCGAACTATTCAAATAATTCATGAACACATATATAATTATATAAATAAATATAAATATAAATACATTTAATATTATGAAATATATATTATATTTTACTCAAAAAGTGATCACGCATTATTTATTTTTCAACAAAGAAATAAAATAAAATTTATTCTCAATGGTATTAAAACATAATTAAATTATTTTTAAACTCAAATTCAAACTCGAGTTTGTGCTTGAATTCGGCCTGTTTATATTTCAATGGTTTACGTTTGCTAAGCTGGGTAAGACTTCCTCCATATATGGAAATGAATTTGAAGCGAGTTTTCAAGAAACTGTTCGAGTTTTAGCAAAAAACTGCTCTTCGTAAGCGTATCGATTGGTTGAAGGGTCTGAAAAGAACGTAGTTTTGGGGGAATGATACCCGTTGGGATCCCACCTCAAATTCAAACTCAAATATTTATACAAATTAACAAATTGAATTTTAACAATGTTTATAACTCTTTTATTATTCGATCGAATTTGAACCCCGTGAACACTAAGGTTCCGTTTGATAAAATTGAATCTGAATTCTGAAATCTGAATACTGAAACGATTAATTTGTTGAATTTTAAGCACTGAAAAGAAATATATGAATGTCTGAATTTTAATGCTAAATCTATTTATACTGTTTGATAAACATTTATAACTGAATGCTTAATAAGCTAAATTGATAATTTTGCCCTTATATCTTTTCATCCAAAAAAGAAAATAGAACCTATGATTTAATTAGTTTAAAATTGTTAGGTATGAAAATGACAATATTTATTTTTAAAATTAATATAAAAGATGAAATATATTATACGAGGAGTATGGAGAAAATATGAAAATCATTAAAAAAGGAGAAAAGAAATATAGAAAACTATTAGATAAAGAATGTCAGGTTGTTTAATTAGATAATAATGTTGAACATAATTAACATAATTAAACATTCAGTTAGGATTCTTGTACTGAACAAATACACACAAGTTTAGCACTGCTTAACAAATTCAGCAAATGGATTTTTATTTATCAAACACTCAAAACATCTGAATATCTAAAAAAGTTCAATATCAGCACTTTTTTATGTTATCAAACAGACCCTAAGTATCGGCTCGATACAAGCTCTAATATTAGGCCTTGTTTGGAAGTCAAGCGTTTTGCAAAGTTTGTTTGCTACAAGTTTTTTAAAAAATTTTAACTACAGTAACCTCAAAAAATTTTTCAAAAATTTTAAACTATACACTTCAAAATATTTAAAAAAAAACACACTTCAAAATTTTTTTAAAAATTTTTTATAATAAACTACAGTAAAATTTTAGATAAAATCCAAAAAACTCACGTTACAAACGGGGAAGTTGCCGGGGAACTGGGACGCAGGAAAATGTGTTTATAATCAGACTCGCAAACAGGCTCGAGCTCGTAAAGAAGGCGCCTAATTCTAGCCCGCACTGGAATCTCATCAAAGGCAATCCAAGCTACAACAGACCAATGGGCAGACTTCCTCGCGTCCTCCGCAAGCACTCAGGAGGCTGGTGGGGGAATGATCTAGAGGCGCTCCTACGGCCCGACTAGTTGGTAGCAAATTGTAATGGGCCTACAGCCCTCCACGAGACTCAAAAAAAAAAAAAAAAAACTCTCAGAGGGGTCGTATAGTAATTCGATAAAAAAGCAGGGAGGTTAGCGTGTAAAAATTAAGACAAGAAGTGGCTCTCTCCTCTCCTCCTCTCTCTGTCCTCTCGACTCTCTCCCCAGCCTCCTCTACTTGTGTGCGTGGCCTTGGGCTTTGTCTAATCTCTCTCGACCGAATCGGATAACGCCTACGCCGTCTCCTCTTCGCTTCTTTGTTTTTTCGCCCCTTCTCCCAAATATCTGTTTCTCTTTGACATTAAATCCATTTTTTTTAATTACCTCCGCGATGATGACGACGTTTCGGTTCGCCAATCAAGGGTTAAAGTGCAGCCGTTAAATTGTGTGTTTGTCTGCGTCCCAACTATTTGACCGCTCTACAGGTATCGTATTCTGGATTCTCCTCCTCCGGTGTTGGGTTTCTAGGGCTTTTTCCCTCTCCCACCTCTTTGTATGTGATTTTTTTTTTCTGATAATCTTGTATGGGATGCTGATGTTTTGCTGGATAGTTTATGAATTGTTTTATTTTTCATTTTCTTTTTTTAAAATTGCGGGTATTTTGTAATGCCTTCCCTCTTCTTTTTCCGCTTAACTTATACGTCCGCTCATCACTTTGTAACTTCCGCATTTTTTTAATTGTCTGTACTTGGTTAAAAATTTTGTTTAGGCTTTTGGTAGCAAATGGTAGTACTAATATTTAATAGTTTTTTAAAACTAGTATTGGAATTCATATTTCTGAATTAGTTATTTGTCCGCAAATTTAAAATCACGTCTATCATCCTATTGGAACTAATGTATTGTGGTGTCTATTACTGTAATTGGCTATGTTTGTTTATTGCAGTTCTGCAAGAGGAAAATTATGGTCCTAACGTTTTAGGATAACATCCATTAGGCTTTTGGTAGCAAATGGTAGTACTAATATTTAATAGTTTTTTAAAACTAGTATTGGAATTCATATTTCTGAATTAGTTATTTGTCCGCAAATTTAAAATCACGTCTATCATCCTATTGGAACTAATGTATTGTGGTGTCTATTACTGTAATTGGCTATGTTTGTTTATTGCAGTTCTGCAAGAGGAAAATTATGGTCCTAACGTTTTAGGATAACATCCATTTTTCCTCCCGCTTTGGTCTTATATGGGCCTACCCCTTTTCTCTTTTGCAGTTTTCTCAGTAACTCCTGAACTTAAGTACATGCATGTCAGCAAATGCTAAATGCTTGTGCTTTTACTTGCTAGTTTTGTCTGCTAACACTACATACATATGCTTTTCAATGAGGTAGTTGAATTTGAAACCAAATATTGTATCTTTCTATGCATCTGACTCTCCTTTTATCCTTTTACTCTATTTGCTAATTACTCTGAACTCCAGTTTGTCTTTCATAAAAGGAAGCATCGGGATACAATTTCACCTTTTAGAGTCACATTTAGTTGAGCTGATTGTCCGACCAATTATTTCTAGCGTTTCAGCATATTCCTGCTTCTATGGTACTTATCGTACTACCAGTTGTCATGAAGAATTTTTCAAGGCATTTGCATTTCTGGTTCACCTCATGTTTATGTGTTTATAGGGAAATTGGACCTTATATTCTTCTACCCTCTATCAATCTTTGGGTTTAGTTTTCTTGCATTCCTTGACAATATTCAGTTGGCATAGTTTTACATTGTAACTGCCACCATTGTTTTCACCTAATCTGTCATTACTCTCTCTGTTTGTTGAGAGTTCCGAGGGATCACGTGCCCTTTCAGATGACTGTGTTCTGCGCATGTATATGCTCCCTCTTGTGCAGATATAACTGCAATTTTACCTACATGCAAAAATATTTCTTTACCATTATTTCTGTTGTTTTGAACCTGCCTAAAAATAAGCTCAACTTGCATTGGGCTAATTTTTGTTAATAAAGTCCATGCTCACAATTGGTGCAGAGAAGAAAAGTATTTGTGAGATGTGGAGAACCTTTAGTTTAGGAATGTCACCTGAATTCAACATGACTGTTGTTGTTCTTGTTAGGCTTTACAATAGTTACGAATCGAATGAGTAGAGGATACGAGGAAGGAAGAAAAAAAAAAAGAAAAAGAAAAACTACAAGTGCCTCATCCACTGGGTTCTGCCTTCTAGCTAAAGATGGTGGGAATAAACTCTGTTATTTGTTGTTTACAAGATGGATTTAGTTCATTTGTTATGCCATATTCTATCTTATGTGGTGTTAATTTGTTAGTTTCTCTTCCAGTACAAGAATGTTAGAACATGATTTGTGCATGTGGCTTACTCAACAAATGATTTTAACATGTAAGTAACTTTACTTTGCAGAAGAGAGTTAAAGGTTTGGTCATTGCTCATATAACGAGTTCGTATATTTTGTTTGTCCTCTTTTGAGTTGCATTTTGTTTACATCCGTATTACACTTTTACTTATCCTGTATTCCCCGAACTTAATTGACTTATTTGCTAAAGCTTAACAGCGAGTACAGTGATTTGGACTATGTGCTGACTGTTGAGACTTCAAGGGCTTCTTGAGAATATTGTCTTTGTATTTTAGAACTTATTGGCCTAGTTATGCCTCTAATTCTTTTACAACTTGTATATATTTGCAGCTCAGCTTCCTAATTTATCTATCTTACAGTATACTTGATCATTGGATATAGATGGTCCACTTGGGCTTGCCATAAAGCTGCAAAACACACAGTCAGTAAATAAAGTTTTCCACTTTGCATTTTCAGGCTACGCATTAAGGAGATTTATTGATAAGTATTGAGATTCCATTTTTGCCGGTATGGTATACTGAGACTTGTGAGATAGTCTGCTACATGGCAGCTGATCAGCGGAGGAGACGTCTCAATTCCAGCACCATTGTTGGTTGCTCTTTTCGAGAGCATAGGGAACAATACAGAGCTAAAAAGAAGAAATTAGGATTTCCACAGGATGACACAAATGGGAGGTCTAATATATCTCTTGAGTGGGATGACAAGAACAAGAGTGTTGTTGCCAAGAGGGAACAGATTGGCATTTTGCAGAGAGACTTGGCCCCTTTCATTGATTCTGTTCCTCACAGCTACAGCAGCTTGGCTGACATTCTCAGCGTTCCTCGGGAAATATTTGAATTAGAAAATTTAGTAGACGTCCTTTCATATGAGGTATCTATCCTGATGGTGTATGTTTTTATTTCTTGGATCCCAAGCAACTCCTGGCTTAATTATTATATATATTGCCTGGCATTTGTCTTAGGTGTGGCAGACTCGTATATCTGAAACTGAGAGAAAGGTTTTGACCCAATTTCTGCCAAAAGGAGCTGAGCCTGAAAAAACTGTTCAGGAGCTGCTTTCGGGGGATAACTTCCACTTTGGAAATCCTTTTCTCAAATGGCAAGTTTTAACATGCATTAATGCTTTTGATAACCCCTGAATTAGTTTAGCAATGACTCAAGGGTTGATTTTATATCATAATCAGTTTTTGAATTTGTATCAAACAGGTTGAAGGACAGATGTTCAAATTGGTATATTATTTTTGTATACTTGGTGAAGGACTTGAAAGTTACCCTCCTGCTTTCTTCTGATATTCCTGTAGTTGTTCCTACTGTTAGTGTCATTGTTATTTCCTATGTCTCAGCTAGATCTTCTTTTGTAGTTTAATCTGCCTTTTTTGTATTTCAAAATATTTGCTGGAAGAGAAGAAGAAGAATTGTTTGGTTACACAATCTATTGTTTAACTGTTGGTACAAGCTGGGAAAGCTTTAAATTAGAGTAAATGTTCTATATGGGCTTTGTCTATCCCAATTTAGAGTCTCCGTTTGAATTAGCTGATTTTGGGGGTGTTTTTGAAAAATTTTGCTGTAGCAGAGTTTTGAAAGTATATTTTGGGATATTTTTAGAAATTATTTTGGGATATTTAAGAGTAGAAGAGTTTCTAGAATATATTTTGAGATATTTTTTAAAATTTTTAAAAAATTTAAACTAATTTTTAGATTACCTTTTAGAGTACTTTTTAAAAATTTTTATCGTATTTGAAAAATTTTTATCAAAATTTTTAAAAGTTCGTTAGTGATCATAGAGTGTTTAGTGTCTTTGCAGGGGTGCTGCATTGTGTGCTGGTGAGTTCCATCCTGACGATCTTCTTCAGTTGGAGCAGCATATCAAGGCTAATAAGAAAGCATACTTTTCTGAGTTGCAAAAATATCACAATGAGTATGTAGTTCTATTGACCTAATTTTCTTTAGTTGCATATTACAGCTTTTTCTGAACCACAATAATGAGAGCACTAATCCTTTCTCACACTGTGAAGCTGTGAGTAATGATGCTTTGAAGGTTAACAGAAATTTGGCTCTGTTTCAAGGATTCAAGTGAACTTGATTATTTTTTTTGAAACAAAATTTTGGATATGGTGTTTATGGCAGCATGATTGAGGAATTACGAATGTGGAAGGATAGATGGGATGGATGCAAGGATCCTGAAGAGGAAATTCTGCAGAAAATATGGAGGTTTGTGATCATACATGTTTCTTAACTACATAAATATTTGGTAGACACATTGGTTTGATAACCTAACAACTATGGGCAATGCATTCTGTTTAGGTTTCCCTAAGATTTTACTGTAAAAATTGGAGGTTGCATGTCCCATCCTTCTATTTGTATCCATGGCGGGCTTTCTGTAGAAGTAGTAAATTACACTATTGAAATCTGCTTACTTTTTAAGTTAGACATGATAATACTTTGCAAAAATGTTTCTGGTTGTTGTAATTATGCATTTTGACTAACTTGCACACGCCTGAGTAAAGCCAGAATGGATTTGGGCAAGTATTATTGGCAAATACCTCTTGCATCACTCTGCTAGTTGCTCTTGATTTTTTGAACACATATTTCATCCATATTGTTGTATTCATTCTCGCATGTAAGGTGGCGTATGATATATAACCCTTCTGTTTGATTTAAAAGTAGTTGAAAACTAGTTTCTCCCGGTGCATTGCACAGGACGTCGTTTCAATCTGTGAATTCCAATTTAGTTAAATGTATGACTGCTTATCATTTAGGTTCAATTATGTTAATATGTCTATTGTTGGTATTGTTACAATGAATTTCTTATAGGATCCGGGGATATTTGTCCAGATTTGGATATGGGTGTGGGGATTCATTTCTTACAGTCATAGGTGCATAAGATATTTAAAAACAAATCATTCTAAAATTTATCTACAATCATGTTTGAAATATATGCTAATAAAAAGTTCAGTTTAATGTGCAGTTAGGTTGAAGATAATCATAAACTTGGTTAAAATCGTTATTCTTTAAGTATGGGGGCTAAATTAATATTACAAGAGGGCAAAATTGTAAAGAGATTAAACACAGTACTAAACAAAAAAATATAGGTTAAATACAGGGGTTTAGTTACAAAACGCTTATCATAGTGATGTCCATCATGCACTTAATTCTTTTAGATGATAAAATACTAAATCTTATTTAATAAATTAATTAGTAACAGCTTTTATTTTTATCCCTCAACATCTCGAGTCCAACTATTACACCGAAACTCAAGTCCTTGTCTTTTCCCAAAAAATCTCTTCATCTTCATTTATCAGTATATCATGTCATCTTCATCTTCATTTATCAGTATCCCATCTCATCTACCTCTTTTCATCGCCATCTTTTAGCCAGGTTTGCTACAGTCAATGCACCCAAAATTTTTTGACCATATCCGACACATATCCCACATCCTTGTCCGTGTCATATTGTGTCGACATCGGTGTGGCGGAGGTAAATGGAGAGTCCGTGTAATATATATATATATTGGCAAAATAAGTTTTAAGTTAACATTTCTTAATAGTAATTGATTTGTTTCATAGAATAAATTAAAGATCCACGTGAGACAATGTGAGATGGAAAATAGACCTTCCCAACAATAAATTTTAGCAATAAGGACCTTTTAATTACAGCCTTTGGGTTGAAAATGGAGAGTGAGCTGGGGGTGGGGGAAGGGTAAAACTTCTCATGAAAGGGAGGAGTGAAAAGGGGGGGGGGGTGAAGAATAAGAATAAGAAAAGTTGTAAAAGAACTTGTGAGCAAAAGAAAGAAGGTTAACTGGCATTAATCTATGGTCTTAATTCACCTGAGGTGTAGATACAAACATGCACAAAACATGTGTATAAAGGAGAAAACACAAAGAAAATAAATAAGTTCCATTTATAATTTCTTGGAGTAGAAACTAAAGGGATAATGAAAAGTTTAGGGCTTAAGGGATTTGTAGTAAGAGGCCAACTTGTACAAGTCCTGCATAATATTAAGTTTAATATTATTGTTTTTTTTAAGTTTAATATTATTGTTAACTAACAATTACTAAACTGTTATCTTACGAGCATTACATCTTTTCTAACATTGATGTTTTGACTTTCTACCTTAACACTTGAAATGTTTAATTTCCTATTTTACAGTGTAAAGAATATATTAGCTCGCTTGCTTTGCTGCATTGTCCTGAATATTGTCTAATTACATTGTGACCTCTTGTTGCATGGGGCATGGTATATATCTGATTTCGATCAATAAGAAATATTAATGCAGGCCAGGAAGCCAGGCTGCAAAGAGTATGCAGTTCTCCGAGACTAGGTTTCATGATCCTGAAGAGAACAATGTTGCCACACCAGAATCTTGTTCGTGGGCTACATCTGAGAAGGCATGCAGTAATGAAAATAACCAAGATTTGCCTTGGGATACACAGGGGAGGTAATCAATCTGAATTTCCATATTTTCCTTTCTCTTACTCCAGCTGGGTGAGCAAAAGGAAAATCATGCAGTGTGTTAATCTTCATAATGCATATTGGTTGTCTTGGGTGCTAAATTTTACAGGAAAGGGTTTTCAGACAGCAATCTCAATAACTCATCAGATGGGCTGAAGGGTATTGCAAAACCAAAAAAAGTGGAAAAGCTACAGAAGCGCAATATCCAGTTTGGTGATGGTGCAAAGTATATGTCTTACATCAAGGTAATTTATGTCAATAGAGTTCTTTGGAATCTTACGTTGAACATCTCCTTGCTTGATAGCAAATAGAGTTTGCGGAATTTTGTATGCTTGTCTATTACTGCTGGAGCTGTTGTCATTTTCCTTGACTTGTATACACATGAGAGCCATTTTTCATTGCCCTCCATTGGTTCCCCCCTCCTCCTCCTCCTCCTCCTCCTCCTTCTCTTCTCTCTCCAGGTCAGCAAAGAACAGCATCAACGTGTTAAGAGAACTATGAAGCATACCAGTAATAGCATACAACCTAGATCTCTGAATAATGTTCTGGGTAACCTTGAAACCCTCCATGTACAGCCATTTGAAGTATTTGAAGAAGAAGAGAGGCAGAAGTTGCATGATTATTGGTTAGTTTTCTGTTTTCTTAGATCCTGTTAAATGTACTTTTTTTCTTTTGGTGTTTTCAATTCAAGTATTTGTTGGACAGGTTACAATTGGTGAATAAAGATATTCCAGTTGGCTACAGAAGCTGGATAACAAATAAGTTGAAAGTACAGCAAGTCGCAAAGTCTTTGGGTCAAGAGTTGGAAGAAAAACTGAAATTCCAAGAAAAGGTTTGTCGTTTTACTTGCTTTTCTCCCAGAGGCTTCTTTGACTGAGGTTTTTTATGTGAAATGAATGTTACTGTATATTTTCTGTCTGGGCCTGGCTTGAAAATAATTTGACAAATTTTTAGTTGCACTCATTAACTTCTTAATGTCGTTTTCTGAGCAGGATGGCGAGAGAGATAATTATGATAATTTAGAGCTCATAGATGATATAGGAGCAACAATTTCACCCAATTCAAGTGCAGAAGAGGTTTGTTACCTCCCTCCTTTTGTTGTAGATGGAAATTGGGTTGTAGAAGCTGTCGCAAAGTTACGCCTGTTTGAACATTTATGGGATCCTTTTGGAAGAATGCTTCTCGTATATTTATTCTCTGCTTTGTTTTTGTGCCAGTTGTTGTATGGCGAGGATGAGAAAAGAGAGGTTTCCCAGTCCTTCCTGGAGGATCAAAAGGCTAATCAAGTTATAAAAGCTGAAAGTTCTATACAATTAGAGGTAGGCTTTCACTATCAGTCACTATCACTTGTCCTGATCTTGTTATTGCCATGGTGCTGCTGCTTCTTGTTTTCCAACATTTAAGAAATGCTTCAGCTGTAAGTAGTGATATCAGCTGAGGGACTTGAACTTTAAAGAAATGCTTCACCTGCTTCATGGTTACTATGGTTGTTGCCTTTCGAGCTTTTAAGGGCTTGTTCTTGTTAGATTATTTTAGCTGGTTATGGATGATGCGTTTTTTTTTTCTAAATTTCTCATTTGCTTTTGTCTTTTAATTGTAGATTTTTATTAGCCAAAAAAGGCAAAATCCAAAACCTAGTAAAGAGTAGTTCTCAGTGATTCTGATCATTCTCTATGATGACTTTTCATAATCAGCTTTTGCACAATCTAAAGCAAACGGGAACAAGCCCTAGTGTCTTGTGCTATGTCTAAATGGTTGAATTGCCTCATTTTGCTGCTATGACTTTATGCCAGGATGAAGAGGACAAGGAAACTGATAACCTACCTCAGCAAACACTTGATGTGACAGAAAACGTGGAAGAAGAAGGCGAGTCTGTCTCAATTTCTGCTGAAGAAGATCGTGAAGAGAACATTGCATCAATCAGCAGTGCCCATCAGGTCAAGGACATGACTGTGGATTCTCATGACAATAGTATGCTTGCAAAAGTGGATGATCTTCCTTTGATGGTGTCTGAATACCCAGGAAATATGAACCACATCGATATACCTGTTAGTCACAGGGATCCTCGCGATTCTGCTGATGATGTTTGGTCGGCAGTTAGTGAGCCTGGTTCTTTCTATCATTCTGCTGCCTTTGGTCATCAGTATGTCTCTTCAAGTGAGTTGTCACTTTCACATCCCCAAATTATGGAGGAGCAACCAACTAATATAATTAATTTGGAAGCAGATGCTGAGGAAAAAGATTCTGAGAGGGAGCTTTTGCACAGAGAAGCTGACGAGCTGTCATTCTATGGTTCTTTCCCTAGTCAAGAACAGATTTTACTGCAGGAAAAGAGTGATGGGAAGCAGATGATGCATGGACAGCCTCATGGTGTGTCTTTCTTTGGTGCTTATCCTACTCAAAACCGAAATGAGCTGTTTGAGTCTTTCTTCAGGGGCCATGATGGTAGCCTACCTAATTACCATCCAGATCAGAAAAGGATGGCCTTGGATTTTCAACAACCAGATAATCTAGCAATGGAGAATGGCCAAATTTCAGCCAATTTCAGGGATCAGGTTAATCTTTCACTCCCGCTGGAGATGAGGCAGAAAAGAGTGAATGATCTTTATGTGGATCACAATATGCAGGACAGTGTATACCCTGATGGAGGAAGATATTCCATTCAAAAGCACTTGCCAGTCCACGTTCAGGATTGGAATGTGAGTACAGTTCGCATGCTAGCACCTTCTCCCTCTCATTTAAGTAGTGCTGGGGGTTTTGTGAGTCAGAATTGGTTTCCTGGAGAAAATCGGGCCCGAGGTGGGTGGTCGAGTTTGGAAGGTGCTGTTGCTTCCAGCAGGAGCATTGGAAGTCAAAGTAACTCGGACCAAAGCTTGTTCAGTGTTTTATCAGAATGTAATGAGTTGCATGCTAGTGGGCCCGCCTCTGCCCCTTATGATTCAGTAGGTACCACAGACCGGTTCATGCAGCCTGGGACGTACAATGCGTTGGGTGGAGGGATCCCCAGTACAAGCAACATTTTAGGGCAGACGGCAGATCCACTGAACTACTTTGGCGGACATGAAGCCAGCGCTGGCCGTAAGGCTAACAACTTGGGATGGATAGGCGTGTCACATCAGAACCCAGGATTACAGGACTCGATGAGCAAACCATTTGTGAGGTCTTGGAATCAATAAATGGACCATCTCGCGCAGGATGTGGTTGCAACTTAAGCGGGGTTGGTGGTTAGAGCTGATGCTGGCCATGAAAATTTCCTATGCAGCAAATGCTAAGTCTCAAATAATCTCTGCTTTCGTTTTGTTTTAAAAAAGGAGGAAAAAGATCCAGGAAAGAAAAGAATTGGTTTTGTTTTTTGTTTTTTTACTTCCCTCCCTCCCTTCAGCAGGTCATTGTTCTTGTTGAAGATGGGCAATCAGAGGTGTCTCTTTGTACATAAATAGAGTAGAAAAAAAGCCAGTGCAGTGTATATGATTTAGTAGGAATAGGTAATTGGTGGAGGAGAGAGAAGGATCTCTCATTTGATAGGTGCGACTCAAAATTTGATTAGTTCTATGGTTTTTCTTTCTGTTTTATTTATTTATTTTGTTTCTGATTAGAGGAAAAAAGAAGGGTGGATGATGGATGGGCCTTCTTGGGGCCGAGAGTAAAACATGGGCAATGCTTTGACATAATAAGGGCTGCCGGGGATGGTTGTTTCTTTTCTGCTGGGAATAGTTTTTTGTTAATTTGAGTGGCTGCACGTTAGCAGGATGGTGCATCTGGTGGCCAACCAGGGAG
The DNA here is from genome assembly GCF_036785885.1 of Coffea arabica. Classification (NCBI taxonomy): domain Eukaryota; kingdom Viridiplantae; phylum Streptophyta; class Magnoliopsida; order Gentianales; family Rubiaceae; genus Coffea; species Coffea arabica. Next base: position 1,493,903 of record NC_092323.1, on the reverse strand, counting down.
TGGGGGAGCGGAAAGAAGAGGGGGGAGGATCATCCTAGAGTCGAAGAGTCGGATTCGTTCACTGGGATTCAGCCGGTTGAGAACACCATCCGCCTGGGAGCCACCCGCCCTTGGAAGAAATTGAGTTTGGCACCGGGAGTTCCCACCTTCAGAGGCATGTATGTCGATATGGTGATGTAGTTGGTGCTTGAACGCCAAGACTGGAACCCCCTCCAATGTGTACCAAGAGGGAAGAAGCAGCACCCAAAAAACAGAGACTCGTATTTTCATTGGCATCGCATGCTAGCAGAGTACAAGAATAGCGGGAGGAACAGGATGGTGCGTAATTGATGGTGCACTGTGTATTGACTTTGTGTCGACTGTTGAATCAATGGTGGATGGAAGGAAAGCCAAATATGGCAATAAAGAAAAAGCGTAATTCCGTAACATTGACAGTAGTGCTAGATCCAGATGCATATGTAGTAGAGAGTCTGCTGCGGAAATGAAAATTGAAATGAATGCAAGAGTTAGTTGAGGAGGATCAATGGAGTGCAGTACAGGTAGCTGTTGGTGCTACAGCTGCTTCTCCATGTGCTTGTTTTTGTTTTGTGGAATTGTCGGGTGGTGGAGGGCAGCAGTAGCACTGGGGTTGATATGGATTTTTTTTTTAAAGAAAAAAATATTATTTGACTTATATCATAAATACATTATTTAACTAATTTTTATATTGTTTAAAATTACTTTCATATTACAGAAAGTGTTGAAATATTAATTTCAGATAATTTAACGTAAATAATTTCCTATCCAATTATTATTATTATTATTAATGGGCGGAGGGCTGGGGAGGTGGGGTTGGGGGCGGTGGTGGAGCATCTGCGGTGGTGAGGAGGAGGATGGGCCATGGATGGTCGCTGGCTGCCGCTCTGCTTTCTGGTCGGGTCCTTTGCTTTGTTTATTCATTTTTGGCTCTCAACTCAAGCGATAAAACCCGGCTCCATTAATGTGATTACCCTATGCTCTTTGATTCAATGCCAAGTTTGGAATTTAATTAAAACCCAAAGAGAGAAGCAAGATACCATTATAATCAGTGTCTTTAAGGCCTTGTTTGATAATTTTATTCAACACTTTTTTTTTTTTGGTTTTGAAAGACTAATTCAACATTTCAAGTTAATAGAATTAAATTTTAAATGATTAATTCAGCACCTAAACTTAATATATTCAGATGTATTTGATAACAAAAATTAGAACGTCTTAGTTGATTATATGTCTTTGAATTACTTAGGCAAAATTTATTTAAAATAATAAGTGATAAGTTGTTCACTTATCAATTAATACAAAATATTTTCAAATGTTAAATTTTAATACTTAACAATTAAGTAATTTAATAAATTAAATTTATTTAAAATAATAAGTGATAATCTCTCAGTTAATGCAGAATACTCTCATATGTTAAAAATTGAGTATTTAATAATTTAACAAATTTAGATTTTATGTTTTAGTTTTGTCAAATGCACTTTTACTTGAGAAGAAGGAAGGAATGATACGATGCTACGAGGCGAGGCAGGAAAGGTAAGGGAGAGATTGTAAATTCAAGATCTTACGCCCTTAGTTTACTATTAGCGTTTATTACTTTTGGGGTGTTACAACATATATAGTAGTTAGTTAGTTACTACTAGCGTTACAACTTACAAAAAAGAAAAAAAAAAAAAAAAAAGGAACGCCAATCAGTCCGGAGGGTGGGGGATGCCTGGAGTATTGTCGCTGCTGCTTCTGCTTTCCTTGAGAATCAGTTAACCATACCAATTAATTCTCCACTTTTTTCTTTTCATATATCGTCGTTTATTAGTGTTGTTAAGAAGAGAGAGACTTTTGTTGAAGAAGATCTGAGAGAGACAGAGATCAGAGGGAGCCGCGAGCGAGACTGGCTGATTAAATTGATTCTGATTTTTGAAGAAAATTAGGAAAGGATGGGGGATGAGGAGGAGCAGCGGCGGAAGGCGGCCAAAAACAAAGAGGTGATTCGACTGGAGCCAGAGTCGGTGATCCCAGTACTCAAGCCCAAGCTTATCATGACCCTGGCCAACCTCATTGGTAAAATATATGCTTGCTTCCTTCTGTCCTCCTTTCGTTATCTCGTCTCCATTATCGTCCATTTCACGAGTACAACTAATGCAAGGTGGACGGCTTGTTCTTTTTTCCATTTTTTTCCCCCATTTCTCCTCTCGTTTCCATCTGATCTGAGAGAGAGTCTGTGTCAGTGAGTGTGCCTGTGCTTTTTTGTTAGTACGATGACATTTGAACATCTGAACCTGACCCTAGCATAACTAATACTCAAGCCACAAATTTCATCATCATCCTTTCCCTTTTAATTTTGTTGAAAAATGAAATCTCTAATAACTGGTACCCACCTACTTGTTTGTTGTAACGCCGCCACTGCCCGTTCCCTATTGCCCTATTGCTTGCTTCTCATTTTGCTTTTCCTGCTTTCTGCCTCCAGAACATTCTTCTGACCGCTCTGAATTCTTGAAGCTCTGCAAGAGAGTTGAGTATACTATTCGAGCTTGGTACCTTCTTCAGTTCGAGGACCTCATGGTATTCTACAATTTCAAAATAATGCCTGTCTTTTCCCTTTTCCCCCCTTTTTAACACTACTAACCTAGCTGCACTAGTAGTTCTTCTCCTTCAATTCCCGTTTTCTTTTCTCTCTCCAGCAATTGTACTCTCTCTTTGATCCTGTTCACGGGGCTCAAAAGTTGCAGCAGCAAAATTTATCCCTGGATGAAATTGACATTCTTGAACAGAACTTCCTGACATACTTATTTCAGGTACAATGCTATTTACATCCTTTTTGTGTACGCAGGAACGCTGCCTGTTTTACAAAATCCAGTTCTTTCACTTTATCTTATTCCTCATCTGGCTCTTGCATTTTTTTTTAAAAATTTTATTTTGCTCCATCCATCTATTATACTGTCATGTTCTCTTCTATTTTGCTATTTATCTGTCCAGGCAGAGGCTTTAATGGGGAGGTGCATGCCTTTGGCGTTTTTAGTTTTTTACATTTGAAATTACAGGCATCTGACTGCAGTCCCCTACTCGGGGATGGGGATTGGAAACCACCATCTCCTCTGTTTTCTAACTAGCCGTCTTCCCTATCACTTCATTTGCCCTCCTCCCCGTGATCCCCTATCACTCCAGGTGTTTTTATTTACTTACTGCTCTGTGTTTCAATTTTTACCTTATGCAGGTGATGGAAAAGAGCAACTTCAAAATAGCCACTGATGATGAAATTGATATTGCGCATTCAGGTCAATACCTTCTGAATCTTCCAATCACCGTTGATGAGTCAAAGGTTGGGAGCACTGAGCCTTCTAGTTATTGAAAATCATCTGCGTATCTGATAAGAGTCTTGGTGCAGATGCTCTGTATATTGTGCTTCTATCAATGAATAGAGTATTTATGCTAGTTACAAAATTTCTCTCTGTTAAATGCAGCTTGATAAGAAACTCCTGAAGAGGTATTTTGAAGAGCATCACCGTGAAAATCTTCCAGATTTTGCTGACAAGGTACAGATTCACCTGTAGCTTGACATTCCAGATATGATCTTATCTCTTATTAAAAATATCAGACTATCTGGTCTATGCTCTCGCTATCATCATCATATTTTTTATCTTGTCTACTGCTGCTACCAAAAATTTTCTTCTTTACTTGATGATTGTAGTCAGGAAACTATAATGAATAATAGATTGAACATCTGATTCATGTCATCCTCTTTTTCCTTAGTATGTGATATTCAGACGTGGCATTGGGATTGACCAGACCACTGATTACTTTTTCTTGGAGAAAGTTGACATGATCATTCCTCGCCTTTGGACATGGTTTTTAAGAAAGACTAGGTGAGATGCTATCCATGCTCTTGTAATATGCTAATTGAGCAGCTTTAATTGAAGTCATGAGATGAATAGCCTGAGAAAACATCTATGCAAAGTATGGTTGCATATGCAAGGTACTTAGGGCTCTTAGTGGTGGGAACCTGAGGCAGTATTTGTCCCTTTTTACTCGAGCTGCTTAAAAGTTCATGCATCTAATTTTGAGTTGATCTTTTTACTTCGTTTCTGTAACAGATGATGTCTTTTAGTTGGTCTGATAAAGTTGTCTTTGACAAGAACCCTGCAATTTTGCCCTTTAACTTCGTTTACGTTATGTTGCTTGCAGGTTAGAAAGGTTATTCTCCAGGAGATCAGTTTCACGTCAAAAAAGTGACCAGAAGAAAAGTGACGAGAAAACTGCTGACAATGAAGAAGATTGCATATTTGTTGAACGTATCCGTCTTGAGAATATGGAGATCAGGTTTTTACTATATGATGTTCCTGGTTTTGGACATTACACATTGAGCTATAGTCTTCTACTTGCAGTTTAAGATTGCTAGAGTATAATCTTTCACTGCTGTTAGCAATATAGATTTTGAATGCCTGAAACTGAGAATGTCACCTTTCCTTTTTCTGGTCTTTTGGATTTATTGAAATGGTCTCTGGAACTTGTATATGCAATGCACTCCTGATATCTGATTCATTGGTGTAACCGGAACGAGAAAAGATATGTCATTCATTTTTGAACGCTGTGGAGTTTAGATACTCTTGAATGCTGTTTAAAGCTCTATGGGACCTTGGTTTTCTTTGGGACCTATTTGACGTTTAATGTTATTATCTGCTGCATGACTACTGTTTTTGTTGGTGGTAAAAAATTTCTCTGGAGTTTCTATGTTGAATGTAATGACCCATTCACGTGTGGCTGATCAATATATATATGGTGTCATTAAGTGCCAAACAGCAACTGGGCACCTCTTTGGCTCAACAGTAGAGTTGCTTGGAGCATGATTTAATGATATTCTGATTTTTTCTTCTCTCACTTCATCCAGTTTTCGTAGTCTGCTGAGCAAAATCACAATACAAGAACCTACATTTGATAGAATCATCGTCATCTACAGGTACGGATCTTAATTTCTTATATAGGTGGCTCTTGAGGTATACATTCTGGTTAGTATTAGCAAAATTTTGCTCTTCTTTAAATACACCATTATTATTAATTTTGAGTATCTGTGGTAGTTTGATTTAGTAAAGTGCCAGCATCATTTATCTCCTTGTTCCCGGACGTTGTCAGCTCAGCAACACTTCAATTCTTCTCCTCTTGTGTTGGTGAATTAACTTCATTAGAAAATTGAAGTATAACACTGGTTAAAGGGCTTAAGTCATTGTATTAGAATGGGTAAGCTTCTCATTGCTGCATTTTCCTTCCTCCCTTTGTCCCTTCCCTTCACAGAAAAACAACTAACTTTGGTCATGATGCATGACGAAGCACCAAAAGCATACATTCCCATTTTTGCATAGATGTACAATACTGCTCAAACCATAGAATTATGACACATACGGGGGAATCTCATAATTTCATTAGTAGAAGGTATCCAATGCTTCAGTCATTTATGTGCCTTCTAAAGCTCCTTTTTTCTTGCTTTGGAACCGTACCAGTGCCAAGTATCTCACACTAGGTGTTTGAATTGTCTTGCATTTATGAATAAGCAACAAATGATGACTATGCAGGCAAGCAGGTACTCAACTAAAACCAGAACGAGGAATATTTGTGAAACATTTCAAAAATATTCCTATGGCTGATATGGAGATTGTACTAGTGAGTTTCTACATGTGTTTGATCCACTTATGTTCCTCATGTGCCTGTTTGAAAGTTTTCCCCCCTTTTCACTTTCTTGAACTTTCCTGATCCATTAACCCTTTCCTTTACTCACTGAATGTTAAATCATATTCTTGCATGCTTTCTAATAGCCGGAGAAGAAAAATCCAAGTTTAACTCCCATGGATTGGGTCAAGTTCCTCATTTCTGCTGTAGTTGGGCTGGTCAGTTGTCCTTTCTGAAACACATTTAAAACAATATTCATTTGATAGTTTCCGTTTATTTTGGTTGCACGTTTGTCTCTTTTTCTCAGGTTGCTGTTGTTGGTTCCCTTGAAGTACCTAAAGCTGATCTCTGGGTGATTTTTGCAATTGTATCCACAGTGCTTGGTTATTGTGCCAAGACATATTTCACGTATGTCTCGTCTTTGGTGCAATGTGTCTTTCTTGACAGTGCATATTAACTTCTCTTGTTGAATACTTTTCATTGCACTTGATGCTTTAGTAGATCTCCTTTCTGCCATCATGTGTTGGTCATTGCAGTCTGTTCAATCTGAGACGGTAGTTTCACAATGGGTTTTCCTGTGTGCTGTATGTGTATTTGTTAGCTTAGTATTGCATATCTTTTGTGGCTTGTATCTCAATTGGTGGCAGTTCTTTTCCTCTGTTGTTTTTGATCTACTTGGAAGTATTTGTGCTTGTATTATAGAAGCTTTTGGAACTCTTCAGCTTTCAACAGAACATGGCTACATATCAGAGCTTGATCACTCAATCAATGTATGACAAGCAATTGGATAGTGGAAAGGGAACTCTTCTTCACTTGTGTGATGATGTCATTCAGCAGGAAGTGAGTTACATGCCAATATTCCTTTTACACTTTCGACTTAGTAGTTTTGCGAGCCATATATTAGTTACTATGTGTTTGAATCTAATTGAATAGTTAAGTAAAATTAAAATTACAAGCAGACTGGCTAGTGAGCTTATGTTTCTCAGTATAATTAACTCAAACATGCTTCTGCTGCTGAAGTGGGTTGGTTATTCTGGTAGTACCATTAGATAGTTCTGTATGGAAGTCTTACAACTTCAGCTCCTGACAAAAGATGGAGATGTGTACCAAAGCAATGATTTGAAGTATTTTGGGATAGTGCGATTTGTCTTTTTCTTTTTGTAGAATGTTGGTTGGTCTATCTGGAATTTACTGCTACTTGTGTTAACTAGCCCATGCCTCAACTTGTTTAACCTGTTCTAGGAATTTAGTAATTGAGTACTGCAAATCAGGTGCTTAGGATTTGTGGTAGAAGCATCTTACAGGATTCTTGCATTTGCAGGTGAAGGAGGTGATAATTTCATTCTTCATATTGATGGAACAGGGGAAAGCTACATTGCAGGTTGGTTGCACTAGTTGCTTTTCTCTTTTATCAGGTACTTTTTCTCCTAAAATCACACTTGTTTTGATTATGCTATAGGATCTTGACCTGCGGTGCGAGGAACTAATAAAAGACGAATTTGGTGAAACGTGCAATTTTGATGTTAATGATGCTGTACTGAAATTAGAAAAGTTGGGCATTGTTGCTCGGGTGAGTTTGTTTCTCTTCTTTCCAATTGTATTTTAAACAAATTTCATTTTCAGATTGACTTTTATATCCACCATAGTACATCAAATTGGAGTCAGACTACTGATTGTTTACTGGGGGGAGGGATTTGGGTAATAATAATAATAATAATAGTAAGGCCTTTCTGAAGAATCTGTTGAGTTCATAAAAATCTATTAACAATTATTTGTTCAAGAAATTACGGTACATCAGGACCTATTCTTCCGGCTTAGTGCTCATATAGTGTCGGTTAGAGAACATAGACAGGTCTCATTATATAGAACGGTCTATTTCATCCTCTTCGAGTGGTTTCTTTCTCCTTATGTTCAAACTGGATGTGAGTAGTTGGGGTAATCATGTCAAATGTTTGCTTCTGCTTGTTTTGGTTATCGTTTTCGACATGGTTGTGATGTGTGAATTCTGATCTAATTTTGAGGTAGCATTGCATGGTTTAGATTGCCTTTGAAGCAAAACTTTAATATCTAACTTTAGTTCCATTTGTCAATTTAGGACACCATCGGAAGATATTACTGTATAGGTCTTAAGCGTGCCAATGAGATAATTGGGACCACCACAGAGGAGCTTGTTCTTAAAGCTAGGCAAGGTGGTGCTGCTTCTTGAGTTCTTTCGGGAAATGAAAGCTCTGCCATTTTTTGCCTAATTTCTTTGCTGCACAAGCTACAGTTGTAAATTCTGAACGAACAGTTACTCTGCAGTAGGGTGCAATTTTCATTTCTGTTCTTTTTTTTTTTAATTTTTGTTCCCCATTAGATTTTGGCTTTGGAAAACAGTAGTATATTTCTTGAATATTTGGAGAATGAACTCACGAGGGTAGAAATATTTGTTGAGAACCGGTTGGCTCGTTAGACTGGAATCCTCGGGTAAAATGGTGTGATGATGTATGCTAATAAAATTCCTTTTTTTTTGCTTGTAAGAGTGGCAACCAACTCTGCCTCTTCTTCTCGTCATTTTAGCGAAAATGTCGTCACTTCTCTGGATATCTTCCTTCATTCACAGTGGTGTGGTTGAAGAGGAGGCGGCAAGATTTCAAGAGGAATCCCCGAAACGTAAAAGTAGATCAGGTACAAGTGTTGTTATGGAATGAATGTTGAATTGAGAAGAAAAGGGACGAAATCTCTTCCCCCACCACGCTTCTAATTACTCCTCCGGTACAAGGTACGAGGTGGAGGAGCTGAGAGACGAACTATTAACCAGAGTTGCAACTAACAACTTCTAAATTAATATGGCATATTTTAGGCTAGAACTAAAAAAGATCTTGAGAAGAAGTTCCAACTCAATCTTTAGTGTAATAATATTCACAACAACAACAAAAAATAATTGTTTCTTCGAATAAAAGAAAAAAAAAATGATTGATTACAAGAATACAAAAAATAGGAAAAATAAAATAAACAGCTGTCGTTTATACAATTACCAAGCAGCTGAATTCATTTAACTGTGATATTTTCCCAGAAAAGTATTAGAAAAAAAGCACGCTCAAAATCTCTGCAAGAAGGAAAGAAAAAAATAAAAATAATAATAAACTGAATTCCCATTTTAAGTTGTTTTATTTCGAAGACCTGAAAAGTTGGCTTCCGAGTGTCACGACTGGGGTTCCTTCCCCCACCATGATTGTTGTCAAACTCATTTCTTTTTCAAGTATGCGGTCTAGCTCCAGAACGACATAACTCATGGCTGGCCGCCTTTCGCTTGAGGGGTCGACACAACGGACTATCAACTGTATGAACTCTTCCATGCCTTCCTTGGTGAAGCTATTACCCAATCTCTGGTCAATGATGACAGCTATTGCGCCAGATTCCTGATAGTTTTGCAGCTGAAAAAGGAGAACATGACATATCAGATGTATCTATAATCCTTCTTGTATCTTGAAGGTTTCTCATGTACAAGAACAAAATCCAAGGCATATATATATATATATCACGAGATTATCAACATCAATGGAGCAAAATGAAGCAACAATGAAACATCCGATTAGCAGATGATCTACTGTAAAGTAGCTGAATTATGTATTTTTAAGGTCATGGCGACACTTTCTGTATCATCTGGCCTATGGTGACCAAATCATGCCTAGAGGACGACAACGGTAAAAGCACTCTAGATCGCGAATACATAAAGCACTGCACGGAACTGTAAAATACCCATTCAACCAGGTTTTGATTGGTGTCAGAAGATAGTAGATCCAATGCTTCTCGGCCACTGACCAACTCCAGAAGAAACACACCAAAACTATAAACATCACTTTTCTCGGAAAACCGTCTAAACTCTTTAACCCTACACCAAAAAATAAAATTAAAAAATAAAAATAAAAATCTTTAACCAAACAATCTCAGGAAACAAAAGATAGAAAGAGTAATACTCTGGTGCAAGAAACATCTCATCAGCTGCCATCTCAGAAGACGGGCCAGCAATATCAAATCTTCCAAGAAAATTGCGTAATCCTGCATCAGCAACCTTTGCTATGAAATTTTCATCTACAAGAACATTTGATGTTTTGAAGTCTTTGTGTATCAAACGAGGACTCAAGGCATGGATGTGAGCAAGACCTGCATATTTTAGTATAGAAGTAAGGTTTTACGTGTAAGCATATACCTCAAGATGCTTCATGTTTGAAGAGGTTTTGACCAATATATGTGCCACAATGTCCAGGGAAGGATTTTGTCTGACTATGACTGCTATTAGCTATTTCCAAAGAAAAGATAAACCAATACCAGGAAAGCCAAATACGCTCACTGGTTTTGCAAAGGATCACCTTTAGCTGCACCTAGAGCTATTGAAAGCCTGTGCTTGAATTCAAGCTTCTCTTGTGCAACATGTCCAGCTCCTGCAGCATTTAAATACTCTGGATCAATAAATTGCCAAGATAAGAAACGAGACCCAAAACCAACTGCAGAAACTCCTGATAGATGAAAAAAACTCTAATTGAGATTAGAAGCAAAAAAGATACAATAACATGCAAAAATAGCTTCATGTTGGACTATCTTACTGGAAGCAAAGATTGAAGGGAGGGGAATAAGAGAAGGAAATTTCAAATATTAAGGTGCTATTTCTTTTATGAAACTAATATGCAGTGGGTAATGATGTTTTCCTTTCTCTTTCTATTAAATTGTCAGGTGACATATTAACGCGCACGCACACAGAGAGAGAAAGAGTCCTGATAGAAAGGCATTAGTAGAAGAACAAGGGAAGCTTCAGCTTCCAACTCTTAATGAGCATTTCTGCCTTTGCATGAGGGGAAGGAACAATGAAAAAGCAAGAAGGTCGACTTAAAAGATAATTACCATACAGATGAATAGATACACTTCCATTGGGTATGTATTCGTAGACAAGAATCTGTTGGCCATTATCCTGGCAGTAACCCAGAAGGCTGACAAGATTGCGGTGCTGAATAGATGAGAGATATCGAACCTGATAGAAAAGTCAGCAAATTAAAGCGTGGAAAAAAATACCCAGAAGAATTTGATGATTGTTGGAGATTATTAAGACGGATACAGTATACAAACAATGCAAACAATGCCCAAATTGTTTTCCATATACAGCTTGGATACACAATCCTAAAAGGAAAAAATTCACATGCAGCAAAAAGCATAGAGCACCTGATAAACAACTAACATTTAGTTCTGAAAATATTTTGACAATTTATCATCAGAAATGGTAATTAATACAAGTGATATGTTGCCAAATAATTGCACTACTTTCTTTTGGATGGACCATGACAAAAGTGGCATGTAAGACAGCACATTTATGCACGTCTAAGGATAATGAACCCCGATCCCATGCAATGCCAACGGATCATGACAGAAATGCGACATAGGATGCCAAGGTCATACGTCTAAAGAAAAATGGTTCTGATCCCACAAAATGCCAAATTCATAGAACCAATTCCTCATGTTTCAGTCTTACATCATTGCACACTTGCCCAAAGCAGAAGTCCTTCTCCCACTGGCCATCATGCACAACACCACCAAAACAAATTGAAACAAATAAAGGCCCTCCAAGGAAAACTAGATATTGTTTTGAAGCAAATGAAAGTGTGGAGTTCTAGAATTCGCAAAGGTCAGAATGAGTTCACCTCCTCAATAAATTCTTGACTTGGAGCACCAGGTCGCTTTTTAATGGCCACGAGCATCCCATCGTGAAGTAAGCCCTTGAACACCTCTCCAAATTTCCCTTGCCCAATTAAGCTTTTATCACTAAAGCTTTTCGTCGCCAGAGACAATTCCTCAATCTCAAATCGTCTCGCATCTCGCAGACTCAATTCGATCCCAGCAGTTCTTCCATCTGGTCATCCATCGAACCAGTTAGTGAAACAGTACGCATCTAATGTAGAAGGGGGATTGCGCTTGATAGGTGTCATAGAATACAGAATTAGGTCAAAAGAGTCAACCTTGATCTGATGGATCAGAAGACCCATTCTCAGAAGTTCTTGAAATGCTCCTACTGTGAAAAAGGCACAACCGTATTATGACAATCACAATCCCCACCAATGCCACGGCTCCTGCAGCACCTCCTAGAATTGCTGCAAGAGTCCTTGACATTTGGTCAGGCAGCTACTTCAGCAACACAACTGAGGAAATGTGTGGTGGTGTAGATTATGAGACATCGAACCTGACATGGATTGGTGAAAAAAGAAGCCATAAGAGAAAGGGGCATGAAGCATCTTATAAAGGGAGCGGGGGGCTGATGACAACAAAGGATGATTATCATTAGTAAGCATGATGGTAATAGATTAGTCGGAATGAACTTTGACAGAAGCAGCTGCTAAGACCCAACTCTCCAAGACCTCTTCGAAATGCGAGGTGCATAAAATAGATTATCATCCAACACAAGGCTAAAAGGTCCACGAGTGAAGTAAAATTATTGAGATAATGCAGCATTGCATCATAACGGGAAAGAATTTGCAGAGTTAACGGGAAATTAAAGCTTGAAAACTGAGGGAGAAATTTGAAGACGAGAAGTGTCTTAATGGAATCAGACAGGAATAACCCAGCCATTAAAACAGAGATTAGTCCTAGATAACCGAGATGTGATCTAGATATCCTAGTTTTAACATGTAAATTTAACCTGCACAGACTTGGCCTTCCATTGGAGGTGGATGCACAAAATAGTAGTAATAAGCACGCACACACAACCCGTATACAAATAGTCTATGATCCGAAGTTGAGAGGTAAAAAGGTGTAAGGGAATAAGAGAGAGAGAGAGAGAGAGAGCTGCTGGAAAAATGGGGGGAGGGAAACCTGGTTGGTGGTGGTGGCCAGAGAATAGAGTGGCAGAAGTGAGATCCCGATGATGGACAGCTTCATTTGCCGGCGGCGGTGATGATTGCCACTGCTAGTTGTAGTAACAGGAAAGGAGAAACAAGAATAGCCGGATCAACAGAATTCAGCCTCATTCCCACATTTGAATCGGGTACTCAACTGTAGTCCCTCCTACTATTACAACTAGCAGATTGAAGGGAATTCAGAAGCGGATTGCGGAAACAGGTGGCGGTGGTGGGGTTAGTTGGTTGTGGGAATTGACCGGCAGGCGTAATAAATCATCGAATGATTAAACAAATTGGAAAAAGAGTCTCTACTCTAATACCCTTGGGAAAATCAGAATCAAAATTAGCACCGCCTCCGGCAGGAGGGATTGGTCGGGTGTGTTGTTAGAATGTTAGATTTTTCGGTTATGGTTTTGTGTAGTGGAAAACAGGACAGCAACTACAATTGGGGGGGTGAGGGTGGGGGAGGTCCTCCTCCTCTGAAGTTTCATCTTCATCCGCAGACCTATTGAAATGGTAGTAGTAGATTGGTGGTGTGGTAGCATCGCTCACCCATTCCCATTAGAAGGAAGGAGAAAGACAGGAGGCTGCGGACGACGACGACGACAATGCCGACACCCTCCACCGACACACACGCTGAAATAGCAATCAAGTAAGACTGGTTGATCTGATACTACTGAGTATTTGTTGGTTAAGAAAATTTTTTTTTGGGGGGGGGGGGCGTTGAAAATGTGTTACTGCACGTAAATTTGGCCACTTCACCAAATTGTAGTGGATGGGTGTGTTTGAGGGCGGGGAGATTGTAGTTCCTAGTTTTCAGAGGATTGGATGAGTAGTAATTAGCAGCTTTTGTTACGGCCGAACTATGCAGTGGGGATAGTAGTGAGAAAGAAGCAAAACTGGCCAGCCCAGTACGGTACAGGAACCCCTCCCCCCTCTCCCTCTTCCCTTTCCTTTTCAACGGGGAGGGAGTCTTCTCCGGAGTGGGAGAGATAAGCGCACAGAGAGAGAGAGGGTTCGTTGAGGAAAAGAGAGAGAATAAAAAAAAAAGGAATAAAATACTACTCTAGTCTAGGAGGAATAGGATTGCCGACTCACCGCTGCAAGAGCATTATCAATCAATCAATCAATCAATCAATTAATTTGTGTATTAGGAGGAGGAGGAGGAGGAGGAGGAGGAGGAGCAGCAGCAGCAGCAGCAGCAGCGCAAAACACAAAAACATGACAAATTAGTAGGATTACGACCGACTGCCGGAAAGGTATTATTATTCTTTTCTTACTTATTATTTTAGTATAGTAGTAGTATTACTGTACTTAAATTTGAGCTTTCCCGTCTTAATTTCATGAAATGACGGAGGAAGTTCATCAAAAAGTATATATATTTTTTTAAAACTCTAAAAAAGTATATTCTTTTTTATTATTAATCAAAAAGCACCACCGCACCACAACTCCAAACGAAGCCTTAACAGCAGTAGAGGGAGGGTCAAGGGTGGAGAGCATAATATTATTATTATTTCAATCAATCAATTAAAGAAGGAGTTAAATCCACGTGTATATATAGATAAGATCACACTCACACACTTGGTATGTATAATTTTTATTATTTTAATAGTACAAATTATTAATGCGCAAAAATTGGTATATATATAAGTCACTCATCCGTGTATTAAAGTATAGATTTAGGCGCATGAAAATAGCATGTCCTCATCAATTAATTGGAGGAGCACGAGAATTGGTTTAGTACTTACTCCGTCCGAAGTTGTAAGGTAGTAATGCTGCTGCTGGCGGCGAGACGGTAGTAGTGGTGGTACTCAGTCAGGGCAGGGTGTCGGAAGATCGAGTTTAATTACGTACTACTACTAATACAGATATACTACCACTAATAATAGATTAGTATATTGAAAAAGAATTTTCTTTTTTTGGCTGTGGGTTGGCTCATGGCTGGCATAATGGCAAATTGAGAATTGAGAATTGACATCCCCACCCCACCCCACGAAAGGCCAGCAGCCAGCTAAGTTGACATTCCTTCTGCCAACTCATCTCTCTCTCTCTCTCTCGTGTTCATTCCTGATCCTTGATAATTAATTAAGCGTTAATAAAAGCTTCTTCTTCTTCATCATCATCCTCTCACCACCAGTTACCAAACCCCCAGACACAAAAAAAATGAAACAATTCATCTTCCTCTACTATATATATATATATATATATTTTACACTTGTTGAGTACACTCTTCCACTCACTACTCATAATTTCTTTTTTATTCGTAATTCTTCATCAAAAAGGCTTTGGATTCTTGTCACCCTCGGCTCTAATAACACAATAATAATAATATATTTGAAGTTGTTGCGCAGTCCACTCCACCTCATCAATCTGAACACTACTAATACTAATCATTATATTGAACCTGTCAAAATTAAATTTTTGTTACTCAACAATTTTAAATTTGCACTTTTAGTCCCTAACATACATGTGGATGTGGAGTTCAAATCATCATTATAATCCCTTGAGTTTTAAATAGTTTTAAGATGAAATTCTATGTGAATTGGGTTATTCAATTGTAGTAATTAATTTAAAAAAGATACGCTCTTTAAGATGAAAAATAGACAGTGTTGTATTGATGTAATATGCTTTAGAGATTTTTACTTAGATTTAAGAACACCATTTTCAAATTAATTCATGTTTTATTTCATTTGAAAACCTTAAATATAACTAATTGCAGCATAAGGGATCATATCGGACAAAACTTCAAATATTAGGGATAAAAAATGCAAAGTCAAAACTTTTGACTTTGCATGGTACATCCCCCCATACATGTAGTAGTTACATACCTATGTAATTATCATCCTTTTTTCCGGGGTAAAGTAAAACTCGATGCATGCTACTTGATGATCAAATACTGTACTACATTCATCGACCAAAAAGAACACCACTAGTATTTGGTTGTTTTTTCGGACTTTTGGGATATTGAAATTTGAAACAGAACCAGATTGCTCTCGTGTCGTCCCTTTCGATCCAATCATTGTAAATCAGAAAACCCTAGACCCAAAAAAAAAAAAACCTCTTTTCATCTTTTACACCTGAATTTCCATGATTCGTGCAACAAAAACCAAATCTAAAGGAGTGAGTTTAAATGATTTCTTACCATACATTATTATTGTGTACGAATCGAAGTATGTATCCCCCTCCGCCGCTTTACCCACTTCATCATCGCAATTCATTGGCCAACAACTTTATTGATCGATGAACATGTATCTTCAATCTTTTACTTGAATCTTCGCTTTTTCTACTTTGGAATGGACGAACTCTTTCCCGCAAGATTCAAAGCAGTTTGGAGGAATTTCGAGGTATGAATTGAATTGTTCCATCTACTAATGTGCTTAAAGCTGTTTGGATGATTTCGCCTCTCAAAAAGGCCGCATGCTCGTCACATGGAGGCCATTCCGTTTCTCTTCGCGGTCAAATTTTGGTAGAATGATCCAAATCATACACTTTTGCTAGTCCTGTCACATTTTCGGCTACAAAATTAGTTTAGTGACCTAAAGTGATACAAGACCATAGTTTAGTGACATTTGTTCCATCTTAAATTAATTTTTGAAATATTTATTTTCAATATTGAGAAACTAAATCCTAATATGAAACATGTGTTTTATGTATATATGAGAGAGAAAGTATGCAGGCAAATGGGTGTGTTTGAGAAAGAAAGATGTATGTTTTGATATGTGTAATATACAAGTTATTATGGTTCAATAGTGTGTATTGCCAATGTTACATGTGCTTTGCATGTGTAAGAGTATATCTATTCATGTGAAAATATATGTGTTTAAGAGAGAGAGAGAGAAATACTACATGTATGTATATATATATATATATATATATATATATATGTGAAAATAATTGTGAATGATACTAGTACTGAATATGTTTGGATTGCAAAATAATATCAATTATTACGTTGCTTACAACACAAACACAATTTTCAATCTAACCTTTTATCTTTTCAATCATTTTTTTATTTTACATACATTATTTCATAAAAAGTTTTACAGTAATTATTTCAAAAAATCTCCTATTCAAACACACTTATTATTAATTTAGTAGAAACGTTCAGTAAATTAAATGCTTAAAACTTTCACTTACATTTTTGCTGCAAATTAAATGCTTAAAAATTTCACTTACAATTTTTTATACAAAATTTTGTCTTTATTTTTTGAAGCACAAAATTTATTTCAAAAGAACCAATTTCAAACTCGGCAAAAAGTGTTTTGAATACCGGGAGAGAGCATATATTGCGTACATGTGTGAAAGTGGGTGATTAAAAAAATACGTTTCAATGAGTATCATTATTCTAGTAGAAAAGCACGGGAGCTCAAGTGTTTAAATTTTCACTTAGAATTCTGTACAAAATTCTAATAGGGTAATCTGCCTGATACATACAGTTAGAAAAAGTGGTGGTGCCAAACTGCCAGTGGCCAATATGCATGGTTGCTGGACCATGAGCCCGCTGGACATGGCGAATTTCCTCTACCGACGGTGCCATGAATATTGATCGCCTAATATCTGTTTGCAGTAATTATACATACATACAAATATATATATATATATATATACATGCATACATATAAATATATAAATATATAAAATAAATAAATAAATATATATATATATATATATATGTATATGTATACATACACATAAATGGGTGAGTGCCTGAGTGGGATAGACGGCATCGACAGTGGCGGCATGGATGGGAGTGGAATTGGGTGGCGGTATCAGTTAAATAAAGGAAGTGGTGTGGGTGGGTCAGACGCGAGGGCAGTTGCCTGTACGCCTTGCTATTTTTTCTCTTCCTCCTCCTTCCCGTATGTAAAAACTCATGACGAACTGATTAATTTTCTTCATGAGAAAATTTCCCATCCTGGCCTCTAGAATAAAATATTCAATCACTTATTTCTCTAATTCAAAGTATTCTTCGTTCTCTTTAATACAAGTTGATTAAACTAGCCGACAGTAGCACAATATTATTGAAGCAATTGCCAAAAAATGGTTTTTTTAAAAAAAAAAAATTATTTGTTAGTGGTACTACATTTAATTCTTTGAATCTTGTGAATGGATAATAATTTTCCTTTCAAAAATATCATATTTTTATATGATGGAATTTCATTAGAAAAAAAAAAGTTACGAGGGGTGCGATTCACAACATTTTTCTTGAAAATTAACATTTAAAAGACAGAGGCCTATGGCAAAAAGAGTGCTATGGCTCTCTTTCTCCTTTTTTTTTTTTTTCAATTAAATTTGTGAGGGGAAGAGGGTGAAGACTTGAAGAGTACATATTTGAGTGCTATATATTTTTGATAGGGCGAACCAAATTCCTCTTTTTGATGTTTGTTTGGACAGCTGATTATTTTCTCAAATATATTTGCTTACACGATCATTACAATTTCCAATACACCTTTTTATCTTCCCAATTACCTTTTTATCTCATATACATCACATCACAAAAAGTGCTACAGTAAAAATATCTCAAATAACTTACAATCCAAACAAATTATTTTTTCAATAATATAAAAAGCTTCTTCAATTTTCACTAAAAAAGACGCGATTTATGTTTAAAATGCTCAATTGCACGACTCTTACTTCAAACTTATTCAGGATTGATTTGATTCACCTGTCATTCAATATAGAGAAAAATGCAGTTTTGGTACCCAAACTTTGACGCACGAGTAGTTTTAGTCCCCAAATTTTGGACCAAAACAAATTTGGTACCCAAAATTTTAAATTTTGAGCACATTAAATACCCTGAACGATTTTTTCCCAAATTGCTACCGGAAAAAGCCACGTGTCTGGCCACAATTGTATGAACAATGCCCAAAAAAATTTCAAGTGCCATTCTAATACTAACTATTAAATTTAAGGACTAATAGCATAATAAAGTAAAAATCCAAGGACTAAAATAAAAGAAGAAGAAAACGATGGTGCACTAGAACATGTAGATTCTTCACGTGCAGTGCACATCGTTTTCACTACTACTTTTTTGTTAATGGAACAGATACTGAAGAGGAGAAAGCAGAGCTCGTTCATTAAAGACTTTCTCTAGCTAAAGATGAAGACTTTTACCAGTATTAGTAATATTTTCTTTTGCATTTACTGCTGTTTCTTTACTTCTTTCTTCACCACAGCTTCCTCCTCCTTCTCCACCACCACCACCACCACCACTAGCCACCACTATGGCCACCGTATCCTCCATCAGCCATTGTTCCCTGTTAGCCATTCTCTTCCACCAGCTCCTCCACCAACCACCCTACCTCAACCTCCTTTCCCCTCCCCACAGTCTCAACCTCAGCTCCAACCAAGGTACGCTTTCTCCTCACTTTCACCTCCCACTAATTCTCAGTCCGAAAACAACCCATTTTTCCCTTCTATTTGGTCTCCTCCGCCAGCTTCTTCGCCGCCCTCCCTCCGTTGTCAACTTTTCCTGCCAATATCTCATCTCTCATCCTTCCCCATTCTTCCTCTTCCTCTAATAACAGGCCCATTTCTCACAAACTGATAGCTGTCATTGTCTCGGTATCCCTTGTCTCCACCGTCTTCATCGCCAGCATTGCCGCCTTTATCCTTCTCCACCACCACCGACGCCTCCGCTACTACTACCAACACCAACGGGCTTTCTCCAAGACAGACAGTCTTCACCTTTTCTCACCCAACGCCACTCCTTTCGACAGCACCACCACAAAAAACCCACTTCCGGGAACACCTCTGCCGCCACAGCTGCCCCACCACACTCCTTCCACTAACAGCTCGGAATTTCTCTACCTGGGAGCTCTAGTAAGCTCCAGAGATGTAAAAAAACGAGGCATCTAATGTTCCTCAGAGCTCAGAAGATCACCATAATACTGTCCCTTCAGCTTTAGTTTTAGCTTCACTTCAGTATCAACGGCTAGGCTCGCCGGAGCTCCAACCGTTGCCGCCGCTGCCACGTCAATAGCAGCAGCACCACCATTTCCACCAAGACTACAGAAATGGTGCTGCAAACAACATGGGTTCCGACGAGGATGATGAATTCTTCTCCCAAAGAAGGTCCACTGGGGAAAAGTATAGTCCTGTCCACAGCGGATCAAGTGAAAATCTCCCTAGCCCAAGTTCAAATTCACTTCTGTTCCATTTTGGAGCAATTTCTGCAGCAAGTTCAACTCCAGTAGAACCACCTCTGACAATCAAAACGGAACAAATTCTAAAGTAGAAGTGAAAACGATGTGCACTGCACGTGAAGAATCTACATGTTTCAGTGCGCTATCCTTTTCTTCTTCTTTTATTTTAGTCCTTGGATTTTTACTTTATTATGCTATTAGTCCTTAAATTTAATAGTTAGCATTAGAATAGCACTTGAAATTTTTTTGGGCATTGTTCATACAATTGTGGCCGGACACGTGGCTTTTTCTGGTAGCAATTTGGGAAAAAATCGTTCAGGGTATTTAATGTGCTCAAAATTTAAAAATTTGGGTACCAAATTTGTTTTGGTCCAAAATTTGGGGACTAAAACTGCTCGTGCGTCAAAGTTTGGGTACCAAAACTGCATTTTTCTCTTCAATATATACACTAAATTGTATAAAGCACAACAATGAAGAAATCACTTGAAACCGTGCCATCTACCAATCCTTCCTCCAATTTTATCAGTCCCTATTTAAATATAGCTATAAAAGCCAGAATTAGGGAAAATTGAGAGAAAACTCATGCAGTAGTAGGCTATACCATGTGTTTGCCAATATACCCATTTCCTTATCTCGCGGGCTGAAAGTCTTCGGTTGCAATGTTTGGAAGTACTTTTTTTTTTTCAAATATACTATTCCAATGTAATATATGTGAACTAAAACAAATTGAGAAATGTGTTAAAAGAATATTTTGAATTCTTTTCATAAAAAACTAGCAATTCAAACAATACCTACTTGCAGTCAACATCAACAAATAAATGTTTAGATTTTTCTTTTTTGTTTTGTAGGGGAAGGATGGTTGCGAGAAATTGATGCATCGTACCTTTTCTTTCTTTTTCTCCCACTCCATTATGAAAGGCATGCAATTGAAATTTGTGTGAAATATTTATACTCGCACTAACACAAAAGGCAAAATTTTAATTCTAAAAGTGTCCAACGCAACGGATATACCTATATCTACACGACTATATATATATATGTATATATATTGTGCCATGGAGGTATAATTATGAAACCCTGCCCAATTCAACGGTCTAATTGGTCATTAGATCGAACTAGGTCTCTAACTGGATCATTTAAACACAAAACTTGTTAATTGACTAATGACCCGACGGTTCAACCAAATTAAACTGGAAACCTAATCAGTTTTGTGGTTCAAATTTTATTAAGATCTTGTGACAATTCGAACTTGAATCTTATGCATGTATCCACAGCATAGTTATTAAATCCGGTCCAAAACTCAACCCAAAGAGTCATTGGGTTGCCAATTCAATTGCAGGGGTTGAGCAGTTCAACCGTAGGTTGCACGATAGTTATATAATATAATTATATATTTTAAATTATAAAAATAATAAGATTTTTATTTTGGTGGTTAAATCAACGGGTCAATTGGTAAATTTTTTTTTTCGATTGATCTGTTGAGTTCTTGATTGATTAATGGGTTTGTTGTTTAACGGGTTTAATTAGCAACCCAATCCCATCCCATGGCCAGTTCACCTGGTCGAACGATTCAAACATCAGGTCGAACCTGACTTTCTTACATTGATTTTGCACTTAAATTTCGTAAATAAGCTCCTATTAAGGGGAAAAAAATGTCATTGCAGCTTTTCTTACATTGTTTTTTTTTTCAAATTAATCAGAGTAAGGTGCCAAAAATTTGATCGATTAAGGTGGCAAAATTGCTAAAATTCATAGTGCAGTGAGCAAGGCAAAAGTTAGTTATAGTTGCGGGGGCATTTTGCAATTAATTGTTTTTTTTTTTGTTCCTCAGTTTTGTGTTTGACGGTCAACGGTAACAGTAAAGGTTGAATGATGAGTGTTATGTGGTGGGTGGTCTGTGATTTGCGCGGGGGTTGCGCACTGTTCGAATAATTGGGCTTAATGGAAAGAGAGAGAGAGAGAGAGAGAGAGAGAGGAAGAAAAGGAAAGTAGGATTTGTACAGTAGCTGGTGTTTGTGGGATTTCCACAGTTTGAAAATGGTCTCTCTCAGTCTCAGGTAGCGGTGTCGACGACTACCACCTGTACATGTCCTTGTAATTCATGTACGTATATCTGTACAGATATAGTGAATACGACTAGATTAGTAGTTGTAGTACTAGTTTTAGTACAATAGGCTGCTATTCTATTCTACTGAGTAGCAGGTGGCGCTACTACTACTGAGTTTTGTGTATAAGAGAAAGGTCGGGTGGCCGGCCGAAGTGAGTGTTTGGGGTTGAATTGCAGGGACGAAGGTGTTGATTGTGCCTTTTTTTGGCGTGATAATTAATAACAGATCCTGCTACCCACACCCCTCCCAATTGAGCTAGCTTAAGCAACTCTGGAAAAAGCTATGGTAGATGAGGATCATCCTACCACATCGAGGAGGATGACGTCGTCGTCAGGTTCCGTCCTCTGTGTGTGTGGTGCCGGTGTCTGCCTCCTTCTTACCTCTAAGTCACAGGCGAATCCCGGTCGCTCCTATTATCGTTGCCCCGCCGCCAACCGCGTTAGTATTTCACTTCACCTTTGGGTTATTGATTTTTTTCCCCCCTTTTTTGGGCTTCCTACTTTCATGTTATCATGACGGGATGCGGTCGCAGGGGTGTGGGTTTTTCAGGTGGCTTGACCAAGTGCGGCCTGACCAGCTCATCTTCAACATTCCTCAATGTGGTTGCGGTGCTGGAATTTGTCGGTTAGATATCAAGACTACTACTGGACCCAACGCTGGTCGCGAATGCTTCGTCTGTCCCATTAAGAAGGTACCTCTCCCAACTTCTTATTCCAAAACTTTTTCCTCTTGAATAACCACAGAAAGCAGAAAGCGCTCCACGCTCTTCCTCTAGTCACTAATTAACTTAAACTATGCTGCTAGAGTACCCAGTTTCAAAGCTGCTATTAGGTTTTGGCTTACTTCTTTGCATGAGTTTCCTGAAACGGTAATGAAAAGATTCAATTTTCTTTTGTAATTTAGGCGCATTTGGCATAGTGAGCAAGAAACACTCTGTTGTTGGTGTTTTCATCTCGCTCAAATCCAAGATTATAAAAATTATACAATTTCTGCCAAAATGAAATTCTAATAACATGTAGAAACTGCTTTATTATGCTAAACTTGAACTGCAGTTTGTTTAGATTGGATCCACACTTAGGAGGAGTAACTATGTGAAGTGCTTCTGTTCTATTAATTCCGATTTGGTTGCCTGGCAGGGACAAGGTGCTTGCAATTTTTTCATGTGGTTAGATGCTCATTCAAATGCTGCAACTGGCTTCCAGGTAAATAAAAGTACCATTTTACCACAATCAACCTTGACCAATTGCAGCGATGTCATCTCAGCAAAGAATGACCTGGTTGAGGAAAATGAACCAACTAACTTGGAGCAAGAAATTGAGTCACTTGTACATACTTCTCAGTGTTCTAGATCTCGTCGACCAACCTCTAGTCCCTTAAAGAGGGATAAAATAATACTGGAGGAATCAAAGGGATCGGATGATGACCCTTTAAGGAAGCATTGCAAGAGGCTAAGACATGGAGACTCTAAAAGCAATGGTTGCCCTTCTGGCTCTTCATCTACATGCCAGAGAACACCACTAGCTAGCTCAGGGAGTTATTTGACTGAAAAAGATGGCCAAGATTCATCTCCGACAATTGAGATGGCAGTACATCAGAAAAAGACAGACTTTGGGAGGCCGATTTTTTTTGAGAATACTTTGACAGGTTTATTTTTGCTTCGTTTTTCGATATAGTTCACTTCTATTTGGTCCCTTTACTCAGATCATTCTTTGTTGGTTCTTGTAGCCTCTAAAAGCTTCCTATTTTCCCGCCACCAATCTTCTGTGTTGCCAATTAACTTGGAGGGATTGCAAGAAACTAGTTGGATAGTAACTGCAATCCGTCAAAACTTGTGTCTTGAAATCAAGGGCTGGTGGGGCAGGCTTGCTTTTCCTCCTTCTAAAAGCTTGAAAGAACAGTCAGCTGAGCCATTCTTCTGCTGTAAGTTTGAGAAAGTTCTCCTGTTTATCTGTTGTTTCTCAGCTTTATCTTTTAAGCTTTTACGTGGTTTCTTTTCCTTCTCAATTTGAACAGTGGAGGAATGATGAAACATGCACAGGTGCTTTTTTGTCCACCAAAAACCACATATTTCCTGAGACAAGCAAACAAAAGGGAAAAATAAAAAATAAGGAGCTGTTTTATAGTGAGGCTTGGTTTATCTTTGGGGTAGGACTAGAAAAACGCACTGCATCTCCCAAGATTATAGCTTGCTTAGAGTTCGGTTCTAGCATTCTGCTTAGGCATCTTATTATAGTTGAGGAATAAGCCTCTTGTGATTAGAATTTGTTGATATTCATTTTGTTTGTCCCTTCTTTCTTGCAGGTGCTTTTCCTTCTTTTGATCCGATTTTCGTCCCACCGAATGTGAATTTACTTAGTGATGATGTATCAGTTGCCCCAGTTGCAAGTCCTTTGGGTGCTAGCAGGCAATCATTGCTAAGTCTGAGTGAAGGGGCTCAACTCTTGGGCACTGAAGAAAACAGTATCATGAGGAAGTTGGTATCAGAAGCATTTGTTAAGGCTGCGGAGCAACTCCAAAGTGATCTTCTTACTCTTCTCAGGTCATTGGACATTCAAGACCATGAATTCATGGTCAGGGAGGCGGACGCTACTTTTGATGCTTTGGACCAGTTACAAATTGAGCATAAGAAATATGGTGAGCAAGTCAAGGAATACATCCGGTGTGCATCATTGTTGGCCAAAATCAACCAATCTGTAATAAGTGACCATTCTTGTAGGATGCTAGCTGATCGTTATAGTCATGAGAAGTTGAAATTAGATGAAATCGATGATGCTTATGCAAGGGATGTAGCTGCCTTATCTGTCTCAGAGCAACGTGCTGAATACTTTGCTAAAGAAATTTCTCATCTTAAGGATAAGCTGTTCCAAACTGAGGCTGGATTATCTTGTTGCATGGCTGAGAGCACAGCTTTGAAGGCTCGCATATTGGGGATATCAGAGGATAAGGAAATAATTGAACGGTCCTTTGAAATGACATGTAAGCAGTTAGAGGATGCTAGGAAAATGCGCAAGCAAAGAGAAGCAGAAGAACATGCTGCTAAAGCTGCATTTCAGAAGGCAAAAACCTTAATTTGGGGATTCTAGATTTTGTGTTCATTCTCGTGTTGGTACTTATATTGAATTTCAGCATTTTACTAATGGCTCATAATGGATTCTTATAGAACATCTATTTAAGTCCTGAATTTTTGTCTTAGTTTTTATTGCGGGGATAATTTCATAAATCTCCCCTAAGGTTTCTGACAATTTCACCGAATTCCCCTAAGATTTGAAAAATTATACCTATCTCCGTTGATTTGATAGTTTTAGTAACAAAATCTTAAAACAATATTGACTTGGTCAAATTTTTAAATGAATATCTAAAAATGTTTTTGTGTAATGAGTTTTAATTTACTTCTCAATATAATTATAAGAGTATCTAGTATAATTTTAAGGAAAAAGTGTCAAATTTTTTATGTTTATACTAACTATTTGATAAATAATTAAAATAATAATAATTTTACAATTATGACAGGTTTAGATTTATAAGATGGAAAAAAATATTAAAATAATTCATTTAGAATTTATGAATTTTTCGATGCAGTGGGATTATCATAATTTAGTAGTGATTTTGGGCTATTTTTTTATTTATTGTTAATTGTAATACCAAAAAATAGAAAACAAAATTTAGCAAAAACATTGGATTGCATGTAAAATTAACTCATAAAAAAAATCACTAGTTCGACATTTGATTACAATAGAAACTAGAGTTGATAGTAATAGTTCTACAATTTTATTGACTAAAAATTAACAAAAAAAAAAGGAATAAGAAGGAAAAAGAGTGAAAAACATTAAAACTCATTCTAAGTATAAGCATACAAAACAAGGGAATTTCATTAAAATATTTAAGGGTAGTATTATTATTTAAATGATAAAGAAGGTATGTGTAATTTTTAAAATCTTGAGGGAGCTAAATAAAATTGTTAAAAACCTCAAGGGAGGTTTATGAAATTATCCCTTTTATTGCGTGCATTTTTTTTCATCCCATCATTCCATTAAATCTAATCCTCCATATTTTATGCATACTGAGAAATCAAGATTAAGATCAACACAGGTACCATAATTCATTTACGTAAAAAATTTTCATGTTATAACAAATTGGTCTCTCACAGGAAGACGAGAATTCAAAACATAATTTGAAGGATGGGATTTAAGTCAAATATGTCTTTTTCATATGGTTTAATAAATCATTATTTTTGGAATACATCTTTCTTTCACGTTATTATTTTCACATCTGTACTCGAATTGCATATCTCCATACCATTATATACTCAAGTTTTGTAGAAAGCGATTGAGCTAAAAAGAAATATATGGATGAATCAAATTGCTCCGGTACGTATCGACGCACACTCATTACATCTTTTTTATATTATTAAATCTTAGCGATTGAGTAGAGTAGAAATTTTATATTAAATCTTCTTTTTTTTTTTTTGTAACAAATAATTTGTTACAAAAAAATATAAGATGTGACATATTTATTCTTGTCTTTAACAAATAATACCTTGTACTTGACTCCATACTTCTTATACATTCATAATACCTTGTAGTACATAGAAGAAGCTTTTAGGCGAAAAGAAGGTATAATTTAAAATTGAATACATCAAAGATCGCAATCATCACTTTAAATGCGAATAGTAGCATGCAAGTTGAGACTTCATTTCTGCAATATGAAAGAAAATAAGAGCAACTAAACAAAAGAATAAATAAGAAATTTTAAAAAATTAATAAAACGTTTAATAAGAAATTTAAATGTCATGGCTGACCCAATAATAATTTATAATGGTGACTTGAATATTTGGGCAGGACCAGTGACAGAGCCAGGAATTTTTCTTTTTTTTTGGAGAGCCAACATTTTTCTAAGCAAAATTATCTTAATATGTTATATTCAAAATAATTTTCATCTATTTAAAAATATGACATTTAAAAACATCAAATATTAATTTTAATTATAAAGGTATATCTATTTGATAAATATACAATATAGTCTTAACGAAAATTAAGACAAGAAATAATCTTTGATTAAATATCTTATAATATCACAAATCATCCAAGTTTTATATTATAAAAAGATGCTCCAATATGTCACTTGTACCAAGAAACAAAAAACTATGCAATATAAATATAAATATTTTCAATTTAAAAAAGATAATAGTCATGTTAACATAAATATAACCATTTACAATTAAAAAAAAAAGATAAAAGTCACCTTAACATACTTTGAAATTAGAGAAAAATGCAGTTTTGGTACCTAAACTTTGATGCACGAGCAGTTTTAGTCCCCAAATTTTGGACCAAAACAAATTTGGTACCCAAATTTTTAAATTTTGAGTACATTAAATACCCTGAACGATTTTTTCCCAAATTGCTACCAGAAAAAGCCACGTGTCCGGCCACAATTGTATGAACAATGCCCAAAAAAATTTCAAGTGCTATTCTAATGCTAACTATTAAATTTAAGGACTAATAGCATAATAAAGTAAAAATCCAAGGACTAAAATAAAAGAAGAAGAAAACGATAGCGCACTGAAACATGTAGATTCTTCACGTGCAGTGCACATCGTTTTCACTTCTACTTTAGAATTTGTTCCGTTTTGATTGTCAGAGGTGGTTCTACTGGAGTTGAACTTGCTGCAGAAATTGCTCCAAAATGGAACAGAAGTGAATTTGAACTTGGGCTAGGGAGATTTTCACTTGATCCGCTGTGGACAGGACTATACTTTTCCCCAGTGGACCTTCTTTGGGAGAAGAATTCATCATCCTCGTCGAAACCCATGTTGTTTGCAGCACCATTTCTGTAGTCTTGGTGGAAATGGTGGTGCTACTGCTATTGACGTGGCAGCGGCGGCAACGGTTGGAGCTCCGACGAGCCTAGCCGTTGATACTGAAGTGAAGCTAAAACTAAAGCTGAAGGGACAGTATTATGGTGATCTTCTGAGCTCTGAGGAACATTAGATGCCTCATTTTTTTACATCTCTGGAGCTTACTAGAGCTCCCAGATAGAGAAATTCTGAGCTGTTAGTGGAAGGAGTGTGGTGGGGCAGCTGTGGCGGCAGAGGTGTTCCCGGAAGTGGGTTTTTTGTGGTGGTGCTGTCGAAAGGAGTGGCGTTGGGTGAGAAAAGGTGAAGACTGTCTGTCTTGGAGAAAGCCCGTTGGTGTTGGTAGTAGTAGCGGAGGCGTCGGTGGTGGTGGAGGAGGATAAAGGCGGCAATGCTGGCGATGAAGACGGTGGAGACAAGGGATACCGAGACAATGACAGCTATCAGTTTGTGAGAAATGGGCCTGTTATTAGAGGAAGAGGAAGAATGGGGAAGGATGAGAGATGAGATATTGGCAGGAAAAGTTGACAACGGAGGGAGGGCGGCGAAGAAGCTGGCGGAGGAGACCAAATAGAAGGGAAAAATGGGTTGTTTTCGGACTGAGAATTAGTGGGAGGTGAAAGTGAGGAGAAAGCGTACCTTGGTTGGAGCTGAGGTTGAGACTGTGGGGAGGGGAAAGGAGGTTGAGGTAGGGTGGTTGGTGGAGGAGCTGGTGGAAGAGAATGGCTAACAGGGAACAATGGCTGATGGAGGATACGGTGGCCATAGTGGTGGTGGTGGTGGTGGTGGAGAAGGAGGAGGAAGCTGTGGTGAAGAAAGAAGTAAAGAAACAGCAGTAAATGCAAAAGAAAATATTACTAATACTGGTAAAAGTCTTCATCTTTAGCTAGAGAAAGTCTTTAATGAACGAGCTCTGCTTTCTCCTCTTCAGTATCTGTTCCATTAACAAAAAAGTAGTAGTGAAAACGATGTGCACTGCACGTGAAGAATCTACATGTTCTAGTGCACCATCGTTTTCTTCTTCTTTTATTTTAGTCCTTGGATTTTTACTTTATTATGCTATTAGTCCTTAAATTTAATAGTTAGTATTAGAATGACACTTGAAATTTTTTTGGGCATTGTTCATACAATTGTGGCCAGACACGTGGCTTTTTCCGGTAGCAATTTGGGAAAAAATCGTTCAGGGTATTTAATGTGCTCAAAATTTAAAAAT
Organism: Coffea arabica; assembly: GCF_036785885.1. Classification (NCBI taxonomy): domain Eukaryota; kingdom Viridiplantae; phylum Streptophyta; class Magnoliopsida; order Gentianales; family Rubiaceae; genus Coffea; species Coffea arabica. The sequence continues at coordinate 1,465,056 of NC_092323.1, read as the reverse complement.
TTGGGTACCAAATTTGTTTTGGTCCAAAATTTGGGGACTAAAACTACTCGTGCGTCAAAGTTTGGGTACCAAAACTGCATTTTTCTCTATATTGAATGACAGGTGAATCAAATCAATCCTGAATAAGTTTGAAGTAAGAGTCGTGCAATTGAGCATTTTAAACATAAATCGCGTCTTTTTTAGTGAAAATTGAAGAAGCAGTATTTCTTAGCCTATCTAGTTGGATTCCGACTTGTCTTTGGTTCAAGTGTTTCCATTGAAAAATTTTATAACCCTTTTGAGTTGGGTTTTACGTTTCGACTATGAAACCCTAGTTATTTTTGTCCACGGGTCCAAATGTTCTCGTTTCACTTTAAAGTCATTTCTATACGTTTTATTCATCAATTGGTGGGATTCTTCGATTTCACCTAATTGTTTGTGCTAGATAGACTGTAATATTCTTTCTCATTTACTCTTAGGTTTTCTCGGTGACTGAGGTAATATCCGGAAGGATATTTGCACGTTGTTTTGCGTAAATAGGTGAGTGTTCCTTGTTTGCTATATTTTTATTGACTTCATGACTTGTGTTCTTGTTTGATAATGTGTTAAGTGCTTTTAAGGATTTCCAAAACGAGTTTTCTAGGCGAGCGTTTACTTTACCGCGCTCGACCTAAATGAAATGTGAAATTTTCAATGATTTAATGATTGCTACCTTAGTTGCGCATGATGTAAGCCTTTTGGCTGAATTGGGCCCTACTCTTCGTTACCGATCGACTCGAATCAGAAGCGGACTTGGTCGGGCGATATGGTGGCCCTTGTGAATTTGGTATACTCGAGTATTATCTTGTAGGTTGGTGAAGCCTGACCAATTTCCAGGAGGGGGTGAACGAAACGAAAGAACGAACGAGGGTTTTATTTACCAAAAATGCATTTTATTTACCAAAAATGCATTTTATTTAATTGATCGGAGGAATAAGGGGAATGACAGAAGAACGAACGAACGAACGAATATATGGCTCCTTGTGAGCCCGTATCCTTTTAATGAATGTGTTTATCGCTTTATTTTGTATTTGTATCTTGAATTATTGGTTATATGTAATGAATGCATTGAACTTCTTGTTGCCTATGTGTTCGGAACCTCACTGGACTTTTAGCTCATTCTTTTAGTATTGTTTTCCTTAACAGGGGACGGCGAGCAAGGACGAGAGCTCGATAGAATCTAGCCTAGACTGGTTTCTTTGGTTTTGTAATGGTTCTCGCCCTAGTGCTCGGCACGGGTTGGATGTATGGTGAATTGAGAACATTTGTATATTCGATGTTTGTACTCCCTTTTAAGATAGTAATGTACATAAGTTTTGCTTTAAGTTTTGGACTGTCGTTATATTTATTCTTGTGGGTTTATTCTGGTTTTGTTTAAGGATTGAAGTGAACGACTGAGTCCCGGCGAGAGCTGGGCAGGCGGTCCGCTGACCCCTTTGGTTCGCCTTAGGGGGAGGTGGAGCTGTCACAGCGGGGACACTTGTTAGAAAAATTCTTTTTATAAATAAAAGAATTAAAAAAATAAAAATTATTTTGACACTGCATGATGCATTCTCGCTTTTTCTTTACTTAAGAATATAAATGTTTGCAATCATTACTACATAAGAGTTTAATTAAAAAAAAACAAGAGTAGAGACTAAAATATAATTTTGAAAAGGATGGAAGAAGTTTAGGAATTGGAAACAAATAAAATGCAATTAATGTTATTGGCAATTTGACATGTGAGGAAGTTATGAAAGAAAGAATAGGTGGTCCCACAAAATTAATTTGACATATGAGGAAGTTATGAAAAAAAGAATAGATGGTCCCACAAGATTTTATCTCACATTTTTATAAATGTGTTTTCTATTTTTTAAGTTAAATGGATGTATATGGATAAGATGGATAATCCATTTAAATCCACCAACATAATTGGATTTAAATGGTTATCTATTTAAAACCATTGAATTTATATGGATCATCCAAATCCATTTAAGGTTGGTTTATATGGATGGATTAGTGGATATGAATCTATTTTGCCACTTCTAGTCACGACAATTAAGTACCAAAGTTAATATGGATAAGAATGGACATGAACCCATATTTTGCGGCTAATTACTTAAAATATTGCAGAAAAAAAAAGTCGCGCAGTAGAGCCTCGAACAGGAGTTTCTTCCTAAAGTTAGCTTGGCAGGCAAAAATCGCTGCCAGTCTTGGCAAGCATGGCGGCACCAGAAAATTTTTTTCAAAAAAAAAAAAACCAGCACGATGACATGGTTTAAATTTATTTTTAAAAAATACAAGGCTCTGATGCCATATCAGCACGACGAGCAATTTCCTTTTTAAACTACGTTATGAATAAATTAAAGTTTATTGTTATATGTACTTTATTTATGTTGTTGGATTGGATTATATTATTGTTTTCTTCATTTATTTCTTGTGAAACTGGTTGTTCAAGTGTTACATTTTTGAAAACATAAGTTTAATTAGCAAAAGAAATTAAATATAAGAGAGAGTAGACAAGATTAAATAAAAAAATATACAAATACAATTTTTCTGTCTGTTATTTGTTTACAATTCTTTCCACACATTTTATTTGTGAGGGTTCGAGTGAATACTTAGAAGTGGGAGAGAAGAGGAGGCAATATACAGGGAGACCATAGAGAATAAGTGGGACCCAACAAATTATTATATTCCATATGTTCCAATTATTTAATATAGATTTGTTTGGACAGCTGATTATTTCTCCAAATATATTTGCTTACATCATCATTACAATTTCCAATACACCTTTTTATCTTCCCAATTACCTTTTTATCTCACATACATCACATCACAAAAAGTACTATAGTAAAAATATCTCAAATAACTTACAATCCAAACAAACCCATGTGGAATACAACTTTTTAAGAATAGTAATTTGATTGTAACGTTCGTGTTTCTCTTTTCAATTTTATCCCCATAAATTTAAAATTTAAAATTTGAATGTTAACATGCATATGATAGAAAAGCTATATTGAAATGAGAAACTAAAAGGTGCTTTGATTTTTCCAACATGATAAATATTTTAAAAATGAACAGTATGACACTTTCAATATAATAGAGGGAGTACTTGTTAACAATCTCTGGTTTTCTTATAGAGATAATTTCACAATTGCACTCGGCTCCCCTCAAGTTTAAGAAATTACCCTTACATCTCTTGACATAGTAAAATACCTATAATGCCCTTTACTTAGTAGACAATTTTAAATTTAAGACAATAAATTTACAAAATCTTAAAAAAAAAATCTATTGTTCTATCTCTTGTCTATTTTCTAATTAATATAATCTCTTTATTATCTTCAGTTTTGTGTATATTAGCAATTTAAAATTACAAAATCTACAAAATGAGTAGATTATGTGTCAAACTAAAAAATAATGAAGAGATTCGCAATAATAGAAAAATAAATAATAAAATTGATGATTAAAATAAGAAGAGGAACTAAAAATGTAAAACTTGTCATACTTTATTTATTATTAAGAAAAACTTTTATAAAATGTCAATAATTACATTGGATCAAAATTTTTTATTATGATTTTATTGTGGAGATAAAATTTATTCTCAACTATTAAAATATTAATATTTTTAAATCCATAGGAGAATTATAATGATAATTCTAAGTCAAATTAGCTTATATTAAAAAGGTATTTGAACATTAATATTTAATTTGGGAGTATACAATTGGTTGTCAATGGAATTTTGTGTGTGTGTGTTTTTTTTATCGTAGCAAGTATAATATTGTATATGCAATTTGAGATCTTTTGGATAGTTATTTGATTTTAGAACTTATGCTTGGATGGTTGTTAGGGAGTTGACTTGTTGATTTATGCAAAATGCGAAGTAACCAGCGGCACAGGCTTCCCACGCATGAGTCCCAATTCTTCCGTTTTCACTCACACATTGATCCCCTAGGGACCAATATAACTAGTATCCTATAGGAGGTGGGAGATGAGATCTGATACAGGAGCTCGTAATAGCGAAGAAACGATAGCTATAGACATGAAAATCAAGATAGTAGAAAATGAATCAGAAGCCATAATGAGCAAGAAAAAAGACGCAAAGCTTGGATATGAAGCAAAATGCTCGACACATGTACCTATGCAACTGACATAATCAAGATGGTCCAGAAATAGGACATGCAAATGCGTTCCAAATGGAAATGTCTCAAACCGAATATCATCCCATCCGACTAGTAGAAAGCAGCACCGATGCAAGCACACCAGATGACAGGTTTACAGCAAGCTCAAATATAAAAAGAATAACAGCTTTCCAGTGATTGGATCTTGCATATACAAAGATCCCTCCTACAGAGTTCATTTCCCCACAGTGCCCCCTGTAATATCAAGTCACTACCTACCTGGATATCCGTCACCACGAAAGATCTCAAACTTGATTTTAGGGAAGCCAACAAAATGCTATGTAATGTGAGACCAGGGTTATTTTACCCATTATGAAACACAAACTTTTTAAATGATAAAAAAATTAGAGATGATGAATCAAATGCGCGCAAGTGATCGAGGGGTTAAGCGGAAAAATTTATCAATCTTTCTCTAAATATCAATTCCTGGTAGAGTGACAGTAGGAATTACGTTCTTGCCTTGCTTTTTGTGATAAGTTAGAAGGTTATCATCAATTTCAAGGGAAGTGAGGGCATTTTTCATAAATCTTAGTCATGTTATACTTTAAAAGTATGTTACCCACATTGAATTGCCCCAAATACTTTTACACCAATGACATGCAACTTCTTCTTGCTCAGAAATCATAAAACAAGATAGAGAAGTTGTTGATGTACTTTTACACCAAGGTGCTCTTGTTTACATGTATGTACATTTTTCCTGAACCAGCTAACAAAACTTGCTTGCTAAGATATTAGGACAAAAGATCCCCGGTAACAAGTTCTCCAGGAATTAACTCAAATTGTACAACAAACCCCAACTGGTACAGACCATCTTGCCCAAAAAATTCCCCATGAGCATAACAAATTGAGGATGCAGAGTGCTAACTTTACACAGACCAAAAATGACATAAAAAGAAGATTGGATAATATCGCGTCGGTGCAGAAATTTTAAATGGAAACACTTGACCTTGCAATGTTTCTCTATCACACACCAAAATCACAATTGACGTTTCTGGAATTCATTCTTAAGCTCTCTCTCAGGTCTTTAACGGGATATATCTACTCCTAGTCAGTGCGTTGTAAAGGCCACAAAACCTAAGTTGGAGTTTACTTAACAGGTGACAACATGGAGGCTGGACCTACAGTTGAATTATCATCACCAGACCAACTAAACAAGCAACAGAACTTCTGACTTTGAACATCTGGAAATTTGGACAGCCATTCATCCCTGTTACCTTTTTTCCTCACCTACCTCTACAGTAATTTTTCTACGAAAAAAAAAATCCAAGAAAATGCAATCCAAACAAGGGATAAGAAAACGGTTATTGCAGCTACGGTAGCGATTACCTGGGATCCAGACAATGAAACACGAGTCATACCCTCAGAATCTGAAGCTTATTCGAGAAGGCGATGGCAACCCAATCAGGCTGGGAAGAGGACCACTGTAGCTGCTCAATTTCGGCACCGGCAGTATAAGCGAGAATGGGGTCCAATCCGCCCTCAATGGGCTGGCCCATGGAAGAGAGATCCCAAATGAGGGCCTGGGAGTCATCGCCAGCAGTGCAGATGTGGCAAGAGCTGTGGGGAGCCCAGGCGATGGCGTTGACACTGGCCTGGTGCCGCTGCAGCTCCACGACTGGAAGCGTGGGGAAGCGGATGTCCAGGACGACTACCTTGGCGCTGTCCATAATGATAGTGGCCATGTACCGGGGGTCCTGTTTGTTCCAACCAAGGCGGACGAGCGGCGTATCGGGCTCGGAGCTCTCGTAGATAATGGTGGAGTGCTCCTTGTCGCGGAGGTCGAAAACCCTAACGGAGCCGTCAGCGGAAACGGAGGCAAAGACGCCGACGCCGCCCCAAGCGATGTCATAGACCTCCTTGTCGTGGGCGATGAGCTGGGTGTCGACGGTCTCGCGGTCGATGTCCCAGATGGTGCAGGTGGTGTCGATGCTGGAGGTGCCGATGCGCTTGGGCTCGGCCTCGTTCCAGTCGAAGGAGGTGAGGGGGCCGGAGAACTCGCTGTTGCGGTTGTTGTTGAGGAGGCTCTTCATGTCGACGCGGGTTCCATCGTCGGCGACCCTCCAGACCCGGAGGTAGTCACTGGAGGTGGCGAGGAGGTCGGGCTTCTGGCACTCCTTGTCAGGGATGAAGATAACCTTGGTAGGGGGATAGGGGTGCTCGAAGCAGAGGTTGGGGTCGGAGCGAATCTCGCCGTTGGTGTCGTCGAGCTGGACGATTTCCAGGCGGTTGGGATACTGCTCCATGAGGCTGGAGATGGCTAACCGGTATTTCTTGTCCCTGCGGACGCTCCAGTTCATGGCGTATATGTGCCACGGCGCCTCGTAGGTGTAGATCTCCGACCTTCGCTGCTGTTCGTCAGACCCATCTTGGGTGGGATCGCTGCTAGCGCCCATCTACTCCTGATTTTTACTACTACTACAGTTTTACTTACTAGAGACTTAGGGTTAGGGCTCAGTTGTAACAGCAGTATTTATCATTTTTCCGCAATCTGTACACTAGGAAAGGCGATTGATTTCTCGCGCCTCCGACGGCAAGCCAAACTATAATGCTCCAAAAAATTACAACGATTAGCTTCCGTCCGGGCCAAAGCAGAGCAGCATTTCTCCTCCGACACCGAGGTTAATTGAGTAGATGGAAATTCTGAAGAAAGGACACGGGAAAAGGGAGGAACCCAAGGCATTCTTTCATTTCCGCGATTAATTTCGTTTTCTTTAATTTTGATTTCTCTTTTGACTTTTTAAGTTGCGTCTAGCGTCCCTTTCTTTTCTTTTTTTTTTTTTTTTTTGGAACAATTGGGTCCAATGCCTGATTAAATGTCTAGAATTAATATATATAGCAAAAACTTGGATGGATCGAATTTTGTAGATCACATGACACAAATTTTATCATATCTTCAATTCTTGAGGTGAAATAATATGATAAAATTAGATTACACGAGATCGAATCTACCCAAATGTCTGCCAATATATATTACTGTTAAAGGCACACCTATGTGCATGTGTGTAATTCAAGAACAAATTAATTTTTATGAAAATTTCTTTATTAAACTGATAGTTAAGTTTTTTATATGTAAAATTTTAGGATAATTAGGATAAAATTTAATTTTTGTGAAAATAAAAATAGAAATTTAAAAATTAATAAAATATATTTATCCCAATCCCTTCCTCTTCCTTTATATATTATGGGAAAATTCTAATCAACCCTAGATGATTTTAGAAATTTAAATTATTGAATGACGTGCCAAAAATGCAATTGGATTGTAATCATGGGTGATGGTACGAAAAGAGATGGTAGAAATTCCGTGTCGGGAAAATGGCCAATTTCGTCTATAAAATTTTTTTTTTACATATTTTGCAGCTGCAATTAAGATCTTTTGCAGCGGCACTATTACCTAAAATTGATCTAACTCCTAATTAACTAACTAAATACGAGTAGTATAGGAATGCCACTCACTAAATTATAATAAAACAAATAAATTGTGTAAAAATTTACTAGATAAAGCTTTAAATCATGTATAAAAACACAAGATTAAACTATTTTAAAGTTTAATTTTGTAATTTTTTACACAATTTACTTGATTTATTACAACTTTGTCGCTGATATTTTCGAAATGCCTCTATTTAGTTGATCAATTGGAAGTCAGATTAGTTTTAAGTAATGCCGCCACCACGAAGGTCCTTACTTGAAATTGCAAAATACACTCATGTATCAAATTGGCTAAGAATAAAAGTTAAGGAATATATGGGCACTAGTGACAAAATTTATGAACAAAATTGATCATTTTTCCTTCCTTGGATTATATAGCATGGATAACATCCACGGCATTGGAAACGCAACAGTACACAATCCGCCCATAGGGAATAGGGATAGGAGAGGATTTATGACTCTTCTTAAGTGTCCTGGTACACTTTGTATAGTGGGTTGAGCAGTTGCTCAAATATTGTACAGTTTCATTATCTATAAAATGTCATCTATCGTTTCCGAAACAAAAAAAAAAAAAAAAAAGGGATAGGATGCAGCCGAGGGCAACACCAACCCTCCAACCAATATCCGGTTGGTTTTTCAAATAAATATAGCATCCCAACTCCCAAGGAGCATCTTAAGGAGAATATTTTAATACTCTGTTTATCCCACTTTGATAATATTTAAAAGAAGTAGTTAATTTTAATGAAAAAAATAAATCTAATTTAATGTGTTTTTAAAATACCCTTGCATTAGTTAGCTTTGTTCTAATATTAGCAATATCACGAATTAGGACACCTTTTTATTACTTATAACAGCAATAATGATGATATATTTCACTATTCAAGACACATATCAAAGCAAATTTATGAAAAATTGACTGTATTAAATAAAATAGGCTATATTTGCTGATAACAAAATGTATTAAATAAGAGTGTTTTAAAAAATTTAAAATTAACTATATTCTTCAATTAGGATATGTCCTATAATTTAGGATGGATGAATTAAAAGGAAAACAAGACTATCAAAATAGAACACAAGACTTTAAAAGAAAAACAAGACTAATTTCAATTAAAAGTAAAACAAGACTATCAAAGTAAAACAGAGAAAGTACTGTCAAAGTCTCTGTTAGATGCATCGTCTCAAGAATCATTTATTTATTCAATCAATCAGGGAAAAAAGAATTTCATGAATGACATCCAATTTACAACGTTGGACACAACGTATGTTCTTCTCTAGTCCAATCGCTAAGGTAGAAAACGTGTTGTATGCTCTATAGTACCATCGTTCTACTCAAATGAGTTCATGTCTATATATGCGTGGTTGCATATTATGTGCATTCCAGCAAGATGTACAACAAACTACACAGGCACAGATAAAAGTATACCATGTTCCTAGCAATATCTGTGGCTGATGCCAGCAGCTATAGTTAAGCCTCAACTGATGCTGATGGTCTGTGGGAGCATAGAAGTCGTCTCCAACATACTCTCTCTATCCTCCTCATCAACTGAGATCTTACTCCAACCTGAGCCTCGTGGGGAGAATAATTTAGTTCGACCAAAACCGCTCCCTCGAAACCCAGTCATTTTGGAAGAGACCATCGGCATTACAAGCACCGAAGATGCATGAAGCGAGTCTTCTCCCAAACCCAGGGATAACGAACATGCAGCCTGCAAGATAGGCCAATTTCTTTTCAAGTTGTAGCACAGAATTTATCCAATCTAAGAACAAAATCTAATATATCTACTAGCACAACCTTTGCCTTAACCACCACATTTGCAGCCTTCACCTTCATAGCTCGGGCAAAAGAACTTATATCTTTTATTTGGGAATCTTCATATGGTATCACCAGCCTGTGGTAAATGCAATGCATCAAAAAGAAGTGCCCATGATGATACCACAATTGAAGTTACAGATGTGGAGACACCTTATAGTGTGATTAACTAATTGCAATAGGGTTATAACCAAAGAGTAACAACTCACAATTTTCCTTATAAATGTAATGTAATACCCAAGGCTGAGGGCTGGTCCTGTAACTTTTGACCTTAAACCATGCGCCCAAAGTGGTTGACCCAAGTCATAGTAGCTCACAGCCTTGAGTATATTATTAATCATTCAATCTTCTTATATGTTTTCAATTTGGGACAGAGCATGACAGGTATCATCTTGGAAACATTAACTCTGCCAGCACAATAAACCGACAGTAACAGTTTTCTTACAAAACTCAAGCCTCTCAGATTTAGAATGCACCTGTCTACATCAGTTGGCAAACTTGAAGTCACAGATACTAATGAAGTATCCTTGGCTTCACCTCCTGCAAAAATTTGAGCAACCCCATATGAATTTTGCAAGAGTGGTTAGGAGAAGCTGAACCAATTTAATGTGGTACCTTTCAAATCATCAGGTGCTAGCAAAGAAATGCCAATGAATACAGAGATCACCCCAAGCACAAACATCGTTGTTCGTAGCGCATCCAAAACCTGCTTAAGATAACATCAATAAAATTTTCCATCTTTCAGACCAATGTACCGACCCTGAAGACATCCACCCATCCTAGCCTAAGTGAGATCATGAAAGCATCCAGACATCGGAGAGCAGTATTTGCCACCATTACCCCCCAGCTACCCCCTACCCACCACAAGGAAAAGCAAATTTTGATAAACATTTCTTCTCAAAGTACATAAAAACATCCAAGTAATCCCATCCAAACAATGGTGAAGACATGGAGAACTACAAAATTTTTCTGATGATAACACGACATCTAATCCAAAATTTGGTTAACAATATTACTTTGTCAGCTGCAAGATGAACACTGCTTCAGAAATTAAACCCCACTGATAATTACCCAAGTACACAAGCTAGTTAGTTTGTTGCATCTATTAACAATGAGAAAGCAGACCATGAAAATTTTTGAGCGTGTAAATACAAAATCATTTATAGATTTAGAAGTAAAAATCACAAAGGTGTGAATACGAAGAATTGACCTGGTACTCCTGAAAATACACAAATCCTGTACAAATGGAGAAAAAGGTCCAAGCAATCTGAAACATTGGCACGATTAGTATTGCGTCAAACAATGACAATCCCTCGTTTAGCCTGGCCATCTGCAGCAAGAACAAACTGACTGAGTACCATACGTTGTTACAGCAAACACTTGGACAATTCAATTATAAGGAACAAAAGCTGTATAATATTCACCCAAAATCCAGCCGTACTAAGAAACAATAAAAGCATTGAGTAAGTGAACCAGCTATGCAACTGATAACCACTTGAAAGGGACAATCTTAAAAGGTTTGAGCTGAAAAAAGTGAAATCAGAGAGCATTAGGGGAAGAAGTGGGGAAAAAAAAGGTACCAACGCAGGTTTGCATAGTGACACTCACAGAGATTTAGCAAATAATACTGAACATGATCCCACAGCCCCAGAAACAATAGCATATGAAAATGGAAGCAACATTTGCCAGTACGGTTTAAGGTCCTGACCAGGGACAGCAAGCAGCAACTCTCCTCTCCTACATTTTCCAAATTGAGTCATAACAACTAAGGCAAGCATTTTTCACTTCATTTGCCCAACAAAGACAAAAAAATTAGAAGCAAAAGTGTAGGTATAATGACTCATCATAAAAACGCAAACTGCCATATCATTTCCAGAGTTACCTCACCTGTAAATTGAGTGATGCAAGGCAACCACTAAGACCAAAATCAGACAATACAGAAGAAAAGTCACGTTGCTGTACTTCTCTGCCAACTGCTCTGGAGTGAATACTGTAAGACAAGAATAAACAGATTTTTAACTGAGAATGAGAAAATTGCATACTCACATGGTATAAAGAAAAATGAACCTCTAATGTTGGTTGGCAAACAATCATAGATTTAAGACCGCATTGTGTCGTACTTCCTACACGGTTATGTTTGTGTTTTCAGAAAACCCTTAGATCCAACTATATCATTGTTCATTTGGAAGAGACAGTATCAAATGTTAATTTCACTGGACTATGCTATCTTAAATCATTATTTGGTAACTGAATTCTCATACTTATGTAGGAATACTGCAAAATTGGTTGAGTTTAGGCAATTAAAAAAATTTTTTTTTTTTTTTTGGTTCATCGCAACTATGGGACCACTAATAAAACAATTATCAGGAGCTTTAGCTAGAAGCATAATGTCATTAGGTTCTGGGCAGGTTTCAAGTTGTGGATCACCACTTTTATTCAGGGCTCTGGGAATTCCTCACACAATAAGATAGACTTAAATGGGTGATTATGAGCCACTAATAATGCATTCTTTTTCATCCACTTCCATAATAATGGCACAATAACCACACATCATATTTTTTATTAAAAGAATTCTACAACTCCTTCTATTGTAGCATTTTCAAAGATTAAAGAACAAAAGGCAAAGCAAACACTATAAAAGTATTCCAAGACATCAAGGAAGCAAAGCTTAGACCCAGTATCAAAAGAAGGGCTACTGGATTCAGTCAAAACTAGAAAACTTTGACAAGCATTCTTAACTGAAGATGGTATGTCCGAAAATGTGTTAGTCAAAGGTACATAGTGATAGCAACCCACTCAGTCACTATGAACACCCTTGATCAGTACAATTTGATGTGTCTATTTATCTGTTGACTCGAAGTGGAAGCGGTTGGGAAAAGGATCTTTGGGTGTCTAGTTGAGTTAATCACTTCAAGTGATAACAAATATTTGGACGATATGTATGGGGACTTATAAAATAATCTGCAAGAATGTTCAGATTTCAAGTCAAATTAGTCGACTAAGTATTAGGAAAAGAATAGAACACATGGCAAGAACTAGGTTAAATGCAGTTAATACTACATTTGAGAGTTGAAATGTCATCTTAGACATCAAAAACGAATATTTGTGGTAGAGTAATGGCAGTCTTGTACTCCTAGTTTTGGATGGCATGTGAAAAATAAAAAGTATAAGAAATTGACAAGTGGAAACATGAGAGGATGGGAAGAAATGACACCTTCATTAAAAAATATATATATTTTTTGGGCTCTAGGCGAAGAACTTGTGATGCAAGAAAAAATCTACCTAAATAAGAGGGTTGTAACTTGTAAGGTTAGGACAAGTAAGAAGGTATGAACAAAAAGAATAACAAATTAAACTGATTATGTATTTAGGGATTAATATAAGAAAAAATTAATTAGAATGTGAGTCTATTTAATTAGATTCGACCTCTATAAATACTCCTGTTTCGATACGTATTGCATGCAGTTTTGACGTTTAATGAGTATTTTCTTTCATTTAAATTCTTCAAATACAGTTATGGTTTCTTCTTAAGTTGGCCCCCAAATCAAAGGTCACTTCTTGGTTTCCCTGAAATCCACAACATTGATCATGAATGAAAGCGATTTCCCTTATTCTCCTGTTCATCTGAAGAAGCTGCTTGTCTTTGATCTATTATATCCATAGTTGCAATACAGATATTCAAAATACAACAAATATCAGCAACATACTTTTGACTCCAAAGGCACATGAAATATACAAATGAAACAAGAATTTGATACTATGAATCAGAAGCTTTACCAGGTGATTGATGGTTGCCAAACGCAACCAGAAAAATGTTTCCAAGGACAATGAAAGCGGTGGCAATCAGTACTCTATAAAACAAACAGGTTTATCAGCTTGTAACAGTCATGCAAAGGGGGGCAAATGAACACCCGACTATTCTGGAAAACTGCTCTTTTCCTAATAGTTGAGACTTCAAACATACTTAACCGTCACTGTTTTGTTCAAGACAAAGTAGGCAAAAGCAATATTTGAGACGAACTGTATAGACCCAAGAGCTGCAAGAAGTGACTGCAAGAAGATAATAACACTAAAATTAAACAGAACTGAAAGAACAGTGTTATGTTTCTTTCAAAATCAATAGCATTATATCGTCCCCACCAAAATTCTCATTATCAATTATGATGATTTCTTCTAAAAAAAAAATGTCAATATCCAATTTACATACTGAGACATCCTAATTGGTAACAAATTTTAACTGACCTGTGCAGCATAGCCAAAAGAGATGAAATTGAGACAATTCCCAAAAGCGAAAAATAGAATACCTGCATGATATTATTAATTAGCATCTCAAGTATCATCAAATTTGCCCTCAAGCACTGCAATGAGAAGAACTATTATAAGCAAGCACCATCAACCGTGCCATACCAACTCTCCAACTCTGGAAGTATATTATGTGCTTTCCATTAGTTCCATCGATACCTTGTGCAGATTGCCTTTCTCTCTGAGAATAAATTAGCAACTAATTACAGCTGGCAATTGGGAGTAGAAAGAAACTTACCCAGAAAAGGGGGAAAAATCAGACAGCAACATCAAGAAGGGAAAGGGGCTCCTAACGCACAGAAGAGGACAGAAGGAAGTGTAACCTATAAACCAACCGCCACCCCCCCCCCCAAAAAAAAAGAAAAAAGAGTGGGCCCCGCGGGGGGTGTGGTGTGGAGGAGGGAGGGAGGGAGAGATAATCCAGCTAAGGCAGTTATAGAGTGCTGCAAAGCAAAATGTTGCACCTTACATTGATTGTAAAATTCAAGACAGGGCCCACTGATAAAACACTTAGTAAATCATATCACAAGAACTCAATCCAAGGTAACTGAACCAGGAAAATCTTATATCTTGTCAGGTCATACGAGGCCGTTCCCCAATTATGCATTGATGGGTCATGCTTAAGACAAAAAGGAAAGAAGAACACAAGTGAAATTTACCATGAATTGCTAATGCAATAAAAAAGGTAGTAGGGAGGAAGCACAAGAAAAGGACTCCACAAAAGGGGGAGAAAATCACCTCATCGTGTCCCAATTTAAGAAGGTTGGTCCCAAAATTGATAGCAATGCTGCCAAAGAGATTGATGAAGGCTCCAATAATCCACTCCCCCATTGAATAAAGATTTAAAAAGGTAGCCTATTAGCTCTCAGAAAATGAAGAATGTAGACTATTAGCGTTGCTGATGCTTAAACAGCGATAATCCAAATAAAAGTGGAAACTCCTGCATCCACCAGGGATGTAGGATAGCCCAGTTCAAACAGACATCAGCACCTGCCATTGATGAGCATGATGTTTAGTCACTTTGTAGAAAACAGTCTGTTCCTCACAAGTCATAGTGTGTTAAATTTATATTTATTTTTTCATTGGAAGAAGCAAAAAGAAAAATTAAAATGATCAACTATAACAAGGAAATGTTAATGACGGTTGATTAAGGGAGCAAGAAACTAACAAATCTATAGCCGCAATATGGAAAGGAAAATTGGAGAAGAAAGTGGTGCCAATCAATTGAGATTACGAGGGATGGGTGGGTAAGTCAGTAGATTATGAACGAAGGAGTAAGTCTGTCAAGCCAGCTCAAGTAGCCAAGTACTTGTTCTGCTAGTTAATTGCATAGCAGGGGCATAAGATCTAATAACTTTGATCTGATGGCGGCATTCCAGTCTGGTGAGAACGAATCAAGCTATCAACTAATCATAAAAAAAAGTGCATTATAAAAGGTAAACACAAGTGAGATCCCTTGCATTCTGGGAAAATCGCCTGATCTGGTTTCTAAGTTTAGCGAAAGATAAAGCCGCTTTCGCACAACCGGTGAAACTGGACGACAACCAAGAAGGGAAAAACTACATGGATAAACTACAAAGACGAGAAAATTCGACAAATAATTGATATAGGAAAGAATTGAACTCGCAGAGAATGGAATGAAGCTGAAGACAACTTCACCTTGGAAAGCCTCGGTGCAGTCAGAGGGAAAGAACCCTAGAAAGACGAAGATGGAGGACGAATCTGAAGGCTCGCACAGCTGAGGATCTGTACTGGAGGCGATGCTATCTTCTGCTTCTTCTTTATCCTTTTTGGATTGTGGAGAAAGATTGAAAATGTGAGAGAAATATTAGAGTCCAAAGGCAATAATATATCTTTATTATTATCTTCTTCACTAGCAGTACTAATAAGTTAAAATAAGGGGGAGATGTCCAGCGGAAGAAAGGACCAATGTGAAGAAGGGATAGAAAAAGAAATCTCAATGGAATGTTGACAAAATTTGAAAATTCTCCAGCGGAGGAGGAGGTGGAGGGCGACGGCGACGGCGGCGACGCGTAGAGGGCCTTAGAGGCTGCTATGTGCATTGGACCATTGCGTTGAATTTTCTCCTGCGCTGGGCTTTGGCCCTCTTTTACTTTTACTAGTCCTCCTCGCTTCAGCTCATGGGTTTACATCTACAACTGACCCTTTCTTTTTCTTTTTTTTTTAAAAAAATTTCTTTCTGTCAAAGCCTTCCTTTGTCCTTTGCCTTTTTCTTTTTCTTTTTCCCTCTCTTTCCCCATATTTGGATTGTTTTCGAAAGAGATGCGGAATACTCCAAAATTCATGAAACACAAGGCGTCATAAGCAGAATTCGAAATGCATCCGATACATCTTTTGACAAAATATTTAATTCGTCTTCGTTGATGGAAACAAGAAAGCGAAGGATGTTTCCCTGGAAACACTATGCTAAAACTTACTAATTTTGAAGTTTGTTACTAGGGGTGAAATCGAGCCGAGTCGAGCTCGAACTCAACGCAGACCACCAGAGCTCGAACTCGAGCTGGAGAAATAAAGATCAAGATCGACTCGATAATAGCATATGCAGACTCGAACTCGACTCGATCGAGCTCGACATGTCATTCGAGCTAAATACCAAGTCGAGTACTCGAGCTCGAATTGATCCTGGTTCTTGCACAATTCCTAATAATCTAAAGAATCTAGTCTTTGTATCTTAAATGCAACACTACTAATTTGTACTAAATAATAAACTAAGTTGCACTAAACATTCGAATTAAAGTACATTAATATCAATTGAACAAGATTAATTGCAATGCAAAGAAACAAAACTTAGAAGCCAATTAAAGTCTTGGAACCAAGCACATGGACAAGACTTAGAAGCATGCCATTGCTTCTTTAGAATTTGAAGGACAAGCACCTCACGGCCAATAAATCCTTCCATGCAAGTCCACATTAGACAGCACACACAGCAAGCAAACAACCGAGAAACATCAAATTAGATCAGAAATCGAATTAAATTGATTTCCTGATCATGGCATGGCTCACGGCCCTTAGACTACTTCCAATCACCTCACGGCCATGATCAAGATTCCAACCAATAACCAGAAACCAAGTATGGCCACGATCAAGATTCAAGAATTCTAGCTTCCAAAATTCAGAAATTCCGCAAAAGAGAAACCAATGAGAAACAAAAGGGTAGGCAGATTAAAGAAAAACCATACGCATGCAGAAACTAAGTGGCCATGATCCACGTTAACATTTCAGCAATATACACAAGTAACAACCTGATCTCAACCTCATCAGAATTTCACGAAAATACAAAAAAGAGTGCAGCCAATTGAAAGGAAAAATTTAGGGAAATTTTCTAGAGTCTAATGAGCATTTAGAAGCTCCTGTTTGTAATATGGTAAATCGAATAGCTTGTTTGCTCCTTATGCATCTTCAAACTTCGGTGTACAATCTACAACACCTAGCCATACACAAATGACAAATCAATCAACTTATGTACAATTTAAATTTAAAATTTGAACACAACTTAAAGCAAATTAAGAATAAGAAAATGAGAATTCACAAAAAAGATGGACCTGATTTCCAGCAAGTTATTTGCTTCTTATGCAACTTCAAACATTAGGCAGCTCATATTCTTTGAGAGCTTTCTGTGGCTGCATTTAGGTGGTGGAAATGCAAATAAATATAATACTTTAAAATTAACAAACAAACTAATAAATACTAATTTATCTCTACAATAACAAATTTATATAGATATAACTTACTTTCAATTTCTTTTTGACCCCGTGTAAATTTCTATACCAATTGCCCGCACACATTAATATCTGGACTGTCTCTGGAGCAAGTGAAACACGGTATGAATCAATCACCTTAATTCCATCACTAAATGTGGCCTCAGATGCGATGGTAGTGAAAGGAATGACTAATACATCAGCTGCTAGCTGAGAGAGTATCGGGTATGCTGATCTGTTGATTTTCCACCAATCTAAACAGTTGAAATCCTTTGAATTTTGTCCAGTAGGTTGGTGAGGCTTGTCTAGGTAATCCACCAACTCGCTCTTATGGGGTTCATCGGATTCGAGTTCACCACAATACTCATCCAAATCATCCCAATAGTCAGTACTTGCTCGAAGTAGACACACTATTTCGGATGCAGGATTTAATGAACAACCTGTCCCTGCACTTCCACTTGTAGCCATAGCAACGTACTCGTCATAAAGCTCAAAGATGGCTTTTCGAACATATGTGATATTCTCTTGAGCTTCATATGTGGAATACATCTTAGGGAAGGCAAACTCTATTGCTCGCATTTTTTGTCTTGGATCCCAGATAGCTGCAATGGACATCAATAAATTGCACTCTTTCCAGTATTTGTCAAACTTGAGTTTCATTCTTGTAATCATACCCCAGACAAAATCATTTTCATCATCCACTCGTGCATCCAAGAGTTTCTTCACCTTTAAAATCTCAGGGAAGAATAGGTTGCTAGTTGGATACTCACTCCCCGAAATTATGTGCGTGGCTGTGTAGAACTTCTCTAAAAATATATTGATGACATTCTAGTTAAAAGCAGGACTGTTAAGAGCTTCATCCCGGACATGCGAGAGGTCCAAGAGATCCTCAGAAAAATCAGAATGATGCTTAACCCAAAAAAAAACATATTTGGTGCGATTTCAGAAAAATTCTTGGGGTTATCTTATTTCTCACCGAGGTATTGAACCCAATCCCGATAAAGTTAAAGCTATTCAGGAAATGAATCCTCCTTTAAACGTCCACAAGGTCAAGAAATTAACAGGATGATTAGCAGCATTGAATCGCTTTCATTCTCGATTCACCCAAAGGGAATTGCTTTTCTTCAAAGTGTTAAAGAGAGTTGAAAATTTTTTCTGGGATGATGAATATCAAAGAGTTTTCAACTAGAGGAAAAATTACCTTAATCGGCTCCCAACTCTCACCTTGACCCGACTAGAGTAAACGTTGTACCTCTATCTCTTTTCAATAGACGAAACTGTCAGTGTGGTGTTAATCTAAGGGGATGGGGTCCCGCGGCCTATTTATTATGTTAGTCGAACCCTTCGCGGAGTCGAAACCTGATATCTCAGATGGAAAAATTGATATTGTGTCTCATGTATGCCGTTCGGTGGTTAAAACCCTATTTTTTGGCACATCCTATCTGTGTCAGGATGGATCATTTTATCCGACAGATTTTAACCTGGCCTGAAGCCTCTGATTGACTTACTAAGTGGGTTATCGAGTTAAGTCAGTATGATTTGACTTACGAATCTCGAACCTCTATTAAGGCCCAGGCTTTGGCCTGCTTCCTAGCCGAGTTCACCTCTGTGGAGAACCAACATGCTAGCCTTCAAGCCTTGGCTTTCGAGGAATGGATCCTGTATGTGGATGGTTCCTCTAATGATGAAGGGAGTGGGGCCGAACTGTTACTTGTCGAGCCAAATGGGGTAGAATGCTCGTATGCCCTACGTTTCAACTTTTCAACTTCCAACAATGAGACCGAGTTTGAGGTTGTGATCTCAAATTTATGGCTAACCCGCGAGTTAGGAGCTCAGCACATCCGAGTTAATAGTGACTCCCAACTGATGGTCCGTTAGATCCTAGGAAAATATGAAACTAAAGTGGAAGCCATGCAAAAGTACCTTTCACGAGTCCAGCAACTCTACAACCTCTTCGAGTCGTTTGCGATACAATGCATACTTTGATTACATAACAAGCGAACAGATGCCCTTTCCCACCTAGTCTTTACCTCATATTCCTAACTGAATAAAACTGTTTTGATGGAGGTTTTAACCACCTCCGAATTTAATGAAGAGATTATGTACCTGGTGCACATAGAGGGGACATGGATGGATCCTATTGTCTGATTTCTTGACCAGGGTGTTCTGTCGAAGGATAAGGCCGAGACAAGTAAACTACTGCAAAAATTGACTAGTTATATTCTACACCATGGTGCACTGTATAAGAGATCTTACCTTGTACCCTGGTTGAAGTGTATTACCCTAGAAGAGAGAGAGCAAGTGCTAGAAGAAATTCATGGGCTTTTGTGGAACCCATGTGGGGGCTCGGATGCTAACTAAGAAGGCCCTGTTATTCGAGTATTTCTGGCAGACTCTACGCAGAGATTCCTAAATCCTAGTACTCAGCTGCCTATCTTGTCAAGCCCATGCACCTGAGCATCATCGATCTACCAATATCATGGTCCCCATCATCTCTCCCTGACCTTTGGAGCAATGGAAAAATGACATAATCGACACTTTCTCTCGAGCTCTAGGTAACTACATTTATTTAGTGGTGGCCATTGATTATTTCATCAAAGGGGCTGAAGCTGAACCCTTAAAAAGTATAATGGGCCAAACCATCCAGAAATTCTTTTTAAAGCATATAGTCTGTCACTTCGCGGTGCCTTGGGTTGTTATTTCAGACAATGGGAAATAATTTGCCGACAACTCGTTTAAAAGATGGTGCAAAGATATGGGAATTAAGCAATACTTCAACTCAGTAGGGCATCCTCAAACTAATGGTCAAGCTGAATATTTTAATAGAACCTTCTTGTACTAGTTTAAGAGTCTCCTGCACCGAATTGGGACGTTGTGGGTGTACGAATTGCCTAGCGTCCTATGAGCCTACCATACCACCACAAGATCGGAAATGCAAGAAATGCCGTTCTCCTTAACTTACGGATCCGAAACTGTTGTTCTTGCAGAATTCCTCACTCCCAACCCTCGAATGGCGACTTATGTAACTGAGGCTAATGATGAAGACCGGTGAATCGACCTGGGCTTGCTGGAAGAAAAGAGAGACACCTCAGCAGCCAGGTTTGCTTTATACAAAAATATTCTTGCCACCTATTACAATGTTCGAGTCAAACACCTCGACCTCCCGCCAGGAGACTTGGTATTGCGCAATAACTTAATAAACCGAGTCGAACCCCAGGAAAATTAATTCTAAAGTGGGAAGGGCCTTATAGGGTTGTCGAACCCAATCGAAATTGTTATTGTAAATTAGTCTACCGAATTGGTAGTTTAGTATCTCGGACTTGGCATGTCAAAAATCTCAAATTGTATCATCTTTATTGTTCTAATATAAAGGTTATTTGCGTTCACCATTTATTCAATTACTTTTAATGTAATTCAATTATTACTGTTAAAAATAGAGAGGAACATGGGGGCCACAGCCGAATTGATAAAAAAAGGAGACGATATTTTCATTATCATGCAGAAAATTACATTAAGTGATGTTATAAAGTTGGAGCCGAGAGCATTCCTAAGTATCCCCTGTCTCGATCCTGTTACTACCTTCCATCGCCTTGGCGCCGCCTCCAGCATCTTCTTGTCCAAGCTCCTCGACCTCAAACTCGGACAGTTACTGGTTAAACTCCTCACGAACTTCAGCCAGGTCTCGCCCTTCTTAGATTCCTGCAACCATTCGATCATACAATTCTTTGACATCATTGTTATAATTGTTATTAGATTTGAAGGAATCCAAGATTTCTTGGAACAAGAGTGAGCTGACCTCATTTATGCCCGTGGTGTACCCAAACATAAAGTTTGGCAGAGTGAGCTCGCCAAGATCCTTATTAAAACCTTCAGACTTTGAATTCCACTATCGTGGTACCAACCTTTTCAATAGCCTCCTTATTGGGATCATTTTCTTGCAATTGCCTCTTTTACTCTTTGTTGACAGCTGTCCTAAGGGAGTTGGTCTCAGCAATGACTTGGTCACGCTCCTCTCATATGCGAGCCCCTTCATGATCGGCTATGATCAATTTTTTCTCCAAGAATATTTTATTCTAGAACTCGGCAGTGGACTGGTGTTGCTCTAGGAGATAGCCGTATTGCCGGGATATCTCGACGGTAAAAGCTGAAGTCGAGGCCCAAGTGATAGCCAAGTGGTCCATTAACTCGAGAGCAGTCAGCTTCTTAGTATACTCTAAATCTCTCGAGGTGATGAGATCATACACTTTTTCCACTGCACATGGAGGATATATTATTATTCAAACAAGTAAAAAGGATATCAATTAATGAAAAAGAAATTATAATGTTTCCGAAATCTAGTAAAGTAAGAGGGGATTTTGCTAAGGTGAAGAAAAGTTTGGCTGATCCCTCCGTCTACTAACACTGCTTCAAGAAAAAACCAACTGTTGATCCTGAAATCCAACCCATAATTCTTTGGAAGTGGTATTCTTGACAAGCCCGGAAGACGGGTTGGTAGGAGCGTTATGAGGAGGCCACCAGAAGCCTCGTGAAAAATCTTTATTGGGGACGAAGACGAAGTTGTTCTTCTACCTTTTCACAGAGGTTGATGCGTCCACCACCAGTTTAGGAACCTTCTTATTTCGAGTGCCGAAATAAAATTACCCCTTCTTGTTCCCATTATTTTTAATGGTGTAGAATTTTTGAAAAAGATTAACACTAGGTGACACCCCTTGTTTTCGGCAGAGTATCTCGAACCCTATAAAGGTTCGGATGGCATTGGGGACGAGTTGGGTTATCCGGACCCCCCAGTAACGAAAACTATCTGGAAGAAACCTCATTGTGGGTATCCTTAGTCCTACCTCCACTTGATCTGCATACACTACTACCCTTGACTTCGTTGGCGTAGCAGTTGATTAATTGGCTCTAACCCAATTTATGCTATAGCCTTGACGGAAGAGGTATTTTCATAGTATGACCTCTGCTCCATCTTCTTCGATTGTGCTCCGAAATAAAGAGAGCTCTTCGAAATCAATTTGATCTAACCTCGGCAAAATTGTCGGTTCAATCATCCCCTTATTTTAGAGTACCTCCGATCCAAAATCATCATTATACATGACTTCGAAATCTTTTGTCTCGACTACTTGAAACCTGTGTATCTCCTCACTGGCGTGGCTTGCAAATGTCTCTTCCCTGGTATTAGATGTCTCTAAGGATGATCCTTCTGATGGGTTAGGCCTCTCTACTTTAAGGTTCGATCTCACCGTCTCCTTATATGTTCTAACTATCCTAGCCATAACTTTATTCAAGAAAGACAAGATGACTTACTCTCCGAAAATTTGGAATCGGCTACAACCGATTTGTGAAGAATGCCTTGTGTGATCACTTTGACTATACTATTGTAATTTTCGCTTACGATCAAAAGTGAGAGATGAAAACCCACTATTTATAGGTGAAAGGGGAAACGAAGAGGCGGGAATTTCAAATTTTGAAAGACGTGTCCTTCTCTCTCTCCTCATTAATGAGCGCCTGCTCAACTGACACTCGTTCAAAACACGATGCATCAATCAGACCCTCCAGACGTTTGGTCTTCTCCTGTCTAATCTTGTGACACGTATCTCAAAAACCATTCAGTAACTCAACCTTGGGCTGAAAGTTGCTTGGGTTTCCTCCTTTCTCCTAGGCTGGGGGGCTAATTGTGGATGCTCACCTTGACTCACTCGGCCTGACGTATCGTCAAGGTGTACCAACCCACCATGCTTTCGATCAAGGTGAGCATCCCGGCTATCTAAGTGTCTACCCTCGATTTCATCCTCTCGAGATGACACCACCTCGATCGGTTGGCCCCTACAATCAATCAACGTCCGGTATCTATAGTAAAAAGCTGACTCATGTCAGAGAGATTGATGTGACTGCCGCCACTATCATGCTCAAACCTACTTCTGATATCATCGTCCGGGGCTGAGCCCTTGCAGGTAACGAAGAGTAGATTTTATCATTCCTTTTGCCAGTTTTCTTACTATAAATACTCTGCTCCCACTAAGAAATGGAATATCCTTTTCGAGCTTGATTTCTCTGATTCACAACTTGCCCAGCTAACGCTACTTTCACCTCTAACCTCTGACAACTGACTTTAGTATCGAAGATAGACCAGAGGACAAAGCCCCGATTGTGTTTCCATCTTAGTAGGTACGTGTGCAGGGAATTCAGTTCTTCAATTTGGAAATCACCTCGTCAATGTTCATATTTAAACAAAACCACTCTTTTAACTACCAAACCAAGAAGAACTAGTGTGTTTGGATAGCCATTATTTAACTCCAAATTATTTGCTTGTATCACAAATATAATTTTCAACATACATTTTTTATCTTCTCAATCATTTTTTTATTTCACATACATTGCATCATAAAAAATACTACAGTAATTATTTCAAATAATCTCATATCCAAACACAAAGCTTTTGAGTGACTAAGCAGAAGTACTGCTGACCACTTTTCATGTTAATAACTACAACCAGTAGCAGCCAGACATGATACAATATCCCTATAAATATATACTATGTAGTATTGTTTGTTTATCTTAATCTATGATGACAGTCTCCTCAAGTTTGAAACAATTTCTATTGACAGACATTTTTTTTTCAAAAAAAAAAGGTTAAAAACAAAAAAATCCCATGTGATATATACAGAAAAGTCTCTCGTGATTTCAAAACATACAAAACGACACCTCATGTGTTAAATTAAATTATAAACTAATAGAATTCGTTAAATTTAACGAAATCTAGTAAATTTAACAAAAAACTTAACGAAATTCGATAAATTTAACGGTAAACTTAACGAAATTCAATAAGTTTAACAGTCGAAACCGTTATTTTCGTTAACTTTAACGAATTCTGTTAATTTATAATTTAATTCAAAACATGAGTTGTTATTTTGTGTATTTTGAAATCACAAAGGATTTTTTTGTATATCAGGTATATTACATGGGACTTTTTTATTTTTAACCCAAAAAAAATTTATTTCTATTGACAGACTTGATCACTCGAACTACAACCTAATTGCCTAAAACAAATTCACCTGAAAATTTTATTTCTATTGACAGACTTGATTACTCCAACTAAATCCTAATTGCCTAAAACAAATTTGCCTGCCCATCTCATAGACAATGGCAACCTCACGCAACCCGTGATGCCAAAAATTAACTAGAAGAGATACGATATCGGTCTCCTACCGCCGTCAAATGATGAAGCATCTAATCAAAATAAGCCACGGGAAAATGATACTGCCGATGTACAATTATTTCTTTTTATTTCCGCAATCTCGCCTTGCCAGTTATCAAACATTCATTGATCCTTCAAGCAAACATCTTGCAGCACAGAAAAATTGGACTATGAATTGAAAAATAACAGCACTTAATTCATTAATATAAAACCAAATACAAATGCACCCCATATGGTACGATTGAACAACTTATATGCCAATAAACTCTGCCTTGCACCCAGGTAGTATCTCGTGTTTAATTTGAAAAATGAAAAATATAAAACTAGACCGATATTTACAGCATAACCAAAAGAAAAGGAAAGTGAACACCCTCAAATAACAAACCAGGAACCACCCCCCCCCCCTTCCCCAAGGACAATATTTCCCTTCCCAAGAAACAAATATAGAATATAAGAAAACAAAACCAGGAACAACCCCTCCCCCTCAATATTTCCCTGAAAAAACAAATCATTTGTATGCTTCAGCTGCACTTCAACTCCCGCACTAAAAGATCAGTACAAGTAGTACTATGATCAGCACAATCACAAGGATTGCCAGCACCCACCAACACTGTTGCGGCAAAAACCAATATGATATAGTTAAGCACAGATACAATGCTTTGCAGCACAAATTTCACAAAGAAAGAGAGCTCATAGAAAGCCTAGCAAATAGCAATGCATTTTTAATGAGTCTTGTTATTTGCATTTCTTCTGGAATTTCTTCATGATCAAGCAGTACCCACTGTCCCATCTGTTAGCTCATATGGCTTTCATTTAAAAAAAAAAAAGAAGGTACCAGTTTTATTCCCAATTTCCGACAAGCCATGCATTAGAATAATGCCTTTTCTACTATTAGTATCTTATTTATCTCTAACAGAAAAAAACTGACACAAAATGAACATATAATAAAAAGAATGAACTAGAGACAGCAGATGCACTTCATCGATTCACACATATGTAGTTTTAGCTCGTATCCCTACACTGCTTCACATTAAACATTAACAAGCACAATAACCAATTATATAATGCTCCAAAAAAAATTATTAAATCAATGCATCACTGGTTATCAAAATAAACCCACACTCTGGCAGAGTTTTCATATCTGAAAGTTTCTTTTGCACCTGTGACAAGTTCAACTCCAAATGAAAATGTTTTCTATTTTGTAAGGCCATATCCAATGATGAGCAGCCCAAACTCAATCCCTTCCAGCAAATTCATATCTGATAATCTAAATTTACTCACCCAGGAGGATTTAGATTTTCCACTCTTTGATGCCTTAAAAAGCTGCACCCTAGCTTGGGTTGTTGCTCCAGATGAAGCCTCGACGTTTGTCTGAATGTCATCTGCATTGTCGAAACAAAACTATCATACAAATAAAAGAATACGAACAGTTTATAAAGGACATGTCATGCTGATGCGGATGAAAGCCTCTAGTTTGTTTTCAAACATTTACCAATAACCACGCCCTGCTCATGAACTAAAACAGCAAGATCCTTAAATATTTCACTTGCTTCTTCAATTTGATCCTGTATCTCTTTAATCCCCAGCTCTCTTTCCTCAATTATAGCCTCATTAAAAGCAATTTCATTTCCCAACAGAAAGACCTCCTGCCTGCAAGATTTAAAAGTTGATAAAATTTTGGTAAGACCACGTGGTCTTGCAACTTCTGGTAATAAGTCAAAAATAAATTTTCATTTAGGTGGTACTAGAACCTTTAAGTAATAGATGAAACTCCACATTTGACATGTAAAATCTAGCTTCCTTTACACCTAGAGCTTTAAAGGCCGAGCTGCAGCCTGATAAAGGCTGGCATCCACGTTTTTTTTGTTTTGTTGGGGGGGGGGGGGGGGGAGGGTGGTGGAGGGGGAGGGAGAGGGAGGGAAAGGATGGGTTTTGGAGGATATGTCAAGGTGCCATCCATAGATATCTACAGATGATTGCGCGAATACTATTGGCTTGAAATTGCATATACACAGAAATCAATGAGAAGCAACTCATCCACTATCATTTGCTAGGTTGCAGTAATTCGAATATTAAGATAAACAAAAGCAATATGATGCGCTGTGTTTCAAAAAGCCTTCTTCCAAGCTCAAAAGGATTAGAAGGGAAAGGAGAAGCAAGTATTAAGAAAAAAAATTCTCAAAAGTAAAGCCCCAAGTATTTAAAGTATCTCAAACAGAAGCAGTGCAACTTGTTAGCACAGATCAGTTATAAAGGCGCCAAAACTTTCAGCAAATTATGGTCCAGATCATGAAAATTTGCCATTCCATTGTGCTCACTTTACCTCTTTTGTTCCATAAGAAAGGGCTGATTCTCTAGCTCCATAGTGGTCGCTAAATGTTCATCAGAGCCAGAGCTGAGGAGCAGAAAAGCAGTTGGAGAGAAGGCTAACATGGGGGAGAACAAGTATGACAGTCCAACCATCTAGGAAATGAAAAGAAAGAGTACATGGTGGACGAGGAAGATGGAGGAGCAGAAGGTGAGTACGTAGATTCACGCTCAGATGCAAGCTGCTGCACTTTCTGGAACTCTTGCAACGTGGTTTGAAAATCTCTGGCAAGCTTGGCATCTTCTATTCTCTTACTTGCCTAGAAAAAGATGGATTTGACGGATCCTCATCTTAGTGCTTGAATTCAGATTGACGTGCAAGAAAAATCAAAAGATATCGCGACAGGAAATCTGTTATTAACCCACCAAATTATGTCATTCAAAGAAGGATCCTAATTAAATGCCATCATATGATTGAACTTTCTAAATATTCAGAAAAATAAAAAAAACAAGTAAGTGAAGGTACAAGATACTAGTACATGTTTAGAGGTAACAATTTTGTTATCCTCATGATAGAGAGCGCAATATCATATGGAAATCACAAGCGGAATGAAGCATACGAGATACACACATGGACATGGACACTACGGTCAGAGTCGCCGAGAGATTTGAGCTTGGCAGAGGTTTCCTTCACCAACTGCAGGATCCGCTGTCTGGTGTTGTGCCTGCCTCCATCAGGATAAAGAAAAGATATATCTCAAAGTTAGATAAATTAAAAAGAAAAAGTGGTACTGCCAGATTTTAGAATCAAATTACTACAAATTCATCATCATCGTCAGGCATCCAGGCAGGCTGGTGATACTAAAAAATACTACTTGTACTACTACTACTAGGAAGTAGAAGCTAGGCAGCAGTAGGAATGAATAAAATTAAGGAAAGGACTGACAGCTTTTGACGATGATCGGGAGTGTCTTTGGAGGTCCCAATTGCATCGACGAGACGACGTAAACTGGCAACAGCCGTGTTGATCTGAAAGATAGAAGCGGCCACGGCCTGAGACGGTGAGGAGGACGATGAAGATGACGATTGAGAAGGAGGCTTGCCGCCGGCATTACGAGTTTGGAGATCTTGGAAGCTCATTTTTAGTTATTATGGCTTGGATCGGTGACCTCAAGCCTCAGCGACTTCAAATATATTACCTAGTAGTAGCAGTAATTGCTTTGATCCGTATATTTTTCTTGCATAGCCCTAAATTCCACCGAATCCTCCTCAGAGTTTGGAGGAGGCAAATAGGTTTTATAAGGGTATAATATAAAAAAGTGTTGAAATGAATTTTTTAGACATTTAGATATTTTGAATATTTGATAAATGAAAATCTATCTGTTGAACTTGTTAAGCAGTGCTAAATTTGTGTATATTTTTTTCAGCACAAAAATATTTAATTCTGATAAGAATCAATAGAATTACTTCAACTACCTTATCTTATCTACCAAATATACCTTTGTTTGTTAATTATGTTCAAAATTCTTATCTAATTAAACAATTTGATAGTTTTATTTAACGATTTTCTGTTTTTCTTTTCTCCCTTTTTAATGACTTTCACATCTTCTCCATACTTCTTATATAATATATTTCATCTTTTATATTAATTTGAATTTAAAAATAAATATTATCATTTTCATACCTAACAATTTTAAACTAATTAAATCATAGGTTCTACTTCTATTTTGAATGAAAACATATAACAGCAAGATTGTCAAATTAAATTTATTAAACATTCAGTTATAAATATTTATCAAACAATATAAATAGATTTAGTATTAAAATTCAGACATTCATATTTTTTTTTTCAATACTTAAAATTCATCAAATTAATTGTTTCAGTATTTAGATTTCAAAATTCGGATTTCAGAATTCAAATTCAATTTTATCAAACGCAACCTAAGCAATCAAAATCAATACGTTTGGCTTCTTTGGCAATCTTTTTTCCCCTTTCCTTCCTTCTCTAGGCGTAAAGTAGTCATGACTAATCGCCTTTACGATATTACCCTTTCCATTTTTATTTTATTGTATCATCATCATCAATTCATCGGCATCTAGGCATCGACAAGGCAACCAAGCCAGTCGCAAGCGTTTACTGAAACAAACCCAACCGGTACAGCGCCTTTCCCGCATTAGTTTTTCTCACCCGAGCAGCCCAACAAGCCACTGCCTACTCCAACCAAACCCTTTCTCAAAAGTCAAAACAGAACGTACCCCTGTTTAGTCCATATTTGATTAGAGGAGTATCATAAAATCTTGCCGTATTACTGATTGGTTAAGTTCATCACTGACCAAAAGCAGGGGAAAAAAATGAGGGAGGGGCTAAATCCACGCCCTCACATCCTATATTAATATGAAAAAATTAATAAAAATAACATGCACTGAATTTACAAAAATTAGGAGAATAATTGAAAGAATAGTGTTATGGCAAATTGTTTTTATTGTATAAAATGATGATTTTGGAATTGTAAAAAATTACAAGTGAAAGTGATTAAGTGATAGGAGCTTAATTGTCATATTAATAGTTAAGCTGTGGATTTATTATGGAAAGGTGTGAATTTAACCCCTTCCAAAAAATAATAGAATAGAAAACCTTTTCCGCTAATTTCTTTACATCCCCTTCATCCCAAAGCTTCAAAGTTGGATCAGCAAACCACTCAAGGTGACGGACGTATCGAGAGAAGCAAAACAACTTCTAATGATGTTTAATCAGATTTTTTTATTTGAATTAATGTTTTTTTCAGACATATAACAGGTGAATTTGAACAGTCATACACATGTGATATATATATATATATCCAAAATTGCTAATGTAAAAAAATCACTATAGCATCAATACATAAAATAAGTTTATCCTTCATCTAATTCTACTTGTGTTAATTCATTCTTTTTTTTTCCTTTGTTTTTCCTGTCACTTAACTGTAATTGATGAGCCATTCTGGCCATACAAAACTGAAATCCGTGGTGCTTGCATCACTGCCAGTATTACCTGCGCATGAATCGTCCTGGATAAGGGGTTCTAGTCGAAACATCTAATAATTAAATGATCAATGCACCATATGTTCGCGAGCCTCACCTAAAGCAGTATTCTATCAGTGTGTAATTTGAATCCTCCTGATTAATGACTACCTGCCAGAAAACAGTGCATTTTCAATGATGCTGCTGGCATTGTGGATACCATAAAATCATATTGTCAACAGGTATCTTGGGAGGAAAAACATCTAGTCACCGTATTATGAG
This sequence comes from Coffea arabica, assembly GCF_036785885.1. Classification (NCBI taxonomy): domain Eukaryota; kingdom Viridiplantae; phylum Streptophyta; class Magnoliopsida; order Gentianales; family Rubiaceae; genus Coffea; species Coffea arabica. Next base: position 1,434,840 of record NC_092323.1, on the reverse strand, counting down.
TGACCAACTAGTATTTATAAGAGTACAAACCTAACAAACTATTTACAAGAATACCCTTACTAATTTATTATCTACAAAAAATACTTATATTCTCTTAACACTCCCCCCTCAAGTTGGAGCATATATATCATAAGCACCCAACTTGTTACAAATGTATTTCACTCTAGAGCCCCCTAAATTCTTGGTAAACACATCAGCCAATTGATCTACAGACGGTACATGAGATGTCTTGATGACCCCGTCAAGCAATTTCTCTCGAATGAAATGACAATCAACTTCAATATGTTTTGTCCTTTCATGAAACACTGGATTAGACGCAATATGAACAGCCGCCTGATTATCACACACTAAATTCATAGGCTGTTTATGCTCAAATCCAAGTTCCAGTAACATGCTCTTCAACCAAACCAACTCACACACAATGTGAGTCGTAGCCCGGTATTCAGATTCTGCACTTGATCTGGATACAACTGTTTGCTTCTTACTCTTCCACGACACTAAATTACAACCAACAAACACACAATATCCTGTAGTCGATCTTCGATCTGAGGCAGAACCAGCCCAATCTGCATCACTATATCCTTCAATATCAGTGTGTCCATGATTTTGATACAGCAACCCTTTTCCAGGAGCACTCTTAAGATACCTGAGAATTCGTATAACAGCATCCCAATGACTAGTACGAGGGGTATCAAGAAATTGACTTACAACACTCACTGCAAACGAAATGTCAGGTCTCGTTACAGTGAGATAATTTAATTTACCCACAAGTCTTCGATATTGCTTAGGATCATCAAGTAATGCACCTTGATCTCCTGCTAATTTCACATTGGGATCCATAGGAGTATCCACAGGTCGGCAACCTAACATCCCAACTTCACTCAACATATCGAGTACATATTTTCTTTGACATAAATAAATCTCATATTTAGACCGAGCTACCTCAATACCCAGAAAATACTGTAGATGACATAAATCCTTTGTCTGAAAGTTTGCCTGCAGATTGGATTTAAGTTTTTGGATCCCCACAACATCATCACCTGTAATCACAATGTCATCCACATAAACAACTAATAAAATTTTACCAGCATTAGAATGCCGATAAAATACAGAGTGATCTACTCCACATCTTGTCAGACCGAACTCCATGACAACACTACTAAACCGGCCAAACCAAACCCTCGGAGACTGTTTCAATCCATATAAGAATTTTCTCAAACGACAAACCAACCGCGGATTCCGCCCCTGAACAACAAATCCAGGAGGTTGTTCCATATATACCTCTTCTTCCAAATCTCCATGCAGAAATGCATTTTTCACATCCAACTGATGCAATGGCCAATTATAAGTTGCTGCCAAAGAGATAAGAAGACGAACAGAGGTAATCTTTGCAACAGGAGAAAATGTTTCTAAGTAGTCTACTCCATACACCTGAGTAAATCCTCTAGCTACCAGACGAGCCTTCAATCTATCAATAGAACCATTAGGCTGCACTTTTATAGTGTACACCCATTTACAACCAACAACAGGCTTACCTGAAGGACGAGGGACAAGATCCCAAGTACCATTTTGTTCCAAAGCAGACATCTCTTCTTGCATAGCTAATCTCCAACCAGGATGATTAAGAGCACATGTAATAGACTTAGGAATGGAGATAGAATCAAGGGAAGCAACAAAAGAAGAATATGACATAGAGAGACGAGAATGAGAAACAAAATTAGAAATAGGATGCGAAATACAATGTCTCTTACCTTTGCGTAAAGCAATAGGAAGATCTAACTCAGAGGAGGGCGTCATACCTGGATTTGAAGATTGAGAGTTAATTGGTGAAGTGCGTGGCATATCAGGAACTTTCTCAACCATGGAACGACGAGAGTAAACTTGAAGATGAGGACGAGATAATCGAGCTATGGAATCTGGTGGACTAGATAACTCAGGTAATAAAGGGGAAGGTACTGGTAAAACAGGAGAGAAAAAAGATGAACATTGGTCTAACTCACAAGACATACTTTGTTTGATAAAATATGGAGTGGATTCAAAGAAAGTAACATCAGCACAAGTAAAAAATCGATTTAAAATTGGACTGTAACATCTATACCCTTTTTGCGCTCGTGCATATCCTAAGAAAATACACTTAATAGCACGAGAATCTAATTTATCCACCCCGGGATCAAGCTGATGAACAAAGCACACACATCCAAAAATACGAGGAGGCAATTTAAACACAGGTTCATGAGGAAAAAGAATGGAGTGAGGTAATTGACCTCCAAGAATATTAGATGGCATGCGATTAATTAAATAACATGCAGTTAGAACTGCATCACTCCAAAAATGTTTGGGCACATTCATGTGCAACAACAGTGTTCAAGCAATTTCGATTAAATGTCCAATTTTTCTTTCACCAACTCCATTCTGTTGTGGAGTGTGAGGACAAGAGAACTGATGAATAATACCAGACTTAGTCATAAAGGTATTAAAAGGAGTGGAAAAATATTCTTTCGCATTATCACTGCTGTAGACACCAAAATTTTGTCAATTTTAATATTTTCTTGAATTTTTTCTATCTATTAAGTTATTTATTTTCTTGCGTCTTAATGTGCAAATTTTTCTTATAATTGCAGATTTTTTTTAGAAAAGAAAAAAAAGAGAAAAAAAAGAAAAACAAAAAAAAAGTTTAGTTTTTTAAAATAAAAAAAAACATCATCATGAGCCATCATGATGACTCATGATGGCATCACCACCTTTTGACTAGGAAAGGCTCTCAACGGATCCAATAAGAAGAAAATTGCATAAAAAGGACCCAAGGGAAAACTCATTTGGGAGACGACGGAATCCTCATTTCTCTCGGGAGAGCAACGGACAAAAGAGAGAAGAAAAGAAAACTCTCTCGGGGACTGACTCTCGAGGTCCTTTGGCCGCAAAGAAAGCAAAAGAAGCAGAAGAAGAAAAATTGCCATAGACCTCCCTCATTTGCTCCCTCTCTCAGGCCTCCGGTGCAGAAGGGAAGAAAAATCTTTCGGCTCTCTCTCAGATTCTCTCCCTCATTTTTAGCAAAATAAAATACTCACTCTCAGATTTTCTCTTGGACAGGGCAAAGCCAATAAAAATTATTGGAGCTTGTAATTTCATCAAATTTTGTCAAGAGACTACAATTTTCATTGAGGTATTTATTCTTCTTTCATCTTTTTCAGTTTTTTCCTTTCCTTAATTTATTAAATTAAATACATGATTTGATGTTTGTTTGTCCCTTGGCTTCGTTTGTTGTTGTTACTGATATTGTTGAATTTTTGGGGAATCCATGAATAAACATAAAAAAAAATGATTTCTGTGAATGCATGTTAATTGCTTGTGAAAATGCAAAAATAACAAAAAATGAATTTTGGGGACTGTTTTGATTTATTTTAGTTTTTTATGTTGTTTTCTTGCCGGATTAAATCATAGTTGTATTGCAGAAGTTGTAAGGAGTATTGTAATATATTTTTTATGATTTTTGGTGAAAGATTTGGGTGTTTTAAAAAATAAAAATTGGACTGTATTTTGACATTTTGGCCACTTTCAGATCATCTTTTGTAAAAACAAACTCCGAAAATGGAACCTACGCGAAAAATCGAGTGGGGAGGTGTATTTTGAGGATTTTTGGTGACCGGAGAGGTCATCGGCGGCGGCGGTCCGGTGGCGGCGGCGCCACCGGCGGCCACCATGGCTGCCAGCTGAAGCTTCTTCGGTTGGCCGAAGAAGAAGGAAAGGAAACGTATGGGGAAGAAAAGAGAAAGAAAAGAAAGAAAAGAGAAGAAAGAAAAGGAAAGTGGGTTGGGTTATTTATTTTAGTGGGCTTGCGTTTGTTTTTTAGTTGGATTTTGACTTGGGTTTTGGTTCTTTTTTTTGGGTTTTACGGATGGGCTTGGGAGTTGAAGCCCATGTATTTCAGCTGGGTTTGTTTGACAAAAGAGATGGGCTGGGCCATTTATTTTCCTTTGGGTTTCAGTTGGGCTAGGAAGCTTTCGGCCCAAACAAATAAGAAAAATGGCCCAACGGCCTGTTTAGTCAAGTATTTGGTCAACGAATTTGTAGGATGGTCCCTGTACTTTTCATTAAGTATACTGTGACCCTAAGGCCTTTGATTTCTTTCAGTTATGTCCCTATTTTAATTGCAAATAGGTCCCTTAACTTTATTTTTCTTTAATTTGACCCCAAAACTTTGTTTATTTTTGCAATTAGATCCCTAATAGATTTGATTGCTTAAATAGAAGTTGCTTTTCTCCTAGAATCATTGATTACACTTCATTTAAGTGTTTCAATTGATTGATTTCATGTTTATTTCCACTTGTTATGATTTATTTGTTGATTAAATTGGTGCCTTGATGATTTTGTTAATTTTGGAGTTAAATAGGTAAAACCAAACCCAATTAGCTACTACTTCAAGGGAGGTATCTTCTTGTTTTATTTTAAATTCTCTTATGTGCTCCAACGTGTTTTATGTGTAATTACATGTTTTGAGTGTTTTTTTTCTTTTATTTATTATTATTATTCGTTTTTAATTTTATTAATTTAATTTAATTTAATTTAATTTTTGATTATTTGAGAGGTATTTAAATGTCAAATTGTAATAGTTAGATTATTATTATTATTATTTTTTTTTTATTCTTTACCCCTTTAGATTGTAGTTAGGGCCCCGAATGTAATAGTTAAGTCTCTATTTGTTTTTTATTTGTTTGTGCGATTGCATGCTTGTGTGATTACGTGTTTACTTGCTTCTTTAGGATATTTGCATCTAGATATTATGCTCACATGTTATGTGCTACGTGCTCTTACATGTTTATTTGTTTTAATTTACGTATTATTTATTTTACTATGTATTGTTAATGCATAACGTCACCACACTAGTCCAACGCTAGTTGTGGCTTCTCATTCCGTTTACTTGCTAGTCCAATGCTAGTAAGGGCTTTTAGAAATGGGTTAGTCCAACGCTAGACCCTTAGTTTGTTCATGCATTAAATTCATTTTGTGTGATATTCATTACTTTCTCATGCATATTTTTTATTTTTAGGATCTTTTCTCATTTGCATGATATTCCCTATTATCTATTATCCTCTACCCCCTACCCTCTATACGTGTTAATCAAATCATTTAGAATTGCACTTCATTTAAGAAATTGTGAAATAAGTTAGTTCATTTGCTTGTTCATATTAGGAGAATTATTTTTGAACATGGATATGGGTGATTATAACTCTTTAGTTTAAATACCCCATTAATCCTTGTATAAGAAAATTATGTCACGAGTTTTTGTCTCCCGTACCCATTATGCTGCATTTCCTTTTTCTTTGATCACTTATAACTATGTATATAATTTAATTTATTTTCTTTACTTTTAATTTCATCATTTGCATACTCGTGACACCTTCAAGGAATTATTTTGGCCTTTGCAATTAATGCGATTGGTTCAATTAAACCCTTGAATGAACATTTGTTCCTTTCGATATTTTTATGAATTTAGATTTGCATCCATGTAGAAAACATTCAAATGTGATAAATTAAGGGTTAAATTAAGAAAATTTTGACTAAACCACGCAACTAGCTTAGACTAGGTTGAAAGGGTGCCTTAGGTTTGAGTTGATTGAACCTTTGCCTTCCCTTTCTCCAACCGTGACTCCCGAACTCATTTTCTCTTGTTTTCAAAGACCTGGAGTTGTCTAAAAGGGTTTTATTTTATTTTATTTTGTTAAAAATATTTTTGGGTGACTTGGTACACCCAATCTCGATACCAAGTGGCGACTCCTAATTTTTCTTCAAAACCCTTTTAGACTAAATTTTGGACCCAAATTGTCGCATTTTTTTAAGTCCCATTCTTGGTCCTTTTCCGTTTATTATTAATAAATCACATTTTTTATAAACACTTTCTTTTTCCATCGCAAAAAAATGGGGTGCGACAACTGCGAAATATACGTACAGGCACACCAAATTGATTCTTTATTTTTGTAACAAATGCACAAAAAATGGAATATAATTCTGAAAGATCTTTCATTAAATAAAGCCATGTAACTCTGGAAAAATCATCAACAAAGACTACAAAATATTTAAAACCTAACTTTGAAGTGACTCGACTAGGATCCCAAACATCAGAATGAACTAACAAAAAGGGTTCAGAAACTCGTTTATTGACTCTAGGAGCAAAAGAAACACGATAATGCTTTCCTAACTGACAAGACTCACATTCTAACGAAGATAATTGACTCAAAGTATGAACCAACTTTTTCAAATTTTGTAATGACGGATGACCTAAACGACAGTCAATTTCAAGAGGGGAAACAGTAGCAGGACATGCTATCGGACCATTGAAGTTGAGAAAGTAAAGACCATTATGCTCATGCCCTCCACCAATCGTCCTCTTTGTCTTCAAATCTTGAATGACAACAGAATCAGGAGAAAAAGTAACTGTACACTGTAGAAATTTAATGAGTTTACTAACAGACATTAAATTAAAGGGCAAATTGGGTACGTAAAGAACAGAAGACAGCGAAAGTGATGGATTAATTTCTACAGTGCCTAGTCCTTTAACTTTAGTGGTAGATCCATCAGCTAAAGTAACATGAGGAAAGGGAGTAGACTCTTGAAAATTAGAAAAAATTTTAGAGGTACCTGACATATGATCAGTAGCCCCAGAATCAATAATCCATGAGTCATTACCTTTTTGTGCTAACGAAGCAGAGGGAAGAGATGTGTGATTTGTAACTTGGTACTGTAGGAATTTAACATAAACTTTCTCAGATATAGTAACAGTCTTCTGGGACTCATGTGCTGAAAAACTCGATTTAATTTGATCAGTGGTAACCGCATTAACAAACCTTTCAACCATGACGAATAGCACGTCAAACCAAAGACAGGGTCAAAACTCGAGACGAACAGTACGCGTGAACAGTGCGCCGTGAACAGTACCGGCGTGAACAGTGTGCCGTGAATAAGGATGGCAACGGGGCGGGGTTGGGGCGGGGGACCCGGGCAACGGGGCGGGGTTGGGGCGGGGGACCCCTCCCCCGTCCCCCGCCCCGTTGCCTATTAGTTCCCACGGTCCCCCGCCCCGTCCCCCGCCTCCCGCCCCCTCCCCGCCTTGCCCCGCTTCCCCCGCGGGGGCACCCGCAGGGTTAATAAAATTTTATTATATAATTTTATTATAATTAAATTTTAATAAATAATCAAATACTAAAATATCAACACATCACCAAATTATTATTCATTGTAATTTTACAATTGAAACTCATAAAAACAATCAAACAGAAGTTATTTGAATACAATCCAATATGATGAAATAAATATAACTAAAATAGTCAAATTTTCACTTTTAGTACAAATGCAATCACTAATTCATCATTGCGTTTGTGCTTTTTTTGAGAAAAAAGTGTTATTCTATTAAGTGTAATTAGAAATTTAGTATAAATGTATTAGTAAATTTAGTATAACTAATTAATAAATTCTATTAGTAGACATTTATAATTATTCATATAATTGATATCCCCCATTGCCATCCCTAGCCGTGAACAGTAACGGCGTGAACAGTACTTTTGCTAGATGTTTAACCTGAACCCTAGGACTCTTGCTCTGATACCATGTCAACAGGTATCTTGGGAGGAAAAACATCTAGTCACCGTATTATGAGTGACCAACTAGTATTTATAGGAGTACAAACCTAACAAACTATTTACAAGAATACCCTTACTAATTTATTATCTACAAGAATACTTATATTCTCTTAACACATATCATAACAGCCTGTTCAGTGGTTGAATCTCTAACTTGTCCAGAGCAAGTGGCTTCAGTGAAGATTCAAGGCTGTAGTCCTTCCAGAAAACACTCGAGATGGGAGGAATACTTTTTTCCTGTACAAGTTGCCTCCAAAAAGTAGTTGTACCAAGGTGGGCATCATTGACGTAGAAACTAATATTTGATCAAGGCAGGCAGAGAAGCATAGAGTTCCGCTAAGCACTGGAAAATCCAATTTAGCAACTGTTCTCTTGGTAGCTCCAACAGAAGTTCAGCCTGGAGCGCAAGAAGCAAGCATTAGAAGTTCAGTGTTCGGAGGGGTAAAAAAGGAGTACAAAAGAACCAAAAAAAAACTCACATTGGCAAGCACGTTAATATCAAGGTTAATTGACACCATCAGCAAAAACAGTAAGATCCCAAAAAAAATCCATTCAAATAATTTCCAACAGTTACGGCCAGTACTAACAAACACCTATTCTAACAAGATACGAGATCATAAAGAATTGACCATGTGATAGTTTGGCTGATATTCTTTCTTCAAATGCGACAAATAGTGCAGACTCAAGTATAGGACAGCCAGTCAACCTCATCTATACTATTCTCATTTTCAAGCCCATTGGAGACCATGCGCGGATTTTATTAACTCAAGGAAACCATATCAAGTACGTCACTAGCAGAACCACTTCTGGCAATTGCAAGAGAACAACATGCATCTTACCTTGATTAGGCCATTCTCAAAAACAAGGGAATTGCAGTGTATGTCAGATGCCACTGAATCTATTATGAGCTTGAAAACTTTCCTGCTCATGTTTGATTTCATGCCAACTATCTTTCCTGATGAATATATCCTGGTAATCCCCAAATCCGCAGCCATTCTCTTCACATAGAGTTTTTTCAACAGGATTTCCATGGAGTAGGGCTCTTTTCCATATTGCCGGCGCAGGCTCTCAGTAAATTGCATCAAACTCCAAATGTCTTGCCTGGCAGCTTTTTCAGCTTCACTTATTACTTCCATGGGATTGTCGAGATAATTTATGTACTCAGAAGGGAGATATGGATTTATATTTAGATCAAGCTGACACAAATAAGGCAAAAGGATGCAAAATAAATTAATGGATCCAGGAATCGTACATATCTGTCAAGATATTCATAATGTATTCAGATACATCTCTCCTTAGGTCACCGTGATTATACAAGCCAAAGTAAAGTTGAGAGCATTGTGCAACAGAGAGTAGTAATACAGTCTGTATTGCTCCCCCTTCTGGAAGAGATATTATCCAGTTGATTAGAATGTACTACAATCTAAAAATGTGGCAGAAGGTCACCATGTATTAGAATGGTTTCTTCTGCAGATGGCAGTTATGTACAAAGCCATCAACTGCCATGATATTGCTGTGTGCACCACTAAAAACATGCAAGTGAAATGAGATAATTTTCCTGGAACGTGTTTCAACAATACTATTTATACAAAAGTGATAGAACTAGTCAAATTGTTCAAGCGGTGTCATCAATAGCTCCAAACAGAATTCTTATCTGTGCTCAATATATTTAGTCATTATTCAATATCAATTAATCTAAAGTTATTTTTTCTGTTACATGAATTTTATGCCTTATTCAGGCCAAAGTGGGTTCTCTTTCGAAGTTCTACCACAAAAATATATAGGTTTCTGGGCTATATAGACAAGTCAAAGTCTTTGGCTTTTGCAGCAAAATTACTACATAAGGTTTTGCAGAGAAATTTCTTAGAGTGAAAAGATAAGACTACTCATTTTACCCTCTTTCAATGTGGATATGAATACCTGCACCGATTGGTAAGGAACTGAGATTACACGGTGTTCATCAACCTGGAAGTCAAAAGATTAAGTGAAGATCTATCCCATCAATCTAAGGTTTAATTACGAAATAACTAGCCATTTATCATGTGATTATAAAGTATGCATGTGTCAAAAATAAATAAGGAGAAAAAGATTATTATCATTGATGATGACAGCAAGCTCAAAAAGATAATCCAAACATTAGTCAAGCTTTCATCTTAAGAAGAACAAAAGAACTAAAACAGCTTCTGTTACTTTCATCTCTGGCTATTGAGCCAAGTTGAAGGAATTATTATTGTTATAGAATCTGCTCTTACTGGTCTCCTAGCCAGTGCTAGTGAATTCTAATATTATGGAAAAAACAAACCTTTGACAGGCTCTCAAATAGCATTTCAAAGAAAAGATCAATGCCCACATTTCCAACATCCCCTGTTTGCTGCTCACCAAAAATATTACCAAAGCCTCTAATAGCCATGTCCCTTTCTGCAAGCTGGAAACCCTGGCCAAGATCACGACACTCTTCAAGGGCAGTTAGCCTCTCCTAATACAACACAGATATCAATGTCACTTAACCCTGCATAAGAAAAAGCATAACTTTTCTACACGGGATGTGGCAAGACAAGGTGCACACAGAAGAACAACCCATAACATACTACATTTCCCAATCGTCCAGTTTTCCACAAAAATAGAGGAAAGACAATAGGAAAACTTACTAGCGCCTGATCAGAGAGCAAAGACTTATCAGCGTAAAACAAGTGTGCATGAGCTTCTTTATCTGCTCGGCCCACCCTTCCACGCAACTGTCAAGTAATTGTACAATGTTAAAAAATTTAAAAAAAAAGGATTAAATTTAAAGTCTAAAAAAACCAGATAACAACGAGTATTTCACAGTATACATTTATGTAAAAAGTTCGAACTGACAATATTAGCTACAGAAATACCAGGACTGTAGTCAAGACAACTAGACAGGAAAGTTTTGATCAACTTCCCTCATATCTCCCTTACAGGACTATTCATTACAGGATAGAGAGCATGCTACTGATCAAGACCATGTTAAGAGATGTTCCGGGTACCAGAATAATTATAGTCCAAAAAAGGAAAAGAACACATAGAAATCTTAGAAAGCCTTTAAATATGCTGCTATACTATTGAAGCCCGAGATTACAGTCATAGCTTCTTTTGAGATTGTGGTTTTTACTGTAAAAAATCACATATAAATAATGACGCAAACTTGCCTTTTGTACCCATAAACAGGAAGATATCTGCTAGGTCACCCAATATATCTATCATTGTCAAAGTGAAGAACTACTTGATAAAATAACATGCACCAAAAGTAAGCAACAAAACCCACAGATGCAAAAGGGGTCTGTACTAAGAAGAAGGAAATAAGTTATTGATCTTCAGAGTTCGGGATCAAGCTGCAACTATAGGTTCATCTCAGGTTTCATTTTTGTTTCCAAGTTCTGATTTTATTTTATTTTATTCATTTATTTGTTTATTGTTTTAGCAAGGGACGGGTGGGATTTAAGAAGCGGGGTGGGGGAAGGAGATTTGATCCCAGGACTTCTAATTTCTGGGGCCTCAAACTTAGCCACTAGACCAGGCCTCCTCAGATATGTTTGCAAGTTCATTTATCTCAACTAATTTATCAAAATTTTGAAGAGGAATAGGGACAAAAGAGTACCTGATACAACTGTGCAAGGCCAAATTGTTGGACATCCTGGATTATGATTGTATTCGCATTTTGAATGTCAAGCCCACTTTCAACTATGTTTGTGCATATAAGGATCTTAATTTCCCCCAGTGCAAATCTTGCCATGGTATCCTCAAGCTGCTTCGAGTATTGCTGCCGAAATATTTAGCTGATTTGTGAGAGAAATATGTGCAAGATCCTACTTTTCATAGGTTTATACAGTACAAACAACCACAATCACCATTTAGATACAAGAGTTACTTGAAACCATTGTTTGATTTCCTTTTGAGCAGTAGGTATTACAGTCATTGCAGCACAGGGGGAGAAAATGATCTACCAAGCAGAAACAGCAAAAGATTTATTTACAAGATGACAACAAACAAAATAACCACAATTACCATTGGTGATAACCACAAGTCACATTCTTTCATTTTTCTTCTTTTTGTTCATTATTTTAGGTTGTTGAAAAGGATTAATGCACTGGAGATGGAAGAGTATGGCTCTCTCATTGTTGGGCAGCTGCTTTATAACCTATGCTTGTTAAGAAGTTATTCATGCATGGATACAGAGGCTTTCACAATGCATCAAAATGCAAAATCTAACATTTTGGCAATTAGGAAGACCAGAAACAAGTAAAGTTGGGAAGAAGAGTGGAAAATGTTATATTGAAAGAAATTTGAAGAAAGTATATATATGAAATCGTTAAGAGGATTACTTTCACATACACTTTTAGTTGTAGGAAGGCATTAATACATCAGTTTTCATGCACAAATCAATTTATATCACAAATTTCAGACAGACCTACTTTTCTCCTATCAACTGCTGCTAGTGTCCATTGGCTTCAATAAAATATCATTACTAATAATAGATTAAATAATTCACCAATCAATCCCATAGACTAAATATACTTTTCAAAATGGTTCTAGCTTCCCAAGCACTGGACTCCAATTTCAATACAAGAGTGGCTCGAAACTAAGTTCTATTAGTGGCAATGTATCGACACCATTAAATATGCAGCAAAAGCCATAGACAAATAAGAGAATGTAATGGCATATATTGCTTGGAGAAAACCCAAAAGCGTCAAAAGTTTTACTATAATATACCCATCCTAAGCACAGATATACCTGCCACCCATCAAAATCCGAACTCTATCAATAATTAACAAGATCTGAATGACTACAAATCCTATTTACACAGGAATTCAGAATTTACAAAAGTTCAATATTTATCAGAAAAATTCGGAAGACTCAAGTCAAAAGGACAATGTTTGTTTCATGTGGATGGATTAAATGCACGCAATACTTCAATCTGAAGATCCTAAACTACATGACATCATATAATCGTGTATTTTTCCTCACAATGGCATCTAGACATTTCATTCTCACTAAACCACTTTCTAGGGCCTTGCGATGTTAATCTACTTCCCATCTCCAGTTCTGTACCTTCTAAAGACGGTCATTATACTTGAACTTTGTTAGTGGCTCATAGTGCTTTCGTTGTCCTCATATTCATCCCTCTTTGTCTTCTTTCACTATAGGAAATAAGATATCAAAACTTAACAAACAACATAGCAGGTTATCATAAACTTCTGTAACCACCTTTGCCAATGTGACTAACTGAATTCAAGTCTCCCTCATACAAAGCTGCTAAAATTTCTTCTTAATGGTGTCAGTCCTTACATAGTGGTTTGGTACTTTGTAGTTTTGTATTTTACCCACGCAGAGTGAAGTGGTCATAGATCTAGCGCTCCACTTCAAGCAATGAATTACCTTTCCATGAGCAATAGCTATTTCAACCTCTGGAAACGATTCTTCAAGAAACTCCATGACTTCTTCAAGCCCTATGAAATAGTTCACAAGTCCATGAATAATAAATGTAGGCATAACTGAACACCATCTAAGAAACTCATTTAAACTGCTCAGAAATTTCAAAAGTTAAAACCACACGAGACATAAATCTCCTGATGACTGTCTAAAATCATATAAAAGTCATAACAAAAAAGCCAATGTAGTCAATTCACCTTTGATTCGGGGCAACACATAAAAAACCTGTCCATCTCGGTCCAGCTCATACTTTATAGCTGATACCACCTTTACCTTAGAATATGATGAAAGATGGGTTCTTATTGGAACTCTTTCAGGAGGTGGTGTAGAAATTAAACTGCAAAAGGGTGAAACAAAATATACACCAAAAAAATAAGGACATCACATTCAAGAAAACTTGCACAAACAAAATGGTATTAGCTGAGATCACCAGCCCATATTCTAGTCTAATTACAACCACTTCATATTCAAAATGGTATTAGCTGATATCGCCAGCCCATATGTTTCTTTGTAATTACACCACTCCATATTCACTCAGGTTGTAAAGGAACAAAAGATAGGGGTACTTCTGTCCTTTCATATGGTTAAACAGTCAAGTGGAGTGCCATTGACAAACAACAGAGTGCCAATACCAGCTCCTTATATGTACACAAACACAAGACTCACCCCTCCCCCTGAGGACAAAACAGCAAACAGTGGCCCAGGCAGTGGTTACAGATAATTAGTTTAATAGCACAGTGACTGGAACTACCTATCAAGTAAAAGATCATAAAAATGACGTAGCAGAATATCAACTCACATCAATTTGAATTTACTCAAGAATTTAACACCTGAAACTTTTCATTTTAATGAGCAAAAATTACCTGGCATCACGAAACCCAGTCAAAGCTAAATAGAGGGTTCGTGGAATAGGCGTTGCCGAAAGCGTGAGTACATCAACTGAGGTTTTAAAAGAAGCAATCTTCTCCTTTTGTTTCACACCAAATCTCTGTAAAGCAACATCTCACACAGAAATCTAAATCATTTGTTTCTCTTGATATCAGAATACTAAATGCAGAAGACTAAGTGAAGATGTCAAACCGTCTCTCTTTCAAAGGGGAGCAAAACAACCCTTTATAATAAGCATTCCAGTGCACCTAAACCCCAATATTTAAGTATGATATACTATTTGCAGTGACTCTGTAGCATGAAACTTTTGTTACTTAGTGGCAAACAGTCTCTAACTTGCCTAGATAGAAGTAATGGTAACAATGAACTCGATTGTCAAGCACTGCAGGACGTTTAATTCTCTAACTCCATTCATCATAATGCAAATAGACTTCAGACAATCTAATCAAAGATAGGAAGGAAGCAACAACCATTCCAGCAGTTTAAGCTATCAGGAACTGGGCCAGGGAGAATACCATCATCTCATCACAAGGAGGCTGTAGCACAACTATCATTCCACATTTTTAGCCATAGGTAAACTAGTTCAGGATTCACTCTTAGAAAGTCACAAGGCATGGTATCATTCAACCCCAAAACAAAAAATAAAATCAAGCATTAATTAGCAAATCACAAACTTCATGATAGTGTAAAGGATATTTTGGGGATACCTGTTCCTCATCAACCACAAGAAGACCAAGATTATTATACACAACACGGTTGCCAAGTAGTGAATGAGTCCCAACTGTAATGTCCAGGTGCCCATGTTTAATCATGTGCACATACTCCTCTTTCTCTGACTTGGACTTCATAATGCAAGTTCAAAGATGAACGGTTACTTCGCAATAAACATCCTTTCTACTCAACCAACATGCCACACAAGTCTATTTAAAAGTTTCGAAATGAATCAATCAATATGTGTATTATCAGTGTGCTGCTTTTTAGACAGGTTATAGCTTTGAGAAATAGAGAAAATCACTGGCAGCAAGCAAGTACAAGAGTTTTTGTGATAAAAAAATATATATGTGATCAGCCGTGGAATCAAACTGAACACCAAATGAGTCAACTAAATCCAAGTAGGAAGACTAAACACAACAATCACATTAGGCAAACCAAACGCATCACTTGCAATAAATACAAGTTTAAAAACTCGATTAGAATTACATCCAAACCCAATGCTTTCATCAGAAATAATAATTTGGTCTGCAAGAATGTAGTTCTAGTATGGTAAAGTTCCCTTGTCGGAATGGTAAATAGATGCCAATTCAGTCAGTGATAACAGAGACGCTTAGAGAACATTTTATGCTTTTTTCAGCATATAAACCTACAGCTGGCCACTAGAAGTATCCGATGATATCACCCTAAATGTTCACGAAAATTGTCATAGAAGGTATTCTAGCATAGTAAGAAGGTGGAAAACTCCTGCATTTAGTTTCAAACTTTTCAACTCAAAAACAGAATGAAATTAAAATGAGTTGTAAAATTCCTTTTTTCATATCTAACATCAACTAGGCAAGAATTTTATCTTCACCACCAAAAAACAAAAAACTTTGGAATCTTCAACATACCTGAAACCTACTCAGAAGTCCAACCTTGATATCTGGATATCTTGAGAATCGATCGGAGATAACATCATAATGTTGTTTAGCTAGAACTATTGTTGGTGCTAGAACCATGGCTTGCTTCCCTGCTGAAACCACGCAGAAGATGGCACGAAGCGCAACTTCAGTTTTGCCAAAACCAACATCTCCACATATCAATCTGTCCATAGGGTTTTCTTTCTCTGTCAAGTCTTTTTCCACATCAATGATTGCCTGTTATGAGAATTCAATTAATTAGTGCTAAGTGAAATTACTCTATAAGCAGGCTCAAGTGGTGCTATAGATGATGTCAAAAGAAGAAAAATCACCTATTTCTCCAGAAAATGGCATTAATTCAACTGAGGGAAGATAACAGGATCATCTGGTAGAACTATATCTATCATGAAATTGAGCAGTTTCGCAGAAGAAGGAAAAAGAGAAAAATGGAATAGACCTGCATCTGGTCTGGCGTTGGCTTATAAGGAAAATGAGATGCAAATTCTGCAATGGCATGCATTTTGGGGTAAGGAGGCCTTCTTTGTTTGAGCCTGTGTATATACAGCTCCATCAAGTCAACAACCATTTTTTGAACTGCAACCTTACCCTTCACCCTTCTTCTCTCCCATGCACTTGGGTCGCTTAGTTTGCTCAAAGCACGTGGCTTTTTTGTTTCATTAGGTCTGAGAAATAAAATAGCAAAGTGAGCGAGCAACTGCAGGATACGCACATTGGCTACAACTTAGCAACAACCTTAACTAATGGTTGCACTTACTTGAGGAGAAGTCAGATAAAATGATGTTGTTCCCAGAATGGCGGTATTACTGAATTAGTGTTTCTACCCTGACTGGGAAGGATCAAACCAATCCCACTGCCCAAGTACCTAACCTAATTCCCCCCCCCCCCCCCCGGGGGCTGAATAACCGGAAGAACAAATTATCAACAGTTTGATTGCTGCAAAAATTAAGGCCACGCTCCTTGAAACATTACTGAAGATATGATCATTAGCTTCAAAACGAGCCTCCTTAAGGTTATCCCAAGCAAGTCATCATTTAGGTCCATTGGTTTATGCATCCTATAATCTAGTTTTACCACAAGACTTTTGGCGTGCATCGAGTAATTAAAGGGAGTAGTCACGTAAATGCTTCGGAAATTCAATCAAATTTTGTCAACACCAGCCGTCACTCAGAAGTCTATTTCAGAGGGGGTGAACATTGTAGGTTGTAGTAAAGAAAGGCAAGGAATAAAAGGCGTGCGTACAGATTATAGCGGTAGAGCATGCGGGAAGCCTGCTTGACAGGGAGCTTGGCCATTCCATCGGCGTACTCTATATAGACATATTCAGTCGGGAGTTGGGGGTTGTGGTCCGTATTATAAGTATTAGGATGCTTCAACTTTGGCAGGTCAAATTTGATGCTAACAAATCGGCCGATGCCGACCTTCTTGTGCACCACGTAGTCGCCGGGGCAGAGAGTGTAGGGGTCGACCTTGTAGCTAAAAACGCCGTCTTTCCAATTTTTGTTGGTGACGTCACCCTTGAGCTTCTGCAAACCCCTCAGCTGCTGCTCCTTGACCTGCTGAATGTATTTATCAGCCTCCTTGGTATCCATGACGGGGGGCCTCGGGGAGGAGGAATCTCTCTTGCCGTGCTCTCGAAGAATTCTGTCGTTAAGCAGAGAAATGTCGTCGCTGCTCTCCGTCACATTCTCGTGAGTTCGGAGGGGCGGAGGTGGCAGTAATTTATAGCGTCTAGCAGAGGGGGCAACGTCGGAGTAGAGGACGGGCGATGAAGATGATGATGAAGATGAAACTAAAAGCAACGAAGAAGGAGGAGGAGGTGGGGGGTTGAATTTGGTTGGCATGGAGTAAAAGCGAGAGTTCCATTTGCAAAGGGGGAGGAAAATTTTTATTCTTGTCATCCAATCCCTGCTTCTGCTGCTGCTCCTTGGCTGGAAATGGGCGCAACTATTAGTAGCAGAAGCAGAAGAAGGATTTGACATTTTTGCAACATCACAGAAGGCGGGGAACAGTGGCACTTTAGTAGAGGCCATATTTTATTTCAATTTTCTACAGTAGTAGTGGCATCAATTTCAATTGTAATAGGCGAGTAGAGCGTAATGCACAGTGTTGAGAACTGAGAAGAGGCCGAGGATGAGGCCCGGTCTGGTGTGGTGAGGTGAGTTGAGGTCAACTGGCACTTCCTGAATCCTAACGGAGATGGTGATGGGCACTTCTATGCTTGTAACAAGTAGTTTTTTTTTTTTTTTTTGTCAAACTGTAACAAGTAGTTAGTAGAGGTGGCAAAATGGGCGGGATGGGCGGAATTTGCTTGGGTTTGAGATGGAACCGAGTCATATGGGTTTGGGCCCAACCTTACCCATATGTGTTTTGGGACTAACTTGGGCGGGATCATTTTGGGATGGGTTTAGATTGATCCCGCCCAATACCCAAATCCATTTTCTACATATTTTTTTTCCTTTAATTCATTTTTTATTTTTATATAATTTTTATATTTTTGATTTATTAAATTTCTTTTAGTTTTATTAAATAAACATGCAAGTGCTTTATACTCAAGATTCCCACCAAAAATTGGATTAACAAATAAAGGAAAAGATAGATATACAGCCATATTCCAACATATATCAAGATGGCCAAGGTCCTTAGGATGTTGAATATTTATCCTTATCATTGTCCAAGGATGACAGGTCTAAACTAACTGAAATGCTGGAAATTCTTGTGGATAATGACTAGGAAGACTACTAGATTATATTCGCTGGTATGACTATAAAAATTGTTAAAGATAATTTTTGAATCTAAGATTCCGTTTGGATTGACTTTTTTTTCAAAAAATAAGTTTTTCAAATACAATGTTACAGTAATATACAATAACTCAAGAAACATCCCATCCATATTAATATATCAAATATTTCAAAAAAATTTTATAGTAAAAATTTTTCATATACACTGCTACAATAAAATATTTCAAAAACACCTACCAAAAACAGCTAATCCAAACGGAGCCCTTGCCATTTGAGCCCAATGGGTACCCAAGTATTTCCCATCCTTTCCCATTCATTAATGGGTATAGTTGGGATGTGTCCCAACTTAAACCCAATACCAAATTATAATACCCATCCCGCCCAAAGTTCCTTTGGGCATGGGTAGCCCGTTGGGACTTGGGACAAATTGCCAGCTCTAGTAGTTAGTTACTGAGTCCAGTGGTCTAATGGATGTCTTGTCATGTTGTACTGGACAGAAAATGTATGGATGGGTGGATAGAATGCCACCGATGATTTTGATTCAATAGGATCCGGAACCCGGAAGAAAGATGGATGTTTTACGCGGAACTAGCCAAGTGGCACAGTTTTTGTGCGATCTATTCATTCATTTTTCCTGAATCTCGTTCTCTTTCCTTTGCTGCAAAGCACAAGCCATTTGGACTCAATATAGGGATTTTTCTAAACTCTCAGTGTCAAAGGGTAAAAAGTATGAATTTTTAAAATTTAGGGAAGATGCCCACCTCCAACTCCAAGGCTCACCTAGCTTTCAAAGCACTGTTAGAAATTATTTATTACTAGCAATCTGATCCATTCTTTGCACAGATTTATATTTCAATTCAAAACAATACTTACATATTATAGTATAAGATAAAGTATATAAAAAAGACAAAAAAATTTAAAGAAGTGTATGCTTAACATGTTAAAAAAAAGTTTATTTCATAAGTACAAAACATGGACTTTCCTAATTTTAATATCTTAAATAAGTTGAAACCAAATTTTGTTAACCTATTGTTTGTCAATATACGATAACAATTTTAATAAAATAATTTAATTTATAACGATTCATATCATAGAGCAATTATAAACTTATTTATAAATATATCAATATATCATGTTATACCCATATATCAAAATTTTTAACATTAAAAATATAAAGTATAACTAATTCATTTTCCTCAAATTTAGAAAAATTTTCTCTCATTTTGTAATCCAAAAATTGTTGAGTGCTTATAAAATAATGTTCTTCATAAATTTTAATATATATTTAAAATAATCTTCATGAGATGTGTTTCAAAATTACTAAAAAATTATCACCATTTCTATCCTCTCTTACCTACTAATTAGCTATCCGCTGTCTTTTATGACTTTCAGATCTCTTATCACGGTGCCATCTTTTATGTCATATCCTTACAATTTCATTCTTTCTTCTCTCATCTCTTCGTCCAATTTTGTAGTAATTTACCTTTATTTTTTGACTTTTCCCACCACTCTTTAACTTTTTGCTACTCTTTTTCTCTCGTCTATAGCTAACCTCTAATTTTCTATTTTTGCCACCCAATTTTCTATTCTTTTCCCTTCACAATTCTTTCAAACCCTATAAATTCATAATTTGTTTTTTAGGCTAGTAGTACTTTGTTTTCTATTTAGTAATTTCATAATTTATTATCCACAAATGGTACTATTATTGATATTTTAAATCCATGACCAGTGAATATTATTTTCTTTTTGTTTTCTATATACTTTGCCTTTTTAGTTGGATTACTAAATTAAAGAGTAAAATATTGTTATTTACTTTTTTGCTTTTAGGTTGGTGGTTTTCCTCTTTATTTACCCTCACATTAATAGATTTCAAATCAAATTCCTATATGAGTTTGTTTGATAACATAGAAAATTGTTGAATCTGAACTTTTTTCATATATATGTTTTGAGTGTTTAATAAATAAAAATCCATTTGCTGAACTTGTGTGTATTTTTTTAAGCACAATAATCCTAACTTAACATTTAATTCTGATAAGAATCAATATAATTACTTCAACTAATTTATCTTACCTACAAAATCTACCATTATTTGTTAATTATGTTTAAAATTCTTATATAATTAAACAACCTAACATTCTCCATTTAATGATTTCATATTTCTCTTTTATCCATTGTTAATGACTTTCACATCTTCTCCATACTCCTCATATAATATATTTCATCTTTTATATTAATTTGATTTTAAAATAAATATTTTCATTTTCATACCTAACAATTTTAAGTTAATTAAATCACAAGTTATATTTCTTTTTTGGATGAAAAGATATAAGGGCAAAATTATCAAATTTAACTTATTAAACATCCAATTATAAATGTTTATCAAACAGTATAAATAGATTTAACATTAAAATTCAGACATTCATATATTTCTTTTCGGTGCTTAAAATTCAGCAAATTAATTGTTTCAGTATTCAGATTTAAGAATTCAGATTCAGTTTATCAAACGGATGAGCCACTTCTTACCTTTAAATTCAAAAGACATGAAAAATATATATAACAATTTTAAAAACTTAAAATTCTATAAAAATAAATAAAGATGAGTTATAAGATTTCTAATTTAATCATCCAAAAAACTCTCCCTACAATACATATAGATATAGATTTTGATAGTATTATGTGTTTTACCATATTTCCTAGGTTAGGCAAATTGCATTCCCTATTCATTGTTTTCTTTGTAAGGTTGTTATCTTAATAATTTATTTAACCCAAATGGAAGTCTCACATTTGACTCATTCCTTCTCCATATCTCCGCAATTTAGCGCTTGTTACTCATTCTCTCTAGAAAGAACTTGAAAGAGATGGTAAATTGTAATTTTTGGTGAAATTATGTTGTTATCTCTTATTATTGGGTTGGAGGAATTTTAATCGGAATGAAATTGTTAATTGGAGCGAGAAGGTGTGTGAGGAAATGAGAGTTAGTTGGAGTGGTATTTGTATTTGATGAAAACGTGGACATGATGTATTTATGAGTTAGTGGAGTAACTAATGTAAATAAAGCAATTTCATTTTATGAGTTAAGCCAGTTTTACAAAAAATAAAAATAAAGTATAATCCTTTGCTTTTCTTATTATTTTTTCACTAATATTAACAAGCACATGCATTTTTTTATGATGTGATATATGTAAGATAAAAAAGTGAGTTGAAAAAATGTGTTTATAATGCAAGCAAAATATTATTTGACAAAACTTAGCTATTCACACACACCCATTATGTATTATTAGAAGATTAATATCTAACAAATGAATACTTATGGTTCAAATTAATTGATTCCAATTGATTATTGAACATAACTATGGTGAAGTTCTTAATAAAAATTTATAACTATAATTACAAAAAAAATGGTGCGAATTGATACCCTAACATGGCCCCATTTTTTAATTGACATCAATAACAATAAGAACAAATCGATTTTATCACCTGTTATATTGATAATAATTATTTCTAGCTTTTATTATTTACCATTATTTTACTACTGCAACTTGTATAGCCACAAAAGGGACATTTTTGAGAACTTTTCATGTCTTTCCTCAAAATACCTGTTTTAAGTGTACTTTTTTTTTCCTGACAAGGACGGATTTTGTTACCAAATACTTAATCTCAAGGGAGGTTTGCGTAATTTTGTAAACCTTAGGGGAGGTCAATGAAATAGTAAAAAATTAGGGTAGGTTTCTGAAATTATCCCTTGAAGAAGACGACTAACCCAAATGCCTTTCGAACGACCCCACTAAAATAAGTGTTACACAACTTTTGCTGAGAAACTATTATTATGCAACTAAAGCCCACCAGCCCACTGCCAGTGCCCGATCGACTCCTGCCGAACAGCCACTTCCCTCGGCCCCCCTCCCCTGGCAACCCCCACAGACATAGCCTTCTCCTTGCTCAAGCAACATCATTCGCCCTTCACCTTCTCCTTGCTTATGGAAGCTTCACCAGCCCATCTCCTTATTCCCCGTCTTCTCTCCCACCACGTGCTGTTTTTTGAGCAGACAAGTTCGGCCTAAATTTGGTAGGGAGATTAGTTTCTTTTTGGTTGTATTTATCTTACGCTAACTTTGTCCAGATTATTTTACTTGTCACTGTTTTTGGGATGTTCTCGTGGGGATTTTCATTGTCTTTCCCCTAATTGCTGCAAAGCAGAAAGCTGTTGTTTTATGTTGGGGTTTCTTTTTTTTTTTTTTTTTGGTTATAAGTCCCGAGTTGAAACGGGTCATACGATTGGCTTGCTTGTTCGACTCTTTGACTCGAGTCATCTCGAATCTTCCGAATCCGAGCGAGTCGCCCCCGCCCCCGCCCCCGCCTTGTAAGGATCGTTCCCTGACCGGTTCAAATTGCGCGGTAGTTGCCTGCATTTGATTGTAGTGTCCAGGGAGGCAATAGATGCAAGTTTCCATGAACCACAAAAATAATCACGACCAAACAGCGGTTCCTCACCTTCCCACTGAACAGCCACAACGTCAAGGTGGCGGTCCCCAGTTCCCCGGTAATTTCCAATTGTCTGAACGCCTCCAGGCTCAGGGGCTGGGCCATGCCCTGGCTGCTCATGCCCAACTTGAAAATTCTGCAACTGCCAATGCTGCAGCTGTATCTTCACCTGGTCCATCAACCCCTGCAACTTCAGCGGGCAGTAGTAGGCGGACCCCATCTCACAAGCCCCCGTCGCGGCCTTCTGGTGGTGTGTCCTCTGGTGGACACGGACAAGGTGCTACTGCTTCCCCATTAAAAACCATGGAATTAGCTCCTGCTGTGCGGAGGAGGAAACGGAAGCTTCCTGAGAAAGAGATCCCCCATAAAGCGGCATCGTCCTTGCCGGAATCAGCTCTTTATGCCCAGTTGCTTGAACTTGAGTCCCGTATTGATGCTCTTCTTGCCAGGAAGAAGATTGAAATTGCAGATACCCTTAAGAACCCGATGCGCATTCAAAAGATGCTCAGGATTTATGTATTTAACACCTTTGCCAACCAGGAAGGGGCGCATACTGACAGCAAAAACGCTGATCCTCCCTCTTGGTCGCTTAAAATATGTGGGAGGATCTTGGAAGATGGGGCTGATCCTGCAGCTCTTGGTTCGCTCAACATTTCAAGCTCTCCATATCCTAAGTTTTCCTCTTTCATTAGGAAAATGACTGTATACTTGGATCAGAACCTGTATCCTGATAATCATGTGATCTTGTGGGAGAATTCTCGGTCACCGGCACTTCATGAGGGGTTTGAGGTGAAGAGAAAAGGAGATAAGGAGTTTACTGCGATTGTTAGATTAGAAATGGATTTTGTTCCAGAGAAATTTAGGCTTTCACCTGCTTTGCAAGAAGTTCTTGGGGTAGAGGTTGAGACACGCCCTAGGACTATAGCTGCACTTTGGCATTACATAAAGACAAGGAAATTACAAATTCCAGGTGACACATCCTCTTTTGTGTGTGATCCACCTCTGAGAAAAGTTTTTGGAGAAGAGAACTTGAAATTTGCTGTAGTTTCCCAGAAGATAATACAACATCTAACTTCACTCAAACCAATACATTTGGAACATAAGATTAAGCTTTCTGGGAATTGTCCAGCTGGAAATACTTGTTATGATGTACCGGTTGATGTTCCTATTTTATTAGAGAGGGAAATGTCAAGTTTCCTCACCGATTTAGAGAGGAATAAGGAGGTTGATGCCTTTGACGAAGCAATTTCTGCTGCTATTAGGAAAATCCATGAACATTATCAGAGACAAGCTTTCTTTCTAGGATTTAGTCATTCTCCAGCTGAGTTCATCAATGGTTTGCTTGCTTCTCAAGCTAGGGACTTGAAGCTTCTTGGTGCAGATACCAGCCACAATGCTGAGAATGAGCGCCGATCTGAATTTTATAACCAAACATGGTAAAATACAAATACCACTTCTTGTGTATAGCTCTATCTTACTGTACTTGGTTTATAGTTCTACCTTCTTGTTCATATTGTTACATCGAATGTTGCTTCTTATCTCATGTTACAACTCATTTATTTTGAAATACAAATATCCACTTCTTAGTCTTGGCCCTTGTAATTGCAATTTTCGAAGTAGTAGTCAATCTAGTGTTTCAGAGCATTTGTATGATCTTTATTATATCTAGCTTTGATAATAATAGAGACAGACAACTTGAGAGTGTAGATTAACTGATGAAACAATATGTCATGATTAAACAATGCAAACTGTTTTTGCACTTCCAGAAATTCTAGTTTCCCTCTGTCATTTGTTTGATCATATATGCTTTCAACTAGCAAATACTGCTAGTTTGAATTTCCTCTCAGCTTGTTGCTTTGACTTTATTTTCAGCTTGTTTACTTATCTTCCAGGGTACGTGACTGACTCCCTGTAAACACTTTATCTGATTAAATCTTATAATCTCTGCTGTAGGGTTGAAGATGCTGTCATTAGATACCTCAATCGGAAGCCTTCTTTTAGTGCTGAGCCTCGAAACAAATGATACTGGAACTGTTTGATTGTTAATGTAGAAGAGTTCAACATCTGGTGTGAGCGTTTTCACCTCCTGTCTCCTGTATATTCTACTTCAAGATAATTGTGAGATTTTCAGCAATTTGGCATTTGGTGAAGGTTATAAGTTCAAGGATGCTGTTTAGTTTGTAATGTGTTGGAACTGCTTCTTGAAGTGCATAGAAGGTTGTAGGACAAATTTTAGCCTTGTGCATTTACTGTCAGCTCATTCAGTTGCCTATAGTCAACACAGAACCTCCATAACCTATCTTTCACCTTGACCAGTAGTACTGGAGAGGCAAAAGGGCTGCTACTGAGTTGGATGATTCCATTATGCAGCATTTCTTTTACTAACTTCTCGATTTCTGCTTTCTACACATAAGGACATCTATAAGGCCTGCCTTATCTGGAAGGGTTTAGCTCCTTCCTTGAGTGTAATGGAGTGATGATGGCTCCTCATAGGTGGCAGACCCTATGGTTCCTCAAATACATCCTTGAATTCTTCTAATACCTTCTCCATTTCGGGAATCAATTCCTCCTAGCTTTTCTCCTCCTCTTCCACCACCTGTACCTGTGCAACAATTCCATAAGCTTGTTTTCTGAACCACTTTCGTATCCTGCTTCTCCTGATAAGTTTTAACTGCACCTCATTGCTTTCTCCAGTCAATTCTATTGGTTGTTTTCCCTTATAGAACTTCATGCTTAGCTTCTTCAAAACAAATTCCATAGGACTATACCTTGCCAACGAGTCTACTCCTAACACTAAATCATAACCACCCAACTTCAAGGTATTGGACTGGTGCTGGAATTCATGCCCTTGCATCTTCCATGTCACTGGTTTGACCAAGCCTTTAGACTGCAGTTTCTCTCCATTGGCCACATTAACAGTCAATGTTTCCCACCAGTGTTTAACCCCAAGTTCCTAGGCACTTGTTTATCCAGAAAACAGTGGGTACTGCCATTGTCAATCAGTGCTATGATCCTTCTTCCTTTGATGTTCCCCTTCATCCTGATAGTTTTATGATCATTTCCTCCTGCGACCTCCATCTGTTCATTTACCAGCTCAACACACACACTATCGCAGTAAACTTCTGAGTCTTCATCCCTTTTCTCCTCATTTTCTGCTTCCTTTTCTCCTTCCTCTGAGATTATATAATGCAAATGGGATTGTTTACACATATGGCCCAGAGTGTATGGTTTAGCACACTTGAAACATAGCCCTTTCTCTCTCCTATAAGTAAGCTCAGCAGGGGTAATCTTCTATATTGGGCCTGTGTGTTGGTGAGGTTTTTTGACGCTTTTGGGGAGGGGTTATCTATGGTTTTAGAGCTGGATGGGATCCACTTAAAATTATTTGGTGGTTTGGAAAGAGTCTTTTGGCCATAAGGAATAGTAGTAGTTGTCTTGCGAATCTTTTGCATGGCTTTTAGGTTCTTTTCCTGGTAGTTTTGCTGCTTCTATAGCATCAACCAGGGTTGTAAGATTAACCATTTTGACCATATTAACTATTTCATCTTTTAAACAACAATCAATTCAACAAAATTACCCGAATTTCCATTAATGAACTATGCTCAACGATTTACAGAATTCGGAAAGGAATGGAAAAGGGGAAGAGGAAGGAAACTTGGGAGAAAAGAAAAATTAGAGGGATATGCTCATGAGAGCAATCCAAGCCTCAATGCAAAACTTGTGAATAATCTCTTTCTATTACAAAGAGAAATAATCCTACTTCTTTTATATATAAACCTTACGAGGGTTTAAGGTGGTACATTATTTTTTAATCTACTTCTTTTTACGCTTAAAATAAAGGATAAAATGATTTAGTCTTATAAAAATATAATCTTCTCCTTTATTTTTAGTGTCATGATTTTGAAATTATATCCATAACAATTCATAATTGTAGGAAATACATTTTAATTATCATTAAATTTTTAAACAAAGGCTTTGTTCCCGACTGATTCTGATTCTTAAATATCAAATTTTCAGAATGATTCATGCATTATTGTTTACTATTTAAAAAGCTTTTTTAATAAACGCATAGGTGTTCTAAAAAAAAAAAGTTAAAAACTGATTTTGAAAAAAAAAAAAAGATGACTAAGTTACCTTTATATGCTACATAAATGAATTTTTGTTTGATGTAATTAGTTACTTTTCATATGAAAATTAAATGATGGATGAGATAAACAAGGGACACATATATAAATGTGGGAGTGAAATGAGAAAATGAAGAGACCGTAAAAAGTTATCTAATATGTAGTTAATTTAATAATTATGTTAAAATTTAAATGATGATTTTGTCTACATAAAAAAAGTAAGCCAGAATTAGAATCCAAAAGCATATTGAGATCTACTTTTGATTTTCAACTCTTTTGGGTCCAAAAAATCTAAAATCAATTTTTTAAAATCAGTTGAGAGCACAACAAAATATTCAAAAGCTAATATCAGATTTCCAAAATCAATTGAGAACAAAACCAAACTCATTTTGATAGTATAAAACCAATGTCTATGAAAAAGCATTTATGAATAAATGTATTTTTATTATTTGCAAACACATAGAATATGCCTTAATTACTAGTTATCTTTTATTTGAAAACAAAAAAAAAATAAATTGGTGAATTTAAAAGCAAGGCAAAAGTCATTGGATTATAAGAAATTAAGAATTGGGCATGGGGGAGTGAAATGGAACGGCACCAACAAAAAATCATCAACAGCGTTAAACTTGCTTGCCGTCCGTCGTGCCTAGGGGTGTTTTGCGAATGGAGCCGCTCGCGGCTCGAATACGAGCTCGACTCGAGCTCGTCAATATCGAGCTCTAGTCGAGCTCGAGCTAATTAAGTCGATCTCGAGCTCGAGATCGAGTTCAAAAACATTAAACTCGTTGGCTCAATTATATATATTTTTTATTTTTTATTTTAATAGTAAAATTACATATATATCCCTAATATTTTATTATTATTATTAAAAAAATTATTATTTTATTATTATTTTTTTTAAAAAATAAAATAATAATAATTTTTTTTTTTTATTTTTTAAACTCGAGTTCGAGCTCGAGCTCGACTCGAATTTGACTCGAGTTCGAGCTTGATATTTTGAGTTCGTCGAGCTCGAGCTCGAATTCGAGCTTCACAAAATTAACTCGAGCTCGGCTCGATTAGCCAAAACTCGACTCGAGTTCGGTTCGTTTGCACCCCTAGACTCGTGCCTAAACTGTCACTAAATATTTAAGTAAAGTAAACTAAACCAGTAGACCGCAGTAAAATTATATTGATTAACGGGTACTTAAGAGTCAAAAGGGTTGGACACCTCTGTATGTCCGCCTCCGCCTGTACAAAGGAACAAATATAAACTTATACACATGCGTAGACAGAGGCTGTAACGGTTGCAGTGCACTTATTTGTAGTCTGGGCAAGATTTTCAAGTCAACGGCAAGAAAAGGGCGGCAGGGAGGGACGGGGGGAGGATGGCCCTCTCTTGTTTGAACGATGCCACTAGTACAGCTAATAGCAGTAATTATTACACTGCTCCCACTAATACTATAATCAACAATATCCGGAGTAGATCAATTACCCGTAATAGATTGGCAGGTGGCCAACCCTCCTTCCCGATCTTCCGCAGTTCAAAGTCCAACTACTCGCTGGTCAACTCAAGGAACCCCCTAAATTATCCCTCCTCCTCATCTTCCTCCAGCTTTGAGTGCCAATTCTGCCGCCACCGCAACCACCACCCGGTCAGAAGCTGCTGCTGCTGCGCCTTCTGTTGTGGCACGACCTGGGCGGCATACAGGAGGAGGGCAATGGAAGACGATCTCCAATCCTCTAGTAGTCCTACGAAATGCTTGAAGACTTCGAATCACCTGCGCCACGTGGAGTCCATGAGCATCCTGCCCTCCGGCGCAGGCCGCATATCCAGATTGAACGCCGTTATTCTGGGCGAGTCGCTCGCTTCCGAGGAGGATGATTTGGTTTTCCCCAACGAGGCCTTCTCCAAGCAGGCTCACGTTCCCTCACCCCAGAAGGTAATAAGAAACAACTCTTTGCCATCTCTGTCCCGCCCTAATGTTTTAATCCTACATTCCATTCTCACAACCATTAATTGATCCTTTTCCATTCCTTCCCCACCCCACCCCTTTTTCCGCTTTTATTTTGCTGCTGTGCATTTTCTTTCTTCTGAATGCTAAATTGTTTTGTACAGGCATGGACTTTCCCTCCCATTACTCTGGAATTCTGATTTTTTTTCTCACTTCTTTGTTTTTGTCTTTCTATTACTTTGCAATTTATCATCCAAGTACTTGGAGATGTATACAAGGTCAATTGAAGATCCAGCCGGATTTTGGTCAGACATCGCCTCGGAGTTTTATTGGAAAGAGAGATGGGGCCCGCTGGTTTACTCCCAGAATCTTGACATTCGTAAAGGAAATGTCGAGATCGAGGTCTATCCCATTTTTATCCTCTCTTCTTTTATGTACTACCAGTAGCACTCTTGCGCCCTCCCACCTCGTTGCTCGTGCATTTCTTTTTCTTTTATTCCCCATTCATCTCCTTACCGTTTTATCTTTATCTGCCTGCGTTTGTGCCCGCTCAATACAGTGGTTCAAAGGTGGTATGACCAACATATGCTACAACTCTTTGGATAGGATCATAGATTCTGGGGATGGGGACAAAGTCGCAATTTTCTGGGAAGGAAATGAACCTGGTTTTGATGGCACCTTGACCTACAACCAACTGCTATCTAGAGTTTGCCAGGTCTCTATATAACCTCTCTCTCTCTCTCTCAGGACTTGAATACTCTGTTTATTTATTGTGATCTTGACCTATGCGATGCTTTCCTGACTATTCCTGCCAATAGCTTGCAAATTACTTGAAGGATGTTGGTGTCCGCAAGGGAGATGCTGTGGTGATTTATTTGCCTATGCTTATGGAACTACCAATAGCTATGCTTGCCTGCAGTCGCATTGGTGCTGTTCACTCGGTACAAGGCAACCAGACTTCTTTGCTTGCTCCCTATCTTTACCTACATGATACACCTTGCAGATTTAAAAAAAAAAAAAATTTGCAATTCTAATATTTCTTAATCATCTCTTTGGTACTTTAGGTGGTATTTGCAGGGTTCTCTGCTGAATCTCTTGCCCAGAGAATCATGGATTGTAAACCCAAGGTTGTTATAACTTGCAATGCTGTTAGGAGAGGTTCCAAGGTTATATATCTCAAGGACATAGTTGATGCTGCCCTTGCAGAATCTGCCCGAAATGGCATTCTTTTGGGTCAGAAACTGAGCTATTGCATTATGATATGATTGCAACATCTGCCTTCGTTACTATGCTTGCAGCTTCTTTCCCTCTATTTGCTTAAGTTCTCTTCCCTGGGAAGAGGGGGGGCGGGGGGATTTGTGATTGAAGTAATGGAGTTGAGAGGGTTCTGGAGGACATAATTCCTCTCTGTCTATTGATTTTTTATTACAATATTTATCTTGAAGAACAAGAATGATTTGCCTGTAGTCTATTATTTGTTTGATGCCACTGATTGTTGGTAGGTACAATAGTGTGTTTTTAAAATCATGTCAATACAGCACTTAAACTTGCAAGTTTACTAAATTATGTGGGGTTAAACTGTCTTAATGCTTGGAGATGCACTGCTAACTTTTGGAATAATAAATCAGTTAACTGTTCGGTCTCATCTATTGATAAATAACCAAAACATAGCATCCAGGAAGAAAATGTAATCGATCCTTTCTGATTACTCCCATGACTATCTCTCTTATATGGGCAAGTGTTGGGTCCATTTGGATAGTGTGTTTTGTGTGTGTTTTTCTAAAACTTTGCTGTAGCTTACTGTAGTTGTTTTAGAAAAATTGTGGGTGTTTGTACAAAACAACCATTTTTCCTAAACGCCCCTTTCCCTCTCACAACTATTACCCTCCTCTGCCACTGGTTCCCTATTTAATGTATATTTTTATTGGTGTTTTAGAGTGTTAATGTAGATGGTGTTTTACCAAAACTGTCTTTCTAAAGCACTCCTAAAACAGGGGTTCCATAACAAAACCTGATATTACCAGAGCACTAATTATAATGCCACGCAAGTTTCTTCTAAATGACAACTGGGCTCACTTTCAAAAGGGTAAATTTCTCATTATCACCAGCCTGTTATGTGTTTTTAACTGTCATTGATATTACACTCATTCCATGGGAAACATATTGGACATGAACTGTTGATTGCATGTTTGTAGTTATAGGAATTGCTTAAAGTTGCTTTCTGAATCAGGATGCTTCTTACATTACAAGTTGAACATTTGATTTAGGAGGATCTAGGATTGACTTCTGAATTTTTCTCTCTCTTCATTGATTGTAATTTCCTCTTCCTCAGAGACTTTGCTCAGTGGCTGGTGCTTGACAACTTAACAAAGCTGAGAGTGCTTCCTTTCTTATGTAGCATGTTATATTACTTATTGCAGATATATGCTTGACGTACGAAAATGAATCAGCCATGAAGAGAGAAGCTACGAAGTGGCAAGAGGGAAGAGATATATGGTGGCAGGTTAGGAGCAAAAAACGAAAAAAGCAATACCTAGTATTTGGTACACAGAAACATGAAAGTTGTTACCGTTGTGTGATCAGTTATCAACTAATTACAGGCTTACAGTGTAGCTGCATCTGCAAATTGGACATTGAATTTATGTTTAACGTTACCCGTTGCCTGTTACCCGTTACCCGTTACCCGTTACCCGTTACCCATCTTTGATATAGTACTACAGAAAAATTTAATACTTTGTTGTCTACCCCTTGCTTTGGAAGAGATTCCTAGGTCGGGAGATCAGCATTTATGTCCCCCATTTTCTTTCTCCCACCTTTATAATACATCCCGGAGCATTTCATGGTTTTGAAATTCTGAATTTTGTATTCTCTACATTCATTTCAAATGCTATATTGTTTGTTATTTTCCAGGATGTTGTTCCTCAATATCCCACTACATGTGCTGTGGAATGGGTTGACGCGGAGGATCCGCTTTTCCTACTCTATACCAGCGGGAGTACTGGAAAGCCGAAGGTATGTGGACTAATCCTGAATATGCTGAACTATTGACTCTTTCATTTCTTTTTCTCTTCTTTGATTTATTAAGAAACACTTTCTGCAAATCTCAAGGGGGTCCTGCATACAACTGGAGGCTACATGGTATACACTGCAACAACTTTTAAATATGCATTTGACTACAAGCCATCTGATATATACTGGTACTTCATAGTTTAAAAGTTGTCCTTTTCTTGAATACTTATAATCCTAGCAAACTGGAAGTGGATTAGAGTTGCTGACACATTTCTTTGGCCCTCCGCAATTTTGATTTAGGTGTACGGCTGACTGTGGTTGGATTACTGGGCACAGCTACGTTACATATGGACCCCTGCTAAATGGAGCAACTATTGTGGTTTATGAAGGGGTAACCTTTTAGAAACACACTTGACTAGTCCAATGTAAAAGTCTAAAACAGATAACTCATCTCAGTGAAATTGGTAAAGTCTCCTTTAGTCCTTTGACATCCGGATTAACAAAATGATTTAAAATAGCAAGGGAAATAGGAATACTGGTGAAAAGCACCAAAATTACATGTGCGCAAAACTGACTCACATGCTTAGTATCACAGTGCATCTTATAGGTACAGATACACATTTACACCTGCACACACTCTAAAATGTATACATTTGCATGTTTATATGCACATACACCTGCGCAGAATGTCATGCAATTCCAAGCAATGTTGAGCATATGATTATCATGATATTGTCAGCTCTTTTCCCCAGTGTGTCATACCTAATTTGATTTTACAGCCAGCATAAAGTAAAACACCCAAAGGCTGTATTGGTTCTGGAGCAATGGTGCATACACCCACAAACAGATGCATAAAAGTATACAGCAGTAATGGAGCATGTAAATGTTAAGATGGTGGGAGGGTTAGTGGTGGCTGTGACCGACATGGTAGCTGGAGGGAGGCAGGGCAGGGAGAGAGAGGAAGGAAGACTATGGGGATAGTGAGATTGTTGGTGGCGGGCAAGAGGGATAAGGATATGCTGAGGTGATGAGTGGTTTGGGCCCTAAGAAAATGCTTAGGGGCAAGTGAGGGTGGTGGAAGGGAGTGGGGCTCTGATTTGGTGGGGATGAGAGCTCACAATTAGTGAGGATAGAGATTTCATTTTCCATGAACTAGTGGGATGTGGTAGAATTTGGGATGGGCTGGTGGAGTTGGGCAGTGAAGGAAGGTGGGAACAGGGGAAAGTGAGTGTCGGGTGGGGGGTGTTAAAAGGTTGTTAACAGGACAGGACCAGTGATAGCAAACTGCAAGGTAGCAAAAGAGTCGCTTTTGGGGTCAACTTGTGTTTTAGATGGAAGAATTGGTGGCAGGAGTTGAGATTGGGTGGCTGTATTGGGTTGGTGGTGGGGAATGTGATGGAAAAATTGTATTAGTGTGAAGAAGAGAGGGGTTGGTGGGAAGGTGGATGTTTGTGGAGACTGCTGCTCTAGATGTGGTTTAGGTGATCAGATGTGTGAAATCTTGGTCAGAGGCATCGGGGTTGGCTGGGGATGCTATGCGTATGGATTAAGAAATTATGGCTGGGGATGCTATGCGTATGGATTAAGAAATTATGGCTGGGGTTGTCACAAATAATTGTTCAAAGGGCAATGTGAAACACGGCTGTTAGTTTGGGAGGTTTGCTGGATTTTGCAAAAACAAATGCAGATCCATTTGAACAAATTAGGGAGCATCATTAAGAGCTTCATTATCTCAACAAAATAGGCAATTGAAGAATATTAGGTAGCATCCTAGTCAGTCTGTTTGATTAGTTGATAAATGAATGTATGAAATTTAAGATGATAGCACGTATAGTTGTTCAGATTTGTAGAGTTTCTAAAATGTTAGTGTGCTAGGCATTCATATAACACATCATATATTTTTTGCAGGCTCCAAATTATCCAAATGCTGGTCGGTGTTGGGATATTGTTGATAAATACAAGGTGTCAATATTCTACACTGCCCCCACTTTGGTGCGGTCGCTAATGCGTGAAGGCGATCAGGCAAGGATACAATCAAATGTTGTCCTGTCCAAGTTTTCTAGTCGTATTATCTTGAATGGCTCTGAGTTTATTATTATGTAATTTGTAATTGGAAGAAAATTATCAGTCACCTTGTACTGCCTAGGCGCTTGTGTCTATTTTCTTTTTTCTCTTTAGATTGGATAAATTTGTAAGAGAGTTGTGGGAAAGACAAAAAGAAGCAAGATTTGACAATTCAGGGAAGATAGAGGTGACATTATTGTCTAAAAAAAGGGTGACATTATTGTCTATCATTTGCAGTCAAGTTGAGAAAATGTGAAATATTTGTAAGTGCACTAAGATGCGTATTAAGTAAAAATTTCTGGTCTTGTGCTTCTTCAAGCATAAATAGCTGTGCTGTCAGTGAGGTACGTGCTTCACAATTGAAACTGTGAGGTTAGCTTGAAGGTGTAACAGTCTCTTTCTCAAGTGTTTGATCTTGTGTTTCTACACCCTTTCTATGAAGACAGTCACTACAGGAGAAAAAATTTAGTAGCTGCCTTAGATCATGTTAAAATAGTTATGGCCTTATTTTAGATGTGTTCCTGCAACACTCTAGATTGCATTTGAAGCAAAGCTTTTTCATTTTTGAGATATTCCATTTTTTTTCTCCTTTCCCCTTTTTTCACATGTATGGTAATCTTGGTTATTCTTTCCTCCTCCATCTACTTGCACAGTACGTCACCCGTAACTCACGCAAATCATTGCGAGTGCTTGGAAGTGTGGGTGAGCCGATCAATCCAAGTGCATGGAGGTTTTTGTTCTACAAAACTTAATGCTGTACCCTATTTCAAATTTTTCAAAACTTCTAAAGCTGTTTATCGTGCATTTGTTAATGATCCTTTTGTTGGGCCAGGTGGTTTTTCAATGTAGTTGGTGCGGCAAGGTGCCCTATCTCTGACACTTGGTGGCAAACGGAGACTGGTGGTTTTATGGTATGTTTCTCAATAGTTTCGTATTTAGTGCCTGTGCCTGTCTTATTTGGGGAACCATTATATTTCTAATATGTAGCACTGTTGTAACGTTTCAGATTACTCCTTTGCCAGGAGCATGGCCTCAGAAACCTGGTTCTGCTACATTTCCTTTTTTTGGAATTCAGGTACTTGCAATAAATTATGCCACCCTTTCTCAAAGGGGAAAGAGAAAAGAAAGATTATGGCTTACAAGCATATGTAAAGAGGGAGGTTAATAATGATTTTTCTCAGCCTATAATTATATCCCCTTTTTATCTGGTTTCCAGTTGAATCACTAGCGACACTTAAAAAAGTTCTGTGGAAACTTTTGTAAGTCTAGCCATTGTTAGCATGCAGAATAAAATATGGAAACAAGGCTGGTTGGAGAATTCCAGAAATGACAGATTTCTGGAAATTCCTTGCTATTTCAGTATTTCACTTTTCAGGACCTGTTTAATGTTGACAACTGATTTTAGATTTTCTGGGCCCAAAAATGCTGAAAATTGGAATCAGGAGAGAATTGCTGCTTTTGGATCCTTTAAGGGCTACTATTTTATATTGAGAAAAATTCCCTCAAGACTTTAAGATAATTACTGACAAAATCTAAAGAGCGATTACCTACTGTTGTTCTCTTCTTTGTTCGTCTCTTTCTGTTAAATCAGTTATTTAGCTAAACAGGGTAACATATAGTTTAAATCAATGAAGTTTAATCCTAATAAAAAAGTAATGAGTTATAGCAAAAGTTAATGAATTAGCACGAAACTTCATTGATGCAGCATATAATGGAAGTGAAGTTAGTCAAAAGGTCAAAATCAGCTTTTGTATATGTTTTTTGAGAACACTCAAATTCGACTTTCACATTCAGTCAAGTTAGCTCCTTTTCAGGTTCTTTGTAAAGAGAGAATCTTGTGATTGTTTGGTTTTGAATTGCTTTGTGGAAAACCAATTTAATAATACATTGGGTGGTTACAATGATATGCACTTGTCACTAGCATAAAAAATCTACTGAAATGAATCATCTGTGTCTTTGTTTAGAAGTTTGCAAGCTTGTGCTCTCTTTGTGATTTAAAATTCTTCTCCTACTGGATATTCATATTCACATCCAGTTGCAGCTTTATGCTGTAAATAAAGATCAAAGAACGGACTAAAACAAAGAAAACAAGTTATCACCAAGTTTAAGAGATAGGCAAACAAGTCATCTCCAACTCAACCTTTATTATGGGATAAATATCCCCACTAGCCTAGACAGGGTCAAGTTTTCCTGCATGTGTGACATTAAAACTTTAAATGGGAGAAATAACTCTAGGCGGAAATCTGAAACAAACAAGGGCCTGGAATTACTTGGAAGTAAGTATATTATTCTAGATAATGCCATGAGGTGAACCGGCTTATCATTGTAACAGCATAAAAAAGATTGGAATGAAATGAGGTTTCTGAGGTTAGGATTTTGTGTTGTGCTTTCTTTGAGTACTGAAAGCAGCCTTACCTTGGTTGGTTAATCCCAAGGAAATCTAAGTGGAATTCCTACAATTTCTACTCTTTTTTTTTAATCATTTTCCTCTTCCTTGTTTTGTTCTTCTAAAATTGTATCTTATAATTCTTAAAAATTTCTTCAACTTAGAACCTGAATTCTCATTTTATCTGCTAAAGCTTATTTGGTGCATTACTTGTGTGTTCCTTTTCTTTTAAAGTGAGGAAGGAATGGCATGATATATGATCCTGTGATTTGTTACAGCCTGTCATAGTAGATGAGAAAGGTGCTGAAATTGAAGGTGAATGTAGTGGGTATTTGTGTGTGAAAAGCTCGTGGCCTGGTGCATTTAGAACTCTATATGGGGATCACGAAAGATATGAAACTACATACTTCAGTACATTTCCTGGTTATTATTTTAGCGGTGATGGCTGCAGCAGGTAGTTGACTGTTCTATGTGCGCTTACCATGTTAAGACATCTTTCATGGCATAATAAATTCTTAGGTCATTTATGTATTAGGATTTTAATTTCCTCATGTCTGGAAGCACAAAATTCCAAGTACCGCTAAATAATTAGGGACAATGAATTCCTCAGGGACAAGGATGGCTATTACTGGCTCACTGGAAGAGTTGATGATGTTATTAATGTCAGGTAATCTTTACAAGTTCCATTGACTGCAGTTTGAATTCCCAGAAACCACATCCTTTTCTACTTCAAGGTTCATCTAAATTTGATTCACTCTCTGCCATGCTTCTGTTGACAAGAATAAGCTTTTATTCATATTTGTTGGGTTCTTCACTGTTGAGCATTCTTGTGATTTCCTGTTTGTCATGCATATAGCGGCCATCGTATTGGAACTGCTGAAGTGGAATCAGCTCTAGTTTCACACCGGCATTGTGCTGAAGCTGCTGTAGTTGGTGTTGAGCATGAGGTATGTGTTCTTCTCGACATGTTTCCTGAGTATTTGATATGCAAAATGTCTTAGTTTTTCCTGTGGCTAAATGACTTCGAATGCATTTAGGTGAAAGGACAGGGCATATATGCATTTGTTACACTAGTTGAAGGCATCCCATACAGTGAAGATCTGCGTAGAAGTCTTATACTAACAGTGAGAAACCAGGTATGTTAGAAGAAGAAAAATTGTGGTCCATATCTTGAAGAAGTGATATTCTTGTTCTATATGCTTTTTCAGAAGTTATTGTAAATGTAGCTTGTAGTAATGTTTACGCACAGTTATCTTTGCTCAGCTTTTGGATTGGCCACTCAACATTAGTATAACTTTTGACTTGGTCGTAAGTTTTCTACCCTAATGCAGAGGTTTTGCTTCCTGTTAGTTATCTCCCTTCTGCCCTGTTTTTTTGGCTGGCAGTAAAATACCATATCATAACCCAGATATATGAATTTATCTACTTGTCTTGCTTGTCATAAAGTTAAGTTGTCAAACAAACTTGAATCTCAGAATGTACGATTATGTCTACAACCGATGTAAGAGTCAGAAACATGCATGATGTAAGTAATAGGTTTGACCAATTTGCATCCAATAGTCCTAATGCATCTGTATTGCTTTAGAAGCTTGATATCAATTCCTCACTGTAGGTACGTTTGGAACCTAGTTTCTGTGCCACATCTTGTGAGGTTATATTGCGACTTTAGTTTAGATGGTTTGACGCGAAAAGGAGGTTCTTTTATTATTTATTTATTTATTTTGCGTGTGTTCTTGGATCCCATTTTATGAATGCCTCTTGTGCTCTTAGTTTGTAGCAGTTGTCCCAAAAATTTCCATTGTTTATGATATTCAATGTCCTTCGACAAGCAATAGCTCAAGGTAGAATTTTGCTAGAAAATGAGGTGGTTAATATTGTAAGCTCCTAACGTCATGTATCAGATTGGAGCATTTGCAGCTCCCGACAAAGTACACTGGGCACCTGGCCTTCCGAAGACAAGAAGTGGAAAGATAATGAGAAGAATCTTAAGGAAAATTGCTTCTAGGCAGTTGGATGAGCTCGGGGACACAAGCACGCTTGCAGATCCAAGTGTTGTTGATCAGCTAATCAAACTTGCTGACTGCTGATTGCATGTTACCAGGAAAGAAATCTCACCTTATAAGGTAGGATTGGCTCAGTCCCATGCCAATTCAAGAGACTACGCCTATTGCAATCTTTTTTTTTTTGTTTCTCGGTCTTGAGCTCTGCTTTGCAAAGCCAATGTAGAAGCAAGTTTTATTGCCTGAAAGTGGTAAGGTGTTGGAGGGAACGGGACATATTTCGAGATTTGTATACTGCATGGCCATATTAAGCACTCAATGTGAAAGACCAAGGCCATGGAACTAATTATGGAATTGAAATAATAAAATTGGAAATTTTCATAAATGGTCACATTTATGTCACAAATTAAAGTATACACCGACCATCTCCATAAAAGGAAACCAGAAAAATGAACGGAGCAAGAGCAAGAGTTTTTCACGCCGAACTTGATGTAATCAAGAGCACAGTGCCTTCTCCAACAGTTCCTGCAACTGCCCGCTCTTGTATGCCTCTAGCAAATTGAGAAAATACTTATTAAGACATTACTGTCGCAACAGATAGTGAAAAAACTTATTTAAGACATATTATTATTCTAACAACTAAAGGAGAAGATCTAGTAACATGTTTTCCGCGAGTCAATGTACGTGTAACGATTCAAGTTTCTAGTCAATATACAGGGAACGATTCAACTTTTGTGCGATCAGAAAATTGTAAGTCCCTAATTCGTGGCAAATCCAACTTTCTCAAGCTCGTGTGATCAGTAAACTGTTGAGACCCTGATTCGTGACTAATCTTTTACAAAACTTTCTCGCGTTTTAAGCATTAAGTTCTAGACAGTTGAGACCCAAAACCGAGACAAATCTTTACAAAACTCTGATGGAATGGACAAACAAAGAGCAAGCAATGTGCGGGGACGTATTGTATTGCAGCAATAATAATTTGGTAAAATGGGAAGATTTTGTGCTTACCCACTGTAATATCGCAGCCACCAAAGAATTCCCCATCAATGTAGAGCTGAGGGAATGTTGGCCAGTTCGAATACTCCTTCAACCCCTGACGTAATATCTCATTCTCAAGAACATCAATAGTCTCAAAAGGAACATTTAGTGACTTCAACATCTGTACGACGGTGCTGGAAAACCCACACTGTGGAAATTCTGCGGTTCCCTTCATGAACAGAAGGACTTTTTGTGATGCGACGACCTTATCTAAGGTCGTCCTCAGTTCAGGGGTTAGAGCTGCACACAAAAACATCAAAGTCTGCATCAAAATATGGACAAACAAGTGACTTGGAGTACCAAAAATATCTCCCTACTGACGAAACGACCTGAATTCGCAGGAGAATGATAGTAATACTAATAAATCAGGGAGTATTAAGAAATGTAACGACTGGTGCCAGACTGTGATGTTTAGATTCATCATTAGTCAGCACTGCTACTGAATAATAATAAATAAATAAATAAACAGGGATGAAAAGACTATAACTAATCATTCTAATTAGTGATTAAATTCACCACCTACCGGACAAGCACCGAAATGATCTGAATTTTTTTGAGCGAAGTCCATTTAAAAGAGCGGTGCTGCGGCGAAGCGTGACGCGGCAATTAATTTTGCCTGTGATAGTGGGACCGAGGCAGTTAGAAACAGTTTTTCCGCTGCCTATGGCCGGCAGTCTTCCAGTGATTCTAGTGGAGGTGAAGACCACCGAAGGAGAAGCCCTCCTCAATGGTGAATAAGAGGCTAGCTCCATCTCCGACCACCCAGATGACCCTAGTCTTAATATTCGGATTCGATACTATAAAACCAATGCTCCCCTTCCGGCTGACCTTAGGGGTTCACGTCATCGCCTATTAGCAGCGGTAAAATATCTTTGGGAGTTGGGACAAGAGGGTAATTAGAAATGGATGCGAGAAACTATTTAATATTTGGGTGGTAGTATAATGTTCCACTGGGCCACGCCGTGCACAAGTCTAATCCAATTCAATTTCTTTTCATTTTTTAAGATAACGGCCTCCCCAGAACTTTGTTTTGGCACAATCGGTGCAATTGGTCTTTTGGGTTTCCCAAAAATTGATGTACATGACTTGCCGACATGGTTGTATTTAGGAAATTTTAGATAAAAACTCTTCCATTCATGATAAAGAAAAGTATAATATATATATATATATATATATATATATATATATAGACTTAATATAACAAACAACCGATGGAGCTATTAATTACAAGTTTCATGTCCTGTCTGGAAAACAAGGGTTTGAATTAGGCTATTAGGTTGGGGTTAGGGAAGGATTAGGGGATGGGAATCAGGGGCTTCATGCCCTTCCCGACAAAACATGAATCAAACCTGACTACTGGATTTAGGGGTAGAAAGGGATTAAGGAAGAGGATTGGGGGCTTCATGCTTTGTCTGACAAATCAAGGTTCGAACTTTGCTAACATATTAAGTTTGGGGGTAGGAAGGAATTATGAGTGGGGGGGAAGAAACAATATATATATGTGTGTGTATAGACTTAATACTCCTAAACAAAATTTAAGATTATATTAGCATATATTAAATCATATACAATATAAGGTGGGAGGGATAATAATTAGAAATTCTTGGGTTCAAACCTTCCAACTTACCAAAAAAAAAGTATAAAAAATATATATTAACTTAGTATAACAAATATTCATTTGGACTCTTAATTAAGGGCTTTATGCCCAGGATTCGAACCAAACTGTCAGATATGGGGGTAGGGAGGAAATAGGGAAGGAGGATCAGGGGCCTCATGCCAATTTCGCAAATTCAGGTTCAAATTGACGGCTAGATTTAGGGGTAAGGAGGGATTAAGGGAGGGGACTAAGGGCTTTGTGGCCCACTTGACAAACCAGGGCTCGAACTTGGTTGCCAGGTATGGGAGTATGGACGGATCAGGGATGAGGGGAAGAAACCAAAAAAAAATTATAAACTTAATATACCTAAACAAAATTCAAAATAATATTAATGTATATGTTAAATCATATACAATATACAATAATCTGATAACCACACTAATATCTCAATTGTAGTTAGCCCCTAGATCCTATAGGACTTAACAAGCGAAAACAACCTGGCAATCATTTGAGCCACAATATGTGGTCCAGTGGTCATCACCCTCTTTGGTGGTGCTGGAGGTCAGGGGTTCAACCCCTGCCTCCCTCAAATTTGCCACAATATGTGACTGGTCTTAGTTGACCATCTCCCCTTGCCCCTTTCCCCTAGATTATGCTAGTTTAGGTTATAGGACATCTATCGTTGCAGACAAAAAAAAAAAAAAATCATTTGAGCCTGCACCGATCCTTTGAGCTCGTTAGTTGGGCTTCAAAGTGACCAATCGTAGCCTCATTAAAAAACTTGACTGACCAATCGCAATTATCCCGCCCAAAGTTCATGCGATCAATCTTGGCTCATTATTCAAAATGGGCTTACAGCCAATATGGGGCTGCAAAATTTTGTAAAAAATATTTCTAGCTTTTAATGTGTTTATTTATGGTAGTTCAAATATTTCTAGTTTTACCAAAGAGACTTTAATCTAGTTGTTGAGCTTGAGGGAGGTGGTTTGGGTGATAAGATAGAAAAAATTATAAATAAGAGGTTCTAAATTGAAAACTGCTCACTTTTAAAACAAATAATAATAAAAAAGTTATTTAAATTGATAGTTTAGACTTATGAATTAAAAATTTGAAATTCAATCCCCTCTTCTCCCTCACCGTTTCTTAAATTTTACCCCTATCCTTCTAGATTATTTTGTTCTTTTAAATAGTAGGGGTATCATTCGAGTCTATGTATAAAGTTCATACTTAACTCACAAAGAAATTAGGGGTTTCGCATTTAATTCAACCTTGAACTAAACTCACAATAATCCAGAATTATATATTATGTGCATATAATATTTACTTCATTTCATCACTATATATAAATTATTATGTGTGTAATAATACATCTAATTAAAAAATAATATACATCATTATAAATAAAACTATATACTTGATTATTTGGCTCAAGTATCAATTGAGCTAAGTCTTATTAAATCTAAACTCAGCTCACAATTTAATTAGATCTTATTTGAGACCAAAGTTTAATCTGGCCCAACGATATATGAGGCTCGGTGTTAACTTTTTTTGGCTGATCGAACAATATTCTAGCTGTTTTGGTCTCATTCAATTGACAATCCTAATATATAGTTATAGAAATGAAGAGAAACAAAATAAAAGTAAAATAATTTATAATAAATTAAATATAAGTGCATTAAAATAAATATTAACAAATATAACTATTTTACAATTTTTTAGCAATATAAAATAAACAATTATAAAAAACAAAAATTATTTGAATTTGATGTTCATGTCTACCATCTTCTATCCCTTTCAAAAACCTAATGCACCAGACTATGTCTCGCATAATTAGGATTTCTCACATAATAAATTACGTTATGTTGTCCAATTAAATATACTCGTTTTCTTTTATCTATGGCAACAAGCCAAATATTTATTTTGTTTCATTTATATTAGAAAAGGATAAAAGGGAAAACATAAGCTTTATCAAACAGTAGCAAATGTACTCCTGGGAGATTTGAAATCCAGTGTTCGAGGAGTCAAGAATTTGCTGGGAAATCCGGAATGAAGAAGAGGCAGATCCAAATAAGCTTTATACGGCACGAAAATGAATGCAGGAGGTAAGCTCGATCAATACATTCGAGTTTCCCTTCTGACGTCTTGCTAAAACTTTGGTGGTTGGTTTTAGGTTGCTTCTATGGTGGAAAGTCGGATCAATTATGCACCGTAGGCAGAACTATTGCTAAGATGACAGCTCAGCATAGGCATCTTAGTCTATTTGTTTGGGGCCAAAGGTAACCGGCAAAGTTTATATTAACTGAAGTTAGGCCTGCTGGCGACTCGAGCTGCTCGCGAAACTCAGCTCGAGCTTGTGTTGACCGAGCTCGAGCCATTCGTTAAGACAAACGAGGCGAGCTCAAGCCTTCGTTTCTTAGGCTCGATAGCTCGACGAGCTGCTCGTTGGGCTCGAGTAAATGTGAAATTATAAAAATACCCCTGAATCAATTAAGATTTACAATTTCTCTGCTCACTCCTTCGATTAGGCTACCTAATTTTTCTCCTTCCTTCGATTAGGTTAACTTCTCTGCTCACTCCTTCCTCACTTCCTTCGATCGATCTTCTTCCTCCGCCGACCGACTGTCCCAGCTGCCAAACTCCCAAGTCCCACCTCCATGACTTCTCGTAGCTCCTCGGCAACCTCCAAGCTTTCTCTGCCGAGTGCCGACTGTCCCGAGTCCCAAGTCCCACTTCCGCCACCGCCATCTCTGCTAGCTCCACCTCCACCACTGCCGGCAGCTCCTCAGCAACCTCCAAGCTTTCTCTGCCGAGTGCCGACTATCCCAAGTCCCAACTCCCAACTCCCAAGTCCCAAACTCCCAATTCCCACTTCCGCTACTGCCATCGCTGCTACTGCTAGCTCCATCTCCATCACTTCTGCCAGCGCCACTTCAGCAACCTCCAAGCTGCGCAAGAATCTGAGTTTCTTTGCTTTCCCACTTCAGCAACCTCCAAGCCGTGCAAGAAGCTCTACTCTAGCACTTTACTTTCCCTCTTTTCTCACACGAGGCTGACTGACGGCCTTTCCGAACCCAACCAGCTTTCTGGCGCATTCCCATCTCAGGGCTTTGTCTAAACTTTTCCAGCGGCACAAGTCTGCAACCCACTGAGCCCATCTCCACCACTCCCTACCTTGTCCAACATCCTCAAATCAATCCACTAGATTTTCTTCCTAGATTTTGCAGGTATGT
Source organism: Coffea arabica (assembly GCF_036785885.1). NCBI lineage: Eukaryota > Viridiplantae > Streptophyta > Magnoliopsida > Gentianales > Rubiaceae > Coffea > Coffea arabica. Next base: position 1,390,631 of record NC_092323.1, on the reverse strand, counting down.
ACTCAGGTTCTTTTTCTTTTCCTTTTCATTTTTTGTTTGGAATCTGGAAGGTGATCCACATTGGAATCTGAATTTCTGCACTTGTTTCTCTACCATGAGCTCTGGCACTTATGATTTCTATATATGAAGCGTTAGCACCAGTTTGGCAAAGTGAAAAGAGACTCCCATTTAAAAGCCTGATCAAACACGCTCACTGAAAATATGAATAGGAACAAGTGCTAGAGCTCTTTGTGAAAGTGTTTTGATAATAATTATGCCTAGATTGGCACTAAATTTGTGATGTCCCGTGTTTTGCTAATAATAATGCTTAAATTGTATATTTTTTTGGATTCTAAAAATAAAGGACGAATATCATAGTTGCATAATTGTTTGTTATCAATTCTTCAGAGAAGATTAATGTTTGGAATAGCTTGATAAGTTCCACAGCTTACCATGGTGTTATATTCTATTAATTCATTTATGCAGATCCCTAAAAAGAGCAAAATATTGAGTTTAAAAACTTTTTTGAGGGCAAAATGAAATGAAGATATATTAATAAGAAAAGTTGATTTGTCAAATTAGCTAAAATTCGTTTGACATACTAGTGAGACAGTGCTAAGAGGCTTGATATTTCTCTAGATCTTGTAGTAACTATGGGACAATGGCATTTAAGGAGACATACAGATAAATTACTTAAAAATCTAGTGAAGAAAAATTCCAAAATGAGGGAACAAGGCAGTCAGGAAGCCTTCCGTCATTTAACCCCAAGGGACTAGGTCAGGTTTCGTGTATTCTTGCTACTATGGGACTTGTATGTGTGGGTGAAAACTATCTCTACCTTCATTCAATTATAGTAAACATGATTTTATGGTTTTTTACTTGTTTCTTTGGGGGTGAAAACTGTGTTGACAGTGCAAGCTACTTATTATTATTCCATGGTCATGTGTTCTTGTCATTATGAGACTTGATATCCTCTTGTTTCTTGAAAATAATTACTACTACTAACTTGTTTCCTAGTAATAGTAATATGTTTTTGGAATTAAAGAATGCTGCTTATGTCCTTTTTTTTTCTTTTGGTATAGTTAAAAAAAATTGAGAATATAAAATGGATACGTCTAACCAAGAGCAGTCTTCACCAATTATTAGATCAGTTGGTGATTCCGCTAGTCCGGTGAATATCACTGACAAGGGTATTGCTGTTAACATTGACGAAGAGTTGGAATTCTCTCTTGGTGATGAAGAATTAGGAAGTGAAGATGAAGCATTAGAAGGTGATACGCATACAATCACTGAAACAGTTGTGGAAGAAGCTGCTGCGGATGATGGCTTGGATGCTTTTCGAAAAAAAAAAGGATAAAAAAATCAGTAGCATGGGATGACTTCAAAGATGTTGAAGTTAGCCATCAAAAAACTCTTATGTCGGAGTGTATTCATTGTCATGCAAAGTTCAAGAAGACGAAAACCAGTACAACTTCAAGTTTGTTAAGGCATAGGAAGTCATGTGCTATCCGATTGCAAAAACTCAAAAAAGCAACACAACAAATAAAGATCAATTTCCCATCTTCTGATTCTGTCGAAGCTTCTCAAACCTACCTTCACTTCGGAGGTTTGATATGACAGCCACGAGAGAAGCTACTGCTGAATGGATGCTTATGCATGAGCATCCATTTTCAATTGTGGAGGAAGAAGGCTTCAATTTGATGCAAAAAAGAGGGATGCCCGAATGGCAAAGAATCAATCGGACTATGAACAAAAATGACTACACATCAGTTTATGAAAGAGAGAAGACAAAATTGAAAAAGCAATTAAAGAAAGTCAAGAAAATCAGCTTGACTACAGATTTTTGGAAATCCAAGAACCAAAAAAATGAGTATATAGTTATAACCGGGCATTGGATTGATAGTAACTGGAGATTGCAGAAACGGGTTCTCAACTTTGTGCACGTTCTTCCTCCACATCGGAGCATCCAAATTGCGGATGCTATTTTCAAATGTTTAACGGATTGGCGAATTGTGAGCAAGGTTTATACAATCTCAGTCGATAATGCCTCAAATAATGACAGTGCACTGAGATGTTTGAAGGATACTTTCTCCCAAAACAAGTGTCTATTAGCAAAAGAAAAGTTGTTTCATGTGAGATGTTGTGCTCATATACTGAATTTGATGGTTCAAGACGGACTCAGCAAATCAAGGAAATAATTGACACAATCAGGGACAGTGTGGAGTTTATCAATAAGACAGATGAAATATACTTGCAATTTGCTGAAATTGTACACCAACTGCAGTTGCCAGAAAAAATGCTAATTTATGATTGCAAAACAAGGTGGAATTCTACTTATGAGATGCTGACTTGTGCACTGAAGTTTCAAGATATTTTTCCAAGATACAGAGATAGAGAGCCAAATTATGATTTCTGTCCAACCACAGAAGATTGGAAAAAGGTTTCAAAAGTGTGCAATATTTTAAAAGCTTTTTGGACAGCAACTCATGTGATATCTGGTAGTGATTATCCGACAGCAACTTTGTATCTAAATGAAGTTTGTTGGATAAAAGTACTACTAGATAGTAAGGTTGATGATGAAAATAGCTTTGTCCGGTCAATGGTGCAAAAGATGAAGCTAAAATTTGATAAGTACTGGGGAGAATGTAATTTGTTAATATCTATAGCAGCTATTTTGGATCCCAGATGCAAGATGAGAGTCATAAACTATTGCTTTCCATTGCTTTATCCTCCACATGAAGTGCAAAGCAATATAGGCAAGGTTCGACAAGCCTTGTATGACCTATATGATAAATATGTGGAGATACATGTTTCAAGCCAAAGTGGATCATCTTCTCAACTACTAATCGGCAATGATCACCCAACCAAGAGCAGCAGTAGTGCATCTTCATCAGTGTCTCATGTTTCAGGTATGAGTGAATTTCTTACCCATATTGCTACCATTGAGAGTGTTCAACCCGTCAATAATGAGTTGGATACCTACTTTGAAGATGGTCTCTTCACAGCTGCAGATGATTCAACGGTAGACATTGTGAATTTGGATGCCTTGAAGTGGTGAAAAGACACAATAAAATACAAGATTCTTCCCAAGATAGCTGCTGAAATTTTAGCCATTCTAATAAGCACTGTGGCTTCAGAAGTTACATTTAGTGCTGGAACCAGAGTAATCGACTCTTACCGTGCTTCCTTGGCTCCAGAACTGTAGAAATGTTGATGTGTGTTAGAGATTGGTGTCGTAAGCTACATGGAGTGAAGAAAAAGGAAAAGATAACAAAAAAAACAAAATTATCACGCATAATATTTAAATTCGGCCTTACTATTTCTTAATTTCTTTTTTTTTTTTCAGAAATTGAAGGATAGACAAGAGATTGTGTTGCCTATTTCTTGACTTCGGAGATGTTTGAGGTAATTCACCTTTAATTTCCTATTTAGAGTTTTGTCCAATTGTAACTCATGGTATTAAGACCTCAATGCTTTTAATTTTGAAGTTACATCAATTTTTCTGAAGTTGTTAGAATGCTGGATTTGATCTCCGTGTAATCAAATTTGTACTTGTTCAGGATATGAGGTTGTTGGTCGACAAATCCAAACAAATGAGCTGCTTGTGATATAGATTATCATAGTGCGACCTTGTGCAAATTTGGGTGTATGGCTGCTAGTTACTATTTTGTATCCAATGTAGACAAGATTGTTGATGGTTTATTTCATGCTTAATACTTTTTAGTTACCTTGGCAATCATACTGTGTGACGAGATATGAGTTCTCTGTTATTAGTGGATGCATTGCTGGTACTGAACTATATTTAGTACTAATAAAGGGAAGAACGTTAGAGTGAATGTTTTACTTCTATATGTAGAACACATAAACACTCTTTTTCTCTGGCTGGGAAGAGAATTTGAAATGATATTAGTTAGGATGCGTTGTCTTGTATCCATTAGTGGAGGTTTGTAATGGAATCATGTACTGGCTTGGGTCACTTGGGTGCCTCTGCCATGTTGCTGTGTTGTATCAGTAAGGGTCAGCTTGTATTTGTTAGCAGACTTGTCATATGGAGCAATTTGGATAAGATTTTTATTATTGAATGTTGGATTACCTTTTATTGGTGGGTTTCTGCTACTTGTTTGATGACAGGTGTCAAATTGAATAACTCATATTTGTTGGTATCATGAGACTAATTATTAAAAGCTCTTATATTATATAGTTTGATTAGCATGCTTGTCAGTTTGCTTTTCTCTTTTAATGTGATTATACTCATGAAACTTCAGGATATTTGTTGGATATGAGTTGTATGAGTTGACAAGACTGGCACAATGACATCTGATGATATGGTATGAAAATTAGAAGCTTGAAAATTCGTATTTGGCATTTGCATTTTTGCCAAATCATTTTTCTTATGACTTTTTTAATCTTTAGGAATTTTCTAGAGTTGGTGGACTAACTGATCGTGAGGAATTAGAAACAGAAATGAGTAAAGTTCCAGGACGCACTCAGGAAATTCTCGCTTCATGTCATGCCTTGGTTTTTGTGGACAACAAGCTGGTATTATTTAGACTTCTTATGGACATTTGGATAATTTGTACTAGTGGATATTTATGGACATTTGGATAATTTGTATTAGTGGACATTTGGACATTTATGATTGTATTAGTGCATAATTTGTAGGCCTCAAGATCAAGAATATGTGAAAAATTATTGTTATCATGCTCAAATTTTGTCAAAAATATGCGGACAAAAATGCTGTTTTCTTGCTTAAATTTCCAGAAAATCGAGTTGTTTTCGAGTTCGAACTCGAGCTCCTAACGAGCTAGAAATCGAGCTGACTTCGAGCTTCATGCGAGTCAGAAAATCGAGCGAAATTCGAGCTGCTCGCGAGCCAGAATTCGAGCTAAGCTCGCGAGCCATAAGCGAGTTGATCTTGAGTTTTCCTTTTCCTACATCGAGCCGAGCTCGAGCTTCATTTTTCGAGCTCGAGCTCGCGTATAAATAAGTGTGACTCGACTCGATAAATTCAAAACTCGATTCGACTTGGCTTGTTTGCACTCCTATTTGTGTAGATCATTTTTTTTTTTGTGAAAATTCATGAAATATGCGATGCAATCCCCAAACCATGAGTAATTTTTTTTAACTTAATGTTATAAGAGCATGCAAAATGAATTAATGATCAATTGTAAGTAAAGAAAAAGAAAAGTCAATGAATGATTGGTACTTAATATTATGTTAGTGCATAAGACACATTCTAGGTCTCTCTTTCTCTTACTCCCTCTCCCCCTCCCCCTCTTAATCTTTATATATATTTTTCAATATTAATAAGATTACCAAGGAAAAGAGATTAATACTTGCCACTCTATATTTTTTATTATTCAAAGAGGAGAGTATTTTCTTCTAAAATTTATGATTATTTTATCTACAATCTCAATTCTAGTTTCTTGGAGTACTATGTTAATTAGGTTTATGATTACTCATCTACAAATTCGATATTAATTTAAAAGTCACCATGTACGTATGAGATTACTTATCTAATTGCTAAATTTAAATTAAAATCTACTAGGTCAATTATGTCACAATTCTAGTTTCTTGAAGTACCGTGTTAATTATGTTTCTAATAAATCATCTATAATTTTGATTCTAATTAAAAAGCTACTATCTATTCAACATATAAAGTTAGAGAGATCGCAGTTAGTGTAAACATTTTTATGTCATTTTTCAAACTTTCTATTTTATCTTTAAAGAAAAACTAATTGTTGCTATGACTACTTAATCACATTTTACCAATATAACTACTGTAACTACTCTAAAGAATGTTTGTGTTTTAAATAATGTGTTGGGTCTCACCTCTTTACTTTATCGTCAAGTGCATTGTTTGGATATGTATATTAATTTGAATACGAGATTGTAATTGACATTTATCTAGATATCGTTGCTTGTTTGTTTCAATGGATTTACTCTCATTAGATAATCCTTATCACAACAAAATCTTTTAATTCAGCACTTACTTTTAAGAGTAAATTTTGATTTTTACTATAATTGGGTATCCTTATCATTAGATAATGTTAATATTTAAAAATTCTCAAATTTTGACACTATTTTACTAGTTAATTTTGTGATTTACAGTTTGTCATGTCTAGTACAACTAGTTGCGGAGTTAGAACTTAAGTTGGTAACTATCTAGTTATTTGAACTTATTTCAATAGTTCAAACGTTCAATCTCTGAAACTTTTGTATTATGTGATTTATATTTATGATTATTTTATCTATAATCTCAATTATAGTTTCTTGGTGTACTATGTTAATTATATTTATAATTACTCATCTACAAATTTGATATCGATTTGAAAGTCACCATGTTGCGTATAAGATTACTTATCTAATTTCTAAATTTAAATTAAAATTTACCACGTCAATTATGTCACGATTCTGGTTTTTTTTTGTAACACTATGTTAATTATGTTTCTAATTATTCATCTATAATTTTGATTCCAGTTAAAAAGCCACTATCTATGCAATATAAAAAGTTAGAGGGATCGCAGTTAGTGTAAGCTTTTTAATGTCATTTTCTAAACTTTCAATTTTATCCTTAGGGAAAACCTTTTAATTTTTGCTCTAATTACCTAATCACATTTTGCCAATATAACTACCCTAAGTATTGTAATTACCAAATTACTATAACCTTATAAACCAAGATTCTTCAATAAATTTATAATAAATTTATTTTTGTAAAAATAAAATTATATAAAATTAATTTCTTTTAATTATTTATGCATATAATTACTCATTTACGTCAACTAATAATTAAATTTAAACAGTTGTCGCGCCCCATTTTTTACAAGAAAAATAAATATAAAGGTGATTTATAAAAGATGTGATCTTATTTAAAAATAAGTGACAGGGGGACCTAGAATGGGACTTAAAAAAATGCGACAATTTGGGTCCAAAATTTAGTCTAAAAGGGTTTTCAAGAAAAAATAGGAGTCGCCACTTGGTATGGAGTTTTTGTGTACCAAGTCACCCAAAAAAATATTTTTGACAAAAATAAAATAAATCAAAACCCTTTTTGACAACTCCAGGTCTTTGAAAACAAGAGAAAATATGTTCGGGAGTCACGGTTGAAGAAAGGGAAGGCAAAGGTTTAATTGACTCAAACCTAAGGCACCCTTTCAACCTAGTCTAAGCTAGTTGCGAGGTTTAGTCAAAATTTTTTCTAATCTAACCCTTAACTTTATCATATTTGAATGTTTTCTACATGAATGCAAATCTAAATTTATAAAATATCGAAAGGGACAAAATGTTCATTCAAGGGTTTAATTGAACCAATCACATTTATTGCGAAGGCCAAAATGAATCCTCGAAGGTGTCACGAGGATGCAAATGATGAAAAAGAAAATAAAATAAAAGAAAAGAAATTAAATTATATACATATATATAAGTGATCAAAGAAAAAGGAAATGCAACATAAAGGGTACGGGAGGCAGAAAAAAACTTGTGACATAATTTTCTTATACATGGATTAATAGGGTATTTAAACTAAAAAGTTATAATCACCCATTTCCCATGTTTGAAAAATAATTATCCTAAAATGAACAAGCAAATGAACTAATTTAAATGAGATGTAACTCTAAATGACATGATTAGCACCTATAGAGGGTAGGGGATAATATAGTAGGGAATATCATACGAATGACAAAAGATCCTAAAAATGAAAATATGCATGAAAATGTAGTGAATAACACACAAAGATGAATCTAGCGCAAGATGACCTAAAGGGTCTAGCGTTGGACTAGCCCATTTCTAAAAATCCTTACTAGCGTTGGACTAGCAAGTAAATAGAGGGAAAAGCCACAACTAGCGTTGGACTAGTGTGGTGACGTCATGCATTAACAATTCATAGTGAAACAAATAAAACATAAATTAAAACAAATAAACACGTAAGAACACGTAGCACATAACACGTAAACATAATATTTAGATGCCAAAATCCTAAGAAAAGCGGATAAAACACATAACACATAAGCCACATAAACACGCAACCTATCTATTACATCGGGGAATCTAACTACAATCTAAAATGGGAAAAATATGACAAAATAAAATTAGTTATCCTATCTATTACATTTTGAGGTATTTAAATGTCTCTCGAATCATTATAAAAATTAACTAAACAAATATAATATAAGAAAATTTAAATGAACATTTAAATGCAATAAATAAAACATATAAAAATATATAAACACATAGGAGCACGTAATTGACATTGAAATAATAAAAATAGGGGTACCTCCCGTTTGAAATGGTGACTAAATGGAGTCAAATTGTCTTATTTATACTCACAATGAACAAAAGAATCATGGCACCACTTTAATTGAAGAAAATAATAATGTTAAAATACTAAATTCACATTAACATGTCAAACGCAAAGAAATTTAAGAAACATCTAAAAATTGCAAGTTAAATATATTCAAAAGTAACATAATTAGCTATTAAAGAAAAGAAACAATCACAATAAAAAGAGTCAAAATTCACTAGGGACTGGATTGCAAAAATTGAAAAAACTTTTGGGGACACAATTTATATTTTTCCAAAGTTCAGAGGTCAAAATTAAATAAAAGATAAAATTCAGGGACCAAAGTACAATTACTATAAGGACCTACATGAAAGAAATTTAAAATGTTTTGGGCCACAGTAAAACTACTCTAAAGATCAGGGGTTAAAGTGCAAGTTCGTTTCTGATTTGGGCAAGAAAAGGGCATCGGGCCTCCCTTTTTATTTTACCTGGGCCGAACCTACCTAAACCCAACTGAAAGCCCAAACCAAAACACACAGGCCAGCCCGTCTTTTATTACTCAAACCCAGCCAAAAAATACATAGGCTCCAACCTCCTAACCCAACCGAAACCCAAAAGAAAAATAAACCAAAGCCCATCCCCCAAAACCTAACAAAATAACCACAAACCTACCTAAAAAACTCATCTTAGCCCAAACCCCTTTTTTCTTTCTTTCTTTCTTTCCTTCTTTTCTTTTCTTCCTCTACTTCCAGCCGTTTCTTTTTTCTTCTTCTTCGGCCAGCTGAAGAAGCTTCAGCCGGCGGCCATGGCGGCCGGCGGCGGCGGCGGTCGCCGGCGACCTCTCCGGTCACCAAAAATTTCTCAAAATACACCTCCCCACTCCATTTTTCGCGTAGATTCCATTTCTGGAGTTAGTTTTTACGAAAAATGAGCCGAAAGTGGTCAAAATGCCAAGATATCAGTTCAGTTTTTATTTTTTTAAAACCCTCACATCTTCACCAAAAATCATAAAAATTATGCCAAAACCCTCTTGATAACTTCTACAATACAACTATAATCTTAGTTTGACAAGTAAACAACAACAAAAGGATGCATTAAATCAAAACAGCCCCAAAAATGAAGAAAATTATTCTAATGCTTTTAAGGCTCAAAAACTCCCAAAATTTTGGATAACCAAGCATTTTCAGATCTTTGCTAGCTAATGGTCTTCCATTTAAGCAAAACATACACGCCAAATTCACTTCTTTGATTCATTTTTTCATTTAGACATTTTTTCAAACATTTGGCATGCATTCACAGCACCGTTTCTTTTTTTCTAATTTTGTTCAGTGACCCATCCCAAAATTTCATCCATACAACACCAACAAAAACCAGCAAAAATAAGCAATAAAAAAGGTAACCACGCATACATTCAATCTAGTTAATTAAAAAAAGAAAAGCTGGAAAAAAGGGAGATAAATACCTCAATGAAGAGTTTGGTCCCTTTGCCAAGATTTTTTATGAAATTGCCAAGCTCCAATCCAACCGATTGCTGCCTTGTTGTGTGCAAATATGTTGGAAAAAATTTGGGAGAGAGGAGAGCCGAGAGGGAGAGAGGAGTTTTTCTCTTTTTTTTTTCCTTCTTCTTTTCGGTCCAGCCCAGAGAGAGCCGAGAGCCTCTTTTTTTTTTGTGTCTTTTTTTCCTCTTCCTCCACCTTCAGCCGTTTCTTTTTCCTTCTTCTTCGGCCAGCTGAGGCAGCTTCAGCTGGCGGCCATGGCGACCGCCGGCGGCGGCGGTCGTCAAAATACACCCCCTCACTCGATTTTTCGCGTAGATTCCATTTTCGGGCTTAGTTTTAACAAAAATTGGCCCTAAAGTGGCCAAAAAGCCAAGAAATCAGTCCAGTTTTTATTTTCTTAAAACCTTTAAACCCCCACCAAAAATCATAAAAAATATATTACAATACTCCTTATAATCTCTACATTACAACTATAATCTTAGCTAACCAGAAAACAACAACAAAAGACTACATTAAGGTAAAACAGTCCCTAAAATTCTTTTTGGCATTTTTTCAAACAATTAACATGCATTCACAAGAAACCTTTCCTTTTCCTAAATCTGGTTCATGCCATTTCCCAATTTTTTAACAATACAACAACAACAAGGAAACCAGCAAAAGCAAAAGAAAATTAAACAATGAAGCATGGCCTTAATGTGCTAAACAAAACTAAAATTACCTCAATGTAGGTGTGTGTGAGATTGAGAGGGGAAAGAGAAAGGAGAACCGAGAGATTGAGGGGGATTTTTCTTCTTCTTCTTGTGTGTTTTCTGTTTCTTTCCTCTGCCCAGGTCCGAGAGAGGGAGAGAGTGAGCCGTGTGCAAAGTGAGGGAGTGTTTTCTTCTTTTTGTTCTGTGAGGGAGAGAGCCGAGAAGGATGGAGATTTTCTTTTTTTCTTTTTGGCTTCCCTGTTGTGTCCTCAGGGAGAGAGCCGAGAGAGGAGATTGAGGAAGTAAAAGGTGGGGAGTTTTGTGTGTTGGATTGCCCAAAATGATGGTTTCTTAGCTAATGAAAAGAAAGGTGCCTGGCAATTGAGTGTGGAATGGGTTAATAGTTGTTTTGGTAGGGAAAATGATGAAATGATTTTTGATTTCTTGATTTTTCTCTTTTGTTTTGTTGTTTTTTTTTCTTTTCCAAAAACAAATCTACAAAAATGAGAAAAATACACATTAAAATGTAAGAAAATAAATAATTCATTAAATAGAAAAAATTCAAGAAAATATTAAAAATTGACAAAAATTTGGTGTCTACAACAGTCATAACTCTTCATCAGGTAAGCATTTATAGTTTAAAATTGGAGTACACATGGCTTCATTTCCACATATCTCCAAGGATTATTGCATTTGACCAATTTGGCCTGGGGAGCTGCTCCCTGGTTGATGCCAATTTTTGGGTGCAAATGAGTGCTCATGAGTTGTTGAGAGACTTACATTTTATTTTTCCTAGAAATACAATGGGACCCATAATCAACCCCGGTATCCAGTAGTTCATTTAATAGCTGCATCCTGCCCGGCCCCACAATAATGTCTTGGCCAAATTTCCTTTGCTCTTCCCACCATGCACAGATGAGTTAGCTTTCCACCATAGATGAAACCGTTGCTTTTACCTTCCCAGGTCAGCATCTTGTAAAGAAGCCTTATGAAAATGCTAGCTTGGTAAGGATACCAACTACTCTCAATCGTTTCGCCGACCATCGCTGAGCAGCTCGTTATTCTAACTCAACATTAAAGCGGGGTCTTCCACTTTTCTTCAAAGGTCCAAGGGGTCGGTTCTATAAACGACAGCAGTGGTGCGAGAAGTTAACGGGCGGACGTGCTGCAACCTAGGGATCACCAGGCTGTGATATCTGCTTCGAAAATATCTTTTAGAGGGTTCCCTCTTGAATGGGAACAAGGCCTGATTGGAAGCTGAAATCCAATTTTTTTTTCCTCGATTCAGTTCCATCTTTTATTCATCTCTCCCTAAGCTAAAAGTAAAAACTTATAGCTTCACTAGCTGCACTAGTTGAATTTTGGGTTTAAGTTAGTATTTAATGAGCCCATACAAAAGAAGGAAATATCCCTATTTTTTTCCTCTAAATGCCATCATTACATCCCTAGGCTGAAATGGTAAACCAATGATTCTAAGTCCTTCGAAGGGGTCCAGGCAGACGCAACCTAGTTTTTGATAGGAATGTCAATCGAGGTTGTTTTGAGAAGTCCAAACGTTAAGTGACACAATAAAGGGCCTGTTTGGCAAATGAGTTTTATGTCAAGTTCAACTCCTACCAGTTTTTTTTAACAATTTTAAATATAGTAATATCAAAAAAATTCTCAAAATTTTTAAATTATTCACTTTAAAATACCCAAAACACATAAAATTTGTTTCTTTCCTCCTTTCTTCTTCCATCTCAAGCCACCACCACCTCCGCCGCCAGTTCTGGCCACAACTTTTTTTTTTCTTTCTCTTATTCCTCTCTCTCACCTCCTCCTCCCCTTCTCCTTCATTTCTCCTTCCCCTTCTGCCCGATTTGGTCGCGACCAAGTCAAAACCACGATCTGGTGAGGGGGAGGGAGAGAGAAAGAGGGAAGGGAAGGGGAAGGGAGAAGAGGGGAGAGAAAAAACAAAAAAAAAAGTTGTTTCTATTGCTGTAACTTTCGACCGGGGAGAAAGAGTTGGCAGGAGATGGAGGGGGAAGGGGGAGAGGCAGAGGGAAAAGAGGGGGAGAGAAAAAGTAAAAAAAAAATTTGTTTCTGTTGTTGCAACATTCGACGGGTGAGGGGTAGGGGGAGGAAAAGGGGAGAGGGAGAAGAGAGGAAGAGAAAAAGAAAAAAAAATTGTTTCTGCTAATGGAACTTTCGGCCGGGGGAGGGAAAGTGGCGAGGGAGGGGGAGGGGGAAGGGTGAAGAAGAAGAGAGGAAGAAAAGAAAAAAGAAAGAAAGAAAGAAAATAAAAAAAGAAAAAGAAAGAAAGAACAAAAGTTTATATTTTAAAAATTTTTCCTACAACTTCTAAGTTAATTTACAATAAAATTTTAGGCAAACACCTAAGAAATTCATCTCCTCAATGGGGCCAAAGTAGAGCTTTCGAATTAGAATTTCGAGTCTATTACGTGGCCTCGTTTGATAATCTAATTTAGTAATTAAACTTAATGAGTTCAGATTTTAACATGTTTAAACGCATCTGATGACTAAAATTAGAATATCTGATTAATTAAGCGGCACTGAATTTCTTGGACAAAACTTGCTCAAAAAATAAGTAATAATCTATTCATTTATCAATTAATGTAATATATGCTCAAATATATCAAATGTAGTACTTAAAAATTCAAACTTAATGAATTTAGATTTCAAATTTCAAATTTATCAAACACACTCGACTCATACTCAACTCATAAAGATATTAGAGTATGCATATAGTATTTATTTTATTTTACCATTATATATAAATTATACGGATGTATGCAATAATAAATATAATTATTAAAAATATGCATCATTATTAATAAAAAATATATACTTATATACTTAATTATATCGGAATAAGCCTCATTAAATCCAAATTTAGCTCATAATTTAATCAAATCTCAAATTTGAAGCTCAAACTCTGCCCAATCCAATAATATACAAGGTTGATTAGACAAACTTGGGTTGGTCTGGCCCTATCAACAGTCAGCGCTTATGGGGTATAGCCAAGGTTTTAATTTTTTGGTCAGCGAAGTAGTAGTAATGATGGCTATTAGGGGGTTTTACTTTTGGGATAATTTCAGAAACCTTCTCCGACATTTCTCATAATATCACTCAATTCTTTTAAAATTTTTAAAACCTCACTTACCTCCCTTAAATTGACATTTACTGTAACATTTTAGTCCATTTGGAGGAAATGCAAGAAAGATAAAACTTTCATTCCAGTACTACCCTTATATTATCCTACTTATAAAGTTTACAACAACTATAAAAAATAAAACAAGGTTAATTTTTTATAAGGTGTAAATTTCTTGATTTAAATTTTTTAGTTTAGTTGTCGTGAAACAAATCAAAACTTACACCTTGAAGAATTCACACATATGAAGAGATTATTATTTTAATACAACTTAAACTACATCATGTATTAAAATCTATTTCCTAACAAAATTTCTTGACTTTTTTTAAAAATAATTTATTTACTTTTGTATAGCTGTCTACGAAAGTTTTCAAGGTATTAATTACTCACCAAATTCCTCCTAAATGGTTGATTTTAACTAGATTTAATTTATCCACATCCTTTGTTGTACTATCATGATCTTGATATAAAGATATATAGACCATTATTAGATAACAATTTGTTTTTGTATTAATATTTTTTGGTTTAAAAATTTTATTTTGTTTTGACTTTTTGGTTAAATAGTTATTAAGAGTAAGGATAATATTGTCAATATATGACATTTGATAAGAATATTTAGTTTTGTCAAGTTGGCAGGGGAGGTCAGTGAAATTTTAAAAGTCTCAAGAGAACTCAATGATATTATGAGAAACCTTAGGGGAGGCTTTTGAAATCATCCCTTTACATTTTACTCATGATTCCTGCAACTCTTCTAGGATATTACTAGTTGCAGAAGGGTTAAGGAAAGGGGACAAAATACCCCTTTGGGTAGCAGGATTGGTAGTATTTCTTCAACGCCCTTTGAGGCCCCTGGTGTAGGTAATAAATAGCTAAACGATTTACGAAAACACATACAGACTCACTCTGAAGCAGGAGGAGGACATGGTGCTGTCTAAACTTACAGGCGTCGTCCTCTCATTTTTTGCCTTTCCTATTGATGATTGACTATAGCCCTTTGCTCTTTAGAGTGTTGGAGACTGGAGAGGAGGAGGAGGAGGAGGACGGATGGAGCTTCAAATCAAGGTCGCTCAGGCCGTTCACCTCCTAAATCACGACACCCAGTCATGTAACCGCGTGGCCGCGAATCAATGGCTTGTTCAATTCCAGCAGAGCGACGCCGCTTGGGAAGTCGCTACTTCCATTCTCACCTCCGACCACCATCAGCAATTTGATTCGGATTATGAAGTGGAGTTTTTCGCAGCTCAGATTCTCAAGCGAAAGGTCTGTAGGCTGTTTTACACCGATCTTATATAGAATCGCTACGCTCTGCTGCCTCTGTGAATGTACTATCCTCATTTCGGAACAGCTGAATCAGTAACCAGAACTATGTACAAAAGGGAAAAAAAACATTAACCAGAATATGGGCGCATTTTGGCTCCCTTAATCTTCTAAGTTTGGTTTATAGAATCAAATTTGAGGATAACGATACAAGTTTTGTTGATTCCAGTCATGTTTGGGCCGACACTAGTGAAGCATATGTTACGCCACGAGGCTTGCTGGCCGACGTTGGGAATCTTTCTGCATTCATTTCATAACCGGTTTAACTTATATATTGGCAACTCAACGTGGTTATACGCGTTTGTTATTATGCCGGTTGTGTTTGGGTGCAGTATCTCTTCTTAATTATGATTCTGGTTGTTCACTGCTTTGTAGATCCAAAGTGAAGGATATTATCTACAGTCCGAAGCAAAAGATGCTTTGCTGAATGCTCTTCTGTTGGCTGCTCGAAGATTTAGTGCTGGCCCTTCAAAGGTGATCCAACTGCCTACTTTGCTCTGTGATCGACTAATACTAGTAGACTGAAATTGAGTCACATGCTTGTTCTATTCCCACAGCAGCTATTGACACAAATCTGCCTTGCTCTCTCCACACTTCTACTTCACGCCGTAGAGCATGGGAGACCCATTGAGAAGCTTTTCTACAGTGTGCAGAATCTGCAAAGTCACGAAGGTGGCCATATTGCCGTCCTAGAGATGCTTACGGTCTTACCGGAAGTCTTTGAGGATCACATCACCAATAACTGCAAAACTTTGACTATTCGATATGAATATGAACAACAGGTGTCGAACTAGTTTATTTTACATAGTTTCTTTTATTTTTACCAGCAAAGGATGAATACATACTTCATATTTTCTTCTCAACTATATCTTTTTTCTGTTAAGGACAGCTTCTCTTGCATACTCCAATGGTCATTGAGTTCCTTCTGCAGCAATCTGAGAAGAGGTTTGGAGGTGGCGTTCAACTTGCTGACACCAATAAAAAGATATTGCGTTGCTTGTTAAGTTGGGTAAGACAGTTTTCAACAAGGAAGAGGATTGGGAAAAGAAGCAAGTTGACAAATATGTTATTTCTTCTTCATATAGGAAATGCGTAAATTAATGATGGGAAGAGCCATAACTAAGAGGACAAGGCATGATTGAAAGATGGAAGTACTAAAGTTTCAGACCGTCTACCCTCTAGTTTTTATGTGATTTGTGGTTGACTTGTCTTAGAAACTCTAAATATAATTTTTGTGCTATGATTTATACATTTTTCATGCACTGACATACTGAAAATTCTCAACAATATTTTTCCCTGTGATTAATAAATCTTGGATTAATGGATTCCATTCTTTTAGAGTGCGATAAGGACGTACAGTTTCAAATGATCGTTCTGAAAATCTAGGAATACCCTTTTGAGTAGTAGGTTCAATAGACTTAGAACGTTTCTATTGCCTATTGATGTAAATTAAGTAGGATCTTTGCCTCCAAATTACGCTAGCCTATAATTATCAATTGGCACAGGATATAATTGATACGAAAAAATGATTCAGTTGGACCACTGGACAGATGAATTTGCCGTGATTTCTTTTGAACCTTGAATGGAATTTTACATCAAATATATGCCATAATTGGTTGGTATTGATGTCTCTCCTTTCTTGTTATTGACTTTCTTTGTTTAATTATCTCTGCATGTAGGTTCGAGCTGGCTGCTTCTCGGAGATTCCAGCTGCCTCATTGCCATCGCATCCAATTCTTAATTTTATTTTTAATGCTTTGCAAGTAATGTTTTGTATTTTTTGACATGTTATAGGAGATTTCTCGGGTCCCAAAGTGATGACATATTGATATTGTTGTTTTATTCTGTAGGTCTTCTCTTCATTTGATCTGGCTATTGAAGTTCTTGTTGAACTTATGAGTCGAAATGAGGTATAAACTTGCTTCTGTATGATCATGTGCACGAAATATTATCAGTTTATTTTGCCATAGGAGATTATTATACTGGGGAACCTAGCAGCAACCTTACTGACAAAACAAGGGAGAGTTGTTCTTGCAGTTCTTTAGCTATACTGTTTTGATTCCACTGCAGTTATTCTTCATGCTTATTTAGGAGCTTTTCTGGGGAGTATAAACAATCAAGTTTCCTGAATCAGAACTTCTCTATTATATCCTAATTCCTCGTCCTTTATTGCATAGGGTTTGCCACAAGCTTTGTTAAGCAGAATTGGATTTCTAAAGGAAGTGCTTCTTCTTCCAGCTCTTAATACGGGAGATGAGAAAGTGATTGCTGGTATTGCTTGCTTGATGTCAGAAATTGGTCAGACAGTGAGTGTTCAAAGTTCTCTATTCAATAGGAGTTTTCCTTCTTCATGGCTTGCTTCTTATAGAATCTTGATTCCAATTTAGATTTCATAAAATCATAGAGTGGTACTAATGCTCATCTGATGTGGCCTAAACTGGTTTTTTCTGATTATGATGTATCCTAGGCACCATCTTTGATTTTGAAAGCAAGTCCTGAGGCACTAATACTCATGGATGCTCTATTGAGGTTAGATCTTGAACATTTGACAATGATGTGCTTAAGAAGATAACGTGTATCATAGCCATAGGTGTGTGGGTCATAATTTGATGCATTTGCCTTAAAATGCTAACTTAAGCTCTCTGCCTTTCTCCTACTCATCAACATCGTAACTTTTTTGGAAATCAGAACTGTCTTAGTAATTAAAGATGAAACAACTAGTTTGGTAAACAATTACATCATTGGAGTATGAATGTTGAAGATGTTTGACCATATGAGCCTACTTCAGTAGATTTAGGGTACTGTACATCTCCCTTGTGGCATGCAAAGTGCATACTTACGTAATTGCACTGCAAAATGTCCCTTGTTTGATATTAACTTATAATGTTCTGATTTCTTATCTATGCATGCAGTTGTGCTGCTTTTCCAGGTGAAGATTGGGAAATTGCTGACTCAACCTTGCAGTTCTGGTAGAAATAGTTCTTTGTTTTCCTATCTTGCTTATCATTGCCTTTTCCCACAGTGTTAGTTCCCTGATACGAGTAACCTAGTTTTGTTTGTTCCTGAGCGCTCTGATGTGGCTAAAGCTGGGTTCACAGTTTACTTTATGAATTAATTATATCTCATGCAAATTCAGCCTTTTGTTCTCTTTACATGTCAGGTCAAGTCTTGCAGGTTGCATTCTTGGGCATGATTTGAGTGGTGGAGGAGATAGAAAGAATATTCAAGAAGTATTTCTCCCTGCTTACTCAGCTTTACTTGATGCTCTTCTCTTGCGGGCACAGGTTTGCTTCATTTGTTTCCACTTTCGTTGGATGCAGATATTTGGTTTGTCCATTTTTGTGCAAGTCTTAGTTCTATTGGTTTATGCAAACATGCTTAAGGTATGTGCTGTGATGGAATATATTGAAGAGAACATTGTACAAACATGCTTAGATCATTCAAAGTTGAAGAATAAGTTGGAATAATATATTAGTACCTGATTACACCTGAGCTGGAGAATGACCTTAGTGGGTAAAAGTAGTTTATCTTTTTCCAGGGGTGGTAGTTGCTTACGAGATTCATGGTTACTGTGAATGCTTTTAAAAGCAAGTCTAGAGGCCTGTTCATCGTTGGCTAAGTTGTTAGATGATGGAAGGTTTATCGTATTAGTGAGGACAGAATCTTTGCTATGTTGCAAAGATTGTGACCTTTTCATCCTTTGTACACTTCCCTGCAAATTGGAAAATAGGCGAGCAATGGAGAAAGAGTCCATATGTCAGTTCATTTTTGGTCATATTGCCATTTTGAGAAAATATTGTGTCTGTGGGAATAATTTTGTTTTCAGATACATGTATTGCAAGATTCTTTCCTTTTCCTCATTTTTTTGTCTGGATTATGATTAATTTGTAGTCTTTTGGACAGGTGAACGATTCTATGTTTAATGATGATGGAGAAACTATTGATCTGCCTGATGGCCTTGTTCAATTTCGGATGAATTTGGTGGAACTTTTGGTTGATATCTGTCAGCTTCTAGGCTCTGCTGCATTTGCTCAAAAGGTACCTGTTATTTGATATTTCGGAGTATACATGTTAATTGGCACTATAGTTGGTGTTTTAACTGA
This sequence comes from Coffea arabica, assembly GCF_036785885.1. Taxonomy (NCBI): domain Eukaryota; kingdom Viridiplantae; phylum Streptophyta; class Magnoliopsida; order Gentianales; family Rubiaceae; genus Coffea; species Coffea arabica. The sequence goes on along the minus strand of NC_092323.1, from coordinate 1,371,615 downwards.
TGGCGTTATTTATCTAAGTTAGGAGTGCTTTTGCTTTTAAACCAGATGGAAACCCATATTTTTGTTGGTTACGCAACTGAGTTTTCAAGTACAATATGAGATCGTAGCTAATACTTAACTTGGAAAATCATGTTTGTGCTGTGGTGTTGGGAACTCTAGCATGTGTGCTAGGATAGATTCTCTATACCAAAATTTGAATCTAGGTGTCCACTGTGCCTTTCCAGCACTCTCTTAAATTGGAAAATTTGGCTGTGGCCAGTTCCAAAGCTTTAATCCTAACTTATAGTGAGCTTTCCCATGTGTGGAATGCACTGGCTTCAGACTTCTAGGAAATGTGTAGACTTTTTGCCTTCTTGTTTATAGTGCTGCAGTAGCAAGTGGAAAGTTAGGAGAAAGTGAAGGTAAAACAAATTAGCAACAATCATTCTGGTTTCCGCCTTGGTGTATAGAGGTTCTTTCACAACATAATTACTGCATCTAATTGAGGAATTTTCTATCATGGCATATTCTACTTGCCATTTGTCACATACTGCATTTAATTGAGGAATTTTCGATCATGGGATATTCTACTTGGCATTTATCATATGTTCCTTATAAATACAGTTTGTTGGAAAAGCTTTCCCCCGTTGCTCCCCTGTTCTCGCGTTACACTGTTTCCTGGGCGGAACTTCATAAAAATAGTGCTGACTCCTGACATAGCAATGGCGCCTAATCATCATCCCTTATGTAGTGTGTCTTAGCATTAGTATTCAATTTGTTGAATTCTTATTTTCCTAATTGATTTAGGATAGTGTCAGTCATTGTAGCTCTTCCATGTGAGGTAAGGTCTAAGAGCTTTGAGCATGATTCTTACCCTGAAAAAGGATGAAAATGCTTCATTTTCTCGTTCTAGTTAGAAAATTGCTTTCTAATTGTATTCTTAAATTCATATCAATATTTCCTTTTCTATGTCAGATCTTTCTTGGGGGATGGGTGTCTTTCAATGTGCAGGTACCTTGGAAGGAGGTGGAAGCCAAATTGTTTGCTCTCAATGTGGTATGTAAAGTGTTAAGTTTGATTTGTTTTTCTATTATTCCTTTTCTTGCTTTCTATGGTCCTTGTTTACTTTTACCATTTCTACATAGTTGCTCAGGTACTCATTGGCTAGGCACCCTCAGATTCTTTATAATTCCAGAAACCTCCCTTGAAGATTTTGAACTTGTAGTTATTTAATTGGACCAGAGTTCTGGGTGTTTTTCTAAAACTGACCAATATCTTTTAATTGCAACAATCTGCTGATGCCATAGTAGTTGTAATGGGAATCTTGATATGACATCGACAATTTCAACAGGTGAGGTTTGCGGGAATATAAATGTGATGGAAAGTCTAGTAGTCTATGCATTTGAAAAATCTCAAGAAAAACTTCACGGGGAAGGTATTATGGTATATTGCTTATAAGCATGTGCATGTAGAAAATGGAGAGCATTTTAAATTGTTTTCAGTGCTTAATTGAAACCAGGACATTTAAGGGCCTCTTCTGTTGGATGAAATTGCAGTCATTGATGGGTATTAAAGTGACAATATCTTTCTGGCATATACCTACTGGAATCGAGATGCACAATTAAAGATTTTCACCACTGTCCTCCTTTACCTTGATTTTTTCACTCATATAGTAAAAGAACTTACACAAAAAGCAAAATGAGCATGTAAGAAGCACCCTTGAAGGTGTGTCAGAGTCCTGGGCTGTGTGGCTGTGTTCTAATTTTAGAAATTCAGTGAAATGGCACCTACAATACTTGTATGTGACACCATGCTGGAGGTGTTGTGACATAGTGTGGTGTTGGTTCGTGATCCTAAGGGTTTGGATTCTTAACCTTCCTATCCAAGAGAATATACGATGTCTACAAGTCATCATGCACTTAATTTCTGTTTATATTGTGAAATTATAGAATTGTAGCTAGTCTTTGTTTGAGAATTTTAGATTTTTTTGGGTTTATCTTGGTGTAATTTTGGTCGATTTAAGTGGATTTTATGTCTGTGTGACTGCGAGATATGTCTTGGTTTAAAAGGTTTTGATTTTGGTGGGGATGACATTGGTGTGGTGACTATTTGGAGCTGAACAGTTGGGAGTTTGATAGTTTGGATGTTGGGATTATACTCTATATGGAGAATGGAGATTAGAGGCACATAGTATGATAAAACAAGATTGACGGTGGTGTCACCAGCTTGTCCCCGAGACTGTACTAGGCTTGTAGGCAACAACAGTTTGAAGCTCTGATTGCAGTGGTAGTGCAGGAGGAAGAAGACAAAGAAGAGGAAGAATAAAGAAGAAAAAAGCAAAAAGGGGAAAAATTTGATTTTCTAACCTTAACATCCACCAAGCAGACAAGGGATATGGCTCTAATCCATTCTGATTGAAGGAACTTTCTTCCTAATCCAGCTCTAATGCCATAAAATGAGCTACATGCCTCCTATGGTTGCTGTTAGGACTTCTATCAAGCACTGTGTATGGATTGTATTTTCTGCAACACACGAGCCTGCACTTGATCTAAAGCAATGATCTGGGCTATCCCAGAATATTTTTATCAAACAGTTGGAGAATATTTCTTTTGTTTTTGGTGATTTTAAAAATGCACGAGTGGATTTTATGTTAACTATGTCTCATAAACATCATGTATAGGTACACAATTCCAAATTGTCATATTGTGTCCCCCTATATCAACCTCGACAAACCTCATAACTTGATAAGGAATCCTATCCGTTGCACTACTTTTTTCCTGTCAAATCTACTGCTCTAGATTTCTTCTTTATCACAACATTCCACTATGTCTAAACACAGGGTGCTACCTTAAATCTCTGATTTCTATGTTTCACAACCCAATCACTCAAGTGGATGTTTGATTTCTTCTTGCTTCCATTTTGTGGATTGTCTTTGGCTCTAGGGATGCACAAGAAGAAGATGCCAAAACTGTGGTTTTTCTGGGAACAACTAGCAGGAAAACTTGATTGATGGCTAATTTTGCAACCCAATAGAATATTAAGAATTCATGGTGGAAGGTGGCAATTTTTGTTTTTGTTAAACATTGAGCTTGGATGACAATGTCATTAGTGGTCAAAATCCCCGTAATTCCAGTTCTTGTATCATAATCCAATGAAATGTTTATATTCCTAGCAGTTAAAACAAACTTTGAAATCCTTAATCAAGTAGGAAAGAAATTAATACACATTAAGGCTAAAATGAGTAGCCACTTGTTGGCTAGAAAGGAAACTGCTGCCGTGGTACTTCGCTTAAACAGTTCATATTCTCATTTCTTCCCCATCTGCATCATTAGGTTTGACTTTTCTGCCAGTAACATGTTAAAAATGACTTGATAATGCCAAAACCCTGGTTTATGATCGCCGTTGATTTTATAGAGAGGCCAGTTCTCGTATGCTGTATCAAGAGTTTCTCTCTTTAATTACAGGAATGAATGCAGTACTTGCATTGTTCTGTAGGTGTATAGATTATGTGAATCTTTGCTTCTGTTTAGTTTATAGTCTCTATTCACACTGGTTCAGAGGACCAGTTGCATGTACACTTTGCTGTAGGTGTGTTGGGTGGTTGGTTGCATTTTTTTTTCATTTATATGTTGGTGGAAAACGTATCATGAGAAGCTCAAGTTTGGTGCAAGTATTCTCCTGAGATCGGTAGCTGTAGGCTATGTACTTCTATAATCATGAGGAATGGGAAGCAAATGCCATCTCTGCAGGTGAATTGGAGAAAAGCTGTGAAGAACTTAAGTTATTTTCGTCCATGATTGAGCGATGAGGGATTAGACAAACAGCCTCTAGATTTTCTACTTATGGAACTGGCTTTGACATTTGATATTAAATGCACTCATCAGCCCAAATGGCAGAACTGCACGAAAGAGGTTTCCTTGTGCTTTTAAGGAGATATTTGCTGGATAGCATTACTCAATCTGCTTTGTCCCTACATGGTCTTAATCCATTCAGACAACAGTTAGAGGATTTTTTTTTAGTTTTTAATGTTATGCTTTTAAGTTTCTTAGGATCATGTCCTCATTTTCATAGTTTTTTTTGGTGCTTGTGGGATGGTCCTACTTGAATTATTTGTTGATCTGCAAGGCTGCACCTGAAGAATATGCTAGGTGTGTGCATGGTACCTTTTCAAGGCTCACTTTTTTCCCTGGTCCAAAGAATGCAAATATCTTGACATTTTGATTATTGTTTAGTTCCCTACTGGTAGTTTATTTGAAGTCATTGGACCCAGAACCACATCAGTATTTTGAAAAGATAGTACATAAGCAATTATTTACTCTTGGATGGCACTCAGAGAGCTATGTGGTCTAAATATCGTCAGTATCTGATCCTCTTTTTTAACATATTGAGCTGTCCAATAACTTGTTTCTTATAGTTCCTGGCTTCAATGTCAAGTCATACCAGGGTATTGTAGAAACAATCTTTTTTTTTTGTTCAGAAGTTGAAAGTTAGTGTCTCATAATACTGTTTTAATCTTCGGATTATCTATACCTGCACATTTTACTAACAGTTTTGCTATCTGATAATTTTGTGTGCAATTGCTCTTTTAGTTTCTTGTTTTTATTGGTTATAATTTCTGTTCTTTATTTGTAGGTAGCTGAAGTAGTTCTTAAAGAAGGTGCAAACTTGGATTTCTCTGTTTTAATCGAATTGGTGACAATTTTGTCCAATAGAACGTCTGATGACCTCAAGGGCTTAATGCTTATGGTACAGTATATGCTTTTTTAACTTCCTCTTCCATGGTACTTTGCTTTTTATGCTTCATTTGGCAAAAAGGATATATAATAGAGACATATCTTTGCACCAGTTCTAGTCGGAGCACATTTGTTCCTTTTCAGCATTTGGTTAACTAATCTAACTATTTTTGCCTCCCATTGCTTATCCTTACCAGGTATATAAATCGGTTGCAGACATTATTAGTTCCTATTCAAAGTGGATATCTGCTTTCCTGACTAATGGCAGGCCATTACTGTAAGGGTTATTTTATTTCTTTCAACTTATAAGGGATATCAAATGAATTAGGAGTAAAAGCAAGAAGCTAACAAATATGTTAGGGAATGATGATTATCAGATAACTCGCAAGTAAGAGTAATATTAAGGGTTAATATCAGAAATCTCCCCTGAGGTTTATCATAATATCACCTAGCACCCTTGAAGTTTCAGAAATCTCATATAGCTCCCCTTGAATGATAATTTGTGTAACATTGTCACCCCTTACATATAAAAGTAATATTAAACAATGCATTGGAGGAGAGAGATTATGTTATCCTTCCACTGTTATCCTTGTGCAATTTTATTTGTGAATTTTGAAATATGAAAAAAAGACAAATAAGGTGGAATATTAAACTTAGAATATGAGAAGGTGTAAGTGCAATAAGTAGGAACAAGGACGAAATTAAACATTATAAAAAGGTAAAAGTTTCAGGAGATTGGTCGCAACAAGGAGGAAATTAAGAGCAAAGATTTTGTAGCAATGAAACACAAAAGTTCTGCAAAGAGGGAAATTAGAACGAAAATTTTAGGAGATCAGTTGTGGCAATGACGAACATTAAAAGCACAGATTTTTGAATCGTTTGTGGCAAAGACGAACATTAAAAGCAAAGATTTTTGCAACAAAGAGGGAGAAAAATATTTTAGATGGCATTCTTGTTATTTGTTTTTAGATACTTTAGCTCGTATTTTTTTTAATATCTTCCAACCTTTTGCTACTTAAAAAAGATGGAAGACATTGGGGGTAACTTTGTCGTTTCAATGTCTCTGATTGGGACTTCTAGTCGCATCATATTGATAGGGGAGGTAAGTGAGATTTTTGAAACTTTGAGGGTGCCATGTGATATTAGGATGAACCTCGGGGGAGGTTTCTGAAATTAACCCTAATACTAATCATGTTATTACTGAGCACTGTAACATATATGAAATATAATGTAACAAATCGGAGGAATTGAGTGGGAATTGACTCAAACCTAAATGTGCTTATAGTTACTTGGGCATGTGCATATGCTGATCCCAGCCCAATTACCCATTTTAGCAATTTTTGTGCTTTCACCAATATGGCCTACCAAGACACAGAAATTTTTTATGGAGCATCTGTGGTACGCTTTATAATGAAGCCCCAAAAAGCATGGTCAGAAGGGAAACTGGGCCTTCAGTGGAGGGAAATGAAGCTTCAAACAGTTGAAAACTGCTCCCTGGAAAATGCTGCATCAGTTAATGAAGGTTACCCTAGATTAAGAGGGGGTATTTTAGGCAATTTACTAACTTTATTATTAGAGATCATATCGTATGCATAAAAGCTTATAACACCTAACAACTATTAGGAGTATGGACAGAAGAGCGTATGGAATGTACATATTTCTACCATTATATTGTAGTAGTGCAGTAGCATTTTGTTGTGACTTTTGCTTTTCTTTTACTAGATCGGTTCTTATCAGTTCTGTTCTGAGACTAATGTGCTATTTTCAGGCTTTTTCTTGCCACAGGGATTTCAAAACCTTTCTGTTCAAACGCTTCTTCATGTGCCCTGCGCAAGTTCTGTGAAGATGCTTGTGCAATCATGCATGAACCTTCAAACTTGGAAATCTTAATCTGGATTGGAGAGGTGTGTCATGCTATATGCATGAACCTGATGCTTCATTTTAAGGCTCTTTAATAGCATTCCAACTCTACTATCAACTCACAAATGGATATTTTGTGGCAAGTAATTAATAACTAAATGTAGTTATGTACCAAGACATTTTGTTCTATAATGAGACATTTTCTTAGTAACTCATTTACACTTTATGATACTTTATGCTATTTATTTGCTCCCCTCAGATGACCTAATATGATCCATGCAAGATTACCTTTTGGAAATTTCTTTTCAACTCTGAAGTTATAGTTCGAAGTTTTATTAGTGGGATATTTAGTAAATATAAAGCTTTCTTCAAGAGTACCTTCTTTGTTTTTTGTTGAGTTTCTTAGGTGGAACATATGAAAGTAGTAGCATTTACCGTAATCCTTTGTGTTGAAATTATCAAATTAGCACTTGAAACGTTATCCTTCCAATTCCTTCAAATTTTCTATTTTTCCTGATATATCTAATAATCTTCTGATTACAGAAATTGGAAGAGAGGCACTTTTCTCTTGAGGACGAGGAAGAAGTAGTTGGTGCAATCACTTTTGTTGTTGGTTCTGTTCCTAACAAGGAGCTGAAGAATAATTTGTTAGTTAGATTACTTTCTCCAAGCTATGAAGCTATTGGAAAGCTTGTGAGTGTCTGATCTCCTGATCTCTATCCTCTGTCTTATGATGGTGGTTGGTGGTGCCAAAATTGTCTAGCTCTGATGGTTAACACTCACTTATCTCATGATCCATTGTAAAGCCTTATTATCTTCGATATGTTCTTGCTATTTCCTTTGTCATTTTCACTTTTGTAATCATGGAATTTTAAACATGTACAAACTGCTTTAACAGATGAATTTGATATGAAAAATGTTTAAGTAAGAACATGCTCTCATTTGGTAAACTACAATATTTAAAGCAGAGGGTTCCTAATCTACATTTTGTCTTGTGAATAAGCATTTAACATCTCTCCTTTTGGTGTTGTTCGTTTTTGCATCCTCTGGTTTTGCGTTTTTTGTCTCTAATAGGCTTAACTGATAGGAGTTTCCTCAAGCACTTCAGATAAACTATGCTTCCATAGAACATATAACATGTCCGATATGAGGTGAAACATCCTCTTGCTTGCGATTCGTTACATTTTGCATGTGCTTGGCATGCATGGTTTCTTGAAACTGAATTAGTTTATTTTCATTTTTATTTTTTTAACTTCTTTTGGCCGTTGTATCAGGTTCTGTGAGTTATAGGGTGAGAGTTTTGACCAAATGACCAAGCGACCTGTATTAATGGTGGTTGACCTCAGCATATTTGATTTGCTCATTAAAACTTGTTCCATAGCGAGGGCATATCTATGCTTGTGCCACAAAACTTCTTCACTTCACCAAAAAAAAGGAGGGCCTAATTCAACTAGATGATTTGATCAGGCTTCTGTACTCTGCCTTTAACTTCGCTAAGTGACTTAATTATGACTTATGCGACCCATGCAATGCCAGTACCTTGATATGCCAGTACATAGATTAAGTGATGGCATTAAAGATTGAACCTCAACTTCAATTCTTTTAGCATGATAGGCTATACTTTCAAGTGTATAGAAGTGAGAAAGGCTATGTTTGATGCAGATCTTTGATTTGGAGCACCAAAAAATAGTTACTTATGCAGGGTTCTTTTACCCCTTCAAGGTTTGGTGAAAAAATATTTAATGGGCCAATGGTGTTCGGCTTAAGGCTAGTGATATGAGTCTTCAAAATTCTGGTTGGTTGGCTTTGAATGGCGCTTAGACTTGAGCTAAAGAAGAAAACAGAGCTAATGGTTACTAGATCTCGTTGTTAAGTAAAGTGGGGTTTGTCACTGAAGCTGCTTAAAATGAGCTTAAGACATCATATTTATGATAACGAGTTTGAGACCCAGAAGGGTGCTTAATCTCCAAGAATACTTGTTACCAAAGCTTTTGACACCATATGGACAGCTATAGCTCTGCTTACATCTGGTTACACAATAAAATTTTGGAAAATCTTATTTCTTGGGTCATTCTGTAACATGACTCTTTTATCCCTAGCATAAAGCATCTTTAGAGTTGACACTAATGTAACTCTGAAATTCAAGACCATCTTGAAACTGGAATCTGCTAAATGAACCCATTTGTTATACTACTCAAGTCTTCCTTCTTTTTTTTTTTTAAAGTATTTCCGGCTTATAATTTTTCAATCATTCAACTGGAAATGGTTGTCCTAAGTTGACTTATACACAAAATTGATGAAATGGCAGGCATCAGGTTGTCATAAGTTGGACAGATGCTTCAGATATTGCATGTTATTCTTTAAGAATGTTGAGAGAATCATCAAAATTGCTTGCTTATCCATTAAGATTTAAGAGACTCAGATTATATAGCTTGTAAATAAGGTCCTTTATGTAGTTATACAGAGTTGCAGAGGACAGTGATTAAGTTCTAGCTAAGGCATAATATACTGGACTGAATGGCTCAAACCTGGAGAATAATGAAATCACTGAATCTAAGTTCATTTGATTATCTGGAGATCAGAAAAGATGACAGCATGCAATACACCTTTTAGTGGTACAACTATAGCCTTTCTGTGTCATTACTCATGAGCATCCAACCTTACCAGGGATGAGAGCTTATCATTGACCTAATCGTCCAGCTTTAGAGCTGCCTTTTTAAGGTCTAATAGTCGAGGTCTTTAGTTATCAGGCTCGCCATTTCTCATGCCTTATTTGAACAACTTATGGCATTTTGGGAAAGGCTTTTGTGCAGAATCAGGAACTGTACTAAGACCATTATTGTTGTTTCTGTTGCCACTCGAACTTGCATTGGTGGTGTATTTACTTGAGCCAGCTTTGAGTTTATTGGAGAAGCAACATCTTTGCTTCTTTTTTAACCGTCGCTTAAATTGATATCCCCCTTCAATTTCTTTATCTTTGCTTCAGATCAGTGAAGAACATAAGCATTCTTTGAGGCAAGATCCAGCTATATATACTCGGCTTATCTACTCTGCTAGAAGAGGACTATATAGGTTTGATCTTTCTACTTAAGATTTATTGCTCGTTCCTTAGTATGTAGTGTTCGCTGCATTTTTACCTTGGAAAGTAGTGGAGTATTCCTTTTTTTTTTTTTAATAAATAATTTGAAGCTTACCTTTAAGCTTTTTGACTATTCTTCTTTTCCTTTTCACTTGTTTGAGTTTGGGAAAACCAAACTCTTTATTTCTGATTTGCTGTATAATTTCTACTTGATAATGAATTTATGCTGTCCCAACAATATGTTTAACAAACAAAGTCAATGTAATAAATGACATAATCTGCGAACAATCTTGGCGTTGAAAATGAGCTTACTGTGTTTCCTTCCATTTAATGTACTGTTACTGGAGAAATAGTTTTCTTGTGGAAACTGTATTTATTGGAGTAATGTACCATTCCGGCCTCTCCTAAGTCGTAATGAGCTTCATAATTTGAGGAAATTATGGGTTCCAGTTTAATGTGTTCTTTCTGTTGGGCTCTCTAGTATATGGTAATTACCACTTTTCTGCCCTGCAAATTATTGTGATTCTCGTAATGTGTATCCTTTCGTCTGATAACTAAATCAACACATTAGAGGATAATTTCACATAACCAAAGTGAATTAATATGATCTAGCATATCTTTTAATCAGTATGCTGTAACCTAAATTGCACTAGATCTTTTTGGTTTCAGAATGGGAATTGTATTCAATCATCTAGCAACGCATGTATCCAATGGTCCATCTGTAGACAATTCTATTCTTGTGCTACTGGGGGTGTTGTGGCCAGTGCTTGAGAACGTCTTTCAATCAGAACACATTGAGAATTCAAGTTTATCTGCTGCAGCTTGCAGGGCACTGTCTCAAGCAATTAAGTCATCAGGTATTGTTTTTTTTAATTTTCTGGATGTTGGTGACACCTCATACATACTCGTTGCAAGTGGATTAAATCAATTGCATCTCCGATCCAGAGTAATCTGTCAAGTGGAGGCTGCCCTAGGATCCCAACTCGAGATGAATGGGTTGCATGCAATGCAGAGAATTAATATGAAGAACATCTTAAAAAAAAAGAAATAATGACCTTTTTTTTTAATGATGCTTGGGACAAAAAAGGTGTATAATTAATAACAAAAGCACAACAATAACAAAGATTTGTAGAGTGTTTAGGCTTCCAAAAGAGTTTCACACACTCTACCTCTTGCTTGCTTCGTCTCCCTCTCATTTCCTTTACTTTCTTAGTTGGGCTGCCCATCATTCTTCAGCATTTGTTTTATGACCTTCACGCTAAGCCTTCATTCTTTGACTTAAGAAGTGACTAATAGGTGGTTGAACTTTCCTATCTTTTGGCTCATTAGAAACTGAAAGTTGTTATTTTGTTCACGCTGGCAGAGATTGGCTCAGTGGTATTTAAAGATTTTAAGAACAGACAGTGATCTTGTTACACAACAACTTGCTGCTGAAAGAGATACTAGATCTTTTAGCTGGTTGCTTGAAATGAAGAATTTTAACTTTTTCTTAACATCTAATCCTATTATTGAGTCTTGTGCTGGTAAGCAAAAGTTGTGATGTCCAACCTATTGCTTAAGGTCTAGCCAGTTGGATGGTGGGAAGAAGCAACCTATGCATCACTAGCTGAGCTATCAAATCACTATATTGGAATACGTATTCCTGCCAATTCATTGTCTGACTGCAACACTTAATTCAAAGGATTAAGCACTATATTTGGTTTTATATTAACCACCTGTCTTGGGCAAATGGAAACAGCACAAACTTCATTGTCAAGCTGCAGACTTCAGAGGCCTTAATCATAGCCCATAATTAGTAGTATTAGTGAAGATAATAATACTTGGAAACAATCTATGGCAGTAAAGTTTGGTATACCTGCTGAAGCCATTAGACACAATTCAGATTGTTTGGCAGTCTGCCTTACTCTGATCAATTTTAAACCAGTGTTTACTATATGTAGGAAAACAACCAGCTATTCAGCATGTGATGTCTGTAATTTTTGGTTGCCTGGGAAAAATTCTACTGCTTTTGCTAGGATTTAGAGGAAAAAAGGGGAAAACTAGAAAGGTGAGAATAGGGCACAATGAACTACTTAAGTTTTGTCATTATGCTGTATACCTGCTGAAGTGAAAAAAGGATCTCCATGCGTAGAGATTTTCAGATACTGAGGTTTGGGTTAGTTGCAGCTTTCAAATGCATCCCTAATACTAGCTGTCATCTTCCCCTTTGCTTCAAGTTGCGTAATTTGCATTCAAGTTGTACCAAACAGTGAATTTTGGAGTTGCCATGTCTGTTCTTTTCTTGTTTTATATATATTATTACTGAATATATTAATAAAACTGAAAATGATCTGACCCTTATGCTTCATTCAATTTGTTCCATGTGTCCGCAGCTCATCACTTTGTGACACTAGTGCCCAAAGTTCTAAATTGTTTGTCAACAAATTTCACATCATTCCCAAGTCATGAGTGCTACATCAGAACAGGTAAACTGTCTAAGATGAAGTAGGTTATAGCAATTCACATTATTGACACCGTTTGAAAAGGACGCCGCTCAGTCTTTTTCTTCCACCAATTTGCAGTTGTAAAAGTATGTCTGCTCTTAGTTCATCTCTTATATTTCCCTAAACTGTGGGTAAATACAATTTCTTAAATATTTGTTTCCTGCAATTCAGCAATGTATAGATACCAGCACAAGTATTGAATCAGCTAACCAACAAGCAAACTTTTCTCTGAAGTTTTTATATCCCAGATGAGCTCATGCTGTCAAGTCAGTTGATTAATCATTCTGACAGAAAATGCAGTTCTAGAGTACTCGCAATGTGAAAATATTGAAATATTTTGAATTTTTTGAGTGTTATCAAAGTGCTAGTTGATGAAAGTGTTACTTTACTAGCAATTGTTGTGAACACTGAAGCTTAGTTTGAAATGGTGTTGCTGGACCATCAGCTCCATGTTGTTGTGATTTTCTTGAATGTCACAGCTTTTGTCAACTGTCTGCATTCGTTTTTGTCTCCTTTAATGACCAAAATGTGCTATTATTATTGACATGCGTCATTGATCCTGTTTCAGCTTCTAACATTATTGAGGAGTTTGGGAGTAGAGAAGAATATGGGCCTCTTTACATCTGCACTTTTGAGAGATTTACCTATACAAGATCAATAATTGCTCTTACGTCTTCATACATATGTGACCAGGAGCCTGATTTGGTGGAAGCCTATACTAATTTTGCATCTGTATATGTCAGAAGCTGTTCCAAGGTGCTATACCCTCTCATTCGCTCTCCCCCCCCCCTCTCTCTACGTACACACGCGCACACATTTAGGGGAGGCTGATTAAGAGTTTCTCAACCTTTGGTTGTTAATTATTAATTATTATTATTGTTGTTGTTGTTGTTATTATTGTTATAATTTTGGAAATTGAAAAAATTTCTTACATATCTCAGGAAGTAATAGCTGCCTCTGGCTCTATTTTTGAAATATCCTTCCAGAAGGCTGCTATATGTTGTACAGCCATGCATCGAGGTGCAGCCTTGGCAGCAATGTCATATATGTCCTGTAAGCTCAATTTCTTCCTTCTGAGTACAGAATTCTATCGAGAAATTTAAGTGCTGATTGATGAATGATTCGTCTGTCAGGAGACTTGATGTTTCTGAATCTTCCTTTCCACATCAAAGCTTCGTGTTAGTCAAATTTAATAATGAGTCTAATAAAATGTACGTCATCCACATTTTTAACCAGCTGTGTATATCTTAAGGGGAATCTTGTCCATGGCCTGATAGCGGAAAAAAGTACCATAGACACAGCATTTTATCTCCATAGGCATTTCAATTTTAGATCCATATGGATGTTTTCTCATTAAAGAGCATGTATGTAACCCTTAAACCTGTAAATTGGCTGGTTACAACATTTTGGGACAATTTAGTTTGATATTGCTAAGTGCCTGTTTGGTGTTGCGGTGGCTTATTAAAATGTACATGTAATGGAGCATTTAATGAAAGCACTTATTAAGTGCTTAAATATATTGTTTGGATGCATACAAGGTATAAGTGCTTATGGTGTTGGATAATGTGTGATTTTGTCTTTGAGATGTATTTATTGCTTTATTTCAGTTCATAATTTATGATTAAATGATCAAGTTTTATGTTTAATTTTTTAAAACACAAAAGTTATTCTAAAAGCACCATTTTTGAGCTTTTGCTAAAAGTGCTAAAAGCACCAATTTTGAGCTCTTGCTACAAGTGGTTTTGGCATCATAAGCTGTAATCCTGAATCTATGGAATGATGTTTGCCAAACCCTTTAGAAGTACTTTTAGCATGCAAAAGTAATTTTTTTTAAAGCAAAAATGCCGTACTCCCAAATGGGCACTAAGTCTAAGAAAAAAAACTCAGATTGGAAGCATGTCTAGGTTACAGGTCACCTGTAAGTGAGGATGATTTCAAGATATTAGTCTCATATCTACCCACTTCAATGTTAATTTCAACTATCCTGGGTTATCTTGTTTGTGCTTTTGTGAGGTAAATTATCTCCATTACTTTTTCTGGGGGTCTCAGGCTTCTTGGAGGTTGGCCTGACTTCTTTGCTGGAATGTAAAGCTTCTGTTGCTGAAGAATCAGTTGAGGCAATGGCAATACAAGTCATATCTCACAGTGGTGAGGGGCTTGTATCGAATCTGGTGTATGCTTTGCTGGGTATTTCAGCACTGTCAAGGGTAAATACTAGACCAATGAATATCTTTCCAGATGAACTATGTCTTTCATGTCCTTTTAATTTGATTGGCTTAGATTTTGCCGAAGTATTGATGCTTAAACATTCTGCATCTTTTGATCTGGATAGGTGTAGTACCTGAAGTGGGTATCACTGAAATCAGAAACGTACACATACTTGCACGTAGTAAACTTTGAAAGTTAGAAAAACTTGGAATTGAACATGTTTTTACTTGTTAAATTTTCATTATCTCTTTATTTATAGAAAAGCCCTTATATGCATAATCATGGAGATATAGCTAGCTGACTTTTGTGAACAAGAACTCTATGCATTTCCTTTTGGGTAAAATGTAAAATGCCCCGTCCTCATAGCAAGGTTGAATTTCCTTATTACCTTGTGCAAAAAGGCCCCTTGTTTGTTCATTTACATAGGTAGGGGGTAACCAACAGAGAATGGTAATATGCATGTTCGCTTTGACAGGGTAATTAGCTAAATTTAACTTTCACAAGGAGCTATTTTGTGCTTTCTTTTTATCTTTCAAATTGCGTGTACAGTACATCTCTCCTTGTTAATATGATCTTCGGTCTATTCTTACTTTGTATCTGATTACTGGACCAGTGCATGTCCTGTGTTTATCAAAATGATCTTATAATCTAGAGATTGAAACTGAAAAGTTGGCCTTTTTATGTAGGGGAACTTTGGTAGCCATGACATTTTACTTTCAACCTCATAAGCAACATTGTGATCCAAAGCCATGAAGAAACTGTGCCACTAGGATATAGCATTGAGGGAGTACTGGCAATTTATTCAGTTATACCATTATTCTAAGGTGGAAAACATTTGGCAAACCGAACTGCATGTATGCTAAGGCAAAGTTGATTCAGAACTATCTTCAGCCTAACAACCTTAACTCCAGTAAATTCTGATCTATGTTATGTGATGTCTACTACAGCTTTATTGATAAGTTTGATGTTCGTCTGCGGGGTCTGTAAAAACTATATCAAATATAACTATTTACATATCAAGAGGAGCTTTAAAGATTGTCCACAAATGATTTCTTTCTTTCTTGCTGTTTATGATATATTGAGTTAGTCCCTTTCACCATCAGGGGAGGCATGTGCCTTTTATGTAGAATTGCATACTTAAAATGAATCCTAAATTTCAACATGCCAGCCCAATGCTTTGCTGAAGTTCTTGTTGTAATGATTGGGAATATGTTATGAAAATTGTTCATCTTTAGATTTCTTTCACAGCTAGTTATTTTTCTCAGGTTCACAAGTCTGCAACAATCTTGCAACAACTGGCTGCGGTGTGCAGTTTAAGTGAAAGAATGACATCAAAAGCTGTTCTTTGTTGGGAGTCTTTACATGGATGGCTACATTCTGCAGTCAGTCTCTCTCTCTCTCTCTAGGTTCAAAGTTACCTATTGGACTTCCCTCTGTCGCTATTCCATGGAAATTTCTTGATAATGGCCCTCATGATACATACAATGTGTTCATTCATCTGTATGTATTAATGCTTTCTATGTGCCAGCAGGGCCATTTGCTTATCTATTGGCATTAGTGGTGATCACGAATTAACTTCTATTAGAGCTATTTGAACATGTTATCTTTAACGTTATAAGTGTGCAAATAGAGAAAGTTTACATATTTTCTTGCATATTCAGTTCTTTTCAAATCATCCTATGTTAAAAGCACATGTATTTTATAGTGTGTGTTGGTCCCTTATTCAATTCCACTTCACGCCTTGCCCAAGCCCATTACTACATGTCTAGCATGTTGGGTTCCACCAATTTGTTAAAGTCTTGAGGTTGGACTGGTACTGGTAGGTATATGAGTTAGTTGTTTTTGTTATTATCTGGAAATTGGAGTATAAAAAGGTCTTTGGTTTCTAGAGCAAAATCATGCAAGGAAGGTAGCTGCTTTGTTTGGTTGAATGGTTCTTTTGCAATTTGGAACTCAAAATTTATGCAGAAAAGAGGTTATGCCATAATATGTATCTTGCTGCTAACTCAAGTGACCTTTATGTCTCTGCTGTCTAATGATGTCAGATGTTAGCTCTTCTATTGCCTATATGTCTCTTTACTGCAAATATAACAAAAATCATGACGTCAATTAACGTGCTCATGTTCTTATATTGTTGAAGGTTTAACTGAGTAGCTCAAGTTATTTCCAGGTGCTGGCTCTACCAGCTGATTACTTGAAGCAGGGAGAGTCTGAATCTCTTGTGCCAACTTGGTTGAAGGCCCTCGGTGCTGCATCTTCAGAATATCTTGAGAGTAGATGCCGTGATGGAGGAAAGGATAATCATGGGTTATTAAATGGGAAAGGGGGAAGATTTCTCAAACGGCTGGTTCGAGAATTTGCAGATAGCCACCGGAATTGTTCATACCTAGCATAAGTTTTGCTCATAATTTCAGACCTGGCTAACATCATTGACTATGAAATCCCTTCCATTTGCATGATTCTCATTCTTTTGTAGCATAACCAGTGTATAGTATCTCCAATTTTGTTGATGCATTTAGAGAATTGTAAGTACCTTTTCTCCCATCTTTGTGCTGTATATGTAAAAACATTTCTTTCTAAAATTTTGTTGAAAGGGGAAGCGTGGGAAAAAGAGGTAAGGGGGTTGGGAAAGGGGAAAATCAAATCATATTCTTGGACATGAAATAAGGGGCAAATATTGGATTCTTGGAGCATGCACTAGTAGAGCTTGTTTGCAGGCCGTTCATGGGATTGACTTACTTTCCTTTGTTGGTTGTGCTATTAATTGCAATGATTGAAGTTTTATTTCATTTTATTTTGTTAGGGTAAGTCAACAGTAAATTTATTGGTGTATGATATCATTAAAGGTTGTCACTGTGCATGCACTTAAGAAATCTTATTGCTGTATGGTTTGAAGATGAGGTTGTCACTGTTTGTTTCTTTCTTTTAAAAGAGAGGTGTACACTTGGCAATTGGACGGGTTGGGTGAGTTTTGGATGGGTTGATATCAGGTTTTTACTTAAATGGATTATATCTATTCTCGTCCAATTTTAATTTGGGTTGATTTTGAATTGGGTCATCTCAAATCCATGATTCAAATATGATTCAACACTCTTTCCGTTCTATTGAAAGTGTCATACTTTTCATTTTGGAATGTTCTAAAACAATTATCATGTTAGAAAAGTCAAATCACCTTTTAATCTCTCCTTCCGATAGAGTTCTCTCTAATCATATGTGTATTATCATTCAAATCCAATAATAAGAACAAGAAAGAATGACTGTAAATAATTTTGAAATGAATGCTGATCCTTTTCTTTTTTTCAGTATATATTGAGTTGTTGTAGTAGTATGTATGGGTTATTTGGCAACGAGTTGGAAAAATGAGTAAACATGAGGTTAGGCATCATTGGTTAACAACTTTAAAATGTTTGGCAACTAAATAATTATTTGTTAAATATTTACCCAATATGACACTTTATGAATACTCTATTTAGCATTTTTTTTTCATTTACTTAGATAGAGATATGCATGTACATTTATATCATATTTAAGTTGAAAGGAAAAACTTGAAGGTGTACAAATAGCACCTATACCAAATCTTGTTTAGATATTTAAATTGATTGCACAATCATATGATTAGTTGGTTCCATTACATGTTAGGAAATAACTTTGAGTTGGGCTGGTTAGACATTGGCCATAACGATGTTACCATAGTGTATATCATTTTTGGTTCCTTCACATGTCAGATGTAAATGCACTATGTTATGGACACAAAATAAGAACAATAGCTTCATCGAGATAACTAATAATTTTTTATTTTCATACTTATTATATCACAACATTACCTTCTAATATATGTGAGGATTCCTGTGCTTACATATGCACATTTACAAACCATTGCTGTGCTGGATTAGCTACATGACTTCGTTTATAGAAAGTATTAAAATCCACGTATGGTGATAATTACTTCACTTTTAAAAGTATCTATTGATAAACAAATTATGGAAAATATATGTATGTGGTATCCATTAATGGTAATAAATATAAAATAATAATTGTATTTTGCTTCATTCTTGACATCTAGACGTTTGAAGGTAGTGTACAGTGAAAAGTAATAGTTTGTGGAGTAGAAGAGATGAATTTGAACAAATGAGGTAATACATAAATATATGTATCTAGGCCCGTTTACTACTAGTAGTTTTGCACCATTAGTGTGAGTAAGATTAATATGTAAAAGTTACATGTCCAAGTCATGATTGAATTACAGGTAACAATTCAAATTTAAGAGAATGTCAATTAAGTGCATGTGTTCAAAGTAGAAAAGTAGGATAGTTAGTAATAAATAAATAAATAAAGAAGATAAAAATTATCATCTCTGACATTCTTTTTGTGCATGAATGTAAGCAAATAAAGTTTGCTTTTTTTTTAAAAAAAAAAAAAGGAAAAATGAATGTTCTAGCATTTGAATATTTCTATTGACAAATAGGGGGTTTCTAAGTCCATGACTAAATACTTATTATTTCTTGGGTTGTAATTGCAATCTTGTTACGCAAAATAGGAAATTAAGAATAAACAAAATAGGAAATTATCGCCATCAACTCCTATTATCACACTAACTAACTAACTCGCATTCTTCTTGTCTTTACAGACAAAAGTTGTAGTAGTAGTAATAGCTATGGGAGTAGTGGTGATAGTACTTAGGAGTAGTAGGGTGTTCTCTTCCTTAATACGAGATTGTTGTAGCTGGTAGGGGTGGGCAAAAATATCCGTCAATCCAAAAATCCCATGAATCCAATCCGATTCAATTCGAAAAATAGGATATCTGATCTGATTTTTCTTAGTGGAGCAGATGAAAGTCGGATACTCGCAAAAAACGAATACGGATACAGATTAGAAAAATAAAAATCCACGGGTACTCGACCTGCAGGGTATATTATACAAATATTAAAAAATTAGGGATAATTTTATAATTTTTAATCCTAAATGTAAGTGAAGTGACTCGCAACCTTATATTTTAATTCTATATGATCAGCCTCTCCTTATATTGTCAAGCAAATATTCTCAATGAAACCTAAATCAAATGAACAAAATGAAAAATAATTTGTGAAACTTTATCATAAAAATTGTTCATCCCTTTCCTTCTTTTTTTATTTTTATGCTACCTCCATCGATCTTTCTTGCAAATTTTTCATCAATTCAATCAAAGATTTGTGTTTGGAGTTCCAATTTTCTGTTAGCTAGATAATTAAAACATTTGTGTCTTTCATTTATTTATTTATTTGATTTATTGTATTGCAGTTATGTCTCTTATATTTGTCTCTTTTTCATTACCTTTAGTGCCATAAGGTCTATCCCAAAGATGTAAGGAAGTTGGGGAAGATTTTTCAAGTTTATTTTGGTTATACTTTTTTCAAAAATAATTAGCTCTGTTCAATTCTTTTCTAAACTTGATTCCACAGTCGACTCATTTGGGATGTAGTCTGTAAGGATCGAAGACAACCAAGTGGAAGAGATAAACAACAATGTACAGATCACAAATGTAACAATAAGTAAATAAAAAGGAAAGAATTGCAAACCAATTAACTACCCAACTCCTCTTGAGCTTGTAGATTAATTCAAACAAGCTTCTTCAAGTTGATGAATTACAATCACTCTTGTGTACAAATGAAGGTTCACCTCCTCCTTGCCCCGAACTCCACTCGGTCAAGTTAGGACGTTTTACTATCCCTCAGGACAACCCTCACAGAGCTACACTCATGAAGTATTCACTCACAAATGAAAAGCTTACAATGAACCTCACACCACTAAGACTACAAATCTTCCTTGAAGAATTTTTTCTCACTAAAATCACTCTAGATCTTTTGTATCTTCAGTGTGCAAAAGTTGTTTGAAATATCTGACCAACCACTATTTATATAGGATCAAGAAAGTGCCTCATTAGTGCTTCCAACGGATAGAAAGTAGCTGAAGAGTCAACTAGCCGTTGGAGTGTCGGACGTCCGATAGCCCTGTTTTATGCGTCCGACAGCAGGCAGTGAGTTTAAGAGATTTTCTTCAATTCTTTCGGACGTCCGGTGCAAGTTTTTTGTGCGTCCGACAGCAAACAAAGAGATTTGAGAAATTATCTTGTTTCTATCGGACGTCCGGTAGAGACATATTCAGCGTCCGATAGTTTTGTCGACTTCGAAAGATCCTATCGGACGTCCGAAGTATGCGTCCGAAGTTGTGCAATGATTATCGGACGTCCGGTACTGTCTTCTTGAGCGTCCGACAGGTTCAGCATACTCTGTCTTTTTCAAATATGCTTAATCTTTGAACCTGATTTGTTTCATTACTGAAAAAGCCTTTGAGGAGATGTTAGCAACACCCATTTGTTTTGTAATCATCAAAAGTTAGGAACTATGGTCAACATAGTCTTGTACCATAACATTCTTAAGGAAGTTGGGGAAGTTGCCAGATACTTATTATCCTTGTGTTTGCTGTGTTATAAAAGAATGAAATGTGTGAAAATGGTGATGTACTCAAAATTATCATAAAACTTCGTTTTGTCTATTAGATATTATAATTCTAATATGTACTAAATTTATGAGATCGGTTTGACTGTTGGATGAAATGCGTGAGAGCGGTGATGTTTGGATTTTGATTACAATATCTCTACCAATATTAATTGGAAAGCATGTTTTTTTTTTTTTATTGAAAAACATGTTGGTATTAAGTGCAAAGCAATTTTTTTTATTGAAAAATAAATTTTCTTTTAGGGACGGGTACCCTATGATCCGTTCTTTTTTTTCGGGTACCTAAAGATATTAGGAACGGGTTAGAGTCACAAAATAGCTGATTCAATATATTAGGGTTGAATCAACCAAATCATGTTAGAGGCGAGTACCCGACCCGCGCCCACCCCTAGTAGCTGGTAGTGGCCGTAGTAACAGTAGCAATGGTAGCGGTAGTGGTACTTTTTTAGTAGTAGTATTACTTGTAGTTGTAATGCTTAAGACAAGAACATTGCACTATTCGTTTATTCATGCATTTATCGATTAAAAAGCAATTTGTAATTAGCTACATAGTTAATTAATAGTAATCAAAGACCAGCTATTAAACATTACTTTATTTATAACTTATAATTTATAGTTTAAATACTATTTGTTAATTAATTACTAATTAAACTGTTCATTATTTAATTGACAATTATTAATTACTGTTTATCAGTACTTACTATTTACCCTACTGTTCATAAATTAACTGTTATACTGTTCATCAATCAAACCATCATTAATAGTTATTTTTTTTGATAATTATGAAATGTTTATCAATCGATTTATAATCACCAGTAACTGTTTACTGATAATTACTATTTTTTGATAATTAATTATTATTAATAATTATTAAATAACAACTACTATTGCGATACTCTTCATAATTTAATTACTATTTAAAAACAAATTAACAATTACAAAAAGAATTTTTAGCTTCAAGTATAATTGTATACAGAAAGGATTAAAAAATCAAAATTATTGAAATGATGAAGTTAATGGTCCAATAGAGAATAAATTGTGATTTCATTGAAGCTTATGGGTTAATTTAGAAATTAGATAAATATTTAGGCCAATTTGGAATTTCATAAAAATAGAGATTAATTTATAATTATTAAAAATTTAGGGGTAAATATCTTATTTAATAAAAACATAGGGGTCATAATATAATTTAGCTAAAATATGGGGTAATATATAATTTTAAAAAATTGAGTAAATATCTTATTTTATAAAATATAGGGTAATAATTTAATTTAGTTAAAATATTTGGGCATAGTATAATTTTAAAAAATTATGGGTAAATATATTATTTAATAAAAATATAGGGGTCATAATTTAATTTAGCTAAAATATTAGGGTCATAATATAATTTACCTAAAATATTAGGGTCATAATATAATTTATAAAGTATGGGGTAATTAGGGGTTTAGGGTTTGGGGTTTGGGGTTTGGGGTTTAGGGGTTTGGGGTTTGGGGTTTGGGGTTTGGGGTTTGGGGTTTGGGGTTTTGGGTTTAGGGTTTTGGGTTTAGGGTTTAGGGTTTAGGGTTTTGGGTTTAGGGGTTAGGGTTTAGGGGTTTAGGGTTTAGGGTTTAGGGTTTAGGGTTTAGGGTTTAGGGTTTAGGGTTTAGGGTTTAGGGTTTAGGGTTTAGGGTTTAGGGTTTAGGGTTTAGGGTTTAGGGTTTAGGGTTTAGGGTTTAGGGTTTAGGGTTTAGGGTTTAGGGTTTAGGGTTTAGGGTTTAGGGTTTAGGGTTTAGGGTTTAGGGTTTAGGGTTTAGGGTTTAGGGTTTAGGGTTTAGGGTTTAGGGTTTAGGGTTTAGGGTTTAGGGTTTAGGGTTTAGGGTTTAGGGTTTAGGGTTTAGGGTTTAGGGTTTAGGGTTTAGGGTTTAGGGTTTAGGGTTTAGGGGGTTTAGGGTTTAGGGTTTAGGGTTTAGGGTTTAGGGTTTAGGGTTTAGGGTTTAGGGTTTAGGGTTTAGGGTTTAGGGTTTAGGGTTTAGGGTTTAGGGTTTAGGGTTTAGGGTTTAGGGTTTAGGGTTTAGGGTTTAGGGTTTAGGGTTTAGGGTTTAGGGTTTAGGGTTTAGGGTTTAGGGTTTAGGGTTTAGGGTTTAGGGTTTAGGGTTTAGGGTTTAGGGTTTAGGGTTTAGGGTTTAGGGTTTAGGGTTTAGGGTTTAGGGTTTAGGGTTTAGGGTTTAGGGTTTAGGGTTTAGGGTTTAGGGTTTAGGGTTTAGGGTTTAGGGTTTAGGGTTTAGGGTTTAGGGTTTAGGGTTTAGGGTTTAGGGTTTAGGGTTTAGGGTTTAGGGTTTAGGGTTTAGGGTTTAGGGTTTAGGGTTTAGGGTTTAGGGTTTAGGGTTTAGGGTTTAGGGTTTAGGGTTTAGGGTTTAGGGTTTAGGGTTTAGGGTTTAGGGTTTAGGGTTTAGGGTTTAGGGTTTAGGGTTTAGGGTTTAGGGTTTAGGGTTTAGGGTTTAGGGTTTAGGGTTTAGGGTTTAGGGTTTAGGGTTTAGGGTTTAGGGTTTAGGGTTTAGGGTTTAGGGTTTAGGGTTTAGGGTTTAGGGTTTAGGGTTTAGGGTTTAGGGTTTAGGGTTTAGGGTTTAGGGTTTAGGGTTTAGGGTTTAGGGTTTAGGGTTTAGGGTTTAGGGTTTAGGGTTTAGGGTTTAGGGTTTAGGGTTTAGGGTTTTTAGGGTTTAGGGTTTAGGGTTTAGGGTTTAGGGTTTAGGGTTTAGGGTTTAGGGTTTAGGGTTTAGGGTTTAGGGTTTAGGGTTTAGGGTTTAGGGTTTAGGGTTTAGGGTTTAGGGTTTAGGGTTTAGGGTTTAGGGTTTAGGGTTTAGGGTTTAGGGTTTAGGGTTTAGGGTTTAGGGTTTAGGGTTTAGGGTTTAGGGTTTAGGGTTTAGGGTTTAGGGTTTAGGGTTTAGGGTTTAGGGTTTAGGGTTTAGGGTTTAGGGTTTAGGGTTTAGGGTTTAGGGTTTAGGGTTTAGGGTTTAGGGTTTAGGGTTTAGGGTTTAGGGTTTAGGGTTTAGGGTTTAGGGTTTAGGGTTTAGGGTTTAGGGTTTAGGGTTTAGGGTTTAGGGTTTAGGGTTTAGGGTTTAGGGTTTAGGGTTTAGGGTTTAGGGTTTAGGGTTTAGGGTTTAGGGTTTAGGGTTTAGGGTTTAGGGTTTAGGGTTTAGGGTTTAGGGTTTAGGGTTTAGGGTTTAGGGTTTAGGGTTTAGGGTTTAGGGTTTAGGGTTTAGGGTTTAGGGTTTAGGGTTTAGGGTTTAGGGTTTAGGGTTTAGGGTTTAGGGTTTAGGGTTTAGGGTTTAGGGTTTAGGGTTTAGGGTTTAGGGTTTAGGGTTTAGGGTTTAGGGTTTAGGGTTTAGGGTTTAGGGTTTAGGGTTTAGGGTTTAGGGTTTAGGGTTTAGGGTTTAGGGTTTAGGGTTTAGGGTTTAGGGTTTAGGGTTTAGGGTTTAGGGTTTAGGGTTTAGGGTTTAGGGTTTAGGGTTTAGGGTTTAGGGTTTAGGGTTTAGGGTTTAGGGTTTAGGGTTTAGGGTTTAGGGTTTAGGGTTTAGGGTTTAGGGTTTAGGGTTTAGGGTTTAGGGTTTAGGGTTTAGGGTTTAGGGTTTAGGGTTTAGGGTTTAGGGTTTAGGGTTTAGGGTTTAGGGTTTAGGGTTTAGGGTTTAGGGTTTAGGGTTTAGGGTTTAGGGTTTAGGGTTTAGGGTTTAGGGTTTAGGGTTTAGGGTTTAGGGTTTAGGGTTTAGGGTTTAGGGTTTAGGGTTTAGGGTTTAGGGTTTAGGGTTTAGGGTTTAGGGTTTAGGGTTTAGGGTTTAGGGTTTAGGGTTTAGGGTTTAGGGTTTAGGGTTTAGGGTTTAGGGTTTAGGGTTTAGGGTTTAGGGTTTAGGGTTTAGGGTTTAGGGTTTAGGGTTTAGGGTTTAGGGTTTAGGGTTTAGGGTTTAGGGTTTAGGGTTTAGGGTTTAGGGTTTAGGGTTTAGGGTTTAGGGTTTAGGGTTTAGGGTTTAGGGTTTAGGGTTTAGGGTTTAGGGTTTAGGGTTTAGGGTTTAGGGTTTAGGGTTTAGGGTTTAGGGTTTAGGGTTTAGGGTTTAGGGTTTAGGGTTTAGGGTTTAGGGTTTAGGGTTTAGGGTTTAGGGTTTAGGGTTTAGGGTTTAGGGTTTAGGGTTTAGGGTTTAGGGTTTAGGGTTTAGGGTTTAGGGTTTAGGGTTTAGGGTTTAGGGTTTAGGGTTTAGGGTTTAGGGTTTAGGGTTTAGGGTTTAGGGTTTAGGGTTTAGGGTTTAGGGTTTAGGGTTTAGGGTTTAGGGTTTAGGGTTTAGGGTTTAGGGTTTAGGGTTTAGGGTTTAGGGTTTAGGGTTTAGGGTTTAGGGTTTAGGGTTTAGGGTTTAGGGTTTAGGGTTTAGGGTTTAGGGTTTAGGGTTTAGGGTTTAGGGTTTAGGGTTTAGGGTTTAGGGTTTAGGGTTTAGGGTTTAGGGTTTAGGGTTTAGGGTTTAGGGTTTAGGGTTTAGGGTTTAGGGTTTAGGGTTTAGGGTTTAGGGTTTAGGGTTTAGGGTTTAGGGTTTAGGGTTTAGGGTTTAGGGTTTAGGGTTTAGGGTTTAGGGTTTAGGGTTTAGGGTTTAGGGTTTAGGGTTTAGGGTTTAGGGTTTAGGGTTTAGGGTTTAGGGTTTAGGGTTTAGGGTTTAGGGTTTAGGGTTTAGGGTTTAGGGTTTAGGGTTTAGGGTTTAGGGTTTAGGGTTTAGGGTTTAGGGTTTAGGGTTTAGGGTTTAGGGTTTAGGGTTTAGGGTTTAGGGTTTAGGGTTTAGGGTTTAGGGTTTAGGGTTTAGGGTTTAGGGTTTAGGGTTTAGGGTTTAGGGTTTAGGGTTTAGGGTTTAGGGTTTAGGGTTTAGGGTTTAGGGTTTAGGGTTTAGGGTTTAGGGTTTAGGGTTTAGGGTTTAGGGTTTAGGGTTTAGGGTTTAGGGTTTAGGGTTTAGGGTTTAGGGTTTAGGGTTTAGGGTTTAGGGTTTAGGGTTTAGGGTTTAGGGTTTAGGGTTTAGGGTTTAGGGTTTAGGGTTTAGGGTTTAGGGTTTAGGGTTTAGGGTTTAGGGTTTAGGGTTTAGGGTTTAGGGTTTAGGGTTTAGGGTTTAGGGTTTAGGGTTTAGGGTTTAGGGTTTAGGGTTTAGGGTTTAGGGTTTAGGGTTTAGGGTTTAGGGTTTAGGGTTTAGGGTTTAGGGTTTAGGGTTTAGGGTTTAGGGTTTAGGGTTTAGGGTTTAGGGTTTAGGGTTTAGGGTTTAGGGTTTAGGGTTTAGGGTTTAGGGTTTAGGGTTTAGGGTTTAGGGTTTAGGGTTTAGGGTTTAGGGTTTAGGGTTTAGGGTTTAGGGTTTAGGGTTTAGGGTTTAGGGTTTAGGGTTTAGGGTTTAGGGTTTAGGGTTTAGGGTTTAGGGTTTAGGGTTTAGGGTTTAGGGTTTAGGGTTTAGGGTTTAGGGTTTAGGGTTTAGGGTTTAGGGTTTAGGGTTTAGGGTTTAGGGTTTAGGGTTTAGGGTTTAGGGTTTAGGGTTTAGGGTTTAGGGTTTAGGGTTTAGGGTTTAGGGTTTAGGGTTTAGGGTTTAGGGTTTAGGGGGTTTAGGGTTTAGGGTTTAGGGTTTAGGGTTTAGGGTTTAGGGTTTAGGGTTTAGGGTTTAGGGTTTAGGGTTTAGGGTTTAGGGTTTAGGGTTTAGGGTTTAGGGTTTAGGGTTTAGGGTTTAGGGTTTAGGGTTTAGGGTTTAGGGTTTAGGGTTTAGGGTTTAGGGTTTAGGGTTTAGGGTTTTTTAGGGTTTAGGGTTTAGGGTTTAGGGTTTAGGGTTTAGGGTTTAGGGTTTAGGGTTTAGGGTTTAGGGTTTAGGGTTTAGGGTTTAGGGTTTAGGGTTTAGGGTTTAGGGTTTAGGGTTTAGGGTTTAGGGTTTAGGGTTTAGGGTTTAGGGTTTAGGGTTTAGGGTTTAGGGTTTAGGGTTTAGGGTTTAGGGTTTAGGGTTTAGGGTTTAGGGTTTAGGGTTTAGGGTTTAGGGTTTAGGGTTTAGGGTTTAGGGTTTAGGGTTTAGGGTTTAGGGTTTAGGGTTTAGGGTTTAGGGTTTAGGGTTTAGGGTTTAGGGTTTAGGGTTTAGGGTTTAGGGTTTAGGGTTTAGGGTTTAGGGTTTAGGGTTTAGGGTTTAGGGTTTAGGGTTTAGGGTTTAGGGTTTAGGGTTTAGGGTTTAGGGTTTAGGGTTTAGGGTTTAGGGTTTAGGGTTTAGGGTTTAGGGTTTAGGGTTTAGGGTTTAGGGTTTAGGGTTTAGGGTTTAGGGTTTAGGGTTTAGGGTTTAGGGTTTAGGGTTTAGGGTTTAGGGTTTAGGGTTTAGGGTTTAGGGTTTAGGGTTTTAGGGTTTAGGGTTTAGGGTTTAGGGTTTAGGGTTTAGGGTTTAGGGTTTAGGGTTTAGGGTTTAGGGTTTAGGGTTTAGGGTTTAGGGTTTAGGGTTTAGGGTTTAGGGTTTAGGGTTTAGGGTTTAGGGTTTAGGGTTTAGGGTTTAGGGTTTAGGGTTTAGGGTTTAGGGTTTAGGGTTTAGGGTTTAGGGTTTAGGGTTTAGGGTTTAGGGTTTAGGGTTTAGGGTTTAGGGTTTAGGGTTTAGGGTTTAGGGTTTAGGGTTTAGGGTTTAGGGTTTAGGGCCTAAACCCTAAACCCTAAACCCTAAACCCTAAACCCTAAACCCTAAACCCTAAACCCTAAACCCTAAACCCTAAACCCTAAACCCTAAACCCTAAACCCTAAACCCTAAACCCTAAACCCTAAACCCTAAACCCTAAACCCTAAACCCTAAACCCTAAACCCTAAACCCTAAACCCTAAACCCTAAACCCTAAACCCTAAACCCTAAACCCTAAACCCTAAACCCTAAACCCTAAACCCTAAACCCTAAACCCTAAACCCTAAACCCTAAACCCTAAACCCTAAACCCTAAACCCTAAACCCTAAACCCTAAACCCTAAACCCTAAACCCTAAACCCTAAACCCTAAACCCTAAACCCTAAACCCTAAACCCTAAACCCTAAACCCTAAACCCTAAACCCTAAACCCTAAACCCTAAACCCTAAACCCTAAACCCTAAACCCTAAACCCTAAACCCTAAACCCTAAACCCTAAACCCTAAACCCTAAACCCTAAACCCTAAACCCTAAACCCTAAACCCTAAACCCTAAACCCTAAACCCTAAACCCTAAACCCTAAACCCTAAACCCTAAACCCTAAACCCTAAACCCTAAACCCTAAACCCTAAACCCTAAACCCTAAACCCTAAACCCTAAACCCTAAACCCTAAACCCTAAACCCTAAACCCTAAACCCTAAACCCTAAACCCTAAACCCTAAACCCTAAACCCTAAACCCTAAACCCTAAACCCTAAACCCTAAACCCTAAACCCTAAACCCTAAACCCTAAACCCTAAACCCTAAACCCTAAACCCTAAACCCTAAACCCTAAACCCTAAACCCTAAACCCTAAACCCTAAACCCTAAACCCTAAACCCTAAACCCTAAACCCTAAACCCTAAACCCTAAACCCTAAACCCTAAACCCTAAACCCTAAACCCTAAACCCTAAACCCTAAACCCTAAACCCTAAACCCTAAACCCTAAACCCTAAACCCTAAACCCTAAACCCTAAACCCTAAACCCTAAACCCTAAACCCTAAACCCTAAACCCTAAACCCTAAACCCTAAACCCTAAACCCTAAACCCTAAACCCTAAACCCTAAACCCTAAACCCTAAACCCTAAACCCTAAACCCTAAACCCTAAACCCTAAACCCTAAACCCTAAACCCTAAACCCTAAACCCTAAACCCTAAACCCTAAACCCTAAACCCTAAACCCTAAACCCTAAACCCTAAACCCTAAACCCTAAACCCTAAACCCTAAACCCTAAACCCTAAACCCTAAACCCTAAACCCTAAACCCTAAACCCTAAACCCTAAACCCTAAACCCTAAACCCTAAACCCTAAACCCTAAACCCTAAACCCTAAACCCTAAACCCTAAACCCTAAACCCTAAACCCTAAACCCTAAACCCTAAACCCTAAACCCTAAACCCTAAACCCTAAACCCTAAACCCTAAACCCTAAACCCTAAACCCTAAACCCTAAACCCTAAACCCTAAACCCTAAACCCTAAACCCTAAACCCTAAACCCTAAACCCTAAACCCTAAACCCTAAACCCTAAACCCTAAACCCTAAACCCTAAACCCTAAACCCTAAACCCTAAACCCTAAACCCTAAACCCTAAACCCTAAACCCTAAACCCTAAACCCTAAA